>NW_027507791.1:89882813-91082813 GCF_037356315.1 Lithobates pipiens
TATCAAAATATACTAAACGGACACCTATGTCACGTATAGATATGGCATTCTCTACTGTTGAAGTACTCCCTATTGTGCAGGCGGCTTCCTACCTTCCCAGAGGGGTGTCTGACCATGTCCCCCTTTCTGTGGACCTTCCCCTTCTGCCAAACTCAAGCACTTTTGTCTGGCGGCTGAACTCCCATTGGTTGGAGGATGAGATAGTACAGAATGACTGCAGGAAGAACATTGTGGATTATTGGTGTACGAATCAGTCACTGTTGAGGCCTCCACTGCCTGAAAGGCTTCTAAGGCTGTGTTAAGAGGCACCTTTATGTCCATTACTGGCATTCTGTGCAAGAACACCCAGCAGTGTACTGAATATCTAGAAAATAAGATGGTAGCTGCAGAGGCAGCATATGCTGTGAATCCTGATCTGGCTACCCAGACCTCATGGCTACATAGTCATAGAGAATATGAGCTCCACCTTTTGGACCGCACTAAAAAAAGTATGCTCTATGTCACTCCGAAGTTGTTCGCTTACGGCAACAGGGCAGGTCGATTACTTGCATCTAACTAGGCCAGACCGTACTCCTATCTCTATCCCTAGGACTCTAACTTCTATCATGACTTATACACTACTAGGGCCCACTACTCTGATGTCTAGCTGGATGACTACTTGACCCAGATGGTGCTTTCCCGACTTTCTGACCAAGACTGGACTGAACTGGACGAACCTTTCTCTGTGGACGAGCTCTCCCTGGCAATTTCGCAACTGACTAATAAGACGCCGGGCTTGGATGACTTTCCAGCCGAATGGTATACACAATTTCGACACCTCTTGAGTCCCATTTTGCTCAATACATATAACGAGACCCTGAAAGATGGGGTGCTCCCTCCTATGAGAGAGGCTTTAATTATTTTGATACTCAAACCACGGAAAGATCACTTGCAAAGCCTTCGATAGTGTAGAGTGGCCTTATCTATTTCAGGTATTGCAACTGTATGGGTTTGGCCCTCGACTCATTGCATGGATACGGCTACTCCACACATCACTACTTGTCCAGCTGTGAATTTACTCTCAGGTCACTGAGCCCTTTCCGATTACAAGGGGCACCAGGCAGGGGTGTCCCTTATCACTCCTCCTATTTGCTTTGGCTATGGAGTCCCTTGCTATAAGGTTCCGTAGTTATCAGGGCTGGGCTCAGCCCTTCCTTCTCTGAGTTGGCCTCTCAGCTGTTGACTAATGGCCGGCTCCCATCTCTCCACAGTTACTCAGCTGTTGATGATATCCTGCTCATCACTCCTGCCTACTTAAGCCATCCAGTCCTGAGGAGCTCTGACTTCGCCTTGATCAACATCACAGAAACTCTCTCCTGTGATCCCGTTTAAGACTTGCTTTGCTGACATCCCTTCTGGCTCCAGATCCTGCTTGCTGTTCCACTACATTGATCCCTGACTTCTGACATAGCTGACTATCCATTCCGATTACCGAACTTTGGCTATGTTTTGACTACGTTTGTTCTTTTTACTTTTATTATTAAACAAGTGTGATTTAACGGTATTTCTGCCTCAGTCTGATTCATAGTTTCTGACAGGTAGCTCTCTGATTATTAAGGGTCTTCCTATAAATGAAATTGAAGAGCGTATATCCCTCTATGCTGACAATGCTCTAGTCTAGCGTATTCTCATATATCTTTTGATAACCTTTTGTATGAAGTTAACACGTTTGGTGACTATTCTGGATTCCGGGTGAACTGGGATAAATCTATCCTATTTCCACTACACCAAACTGTACTCTCGCTGAATAACTCGAACTCTAAACTGAGTTGTGCTATAATTTCTGCGCCTCCCCTCACATATGGCAGGTCTGGCATTCCTTAACATCTACCTTTACTACCCAGCATCCCAGCTGGTTAACATCCATGATTGGCTCCCTAACTCTGATAATGCCTGCGCCACTACTTAAGGAGCCATAGTTTCCTCATTTGAGACACTCCACAACATTGTCTATAGGGGATGCACACCACCTGGACCGGGCATGTCGATAATCCAAACCCCCCCTCTCCCTATTCCGAACGGTAGTTGCGAAAATATCCACGATTCATAGCAGACCTCCCCCAACAATGCCTTATGGTTTAACCCTAACCTTAAGTAGTTATTATCTATACCTTATCCCATCAGATGGACATCAAAGGGAGTGAAATACCAGTGTCATCTATATACCCCCCAGGGTTTTAAATCCTTTTCTCAACTGCAAGCAGGCTTTGACATCGACCTTACTTTTTGTTTTTGTTTTTTACTATTACCAACTCAGACATACTAAACATGCTCAGTTTGGTTCACTGTTCAGTCCTATTAAGACACCTGACCTGGAAGAACTTCAGAGAGACTCGGTCCAGACAAAACTTATATCCTCCTATTACTTCACTCATGACAGGTACTAACCCTAGGTTTCGGAATGCTCAAGAGAGGTTGGCCTCCTTTGACATCCCTATCACAGAAGAGGATTGGCCTGAGTTCTGTGATACGTTCAAAACCTCTTATCACCTCGAGGGACAGGGTGATTAAACTAAACATTTTACATCATTCACACCTGCTAGATGGCATAAAATGGGACTATCCAACTCTGCTGGCTGCTTCTGTGTTTGCAGACAAACTGCTTTTGGACTTGTCCACTGGTACACGACTTCTGGGTTGACAAAGTCTCCTTTTGTATCTTCTGCACTGGGTTTAACAAATATAGTGATCCCTAAAAACTGTCTGCTGGGCATACTTGGTAACCTCATTGTCCAGCCTCAGCCTAAGAGACTACTTCACATTCTTTATTTCTATGCGAGGAAGTCCCTCCTGCTGACGTGGTAAGGATCAGAGACCCCAACGCGGAATGTGAGGTAAAACTTGTCAATGATTCTCTGCCTCTATATAAACTTACCTTTGACATCCGTAAGAGGACTAAAGTGTTCCACAAAATATGGGGCAGATGGCTGGCTAGCCCACTCACCCTCTCTCTTGTACTACCATGAAAGGGGTTCACCTTGTGAATGTTGTATTAAACAGGAACTTCTGATATGCCCAGGCTGTTTAAAAACCATATTGCTTACTACTCTGTTGATGTTTATATCCACTGGTAGATGTAATCTGTTTTTTTTTTTTGCACACTGCCTGGATTTTCATGATTTGCTGGATTAGGAGCATTCTGTTTTCGTTGCTGTAGTTTTTGTTTGTTTGTGCCTTTTGTTTTATGTCTGCATGTTGCAAAGCTGCAATAAAGATATCTTTAAAAAAAAAAAGAAAGTTGTTAAAACTGTTTATATTACTTCAAGATATGTGCATCAGTACCCTAATTGGCCCTTAGGATGAGCAGTGGATTTATGGTTTGTAAAATACTTAAAATGCCACCACCAGAGCACATCTTTGGATGGGGGTTGCTGCCTAAAAATGTCTGTATACCTTTTAAACATTTGATAAATATTTAAGGTAAGCTTACATTTTCCATTCCTTTACATCAAATTGGCTAAGCAATTTTCTACATCCTGTATTATATATTTGGTTAGACTTTAAAGCTGACCTTCACCTAAAATTTGAAGTTCAGCATTCCCTCTTCCCGGTCTACCACTTTTTGCACTGGTACCAATTTCTGACAGGTACTGGCTCCCTCTTCTAGTCTAGGCGAGAAGTTATGCACACCCCCTGTGTGTCTAATGGGACATGTCACAAGTCCAAGGAGGCTCTGGGTCCAGTCAACATGAGCTGTGGGTTGCTGGTGTGAAGCAGCAGAAAGTCGCAGCCAGCCTCCTAAAAGCATGATGGCAGCAACTGTTTGAATGAGACTAATCATTACTAATTGTACCAAGACCTGAATAAATAAGAAATTTCACAGGTCAGCTGACTGTATACTATTAGGAAAAGCCATATATGAATATGTTAAAATAGAATTAATCCCCCCTTTAGGCTGTATCCGAAGGTAATATTTAACCACTTTTTTTCCTCCTCACCAGATGTGGATTATCCATTACGGAAAGACAATATTATGTCCGAGGGGACCACTCTAGAGGCTCTTCTACGTGGTGATGGACTAGAAAAGAAAGAAATCCGAGATGAGGATAGTCTACAAGAAATTCAGGTATTTTTTTTAATACAGAAAGGAATGTAAGATTATGTTTTATCTTAATTTCATATTATATTTTGTAGCAAAAAAAAAAGTGGTGGTTATTTGGCAAAATGCAGCCCATACATTCTTCACCAAACTTGAAATATGAGGGCCACAGTATATTTTCATGCATTGAGGTACATTGCGTCAAGTTACACAGCCCATTCAAGTGGAAGTAAAAGTTAACTTCACCAAGCCCCTTTGGTGGTCAGTGTCAGAAAAAGTTAACTCCCATATGGATGGTAATTAACTAACCAGACCCCCGTGCCACGCTCCGGGAGTTGTAACGTTGGTGGAGATAACTCTGTGTCACAGTACAGTGTTTTTTTGACTGCTGGTTCTGAAATGCAGTGAGTATTTCAGCATCTGGCACTCCGCTGCCCAATTGCTGGTGGGCCAGCATACTGTGTATTGGGCACCGGGTCTCTAGGGACTGTAGGAGTCAAAAGCAAAACCAAAAGGACCCTTATATCTATGAAAAAGAAAATGTATGGATTCAAAAACACATCCGGAAAACAAGTTTTGTGAAACAACCAGATTTCTGTCACAGTGAGCCCACAGACGAGCAGGTGACACAGGATCCCCCAGGGCGTGGATTCTAAGGGCCAGTCGGTATTCTGACAGGGACCCCCTCATGGGGGTTTGGGCTTAGCTGCGTGCTGACCCCAGGTCACAACCCCTGGGTTCACCCTGCTCGCTAGGGAAGTACCAGAAGACACTGTAAGCCCTTGTACACACGGTCGGAGATTCCGACAATCAAATCCGTCGGATTTTGTCCGTCGGATTTTGTCCGACGAATCTTGTCCGAAACTGTTGCATACACACGGTCGGACAAAGTTGGCAGAAAATCCGATCTTTTAGAACGTGATGACGTAATTTCGTTACGATGGGACTACGTTCAGGCTAGTAGCCAATAGCTATGATGTAGGAATTTGATCTGAGCATGCATGGCACTTTGTCCGATCGGAATTCTCTACACATGATCGGAGTATGTCCGATCGGAGCATTTTGTTGGAAAATATTGCCGGCAAGTTGGAAAGTTTAGTCCGACGGATATTCCGATGGAAACAGTCCGATGCAGACCACACAGTTGGATGAAGCAAAGGAGAGCCGGATAATGAGCCAAGGTCAGGGCGGGCTGCAGACAACGTAATCACAACAAGCCGGGTCGCTACACAAGAGATCAGTTCACGAGAGGTCAGGTAAAACAGGTTACATGAAGGGAGCTCAGAAGCAAATGTTGCTCAAGCAATCAGTAGCTGGTTTGAAAGGGATTTAAATAGAGAAGCACATGCGGGGCTGGGCAGGAAGGAATCATATATTAGGCAACAGGTGAGGGCCGGCGACACCCATAGCTGCAGCATGCACAGAGCTGAACACCAGCTAGTGAAACAGGTGCCAGCCGACTTACAGTAGTAAAGGTGAGACACAGATCAGCTCTGCAGCTGATCTGTGACAGTACCCCCCATCTTACGAGGTCCCCCTACACGTCTGGGGGCTGGCTTGGAGGGAAATTTCGGATGGAATCTGGTCAAAAATGGGGCTGAGACATCGGTGGGAGGAACCCAAGACCTCTCCTCCAGACCATAGCCCTTCCAATCCATGAGATAGAGTAGCCTCCCCAAGGAGTACTTGGAGTTCAATATTTCTTTAATCTCATACTGATCCGAGGTATCAGCCACAGGAGCGGGGTGAGAAGAAGGGCAAGAGAAGCGATTGAGGAACACTGGCCTGAGCAGGGAGGCATGGAAGGCGCTGGGTATCCTGAGATGAGAGGGCAGACGGAGCTTGAAAGCAACTGGATTGATCTGATGAAGAATAGGAAATGGACCAATGAAGCGAGAGGCAAATTTCATTGAGGGCACCCAGGGTTGGATGTGCTTGGTAGAGAGCCAAACTCTATCGCCAGGCAGGAAAAGATGATCTGCTGCGGTTTTATGCCTGGAAGCAGCTATATGAGGATTCCCAGAGACTTCTTTCCAGATTGAGTTGAAGGACCTTTGGGTCTCAGCTGCTGCTGGTACAAGAGGAGAAATGGGAACAGGAAAGGGAACAGATGGATGCTGCCCGTAAACAGTTTAGAAAGGAGATTTTACAAAACTGGCATTGGAGTGATCGTTTAAGGCAAACTCTGCCCAGGGCAAAAGATCCACCCAGTCATCTTGGTGGGCTGAGATGAAGGCATGGAGAAAACGTACTACATTTTGATTGACCTGTTCCGTTTGCCCATTGGACTGGGGATGAAAGGCAGATGAAAAATTAAATTTAATCCCAAAAGGAGCTGGCCAAGGCTCTCCAAAACCGAGCAGTAAATTGAACTCCGCTGTCAGAGACGATATGTGAAGGCATCCCATGAAATCGAAAGATCTCCTTAATGAAAGTTGTGGCAAGACTGGGAGCAGAAGGTAGGCCTGAGAGAGGAATCATGTGACACGTTTTGGAGAACCGATCCACCACTACCCAGATGATTGTAGAACCTGTTGAGGGAGGCAGATCTGAGATAAAATCCATGGAAATACAACACCAAGGTATATCGGTCACTGGTAAGGGCAAAAGCAACCCAGCAGGGGCAGACATGGAAGATTTGGATAGTACACAAATCGTACAAGCTTGAACTTATTACTCGACATCCTTGCGAAGAGAAGGCCACCAATAACGACGCTGAAGAAGATCACAAGTACGAGGTATGCCAGGATGTCCAGAGAACTTGGAGTCATGTGTCCAAGCAAGGAGTTTGGGATGAAGTGCGGGAGCTACAAAAGTTTTACCTGGAGGAGGAGGTGGCGTAGACTGGAGCGGAGTAGTGGCTAGAATTTCGATGCGGGGGGATGATGGGACCAGGATCTAGGTGATTCTCAAATCATTGACATCAAACGACCTGGACAAGGCATCAGCTCAAAGGTTTTTGGCACCTGGACGAAAAGTAATGTTAAAATTGAAGCAGGTGAAAAAGAGGGCCCAGCGAGCTTGACGTGGGTTCAAGCGTTTTGCAGATTGTAAATACTGCAGATTTTTATGATCAGTATAGATGGTAATACATTGGGGAGAACCCTCTAGAAGATGTCGCCATTCTTGAAGAGCTAGTTTAACCACTTAAGGACCGCTGCATGTAATTATACGTAGGCAGAATGGCACGGACGGGCACAATCACGTACCCGTACGTGCCTGCCTTCCAGCGGGTGGGGGGGTCCGATTGGACCCCCTCCCGCTAGCTGTGGCGGTCTGTTTCGCTTAAGGAGCGATCCGGGATGAGGGGATGGCCGTTGGTTTCTGGCTATCCCCTCTCTATCGCTCCTGGCGAATGAGAAGCTTCCCCTGCCTGTGTAGTGTAAACACAGGCAGGCGGAAGTGATGTCACTCTCCTCGGGGCGATCTTTTTTTTTTTTTCAAATTAATTTTTATTGAGTTTCACAATGGACAATAGGATAAAGTACAATTCCATTGGTTGCAATCGTAATACATCATAACAGAAATTGCTAATAATAACAATAACATCGGTACATATATGTATGATCATTAGAAAACAGGCAGCAGAGGCATGTAATCCAGGAGTGTGCCATGTAACAAGCTTAGTAGGGGTTATTGGGGCAGGATATAGGGTAGGAAGGGGGGGGGGGGAAAGAGGGAGATGGAGGGAGGGAATGGGAGGGGGTAGGGATCTTGAGAACAAGGTTATATGGTAGGTAAACCATTAATTACAGGAACAACAACAAAAAAGAAATCATCAGGAGGAAAATCAATCTATCTTAGTTTTGTACCCTCTGTGCCATGGAAGCCATTTGGCCTGGGTTTTAGTATGTGAGGCGAGGCCTCTTGATCCTAAGAGTTCATAGATGTTTTTTTTTATATATTCTTTATTTATCTTTTTAATACAGTATTCAAACATGTTTTTACAATTCTTGCGGATGAGAATATTTTATAATATATTTCACAGACCGTAAACTACTTCCGCCTCTCCTTTTAATAAATACATTTAAAAACCCCAAACCCCCCTCCTCCCCCTTGAGCAAAAAAAAAAAAAACGGAAGAGAAGTGCCCCCCCATCTCCTCCTATATCCTTCGTCCTCCTCCTTGTCACCTTCTCCTACTAATCAGACATGGCAGTTCCCACTCTCTAAGAATGTCAGCCATTTTTGCCACTTTCCTTGGATTTCATTTTCTATCTCCTGGGTTTTATTGATCGAATCTTCGATCCGCCGAATCTGCTCCACCCTCTTCACCCACTCCAGAATTGTCGGCTCCTGCGGGTCTCCCCAATGATTTGGTATTAAGGCTTTGGCTGCATTCAAAAGATAAGGGACAAGTGTAGCTTTGTACTGCCTTACTCCCATGTCTGTGTCGTGGAACAGACAAGCCCATGGACATGTCCTAATCCTCCTTCCGGTTATCAGAAAAATATTTTGAATTATCTTATCCCAGAAAGGTCTTATTTTCGGGCAATCCCACCATATATGTTTGAACGATCCTTGTTCCTTACATTCCCTCCAGCACATTGCTTCCTCTTCGGTTCCTAGCTTCTGCATTCTAGTGGGTGTCATATACCATCTTGCTATTAATTTATATGCCATTTCATGGGTTCGTGCGTCTTTCGCTAGTGCGTATGTCATTTTCAATATTTTCCTTCTGTGTTCATCATTTCTAAGTGTCCCTAATTCCCCTTCCCATTTCCTTACATATTCCGGTAGCTCCCCCTCACCCTCACCTCGTAATATTTTATATAATTTGGAAACCCTTTTCACTATACAGTGTGCATCTTTAAATAATTTTTCTAATGGCCTTAACTCCTTCATTCCTCGTAGAGGCTGTGTGAGCCCTTGTGCAAAATGTACTATTTGGGTATATCTCCATCTGTCTAATGTTCTATGTCCCCATTCTTGTGTGATTCCCCTAAACATTACAATCCTATTCCCTTTAATCACCTCTCCTAATGTGATTTCTACTTTCTGTGCCCATCTACTATAATACAGCTGCTCTTCCAATCCTGGTAAAAAGTATTTTGTGTCAAGTAGTGACATAAGTGGAGAATTATATGTCCAGTTGTGTAACTTATTTATTTTATCCCATATTCTAAGTGTGTGTCTTGTGATTATACTAGTGCCTGTTCTTAAATTCCGCGCCTGAGCCGGTATCCAAATCATTTTAGCTAAATCCGTCCCACTTAATCTTGTTTCAAGCTCTGCCCAGCTCTTCTCCTTTAGATTATGGGTCCAATCTGCTATCCTAGATAGCATTGTGGCCTCATAATATTTGTTGAAGTCTGGGAGACCCACTCCTCCTTCTTCCTTTTCCCTCGCAAGGACCTTGTATGCAATACGTGCTTTTTTTGGGTGCCATATATATGTGAGGACTAAAGATTTTAATTTTCTAAAAAAAACTTCCCGGGAGGGGGATGGGGATAATTTGAAATGTATATAGTACTGTAGGTAATATGAACATTTTTATTACATTCACTCTTCCTATCCAGGATATTCCTTTGTGTTTCATGTTTTTCAATTGGGCTTTAATTTTATTGAGCAGGGGGATATAATTAGCTTCAAATAAATTCACTCTTTTTGCTGTTAATTTTATCCCCAGATAGCTCAGTTCCCCTCCACTCCATCTAAAAGGTAAACTAGCAGCCAAGTCTCTTTGCTCCACTTCCAATATGTTTAGATTTAATATTTCTGTTTTGGATAAATTAACTTTGAAATTTGATAGTCGACCGTACTGTTCCATTTCCTTCACTGCCGCCGGGATCGATATTCTGGGGTATGTGATATATAATAGCAGATCGTCTGCAAATGCAGAGACCTTATACTCTCTTCCTCCCACCTCAATTCCCCGTAAATCCCGATTTCCCCGGATCGCTGCCAGTAACGGCTCCAAGGCAATCACGAAGAGAATCGGGGATAGAGGGCATCCCTGTCTCGTCCCGTTGAACAATTCAAGGGGGCGGGACAGGGAGCCATTCACCTTAATCTTTGCTGTCGGTTTATTGTAAAGCGCTTTAACCCACTTCATCATTCTATCGCCCAAGCCCATGTGTTCTAAGGTCTCATTTATGAACTCCCAATCTGTTCTGTCAAAGGCTTTCTCAGCATCTACCGACAATAACAGAGTGGGAGTCTCTCTTCTAGATGTTTCTTGTATCAACATAATTGATTTCAAAGAGTTGTCTCTCCCTTCTCGTCCCCGAACGAATCCCACCTGATCGGTGCGAATCCTCTCGGGGAGGAGGGTTTTCAGTCGCTCGGCCAAACTTTTCGCATAGATTTTCACGTCCGTATTCAACAATGATATCGGCCTATAGCCTTCCAATGCTGCGGGGTCTTTACCTTCCTTTAAAATCAATGTGATATGGGCGAGCAGGGCCTCTTCACGAAAGGCCCCCCCCCGTCCCCTACCTCATTGAAATATTCACATAGTTTAGGTGCCAAAAAATTTTGAAATTTCTTGTAGTATAAAATAGAGTAACCGTCGGGGCCCGGGCTTCCCCCTAAAGCTGTGTCTTTGATTGCCTTTTCCACTTCCATACCTGAAATCGGGGCCTCTAATTCCTGCCTCTCGTCCCATGTGATTTTTGGAAGGTCGAGCTTTTCTAGATATTCCCTGATTGCTTCTTTCCTCTTCCCCCCTTCCTCCCTTCTTATACCTATATTGTATAAGGCGCTGAAATATAAGTGGAAGTTCTCTGCAATCTCCGGTGTAGCGAATTTCATCTCACCCTTTTTGTCTCTGATCTTCGGTATATAGGTCCTATTTTTCTGTTCTTTTATTCTTCTTGCTAACCACTTACTTGACCTATTCCCCCATAGGTGTCTCTCTCTATTTATTTTATGGAAAGCCGTTCTCCTCTCTTGCTCTAATACTTCTTCTAGCTCTCTTTTTTTCTTCGATAATTCCTGGGTGTCTTGAAGCCCTCTAGGTCTAGTCATTTGTTCGAGATCCTCTATTTCTTTGTAAAGCTGGGCCTTCTCCTTTTCCCTAGCTCTCTTCTTCCCTGCGCCAATTCCTATTAACATCCCTCTGATGACTGCCTTATGTGTCTCCCAGATAGTAGCCTTTGAATATTCTACTGTGTCGTTTACTTCATAAAAATCCTTTAATTCCTGCAGAATTTTTATACTGACTTCCTGGTCTTGAATGAGAGAATCGTTCAATTTCCAGGCACTTCCTGTCCCCATATGGCCCTGTATTTCTAGTTGAATTTTCACAGGGGCATGGTCGGAAAGGGTGATTGATTTAATTTCTGATTTTTTTATATTAGCCATTAGTTGTTGTCCTACGAATATATAATCCAATCTTGTGAAGGTTTTATGGACCGAGGAGAAGTGGGTGTAATCCCGTTCTTTCTGATGGTTAACTCTCCAAACATCTTGGAGCTGGGCGTTAATCAGTGCTTTGTTTATTTTTCTATACCGCTGTTCAGCCCCCCGTGTACCCCCTCCCGAGGAGTCCAACTTCGGGTCTAAACACCAGTTTAGGTCGCCTGCTAGAATTACCATACCCTTTCTAAATTCCTCCAGTTTATTTAATACTCTCAGTAGAAATTTCTCTTGGTTTCTATTTGGTGCATATACATTGACAATGGTACATTGCATATTTCCCAGGTTACCCTTTAAAAATAAATATCTCCCCTCTGGGTCCGTCAGTCGTTCCTCTATTTCAAATCTTACTGATTTGTCAAAACCAATGGCTACCCCTCTGGAGTGCGCAGAGGGAGAGTCTCCATAGAACCACATTGGGAATTGGGATGATGACATTTTTATCCCTGAGTTACTAGTAATGTATGTTTCTTGGAGGCAAATGATATTTCCCCCCATAAATTGGAGTTCTTTATTAATTTTGTATCTTTTTTCGTTGGTGTTTAGTCCCCTCACATTATATGTTACTACTTTAATCAAGACCATTAAGAACTATTCTATTGTTTAATGCATGTCGACCCAGAGGGGGCTTTCCCATTCGGGTGACCAAGGAGGGCGCGAAGGATGTACCAAAACCCCCCCTCCCTCCCTCCCCCCCAACTCTGCAACTGCAGACGTTGGCCGAGGACTCCCCCGTTTTGTGGGTATATGAAGCCGACCTTTATCTCTCTGATACTGTCTATATTTCATATTTACCCAGGGGTTCACACCTGGTGGCGCCTACCCAGCAGCGACGACTCCCTCTTCCCGTCTCCCTCTCCCCCTCTCCCTCCCCATCCCCACCTGACCTTCAGCTTTGCTGCCCCCTGTATCTGTTGTCTCTTTCCCCACCATTCATCTCTCTATTTCTCCTTCTCTGCCATCTTAAAGCGGAGGTCCACCCTAAAATGGACCTCCGCTCATCGGAACCCCAGGATAATCCAGGTAACTGCACCCACTTCCGGGCTAGCTCTCTGCGGAAAGGGGCGTACGTCACGCCCCTTTCCGCAAGCGCCAGTCCCCTTCAGCAAGTGCCCCGCTGCCTGCTGGGAAACACACAGCTCCCAGAGGCAGTGGGGACCGTCCGGATTGCGCCGCGCGGCTCGCGCATGCGCAGTAGGGAACCGGGAAATGAAGCCGAAAGGCTCCATTTCCTGATTCCCATACCCAAGATGGCGGCGGCACGAGCGAGCGATCGGCTTCGGGTGCCGACATCGCGGGCGCGCTGGACAGGTAAGTGTCACTATTTAAAAGTCAGCAGCTGCAGTATTTGTAGCTGCTGGCTTTTAAAAAAAAAAAAAAAAAACGCGGAGTCCCGGTGGACTCCCGCTTTAACTTACTTTGAGGGGCATGAGTGTCTATTTCTTCCTGCCAACCTGGTAGGGAAGGGGGGGTGATCCCTAAGCTCTCACAGAACCTTCTTAGGTCCTCCGGGAAGCGCAGAATCGCTGAGCGTTCGTCTCTTCGCCCCCTCAAGCACGCTGGGAAGCCCCATTGATAGGGGATTCTCGCAGCGTTCATAGCTTCCGTTAGAGGTTTCAAGAGCCTCCTTCTCCTCAGTGTTTCCGGGGCTAGGTCTGAGAACACTCGCAGCTCTGCACCCTCAAAGGAGATCTCCGGTTCTGCCCTTAGTTTCTCCATTATTTGCCCTTTCTCCTCTGCGTAGTGGAACCTAGCTATCACATCACGTATGGCATCCTTACTTACTACCCCCCTAATTGCAATCCTATGGACCCTGTCAAACTTTATACTTTCAGTGGGCTCCTTTTGTAACAACGGGTTAAAGACCTGCTGTACTATTTTACCCAACTCCGTGGCACCGTATTTTTCGGGGAAAACTTTAATACGTATATTCTTCCTCCTACTCCTATTTTCTTGGTCTTCTAATTTGTATAGGAGGGACCTATTTGTTCTCTGGAGATTCTGTACCTGTTCTGCTATCTCGTCTATCCTAAGCTCCTGGTTGTCAATTCTATCTTCAATCTCTTCTACCCTCTCCAGTACACGACCTATATCTGCACACACTCCCGCTATTTCTGTCTTTAGGGCCACCTCCATTTTTGCGAACATTTCCCCCAGCATCTCTTTTATCATAGTAGTTTCCACTTGGGGACCTGATCGCAAGGTCCCTTCCTCGGGCGCAGGCTCTCCTGTTGCTCTCTCCTCCTCTTCATCCCTTTGGCCTCTGGCAGAGCTTTGTATTGTGGGGCTTGTCCCTTTCATCCCCCCACTTTTAGCCCCATCCGCTTTGGCTCCTTTACCTTCCTCTCCCAACTTCTGTCTACTCGGGCCTGACCTCCTTCCCACTCCTTGCTTTGGGCTTTCCTGCCCCTCCTCTAGCGTACTAGAGTTCATAGATGTAGTGTGAATGGACTTGAGTGGTGACGTCTAGGATAGTAGGTAGGTTTGGTGATTTCCAGTTTCTAGTTAGAAGCAGTCTAGTTGCTAGGAGGATATGAATAAGGACCATGTGGAATGCGTGAGGGATATCTTCCGGAATTATGTTGAGTATAGCGAGTTGTGGTGCCAAGGATACAGTAGTATGGCTTACTTCATGAATGAGTTGTGTGATGGCCGACCAGAGGCGTCGTATTTTTGGACACTGCCACAAGATGTGAAGTAGAGTACCCGTGTGATTGCAATTGCGCCAGCAGAGTGGGGTGGCATTGGGTTGGAATTTAGCTAGCCCATATGGAGTCAGGTACCATCGAAGTGTGATCTTGGTCGTCAGTTCCCATAAGCCTGTGCACCGTGTAGCTTTATAAATAGATTTTAGTGCTTGTTGCCATTGGGCATCAGAGAGTTGTAGGTGTGTGTCCGATTCCCAGTCTAAGAAGGGTTTGGACTTGCAGAAGACATTTTTCTCCTGTAGTAAGGGGTAAATAAGTGAGATGCCTTTAGCCGTGGAGTCATGGGAGAAATAAAAATTCTACAATTTTGTAGGTAGTGCTCCTTCTATGCGAGTGTGTGTGGACAAACAGGAACGTATCCTGTGGTATGTGAGGAAGTCTGAAGTGGGTGCTCCGTATGTGGACTGGATCTCAGGGAATGTTTTGTGGTCTGTGAGGGTTCTAAGTTCAGTCGTGGTTGAGGCGTACAATGTGAGCCATTTAGGGAGGGTCAGGTCAGGAGATAAAATTTGGAGAGTTTGTAGGGGTATCTGTATGTTTTTCATGGGGAAGGATATCCACTTACTGTTGTGCAGTGTCTTCCATGCAGAGATCGATGCCTGTATGGTTGGTGAGTATAGGTGTAGATTCGTCACTGAGGCTGGGGAGCTACATAGCCAGCTTTTAAGATCAGAACCTGGTGTGGCATGATTTTCTATATCACCCCATAGTGTGGTGTGGGTGGGATTAGTCCATTCTTGCAATTGGGAAAGAATGGTGGCCAATTAGTAATCCCGGATGTCGGTATATCCCATGCCACCTGCATGTTTATGTTTAATGAGCTTAGAGTGGTTGCTTCTAGGTTTTTTGCCTTGCCATATATAATTATTAAGAATAGATTGTAGAGAATTGAGATAGGATTTGGTTAAGGGGATGGGAAGGGTGCGAAACGTGTACAGTATTTACAGTATTTTTGGTAGTAGGAGCATTTTAAAGGCTGCTAGCCTGCCTGACCATGAGAGTTCGAATTTGGTTAGTTTGGACAATTCTTTGATTAGCATTTGTTTGGTGGCTACACAGTTAGACTTGAACAATCTGGATATTGATTTGGTGAGCATGATGCCTAAATACGATATACCATTGTCAGCCCAGGGATATGCATATTGGTTACGTAAAATATTGCTGGTAATAGCATCAAGACCCAGGTCTAAAATATAGGATTTAGTTTCATTGACCTTATAGTATGAAAACATGTTGTACCGAAGCCAGAGAAGTCATGGGATTGGTAAGCATCATTATGACGTCATCTGCGAATACATTTATTTTATGTTCAATGTGACCTATTTTAAATCCTGTTATAGTGCTGCATTTTCTGATGTGCGCCGCCAGGGGTTCCATTATCAGGTTAAAGATGAGTGGCGATAGGGGGCATCCCTGGCGGGTGCCATTGGTTATTGGGAATGATCGGGAAACTATGCCATCTGTGTAGACTTGTGCTGACGGGGAGGAATATAAGGCCATGATTGCTGAAAGTATATGGCCGTTGAATCCAAATTTATGAAGTGTGGCTTCTAGGTAAGCCCAATGGACTCTATCGAATGCCTTCTCTGCATCCAGAGATAGGAGTAGAGAAGGCGTTCTGTTGGTCTCTGCATGGTGTATTATGTTGATTAGTCTCCTTGAGGCGTCATAAGTTTGTCTGCCCTTTGTAAAACCTGATTGATCCGGGTGGATTAGGGTGGGCATAATTCGGACTAGTCGATTGGCTATGAGTTTAGCGAATATCTTTGTGTCTATAGTGAGGAGGGAAATTGGCCTAAAGTTTTGTGGTGTGTTAGGTTCCTTCCCCGGCTTCATTAGTGTAATTATTAGAGCTTTAAGCATTTCATTGGGAAGAGAAGAGGAGGAGGCAGCGTCATTGCACACTTGAGAGAGGTAGTACAATTTTTTTTATAGTATTCGTTGGTTAAGCCATCAGGCCGTTCAGGTTCAGGTCGTTTAAGTGTTGTTGTGATAGTGTCGGTAGATCAATCGTTTGTAGGAATGCATTGATATCTGCAGGGGAGGGTTGGTTGGTGTTAGTGTCATGTTTCAAATTGTACAGTGTTTGGTAGTAATGGCTAAATGCATCGGCTATAGCTTGAGGATCAAAAAGTTTCTGTTTTGAGAGGTTGGGTGGAAGAGGTGGTGGATTCTGGATTTAGCATAGCGACCCTTAATCTTGAGTGCAAGTGCCTTGCCTGCTTTGTTGCCCGTAGTATAGTAGTGTGCTTTGAATTTTGTGTGGGTTTTAGTGTATGTTTCTAAGAGTAAATTTCTGAGTTCCTGTCTGAGGAGAACTAACTGATCTTTTAGTTTAGGATCTGGATTGGTTTGGTTTTGGACATCAAGTGCATGTATCTTGGCTATAATTGTGTCTAGACACTGATCTCCTCCTCTTCTCCCTTGCAGAGAGCTGCATAATTATCCCTCTGACGAACACCTTGTGTGCATTCCAGAGGACAGTATTGCTGAATTTGAAAAATTCCTTGAGATGGGTGCGTATGTAGGAAGAATGTTCGGGGGAATGGATGATGTCGGCACATGATATGGAGAGCGAATGCAAAGGGGAATTTGAATGATCCTTTACAGTGAGTGATATTGGAGCGTGGTCGAACCAGGTTATCGTGCCTATGCCCGAGTCTGTTGATCTGGTTAGTGTCCATTTATCGACAAGAAAATAATCAATCCTCGTGTAGCAGTTGTGTCTGTGGGAGAAAAAGGAGTAGTCTCGTTCGGTGGTATGGTGACATCTCCATATGTCATATAGGTCGTTGTTCCTTATGAAGGTGGTCATGGGGGAAGTTAGTCTGGAGGAGCGTGAAGCATCTATCGAATTTTCCGGTACCATATTGAAGTCTCCACAAATAATAAAACATCCCTGCCAAAATTTTTCAAGCTTTTTCATCAATCTAGAGAGGAATTTGATTTGGCCAGTATTGGGGGAGTAAACGTTTACAATAGTGTATCTGGTTTTGTCAAGAGTGCAGTCCAGTGCTAGATATCTTCCATCCTCATCCACCATGCTGTTGTGTAGGGTGAAGGCAATGGTGTCTTTAAACGCTATCATAACCCCATTGCGTTTATCTGGTCCTGAGGACTTGAAGATGTGGGGAAATTGGCGGCTAGAACAGCGAGGTTCAGCTGATTTTTTAAAGTGTGTCTCTTGGAGACATAGGATGTCACATTTGGCTTTAATGGCAGTCCTCCACATGGAAAATCTTTTCGCTGGATGGTTAAGCCCTTTAGTGTTGAGTGAGAGAAATTTTGACATCTTGTATAGCTGGCATGGGTGTTAGGTGCAGTAGTTGGTACGCACAGTAGGTGAGAGTCTCTTTACGGTGTCAAATGGTTCCTGGAGGCGAGTTCCTGTAGTTATTGCAGATAGATTTCTCAAGATGGAGGCAGACCAGAGAAGGAGAGGGTGGAGGGAAGAGGGTAGAATAGAATACTGTGTTAACTGTAAGCAGAACAGTAAAATAAACGGTATAAAACTGTAGCTTAAAACAGCCTGAAAACACTAGGCTGTGTCAACTGAGTGGGGTAAAAGTTTGTGGTGAACACTGCACAAGCAGGGCACCGACCGGAGTAAGCATAGCATATATTGAATGAGCATCGCCTGGAGAGTGACTTCAGCGAGCATTAGGAGGTTGTGTAGTATCGAGGGGTTGTGAAGGCCCTTTGTGGGCGTTGGACAGTGCGGCAGGCTCTTCCGGGATGATTTCCCATTGTTTTAGGAGATTTATACCTTCAGGGACTGATGTGATGATGTGTTTTGTTCCATTCCTGGTGATGAGTTTAGTTGGAAATCCCCATTTGTAAGGGGATTTTGTGGTTAAACAGTGGTTTAGTAATGGTGTTTAGCTGTCTGCGCAGTTGTCTAGTATGCTGAGACAAATCTGCAAATAGCTGTAAGTCAGTAAACGGTTCAGGTAGCTTGCTCAGATGGCCTTGAACAATAGCTGGTCTTTTGTGTGGAAAAAATGGACCCGCATCAAGACATCCCTGGGTATAGTTGCTGCTAGGTGTGGCGGCTTGGGAATGCGTTGTATGCGATCAATTATGGTCTCCATTGGTGACAGGTCTGGTAATATGGTGGAGATCATTTTTCTGGCGTATGTGTTGAGGTCATGTGGCAAGACGGATTCAGGTATACCCCTGATTTTGACGTTGTTACTAGGGCTGAAACAACTAATCGATTCTGAAATTAATCGATTACTATTTTTATAATCGATGAATCGGCCAGTAACAAAATGGGGTTAAAGTTAATGAGTCTGATGATATTTACCAGATTGACCCTTTAAAAGTATATCTCTCCTCTAATAGTATATACACTATATCTTCTCTAATAGTATATACATTATATCTTCTCTAATAGTATATACACTGTATCTCCTCTAATAGTATATACACTATATTATTCCTCAAATAGTATATGCAGTATATATCCCCTCTAATAGTATATGCAGTATATATCCCCTCTAATAGTATATACATTATATCTCTCCTCTAATAGTATATACAGTATATAGCCTCTAATAGTATATACAGTATATCTCTTCTAATAGTATATACATTGTATCTCTCCTCTAATAGTATATACAGTATATCTCTTTTAATAGTACCGGTATATAAAGTATATTGCCTCTAATAGTCTATACAGTATATATTAACTCTAATAAATACAGTATATCTCTTCTGTCTGTTATTCTCAGAGTGGATTAGATATTTTGCTCCCTAACCATATAGTTGGTTATTTATATTTACCACAGCATAGAAATATTTAAGAATAAAATTGCCTTTTTTTTAAACTTTACATTTTAACTAAATTATACACCACACTTTTTTTTTAAGGTTATTAACCGATTAATCGATTAACCCTTTCATGACTAAGCCTATTTTTGGAATTTGGTGTTTACAAGTTAAAATCCATATTTTTTGCTAGAAAATTACTTGGAACCCCCAAACATTATATATATTTTTTTAGCAGAGGCTCTAGAGAATAAAACGGCGATTGTTGCAATATTTTATGTCACACGGTATTTGCGCAGTGGTGTTTTAAACGCAACTTTTTGGGAAAAGGGACACTTTCATGAATAAAAAAAAAACAAAACAGTAAAATTAGCCCAATTTTTTTGCGTAATGTGAAAGATAATGTTACGCCGAGTAAATAGATACCAAACATGTCACACTTTATAATTGCGCGCACTTGTAGATTGACGACAAAGTACGGTACCTAAAAATCTCAATAGGCGACGCTTTAAATTTTTTTTACGGTTACCAGGTTAGCGTTACAGAGGAGGTCTACTGCTAGAATTATTGCTCTCGCTCTGACGATCGCGGCGATACCTCACATGTGTGATTTGAACACCGTTTACATACGCGGGCGCGACTTCCGTATGCGTTCTCTTTGCTTCGCGAGCTCGCGGGGACGGCGGGCGCTTTGAAATTTTTTTTTTTATTTTTTTATTTATTTTAAAAAAACTAAATTGTTTTTAAAAAAAATAAATAAATTTGATCACTTTTATTGCTGTCACAAGGAATGTAAACATCCCTTGTGACAGTAATAGGTGGTGACAGGTACTCTTTATGGAGGGATCGGGGGTCTAAAAGACCCCCCACCCCTCCTTTACACTTCAATGTATTCAGATCGCCGAAAACGGCGATTCTGAATACCGGATATTTTCTAAAACCGGCGCCATTGGCAGCCGAGTAAACGGGAAGTGACGTCATGACGTCGCTTCCGTGTTTACGATGAGGAGACTGGAACGAAGCCGATTACGGCTTCGTTCCAGTTCCTCCCCAGCAGCCAGAGCCGACGGATCACTAATCGGTGCTCCCGATCGAGCGGGAGCACCGGTAACAGCGGCGAGAGGCGGCGGGAGGGGGGATGTCCCCTCCCGCTCCTCCGGCATAACAGCCGAGCGGCTTTTAGCCGCATCGGTTGTTATGGCTGGAAAGCCAATCGCCCGCTGTAAAAAACGGTACCGGGATGATGCCTGCAGGTGCGGGCATCATCCCGGTATACCCCCCGGAAGCCGAGTACGCAGATCTGCGTACGCTCGGCGGGAAGGGGTTAATCAAAACAATAATCGGCCAACTAATCGATTATGAAAATAATCGTTAGTTGCAGCCCTAGTTGTTACGTCGAGAGCGGTCTTCAAGGTCCGCCATCTTGGATTTTAACCATTTGTTGTTCATCATGCGTGTGATCTTGTCAGGCCTGATCCCTGCGATCGCTAACAGTTTTTTTTGGTAGCGTTTTATAGTTAAATCCTGAAGGCAGTGCTTGGTTTTCGGGGTCCCGTACACGGCTAGGCTCCCAGAAAGTCCCACACATGTGGTATCTCCGTACTCAGGAGAAGCAGCAGAATTTATTTTGGGGTGTAATTTCACTTATGCCCATAGCATGTGTGAGCAATATATCATCTAGTGACAATTTTGTGCAAAAAAAAAAAAAGTTTGTAATATTCCCGCAACTTGTGGCAAAACATAAAATATTCCATGGACTCAACATGCCTCTCAGTAAATAGCTTGGGGTGTCTACTTTCCAAAATGGGGTCATTTGAGGGGGGGGGGGGGTTGTGCTATTGTGGCATTTTATGGCCTTCGAAACTGTGATAGGTAGTGAGGAGTGAAATAAAAAATTTGCACCCTTAGAAACCTGAAGGCAGTGATTGGTTTTCGGGGCGCCGTACGCGGCTAGACTCCCAAAAAGTCCCACACATGTGGTATCTCTGTACTCAGGAGAAGCAGCAAAATATATTTTGGGGTGCAATTCCACATATAACTATGGCATGTGTGAGCAATATATCATTTAGTGACAACTTTTTGTAAACTTTTTTTTTTGTCATTATTCAATCACTTGGGACAAAAAAAAAATATTCAATGGGTTTAACATGCCCCTCAACAATTTCCTTGGGGTGTCTACTTTCCAAAATGTGGTCATTTGGGGGGGGGGTTGTACTGCCCTGCCATTTTAGCACCTCAAGAAATGAGATAGGCAGTCATAAATTAAAAGCTGTGTAAATTCCAGAAAATGTACTCTAGTTTGTAGACGCTATAACTTTTGCACAAACCAATAAATATACGCTTATTGACATTTTTTTTACTAAAGACATGTGGCTGAATACATTTTGGCCTAAATGTATGACTAAAATTGAGTTTATTCGATTTTTCTTATAACAAAAAGTAGAAAATATCTTTTTTTTTTCCCCAAAATTTTCATTTTTTTTCCTTTTATATCATAAAAAATAAAAATGGCAGAGGCAATCAAATACCATCAAAAGAAAGCTCTATTTGTGGGAAGAAAAGGACGCAAATTTTGTTTGGGTACAATATTGCATGACCGCGCAATTACCAGTTAAAGCAGTGCAGTGCGAAATTGTAAAAAGACCTTTGGTCCTTAGGCTGACAATTGGTCCGGGGCTTAAGTGGTTAATAGCGAGTAGCTCACGGTCCCCAATAGTATAGTTCTCCGCATCAGAAAACTTCAGGAAAAGAATCCGCAAGGCTGAGACTTGCCCTGCTGAGCTTGGAGTAGGATGGCACTGACTCCTACTGAAGAGGCATCTACCTCCAAAGAAAAGGGTTTAGTAATGTCCAGACATAGAAGAATTTGGGTGGTGAGGAAGGCTGCCTTGAGTTTGCGGAAAGCATCAATGGCTTCAGGGGACCAGAGCCAAGCATTGACACCTTTGCGGGTGAGAGATGTAATGGGGGCCACCAAGGTGGAGTAGTTATGAATGAATTAGCGATAGTAATTGGTGAAACCCAAAAAGCGTTGGGTGGCTTTAAGATCAGAGAGCTGGGGCCACTCGAAGATGGCCCGAAGTTTGGCTGGGTCCATGAGGCCTTGTGACGAGATTATGTAGCCCAGAAATGGAACTTGTGTTTGTTCAAATAGACATTTCTCCAATTTTGCATATAGACAGTTGTCCCGTAGATGCTGTAGCACAGTTTTCACATGAAGACAATGGGTAGTAAGTTTGGTGAGAAAATAAGAATGTCATCTAGATATACAATAACACAGACATACAGAAGGTCGCAACAGATCACATTAACAAATTTTGGAAGACCGCTGGGGCATTGCATAAACCAAAGGGCATCACAAGATACTCATAATGTCCATCCCTGGTGTTAAAGGCGGTCATCCATTCGTCTCCTTCCCGGATTCTTATTAAATTGTAGGCCCCTCTAAGATCCAGTTTAGTAATAACATGAGAACCTTGCAATCTGTCAAAGAGTTCTGAAATTTAAGGAAGAGGGTATCGGTTCTTCACGGTGATGGCGTTAAGACCCCTGTAGTCGATGCATTGACGCAGTGAACCATCTTTTTTCACTACAAAGAAGAACCCGGCTCCGGCAGGTGAGTTTGATTTCCTGATGAAACCCTTTTGCAGGTTTTCCCAAAAGTATTCAGACATGGCTTGTGTCTCGGGGATAGATAGAGGGTAGACTCAGCCTCGGGGAGGAGAGGTCCCAGGTAAAAGATCAATGGGGCAGTCATAGTTTCGGTGAGGACGACGGCGATCAGTGGACTTTTTGCAGAAAACATCTCGGAAGGACTGATATTGGGCAGGCAACATGGGAGTTGTGGAGGTCTCAACAAGAGGAATGGAAGGAGGAGATAGCACCTTGGAAATACATTGTTGCTGATATGGAGGACCCCAAGTCAATACTTGTCCAGAATTCCAGTCAAGATGCGGGGAGTGTTTCTGCAACCATGGAAGGCCCAGGATGATGGGACTGGAGGTTTTAGGTAAAATTAGGAAAGAGATCTCACCATGCAAAACCCCAATGCGTAACTCTATAGGAGGGGTTTTCAACCGGATGGCGCTCATAGGCAAGAAAGAGCCATCTACTGCAGTCACGGAGAGGGGTGTAGCCAAGGCAACAAAGGAGATGCCCAACTTGGAAGCTAAAGATTGTTCAATGAAATTCCCGTCAGCACCAGAGTCCACATATGCAGAGAGTTGATAGGCATTTTGAGCCCAGTGGATAGCCATGGGAGGGGTGAAACGAGGAAAGCGGACTAAATTAACGGATCGGTCTAGATCACCTCCCTCCTAGACCCTGGAGTTTACCCGGACGGACTGGACAGGAGTTCAAAAGATGTCCTTTATCGCCACAGTAAAGGCACAAGCCCAATCCCATGCATCTGGCACGTTAGTGCTTCTCTATTTAAATCCCTTTAAAACCAGCTACTGATTGCTTGAGCAACATTTATTTCTGAGCTCCCTTCGTGTAACCTGTTTTACCTGACCTCTCGTGAACTGATCTCTTGTGTACCGACCCGGCTTGTTCTGATTATGTTGTCTGCAGCCTGCCCTGACTTTGGCTCAATTTACCTTTGGGTATATTAGTTTTTCTTTTGACTGCACAAGAACTACTAGATTTCACTGTTGCTACTATGGCTTGTTACATGAGAAAGCCTTTGGGGCGGTATTTTATGCTACAATGCCTTGAAAAAGTATTCATACCCCTTGAAATTTTCCATATTTTGTCATGTTATAACCAAAAACTTAAATGTATTTTATTGGGATTTTATGTGATAGACCAACACAGAGTGGCACATAATTGTGAAGTGGAAGGAAAATTATAAATGGTTTTCAATTGTTTTTACAAATATCTGAAAAGTGTGGCGTTCATTTGTATTGAGCCCCCCTGAGTCAATACTTTGTAGAACCACCTTTCGCTGCACTTACAGCTGAAAGTCTTTTGGGTATGTCTCTATCAACTTTGCTTATCTAGAGAGTGACATTTTTGCCCATTCTTCCTCGCAAAATAGCTCAAACTCTGTCAGATTAGATAGAGAGTGTCTGTGAACAGCAATTTTCAAGTCTTGCCACAGATTCTCAATTGGATTTAGGTCTGGACTTTGACTAGGCCATTCTAACCCATGAATATGCTTTGATCTAAACCAGGGGTGTCCAAACTTTTTTCAAAGAGGGCCAGATTTGATGCAGTGAACATGCGTGAGGGCTGACCATTTTGCCTGACATTCTTTGAACCATTGAAAATTTGGTCTAAGTGTGTCCATCCGAGCACTAATGCACGCCCCAACAAGAATTCTCTTGACTTTGTCGTGCTCATTCCCAACACACAGACGAATGCTCTGCACTTTAGGGGGTACCGTTAATTCTTAATGGTACCCCACACATTGGAAAATGTAGGGTGCTTTTGGTGCAGTGCAATAAAAAAAAAAAAAAAAAAAGCTCAGGAACTTCTTTCCCTGCATTTTTGTGAGTAGGGAAGTCCATTGAAATTAATGGGCTGCTGTACACACAGTACGCAGCCACACGGATGTTGTCTTTACGGGCTTAAAACAGGTGGTGAGGGAGCAACATAATACCTCTTTATTGCCATTTAAATGCCTCAGAAAAGAGATCTGTGCATGGATTGCTTTTCAGAGGAGCAGCAGTCCTGGCTAATATCACACACATGCCCTACAAAAGCAGTTTTTATGGTATATGAATGGGGGGGGGGTCCGGATTAAAAGTAACATACACACAGACACATGCACACACACATACAGACAAATGCACGCCGCACACACATACAGACACATGCCGACACATACATACAGACATACATGCACACACATAGAGACATACATACAGACACATGTGCATACATACACACACACATACAGACACATGCATACACATACTTACAGACATACATACAGACACATGCACACACACACACACATACAGACACATGTGCACACACAGATACAGACATACATGCACACACATAGAGACATACAGACACGTGCACACACACACACGCATACACACAGACATACAGACACATGTGCACACAGACACACGCATACACACAGACATACAGACACATGTGCACACACACAGACATAAATGCACACACATACAGACACGTGCACACATACATACACATGTGCGCACACACACACACATACAGACATGTACACACACGCACACACACGAATAAAGCTCTTTTTAACACTAATTTAGCTTGTAGCATAGTACAGTACCTTTGCAGCTTCCTCATTCAGCCGGGTACTGCACTTTACTTTCACTTTTGAAGCTCACGGAGCTTCTCACAGTGCCGGGAATCGGGCTCATCTGACAGCCCTGATCCCGCGGCACACTAAATTGAGAGAGACCAGGAGGGCCATTCAAAACGGGACCGCGGACCAGACTTTGGACATGCCTGATCTAAACTATTCCATTGTAGCTCTGGCTTTATGTTTAAGCTCATTGTCCTAATAGAAGGTGAACCTCCGCCCCAGTCTCAAGTCTTATGCCGACTCTAATGCCACGTACACACGAGCGGAATCATGTGTATGCCCCATCAGACATTTTACGTTTAAAATTCTGACGGACCAAGAAATAGAACATGTTCTAAATATTTCCGACGGAACCAATTCCTATTGGGAAAACCTCTTGTCTGTATGCTCTTCCGACGGACCAAAAATGACGCATGCTCTGAAGCAAGTACGAGACAGAAGCTATTGGCTACTGGGCATCAAACTTCCTTTTTTCTAGTCTTGTCGTACATGTTGTACATCACCACGTTCTTGACAGTCAGACTTTGGTGTGATTGTGTGTATGCAAGACAGTTTCAGTGGAATTCCGTCTGAAAAACCTTCAGAGTTTATTCCCGACGGGAAAAACGGTCGTGTGTACAGGGCATAACAGGTTTTCTTCTACGATTGCTCTGTATTTGGCTCCATCCATATTCCCATCAACTCTGACCAGCTTCCCTGTCCCTGCTGAAGAAAAGCATCACCACAATATGATGCTGCCACCAGCATGTTTCACGGTGGGGAGATGGTGTTCAGGATGATGTGCAATGTTAGTTTTTTTTCGCCACACAAAGCGTTTTTTCTTTGAGGCCAAGTTACATTTTGGTCTCCTCTGACCAGAGCACCTTCTTCCACGTTTGCTGTATCCCCCATGTGGCTTCTTGCAAACTGCAAATGGGACTTCTTATAGCTTTCTTTCAACAATGGCTTTCTTCTTGCCACTCTTCCATAAAGGCCAGATTTGAAGAGTGCATGACTAATAGTTGTCCTGTGGACAGATTCTCCCACCTGAATTTTTGATCTCTGCAGCTCCTCCAGAATTACCATGGGCCTCTTGGCTGCTTCTCTGATTAATGCTTTCCTTGCCCGGTCTGTAAGTTTAGGTGGACGGCCATGTCTTGGTAGGTTTGCAATTGTGCCATACTCTTTCCATTTTCGGATGATGTATTGAACAGTGCTCCATGAGATGTTTAAAGCTAGGGATATTTTTTCAGCCATATTCCTGGCGGGGTGTTTTTTTACAGGCCCAGGGCTGTGGATCCCTCGATAAAAAGGGGGCCCCAGTCCCTGAAGGTTTTTTTTAACAGAGTCCACCGTGAGTGGTGAAGATTGGGTCTGTTTGGTTTACCACAGAACCCTGCAGCCGGATAAGGTAAGGGAGATTCCTAAGGATTTTTTCTCATTCTTGTGGGTTTTCTCCTTTAAGTAAATGTTGCTATGCCTAAAGTTGCCACCGGTGGCTGTCAAGAGCACGTACCTGTTCCATGCTTGTCAGTCTTGCTCAGTGTCACAAGCTGCACGCTTCCTCCGAGCCCAAGCATTAGGTAGGATGTGGGAAGGGGTTTTTTTTCTTTGCAGGAATGTCCCCCCACAGCTTCTCTTCCAGGCTAGAGGCCATGAGGCAGTTGGCGGTATGCCTCACCACTCCTGCAAAAGCTGCCATTATGATGGCTCTCCATCCACCTGTCCTCCTCTCTCTTCTGCCCCAGCCCCCCTCCACATGTGATCCGGTCGGATCGGAGTCCCCGCTCATGCAGGAAATTGGTCTTTTGTTGAAAAAAGATGAGTGTCTTTTGTTGAAAAAAGATACCCCGAAAAATAGGGGATCTCCCTCAGGCTCTGAAGACCCCCCTCTGCAACACCATCTCCCACTGAAAAACCTAGGGGGGCTGGCCAGAGTTAGTCGTCGGGATCAGGGGCTGCAACTGCTTCCGGCATTTCAGCCCCTGTATATATTATGAGCAAACAAGCAGGACAAAACTCTGGATAGCCGCACACTGGAAAAAGACTTGAAATCCCATCTTTAATTGAAACAATGTGGGTCACATCAAAACAAAATCAAAAAATCCACAACAAAAGGAATAACCGGGTACAGGAAAACTGACGCGTTTCGCACCGTAATCAGTGCTTACTCATAGCTAACCATCTTTCAAGCAAATATCAAATATATAGCATAAAACATAAAAAGAGGCAAGGCATAACACATAATTGAAAGATTGAAGGCAATTACATACAGCTGAATCACACTTGCAATTAGATCCTAGCATGTGCTGCCAAGCAAAGAAAAAATAAAAATCTTTTTGACCAAAAATCTAACCAAAATTTAACTCTTAGTGAAAATAGAAATCATGTAAAAGATGCTGCAGGCATACACCACCTTATACAGGTGTGTAAGTCTGTATGAAATAAGTGAGAGATAAGTGAAAAAATGGAGCAATAGGCCCTAGAAAGTGAAATGAAAATATTCAATTTTATCCAAGATGAAAAATTAATAATTCCCATGCAAGAAAAAGAGCAGAAATAAAATAAAAAATTAGAATGGGTGGAGGATATAGACTTAATGATAAAGTTTCAATTAAAGATGGGATTTCAAGTGTGCGGCTATCCAGAGTTTTGTCCTGCTTGTTTGCTCATGGTATGTGTAATGGTCAGTACCTGGGGCTCATCAATAGGAGACAGAGCTTTATCATTAACTGACTGCCCCTATCCGAGACAATCACCTTGTGTAGCCCATGTAAGCGAAAGATCTCCCAAGCAAAAATGGAAGCCAGTTCCTTAGAGGTGGGCAACTTCTTAAGTGGAATACAATGACACATCTTTGAGAACCGGTCAACCACCATAAGGATAACAGTGTTGCCTTGGGAGTTGGGCAATTCCACAATGAAATGCATAGACAGGTGAGTCCAGGGCCTCTCTCCATTGGGTATGGGTTGTAGGAGGCCCACTGGAAGGTGTCATGGAGTCTTACTCTGAGCACACACGGGACAGGCAGCTATGAAGGCAGTAACATCAGCCCGTAGACTAGGCCACCAGAATTGTTGGGAGATGGCCCAAATTAGTTGATTTTTCCCAGGATGGCCAGCTGCCTTGGGAGAATGGTAAGTCTGGAGCACTGCAGTATGGAGACTCTGGGACAAAGCAGCGGTCACAAGGTTTCTCAGGAGGAGCATGGACCTGAGCAGAATTTTCTCACCCAAAGGAGAAGTAAGACTGGTGCGAACCGTAGCCAAGATACGATCAGGAGGAATCATAGGAACCGGAACCAACTCCGACTTGGAAGTGGAGGAAAATTGTCATCAGCCCTTAGATTCTTAGTACCAGGTAAGAACGAGACAATGTAATTAAAGCTCGACAAGAAAAGAGCCCATCGCGCCCTTCTGGAAGAGAGTCGCTTAGCCTCAGACAAGAATGTAAGATTCTTATGGTCAATAAGAATAAGAATGGGCACAGTGGTACCTTCAAGGAGATGTCTGCATTCTTTCAAGGCTAAAATGATTGCCAACAGCTCTCTGTCACCAATCTCATAATTGCATTCAGCTGGTGACAATTTCTTGGTAAAGTAACCACACGGATGCATAGCGCTCTCAGAGTTAGGGCGTTGAGACAGAAGGGTGCCAACTCCAGTCTCAGAAGCATCAACTTCTAGGATAAAAGGCACCGTAGGATCAGGATGTGCCAACACAGGAGCAGCCTTGAGAGTCTCAAAGGCCTTAATGGACTCCGGAGACCAACTTTGTGGGTTACCGTCCTTTCTGGTCATATCAGTCAGAGGCTTGACCAGAGATGAGAAGTTATGAATAAACTTCCGATAGTAGTTGGCAAAGCCAAGGAAATGCTGCAGAGGACATAAACCCACGGGTCGAGGCCACGGTAGGACTGCCGACAGTTTCTCTGGGTCCATCGAAAAACCAGCAGTGGACATGACATAGTCCAGGAATGTAACCTGTTCACGATGGAACTCTCACTTCTCCAGTTTACAATAGAGATTGTTCTCCCTTAGTTTCTGAAGTACACAACAGACATCTGTGTGGTGGCTCTCCAGGGACTTGGAAAATATGAGGATATCATCGAGATAAACCATCACACACAATTGCAACAAATCTCGGAGTACATATTTTTTTTTTTTTTCTTTCTCTTTTCCTTTTTTTTTTTTTTTTGCCACATCAGTGTTTCTATACCAGAGACTAGGTTCAGCTTGTCGCTCACTCGTGTCTCATTCCCAATTCCACATCATTGTGGCGTATTTAGTTGTACAAATATTTGACTTAGTGTAATCACATAAAGATTTTGTGTCATTTAATTTAACTACAAAGATAGAAAAAGATCCCCTAGTGTTTGTAGACTACCCATCATGGCGATATCTATTATCCTGGTACCTCATATCTAATACAGGTTTCCCTCTCCCTACTCCCCTCCTCCACCCCCCCCCCCCCCCATCCCCAGCTCATAAGAAGACATACTAAACAATAAAATACATAATAAGAATAGGTGGTAAAAATATACAAGCTAAAGAGCACTTGTTCTATCACAATTACTTATTACTTATAGGGGGATCCCTAATTTTCCCAATCCAGAGCCCCATATCTTTTTGAACTCCTTACTATTACCCTGCTTAAAAAAGAAAACCCTTTCATTACCAATATTTTTCCTTATATTGGCCAACCATATTTCTGGTAGTGGGCTAGAGTGTGCTTGCCAGTTCTGGGCAATTAACTTCCTTGCCTGGAAAAGGCATCTAGTAACTGGTGCAAATATATTTTTAGAGATATTATATCCCTCCGGTATAGCCAACAAGCAAGTCCTCACTGTTGCCTCTAGTGTCAACCCGAAAATCTCATTCACATGATCTATAACTCGTGTCCAGTATCTAAAAAGTTTCGGGCACCTCCAGAACATATGAATGAAATCTCCAATCTGTCCGCATCTGGGGCACTGATCATTATCCCTCCATCCCATTTTAAACATTTTCCTAGGTGTATAATATACCCGGTGAAAAAAAAAGAGTTGAGAAGCTTTCTGTGCCGGAGAAATAGAAACCTTGGTTCCCTGTTCCATTATCCACTCCCAATCGGGTATGGACACTGGACCCACATCACTCTCCCATTTCATTTTACTTTTAATCATACCGCTTTGATCTAACAATTTGTCCCCCAGCCTAGCGTATATAAGCGTAATCAAGCCTTTGAGCGTATCTCGAGACATGATTTGAGATATCACCGGGACCTGGATCAACTGTATCTCCTGCGATCTAAATTGGGCCTGAATTGCGTGTCTGATCTGGAGATATTTGTAGAATGAGCGGTTTGATAGAGAGAATTCAGATCTTAGGTCAAAAAATGATCTAATAGCTGAACCCTGGACAATTTGCTCTAGCTTATGTATCCCTTGAGTTTCCCACTCCCTACATCTTTCCACTTTAAATAGCTCGTCTAGGTTTCTATTATCCCATAAGGGAGCCAACACGGATATCTTCTGATATCCTAGTAAGGCCTTAACTGTTTTCCATAGTTTAACTGCCTGAGTAATTGTTGGGCAGTGCATATTAAATGAATTTGCCTCTAACGCCTCCACAAGCATCTTGTGCGGACAGCCTAGCATTAACAGCCTGTGGCAGGGATTAGCTTCACTTATTGCCCTCGCTCCAGCTAAATGCTGTAGCTGGGCCGCTAAGTAATAGAGTCTAGGATATGGGATCGCCAACCCCCCTTGTTCCAACGGGAGCTGCAAGGTCCGTAAGCTAATCCTCGAAGGGCCCTTTTTCCATATAAGAAGTCTAAATAAGGATTCTATTTTCTTAAACCATCCTTCCCCAATCCATATTGGTGAGTTATGAAGGAAGTACAAAATTTGAGGGAGCCATACCATCTTGACCAGATTGCAGCGGCCCGCCATCGAGAGGGGGAGGCGACTCCAGATATCGGCCTTTTGTTTTAATTTTACTAGGAGAGGGGATAAATTATCTTCCAGGTAAGAATTTACGTCCCTAGTAATCCACACCCCTAAGTATTTAAACTTCTCAACCTGTTTCAAATTCTGAATCTCTTGGGGAGCGCAAATGAACCCCGGTTCCAGCGGCAACAAAGCGGACTTATCCCAGTTAATGGTCAATCCTGATATGAGACCAAATTCTCTAATCATCTTCATTGCCGTTTTCACCGAGGCCTGAGCATCCCCCAGGAAATACATAGTTAATAAATTCCTGGAAAACTGCCGGGGCGTTACAAAGGCCAAAAGGCTTTACCAGGTATTCATAATGGCTTGTTCTGGTATTAAACGCAGTTTTCCACTCGTCGCCCTCCTTAATGCGCACGAGATTGTATGCCCCTCTCAGGTCAAGCTTTGTGAAAACCGTTGCTCCCTTGAGGCGGTCAAATAATTCTGCAATCAATGGAATCGGGTAGGCATTCTTAATCGTGACACGATTGAGACCCCTATAATCTATACAAGGTCTCAGTTCACCGCTCTTCTTTTTCACAAAGAAGAAACCAGCACCAGCAGGAGACGAGGACTTGTGGATGAAACCTTGAGAAAGTGCGTCAGCAACATACTCCTCCATGGCCTTATCCTCCAAGACCGACAAAGGGTAAACCCAGCCACGAGGAGGTATGGCACCAGGTTGAAGGTCAATTGCGCAATCATAAGGCCGGTGTGGAGGCAAACGACAGGCTTGACCTTTATCAAAGACATCGCCAAAATCATGGTACTCCTCTGGCAGGAAGGGGAGTGAAGCAGTGCACAGGACCTTGGATACCTTCAGGAAGCATGTCTCACTGCATTGTGGTGACCAGGAGAGAACCTCAGCACGGAGCCAATCAAAAGAGGGGTTGTGCCTCTGTAACCAAGGGTAACCAATAACCAGAAGAAACCTGGGTGAGGAAATAACTTGGAATTGGATTATCTCATGGTGAAGAGCCCCTACGGGCCATGGACAACGGAACCGTCTCATGAGTCACATGGGCAGGCTGTAAAGGTCTCCCATCAAGAGCCTCAATGGCAAGTGGAGTGTCACGCAGCTGCAGCGGAATCGAGTGCTGCGAAACAAATGCAGCATCAATGAACAGGCCTGCAGCCCCAGAGTCGATTAGCGCCTGTATCTCGATGAACGACTCAGCCCAAGAAAGGGTGACCAAAATCCGGGGCTTATCCTTCTGGATAACGGGAAACAACAACAACGCCACCTAAGGTCTGTCCATGACAGCACCTCAAGGTTCGGGCGTTCCCTGGACGGGTAGAACAAGACTTCAAAAAGTGACCTGCCTGGCCACAGTAAAGGCACAATCTCTCCCTCCTCCTAAAGGCTCTCTCATCCGCAGAGAGACGCGTGAATCCCAGGTGCATGGGTTCATCTTCACTGACCAACTCGGTACCAGGGGGCATGGGAGGTGAGGGAGGCATGGGTGGGACTACAAAGCTCGGAGGCAAACGTACAGGAGGCTTCCGCAAGCGCTCCTTAAGAGAAATTCTTTCTCTGAGTCTGGAGTCAATGAGGATGGCAAAGAGATCAAGCTCTCAAACTCAGTGGGGTATATCTCGGGCTGCTATCTCATCCTTGATGGAATCCAAGAAACCATTAGAAAAAGCAGCCACGAGGGTCTCATTGTTCCAAACAACCTTTACTGCCAGAGTACCGAATTCAATGGCGTAGTTGGCAACAGTTCTCGTACTCTGTTTGATGGACATGAGGCACTTGGCAGCAGAAGCGGAGCGTGCGATAACGTCAAAAACCATTTTAAAGGAGGCCACAAACTGAGGGTAACTCAAGACAACAGGTTTTTGCGTCTCCCATAGAGGGTTAGCCCAGGCCAAGGCTCTCTTAGAAAGCAAAGATATCACGAAACCTATTTTGCTTCTGTCCGTGGGAAACGCCTGGGGCAGCATTTTGAAGTATATCTCAACCTGATTAAGAAACCCTCTGCATTGAACTGGATCGCCCCCAAATCGCTGGGGAAGCGGAGCAGAACCAGACATACCTCTTATAGAGGTAATACTCAAGGCGGGGTGCCTGTACAGAGACTGGCACAGCAGCAGGGACGGCCTGCGACTCAGGTTGTACTGGAGCAGCCACCTGGGGGGATTTCAGGTGAGCCGTGCGATTCAGGAGCGTTTGTAACGCCAATGCAAACTGATCTATGCGGTGATCTTGCTCATCCAATCTGGAAAAAATATTACCAACAAGTGGATTGACTGTATCTTCTGAATTCATGGCCTTCGCGTACTATCAGGAACCATGAAACAGAGATAGAAGTACATTCAAATTACACTTGTTTATTAATAAAAATAAAAGAGGTAAATAGGAAAAAGCGTAGTCAAGCATAGCCAGAGTCCAGTAGCCAGATTGGGTAATCAGCCAGTCCAGACGTCAGCGATCCAAGGAGAGCAATTGCAAGCAGCATAGAAGCCAGGAGGGATGTCAGCGAAACAAACAGCAGGAGATGGTTCCTAGTGATGTGACCAACGTGAAGGCAAAGGAAAGCGTGAGCTGGAACTCTTTAAATAGGCAGGTCAGACGAGCATCATTGAGAACAGCTGGTAACTGTGGAAAGAGAAGAGAGCTGGCAATTAGCCGACAGCAGAGCGGCCAGCCCAGAGGAGGAAGGGCTAAGCCAGCCCTGACAATTACTCAGGAGGTTTTTTTCCTCAGCCATAAGTGGATTAGAGGAAAGATTAGTGGCCTTAATTGCATCTTCACAAAGTGGAAGAAAATGCATTAGGTTCCCGTCTACCACCCAGGACCTTCAAACAGAGGAACTCTGAGAAAGGGGAGATGAATCTCCCTCAGAGGACCGGCATGAGACTGATGACTTCTCTTCTGAGGAATCAAGTGGGGAAGGAGCCTCTTCAGATTCACAGGCTGAGGAATTGCTGGTGCATTCTCTTACTGAAATGGTCCGCTCCACATTTAAGTACCTGTAAAAGTACCTGAAAAGCCCACTTCTTTTTTGGGTCCACTGAAGCCTGCTCAGGCTGTGCATGCTTTTACTGTTCATTCATTGCTAGAAAAGCTTATTTATTCTGAGTGGGATCACCCAGATAAACATTTTTTCCCTCCTAAATTGTTTTCAACACTTTATCCTATGGAGGAAAAATAGTAAAAGATGTGGGGTATAACCGCAATTGATGCTGCTATATCCTCTGTAAATAAAAGTTCGACTTGTCCTGTTGGAAATGCTCAAATGCTTAGGAATCCAACTGCTAAAAAATTGGAATTCCTATTAAAAAACATTTTTTCCTTGGCAGGTTCAGTAGCTCAACCTGCAGTTGCGGCAATTGGGGTATGTCAATCCTTGAGAGATCATTTGAAACAGGTGCTCAAGGTTTCCCCTGACCAGTAGGCCCAGGAGTTAGCTGAGCTGCCAGCAGCTTTGTGTTTTGCAGTTGATGCAATCAGAGATTCTATCCTTCAGATCTCTCGCCTTATGCTTGGGTTTGTGCATATGCGTAGAATCTTATGGTTGAAAAATTGGCCAGCCAAAGCGACCATGTAAAAAGCTTCTGGCTGGTTTCCCCTTCCATGGTGTAAGGCTGTTTGGGGATGATTTGGACAATTATATCCAAACAATCTCAAGTGGGAAAAGTACCCTTTTACCAGTTAAGAAAAGGAATAAATGTCCCTCATTTAAACAGGCTCTTTCTCCAGTGCCAGGGGCATCAGCCTCCAGGCAATCACTATGGCTTCCACTGTCAGGTTCAAGAGGTAAAACTCAGAGTCAACCCCAGGGACAAAAGAAGTCCTGGGGGAGGAAATCTACAAGACAGAATGCTAAAGCCTCTTTATGAAGGGGCACCCCTGCTCATTCGAGTGGGGGGAAGACTGCTACAGTTCTGAAGGGTCTGGCAGGAGGATTTTCAGGACAGATGGGTGGTCTCCACAATAACGCTAGGTTAGAAACTAGAGTTCCTAGAATATCCGTCTCCTCGTTTCCTCAGATCAAATGTTCCCAAAGACCCAGAGAAAGTCTCTCTTTCAAGCATTGGAGAGACTTTTGTTGCAAAAAGTAATCATGGTGGTTCCCATGGAAGAGCAGGGGTTGGGGTTTTATTCAACCTTTTCACAGTGCCAAAGCCAAATGGAGATGTCAGGCCCATTCTAGATCTCAAAGATCTAAACCGGTTCCTAAAAATTCAATCTTTTCACATGGAATCAATCTGATCAGTAGTCTCCATCCTACATAGAGAACTTCTGGCAACAGACATCAAGGATGCATACCTGCATGTGCCTATTTTCCCTGCTCATCAGAAATATCTGCGTTTCGAAGTGGAAAGACTTTATTTTCAGTTTGTAGCTCTACCTTTTGGTCTGGCTACTGCACCTCAGGTGTTTACAAAGGTTTTGGCCCCTCCTCTGGCCAGATTAAGGGCCCAGGGTATAACGATTATAACGTACCTAGAGGGCCTTCTCTTAATAGACCAGTCAGTAGCCCGCTTACACCAAAGTTTGGTCAACTACCTGGAATAACTGAGTTAGCGCCTCAACCTAGAGAAGTCTTCTTTAAAACCAGTAAGAAGACTAGAGTACTTGGGTTTGGTTATAGATACAACCCATAATAGGGTGTTTTTACAACAGGCAAAAATCAGCGCCATAAAGGAGCTGGTTCAGGTAGTCAGGGCGAAGAAGGGTCCTTTTAATTCGCCTTTGTATGAGGTTGTTGGGAAAGATGGTGGCTTCATTCGAAGCGGTTCCCTATGCTCAGTTTCATTCGAGAATGCTGAAAAACAGCATCCTGTCTGCCTGGAACAAGAAAGTCCAGGCGATAGATTTTCAGATGCGTTTGTCACCAGCTCAGTTGGTGGTTGGTACCCGAGAATCTGCGGAAAGGGAAATCCTTTTACCAGTTACCTGTAAGGTGGTAACAACAGATGCCAGCCTTTCGGGTTGGGGAGCAGTTCTGGAAGAGACGACTGTCCAAGGGAAATGGTCCAAAATCTAGAGGACCTTACCCATCAATATTCTAGAGATTTGAGCAGCGTATCTAGGCCTGGACATTCAGGTTGCAGGTTTGTCCTGTCAGGATCCAATCCGACAATGCCACAGTAGTGGCTTATATCAATCACCAAAGGGGCATCAGAAGTCAGGCTGCCCAGGGAGAAGTAAACCAGATCCATTCAGGTTGCAGGTTTGTCCTGTCAGGATCCAATCCGACAATGCCACAGTAGTGGCTTATATCAATCACCAAAGGGGCATCAGAAGTCAGGCAGCCCAGGGAGAAGTAAACCAGATCCTAACCTGGGCAGAAAAGCATGTGCCGTGCATATTGGCAATCTTCATTCCAGGGGTAGAGAACTGGCAGGTGGACTACTTAAGTCGCCAGCAGTTTTTCCTGGGGGAATGTCTCTTCACCTCGACGTCTTCCTGGATTCATGCCAAAAATGGGTGATCCTGGATGTAGATCTGTTTGCGTCCAGGTTCAACAACAAGAGCGACAACTTTGAGTCAAGAATAAGGGATCCATTCGCATGTGGAACAGATGCATTGGTAACCCTGTGGGATCAGTTCTCACTGATTTATGCATCCCCTCCTATTCTGCTGCTACCGCGACTTCTTCGCAGGATCAAGCAGGAAAAGAAGTCGGTACTTCTGGTAGCCCAGAAGATCTTGTTATGCAGAAATAGTAAAGATGGCGGTAGGGCCCCATGGACCCTACCACCATATCCAGACCTGCTATCACAGGGACCAGTCTTCCATCCTACCTTACAAATGCTAAATTTAACGGTTTGGCTATTGGAACCCACATTCTGAAGAATCACAGGCTTTCAGGCTCGTTGATATCTACCTTGATTAAGCCAGCTTCCTGAGTCATTTATTATAGAGTCTGGAAGGCATATGTTTCCTTGTGTGAATCCAGGCGTTGGCATCCCAGAAAGTATGTTATAGGTAAAATCCTTGCTTTTCTGCAAATGGGGGTAGAGATGAAGCTGGCCCTGAGTACTTTCAAGGGCCAGGTCTTGGCCTTATCGGTATTGTTTCAACGTCCGCTTGCTTTGCATTCTTTGTTCCGAAGCTTTATACAGGGGGTAATGTGGCTTAATACACCAGTTAGAGCACCCCTGAACCCTTGGGACTTGAATTTTAGTTCTGTCGGTATTACTGAAACAGCCTTTTGAGCCGATACAACATATTCCCTTGGCCCTTTTGACAAGGATAGAGTAGTATTGTGTCCTCATCCTAGCTTTCTACCGAAGGTAGTTTCAGGTTTTCAACTAAACCAGGATATTGTTCTGCCTTCATTTTTCCCAGAACCCTATTCTATGGAAGAAAATTTGCTACATTCTGGGCACATGGGCAGTGCATCACCAGGCCTCCATGGCTCAAATCTGCAAGGCCGCAACTTGATCTTCAGCCCATACATTCACCAGATTCTATCAGGTGGATGTGAGAAGGCATGAGGATATCACCTTTGGGCGCAGTATGCTGCAGGAAGCATTATAAGGTCCTCAGGTCTGATTGCGCCCTACTTTTTGTTTGTGTCTCTCTCCCCTCAGATAGCATTGCTCTGGGACATCCCATTCAGTAAACACTGTGGTTCTGTGTCCCGTGATTTACGAAAAAGAAAATATGATATTTATAACAGCTTTCCTGTAAAATCCTTTTCTTCAAGTACATTACGGGACACAGACATCCCTTCCCTCTTTTAATACATGTATATTGCTTTGCTACAAAACTGAGATACTCCCAGTAAGGGGAGGGGTTATATAGGGAGCCGCACTTTCTGTCTAGGGTGTGCCAGTGTCCATCACCTAGAGGTGCCTATATAACCCATTCAGTAAATACTGTGGGTCTGTGTCCCATGATGTAGATCCCTGACCTGTCTGGTGTATTCCCTGGCCTTCATTATGCTGTTTGTTCAATAAGGTTCTCTAACGTGGGGCATGGTTTGGCAGTGGATGTAGCTGGAGGCTGGAACCTCTCTCCACTTAGTATCCTTCCTTTGATTCTAATGGCACCTCTCCTGCTTGGTACTGAACGGCACAGATCACACCATTCGATTGCCTATACCCTCAACGATCACCCGTGGGTATTCCCGAAGTTGACAGACATGCCAAAGTGTGGCTACACGACCCACTCTCTCACAGACCATGCAACCAAAGATGGTGACCTTCCTCCTTGGCTTGCAAAGGACACGTACAGAGAGGCCGCATAGAAGTTCTTTGCAAAGCCTGCTCATAAAGACCCAACTCTGCAGGCCTCACCCGGTGATGGCAGCGAGGAACACTCTGACATGGAAGATACGGTACCCCTGAACGAATCTGCTATTCTTCTGTCGGACTGGGACACTGAGTGCACAGGCAGACATTTTTGCCCCTCATACAAGCCCCAGGCCCTGCAGAACCTGAACCTACACTTAAAGACATTCTTTCAGCGGTTACAACATGTAATTCCTCCCCTGCGTCCCTTGACAATGATATTCAGGGGGGTTAAAGCCGAGGTGTCGTTTATTAGAAAAGACATGCAGAAACTCAGGGACCGCACTGCGGCCCTGGAAGGCCGCCTAAGCATGTTGGAGGATGACTGGATCCCCTTCCAGCGGGAGGTTGCTTCTACTCATGCCGCAGTCTCTCAACATGTGGCGAAATTGGAAGACCTAGAAAATAGGCTGAGGAGAAATAATGTGGGAGCAAATGGTATCCCTGAGAAAATAGTGGGGAAAAACCTCAGTTACTTTTATCAAACAATGGCTATTTAACACTTTTGGGAAAGACTCTTTCTCCCCCATGTTTTCTGTAGAATGGGCGCTGGAGTCCCAGCGCATTCATTGCTACCTGGTGCGCCTCCTCGCCCCTTCCTGTTTAATATGCTGAATTATAAAGACAGGGACATCATTCTCTCGAAAGCCAGGACCATGGGGCCGGCTATGGTGATTGCTAATTCTAAAATCTCTCTCTTCCTTGACTTCTTGGCAGATGTCCAAAAGAGGAGAGCTCAATTCACTGATGTTAAAACAACGAATGAGGGCACTGGAATTAGAATATTCCATGTTGTACCCAGCCAGGCGTTTGTCTGTAAAGGGAGAAGTTCACTCTTGAGAAGCCATCCGTGGCCCAGCAATATTTGTATCTCAAGGAAAATACCCTTAGTGAATATGCAGCAAATCATCTACCTACTTGAACATAACAGTTTGTAGGGTTCTATACTACCTTTTACGATTGTGCCCCAGGCTCTTTTACTGAGGCAGAAACAAGGAAGAGCCTGATGATCTGCTACAGTACTTTTTGCTATACTACACTCCATACCTGAGAGGCTAGCTAAAATGTTAACCCCCCACAGTTATCCCATGTGGATGTTTTATGCCTTTTTGGACAATCTGGGCCCAGTTGGACTGCTCTGTTTTCTTGATACTGGTCCTGCAAACTTCTTCACATTTTTAGAAGGGTTCACTTATCGGAAGACTTGGACTACCTTTTATCTCTGCCCTCACTAAACCCTCAGGGGAACTCGCCTAATGATATTTTAAATACCTTACAAAATTTCTATATAGACACTTATTTTTCCAAAGCTTCCCCTACTCTGGAGGATATTAATTTATTTCTCTCCGATTGTCCCCTTCCCTCCTTAGACTCTTATGATCAGTCTATGCCTAATGCCCCCCATGATAGATGAGCTTGGTGAAGCTCTTGCTCTCTCGGTTTCTGACAATTCCCTGGGTGCTGATGAATTGCCAGTGGAGATCTATAAAAAGGTATGCTGGTGTCCTTTTGCCTAGATTGCGTTTATTTTTGTTTTTTTAGGGGCCTTAGAAACTGCGTATTTCCCCCCTCGATGAATGAGGCAGTCATTGTTCTCATTCTGAAGCCTGATAAAGATAGCTTATTCCCTGATTCATATAGTCCCATCTCCAGATTATCCATAGATGGGAAATTTTTGGCACAAGTTCTCGTAACCCGATTAGCTAAGGTTATTGCTAAACGTATCCATGGCGATCAATCTGGGTTCATACCAACTAGATCTACGGCCTTAAATATACGCCGGCTATTTCTTAAAGTGATTGTAAAGGCTCTTTTTTTTTTTATAACAAACATGTTATACTTGCCTCCACTGTGCAGCTCTTTTTGCAAAGAATGGCGCCGATCCTCGACTTCTGGGGTCCCTTGGCGGCTCTCCTCCCTGCATCATATAACCCCCTAGGAGAAGCACTCTCCCGGGGGCTTACCTTGTGGGCGCACTCCTGAGTCCAGCATTCGGCGTCCAAAGACACTAATGCATAAGGGCATTAAGGTGAAAAAACACAAGGGTTTACAACCCCTTTAATCTCCAAATTCCTGTCGATAACCCTAGAAGGTGTGGAATTTTCTCATTAGACGCATATTTATCAAATGGGTAAAATTGCTATACCCTTTAGCTGCTACTATCAGGGTTTCCTCAGACATAGTGGGGTTTAAACGTGGAGTGTATGAAGATAAGGTCTTCATGTATGCTGATGATACTTTACTGTATTTGGGGGATACAGAGGCCTCTTTACATAAAACCATGGCATTAATGGCCACGTTTGGTGAAATTTCTGTTTTCTCCATTAATTGCAGCAAATCAGTTTCGCTCCTTCTGGATAACCCTCTATCACCCTCCCTGGGTGCCACTCAAGGTCTCAAGATAGTTACATCCATTAGTTACCTTGGGGTGAAGATTATGGCTGATCCGGCTGAGCATCTACAGCTGGATTTGCTTCCTCTTATTAGGCAGTTTAAGCTGAAGTGTACTATGTAGTGCGGGCTTCTCCTTATGGTGATAGGTAGAGCAAACCTAATAAAAATGGTGTGGTCTCCTCAGCTGCTTTATATCCTACATAATATCCCACAATGGATACCGCATCATTGGTTCATGCTAATTGATACCTTATTTTGCAACCTCATTTGGCATAAAAAAACTGCTAGAATTATGTTGACCACTCTACAACATAAAGATCAAGGGATTGGCAGTCTCTATCCCTAAACTATACTTTCTAGCCTATCAGATCCAGCATATGTGTGGGTGGGGACTTTCCCATTCGGGAGACCCCACAAGTAAACTCCTCTTAGGCAATTAGGGATGGTCTGCAGCTTGTGTGGGGTCTAGGCTGGGCTCACTCCCCCAGTTGTCAACCCTGGCTTGCCGCTATTTTAACATCTTGCTTTAGGTCATTTCCATTCTGACCTATGCAGTGCATGCACACGTTACACTGCATAGCCCTGAGGTGCCACTGGAGGGAGTCCTTTGTCTTTCCTTTCCACTTAGAATGCTCGCCCCACTCGATCTCGCTCTATGATGGCTGCTATTGCAGACTGTGCATATGTGCCCAGGTGGTGATGCGTGGGCACCCTGTTACCGCCAAGTTAGGTGATGTGGAAATCCCATACCGCACACCTGACTGGGGCGTGTATATAAGGGCACTAGTTACTTCATGACATAACCTGGCTAGATATGTACCTATTATTTTTCATCTAGCGATATGGTGGTACTATTGGGATTACTTGGATTGACTTACCATAGACCTTTCTATCTTTACAGATGTGGATTTGACCTTTTTTTCATGCTTTTTATTCTTTAAGCCTTAGCCATATGCTTATAAGACTCCTATATGATGAGAAACTTCCTTGACTTAGCATATTTACAGCTTTTAATGCTGGCATTACTTTTATTAGTCGATTACGCTTATCAGGAGAGACTATATTGTATGGCATACATTGAGTTTTTCCTTCCTTATCCCCTCCCCCCTTCCATTTTTAGGACCTCTTTTAATCTTGTTCGTTATATTCCATAGATGCCAATTTTTTGCCGCTAAGCACATTTAAAGCTATACGCGAAGGTCCCAGCCACATACTACAGATAAAATCGTTTCCACAATATATATATATATATATATATATAAATCACTTTCCTTCTTTCCTCTTCCACGTACACAGTTTAGTTGTTGCAACCTTTTTTGGTGCATATTTATATATTCTTATTAATTTATTTTTACTATTTTTGTCTATCTGGCATGCCCCACATACTGCTCGTTGTGCACCCTGCATGCTGTGTATTAATTTGCTTGCGTAGTCTATTGCATACTATGCCAAATTTGAGACTATTTACTCATATCATATATAGTTTTATTGGGAAATATTTATTGTCTTTTTCTCTCCTTAGAATACACACAAGCTCCTGAAGAAGCGATTTTCGCAAAACATGTAGAGCTTAATTATCATTACACTATAGTTCAGTCATACATGTCTATTATGACATGCTTTTGACATCTATGACCAATACTGGAGAGGTCTAGCTGACACTGTAGTAATACTGCAGTATTTTAATGTGTTTTTTTTATTAAAGGGGTTGTAAGGGCTTAGGGCGGCACAGTGGTGTAATGGTTAGCACTCTCACCTAGCAGCAAAAAGGGTCGCTGGTTTGAATCCTAACCACGACACTACCTGCCTGGAGTTTTCATGTTCTCCCTATGCTTGCGTGGGTTTCCTCTGGGTACTCTGGTTTTCTCCCACACTCCAAAGACATGCAGGTAGGTTAATTGGCTTCTGTCCCAAATTGGCCCTAGTATATGAATGGGGACCTTGGATTGTGGGCTCCTTGAGGGTAGGGACCAATGTGAGTGTGCAATTTACAGGGATAGGGACAATTGTAGACACTCACTTTGGTTGAGCTGAATGAACTGGTGTCTTTATTCAAGCTTACTATGTAACTATATATAAAGGTAATTTTTTTTTTTACCTTATTGCATTCCATGCATTAAGGTGAAAAAACATCTGACAGTGCCGCCCCCCCCCCCCCCCCCCTTGTTTTACTTACCTGACCCCTCGAAAGTCCCGTACTCACCTCCGACATCCTCTTCGCTGCTCAGCCTGGCCGTTGATTGGCTGGAGTGGATGGATTGAAAGCAGCGCAGCCATTGGCTCGCGCTGCTGTCAATCACATCCAATGATGTGGCACGCCAGGGGGTGGGACCGAGTGATACAGTGAGCGGCTATAGCCGCCGGCTGTATCACGGGAGCGTGCTCGCAAATACTTCTCACCATGCGAGGGAGCTCGCATGAATGTGAGAAGTACTTGCGGGGGGAAACAGAGACAGCCACCGGGGGACCCTAGAAGACCAGGTTTGGGGCCATTCTGTGCAAAACGAGCTGCACAGTGGAGGTAAGTATAACATGTTTGTTATTTTAAAAAAAATAAAAAAATAGGATTTTTAAAACAGCTTACCTGTAAAATCCTTTTCTTGGAGTACATTATATGACACAGAGTCTCAAGTAATTACTTGGTGGGTTATAGGCCTACCTTCAGGTGTTGACACTGGTATAACCAATACAGGATGTTAACTCCCCTATATAACCCCTCCTTCCAGGAGCACTCAGTTTTTGTAGCCAAGCAATATAAGTAATATACTCTTACCCCATAAAACAGAGGGGCGGGAGCTCTGTGTCCTATGATGTACTCCAAGAAAAGGATTTTACAGGTAAGCTGTTTTAAAAATCATTTTCTTTATCGTACATCTTAGGACACAGAGTCTCAAGTAATTACTTGGTGGGATGTCCCATAGCAATGCTACTTGAGGGGAGGGAGACACAACCCGTAGGGTAACTCCCAGACCTGAGGACTTATACTGCTGCCTGTAGCACACTGCGCCCGAAGGCGATATCCTCATTCCATCTTACATGCACTTGATAACATTTTGCAAATGTATGTACTGAAGGCCAAGTTGCGGCCTTGCAGATTTGAGGCCTGGAGGCCTGGTGACGCACTGCCCAAAAAGCACCAACCGCTCTGATAGAGTGCGCCTTAACTTGATAAGGGGGAATCTTTCCCTTTAAATCATAAGTTTGAATTCTAACTTGCCAAATGCACTTAGCAACAGTGGATTTTGACGCTGACTGTCCCTTCTTAGGACCCTCTGGCAGAAGAAATAAGACATCAGTCTTACAAATCGGAGCAGTTTCCTTAAATACATTTTCACTGCTCTCACTACATCAAGACAATGTAGTGACCTTTCTTCCCTGGAACAAGGTCTTGGAAAAAAACCCTGGCAGGACAATATTTTCATTCAGATGAAAGCCTGAAACCACTTTTGTCAAAAAACCTGGATGAGGGTGTAACACCACTCTGTCCTCATGAATAATCAAATATGACTCCTTACAAGAAAGAGCAGCCAATTCTGAAATCCTCCTTGCTGAGGATATAGCAAACGAAAATATCATCTTCCTAGTCAGAAGGACTAAGGGAACATTCTGCAACGGTTCGAATGGCTGTTTTTGTAACACTGACAAAACTAAATTTAAGTCCCAAGGGCTTAAGAGTGATTTAACTGGCGGATTAATCCGCAGCACTCCTTGCATAAAACCCTGGACTAAAGAATGCATAGCAAGCAGTCTTTGAAATAAAAATTGATAAGGCTGAGACTTGGCCCTTAATAGTACTCAGTGCCAACTTCATCTCTACGCTTAATTGTAGAAAGGTAAGAATTCTGCCTATGATATATCTCTGAGGGTACCAACCCTTGGACTCACACCAGGAAACATAAGCTTTCCAGGCTCTATAATATATAGCTCTAGAAGCTGGCATCCTAGCATTAATCAAAGTAGAGATAACTGACCTGGAAAGCCCACATTTATTCAGAATGTGGGTCTCAATTGCCAAGCCGTTAAATTTAGCGTTCGTAAAGTAGGATGGAATATCGGCCCCTGAGATAGCAGGTCTGGCCTTAGTGGGAAGAGCCCTGGACCCTCCACTGCCATCCTTGCGATCTCTGCGTACCATGACCTTCTGGGCCATGCTGGTGCTACCAGTATTACCGATTTTCTTTCCAGCTTGATCCTGCAAAGAACTTGAGGTAGCAACTGAATCGGGGAAAAGTGCATAGATCAGTAAAAACTGATTCCACGGAGTCGCCAAAGCATCTGTTCTGTATGCGAATGGGTCCCCTGTCCTGGATGCAAAGTTGACTAACTTAGTGTTGAATCTGGACGCTAGAAGGTCTACGTCCGGAGTCCCCCATATTTGGCAAACAGCCTGAAACACCTTGGGGTAAAGAGACCATTCTGGGAATAACTGCCAGCGATTTAGATAGTCCACCTGCCAATTCTCTACTCCCGGAATGAAAACTGCCGATAGGTATGGGACATTCTCTTCTATCCAAGTTAGAATCTGGTTCACCTCTCTCTGAGCTGAGAGACTCTTGGTGACCCCTTGTGATTGATATATGCCACAGCTGTGGCATTGTCGGACTGGATCCTGGCAGGACAATTCTTTAACCTGGAGGTCCAGGTTTCTAGAGCCAGATACACTCCCGGAATCTCTAGGATGTCGATGGGCAAGGCTCCTACTCCCCAGCCTGAAAGGCTGGCATCTGTCATTACTACCTTCCAGATAATTGATCTGAAGGACTTTCCCTTCAGCAGGTTCCAAGATAGTAACCACCAACTGAGGCTTTGGGACACTCATGGGGACAGCCACATTGGCAAGTCCAATACTGCGTTCGGTTTCGAATGGAATTGAGCATAGGGAACTGCTTCGAATGAAGCTACCATCTTCCCTAACAACCTCATGCAAAGGCGAATTGAAGGATTTCTCTTCGACCTGATCATCCTCACCAGCTCCTGCATGGAGTTGATCCTTGCGGGAGGCAAGAACACCCCTTTTCTGGGCTGTGTCCATGATCAGGCCCAGATACTCCAGCCTTCTTAGTGGCTTTAAGGAGGATTTCTTTAGGTTGAGAATCCAACCCAAACGTTCCAGGTAACTGCTTGTGATGGCTACACCTTGCTTCAAGCAAGCCACTGACTGGTCTATTAACAATAGATTGTCTAAGTAAGCCAAGACAGTTATGCCCTGTGCCCTTAACCTGACTAGAGGTGGGGCTAATACCTTAGTGAATACCCGAGATGCTGTAGCAAGCCCGAAGGGCAAAGCTATTAACTGAAAATGCTTCTGTTCTACTTAGAACCGAAGAAACCTCTGGTAAGGAGGAAATATATGGACAAGCAGCTATGCATCTCTGATGTCTATGGACGCCAGAAGTTTTTCTCCTTGCAGGATGGAAATGACTGACTTGATTGACTCCATGCAAATGGAGCGGATTTTCAGGAACCGATTTAGAATACATAGATCTAGACTGATATCCCCATTTGGCTTTGGCACCGTAATTAGGTTTGAGTAAAACTATAAACCTTGCTCTTGTTTGGGAATCTGTCTGATCACCCCTTGAGCCAATAATCGGTCTAATGCTTGCAACAGGGATTGCTTTTTCCCTGGATCCTTGGGAACGTTTGATCTCAGAAAACGAGATGGTGGAAACTCTCAAAGCTCTAGCTTGTATCCTAGAGACACTGTGGAGAGAGTCCATTTGTCCTGAATCTCCCTTTGCCAGACATCTGAGTACATCAGAAGTCTTCCCCCCACCTTGGTGAGGGGAGATGCCTCTTCATAAGGAGGTCTTGTATTCTGCTTTGCAGACTTGTAGCCCCAGGTCTTCCTTTATGCCTGGTCTGATGGCAGGGGCTGAACAGTTTAAATGAAAGACACTTATATTTTCTTTTGAATGGCAAAAGAGTACTATTTCCGCTGGAAATTGTTTGAATGTATTTATCCAAACTATTGTCAAATAATCGTTCTCCCTTAAATGGGGAAACTAGTTAGAAGGTTCTTACAAGGCGTCTCAGCTGACCAACCCTTTAACCAAAGGGTCCTTTGCATATGTACAAGTACAAAACGCAAGGCGTGATGCCTGGTGAATAGAATCCTTCATAGCGTCTACAGCAAAGCATAATGCTTTAGGTAGCTCGGCCAGTTCCTGTGCTTGTTGTGCAGGGAGCTCATCTGAAAGCATCTGTGAACTGGTCCTTTAACCACTTCCCGACCGCCGCACGACGATGTACGTCGACAGCATGGCACGGGCAGGCATATTGGCGTACATGTACGTCCCTGCCTTCCCGCGGGTCGGGGGCCCGATCGGGCCCCCGCCCGGTGCCTGCGGCGGTCGGTATTCGTGCGGGAGCGATCCCGGACGAGGGGGCGGCCATTCGTTCATAGGAATAGGAATCGTTCGTGACATCACTTCCTCTCCTGTAATGTAAACACAGGAGAGGAAGTGATATATTCTCTCCTCCGTGTCGGTATTTTTCGTTCCGACACCGAGGAGAGAGGATCGGTGAGTTGCACCAACACGTCACTACACAGTAGAACATGCCAGGCACACTCACACCCCCCCGATCACCCCCCCAATTACCCCTGCCCCCCAGTCACAGTGACACCAATGTAATTTTTTTTTTTTTTTGCATTGGTGTCATTTGTGACTGTAATAATTGTTAGGGCAGTTAGGGTTAGCCCCCTTTAGTTCTAATGTACCCCCCTAACCCCCCCAATAAAGGTTTAACCCCGTGATCACCCCCCGTCGCCAGTGTCACTAAGGCTGGGTTCACATTGCAGCGGTTTATGAGAACGAATGTGATTCGCACCGCACTGCAGTGCAAATCACATCCGATCTCTGTGCGATTCGAGTTCAGCCATTCGCCGCACCCGCCGCAAATTCGCACGGGACCCTTTTTTTGGCCCGCAGCAGAATCGGATCGCATGGGTGTTCACACCATGCGATCCGAGTTTGCAGATCGCACTGCGATATGCGAACTGATCTGGGGGTGTCATTAACATTTCACTGACACTCCCAGCAGTTCGCATAGGGCAGTGTGAACTGCCGCCGGGAGGCATGCGATGCGGGAACCCGCCGCGGATTCGTGGCGTTCCCGCATCGCTCCAGTGTGAACCCAGCCTAATAAGCGATCATTTTTCTGATCGCCGTATTAGTGTCACAGGTGACGCTAGTTAGGCAGGTAGGTATTTAGGTTCGCCGCAGCTTTTTATAGCGCCAGGGACCCCCATATACTACCGCATAAAGCCCCCTGATTGCCCCCTAGTTAACCCTTTCACCAGTGATCACCATATAACTGTTACAGGTGACGCTGGTTGGTTAGTTATTTTTTTATAGTTTCAGGGCACCCGCCATTTATTACCTAATAAAGGTTTAACCCCCTGATCACCCGACGGGTGTCATTTGTGACTGTAATAACTGTTAGGGCAGTTAGGGTTAGCCCCCTTTAGTTCTAAGGTACCCCCCTAACCCCCCCAATAAAGGTTTAACCCCGTGATCACCCCCAGTCGCCAGTGTCACTAAGGCTGGGTTCACATTGCAGCGGTTTATGAGAACGAATGTGATTCGCACCGCACTGCAGTGCAAATCACATCCGATCTCTGTGCGATTCGAGTTCAGCTATACAGATAGTATGGCTGAATTCGTGTCGCACCCGCCGCAAACTCGCACGGGACCCTTTTTTTGGTCCGCAGCAGAATCGGATCGCATGGGTGTTCACACCATGCGATCCAAGTTTGCAGATCGCACTGCGATATGCGAACTGATCTGGGGGTGTCATTAACATTTCACTGACACTCCCAGCAGTTCGCATAGGGCAGTGTGAACTGCCGCCGGGAGGCATGCGATGCGGGAACCCACCGCGGATTCGTGGCGTTCCCGCATCGCTCCAGTGTGAACCCAGCCTAATAAGCGATCGTTTTTCTGATCGCTGTATTAGTGTCACAGGTGACGCTAGTTAGGCAGGTAGGTATTTAGGTTCGCCGCAGCTTTTTATAGCGCCAGGGACCCCCATATACTACCGCATAAAGCCCCCTGATTGCCCCCTAGTTAACCCTTTCACCAGTGATCACCATATAACGGTTACAGGTGACGCTGGTTGGTTAGTTATTTTTTTATAGTTTCAGGGCACCCGCCATTTATTACCTAGTCTCACTAGTGTACCCCTAAATTTAGGGGTGTCTACTTTCTAAAATGGGGTCATTTGGGGGGGGTTTGTGCCATCTTGGCATTTTATGGCCTTCAAAACTGTAACGCCCTTAGAAAGCCTGAAGGCTGTGCTTGGTTTTCGGGGCCCCGTACGCGGCTAGGCTCCCAAAAAGTCCCACATATGTGGTATCCCCGTACTCAGGAGAAGCAGCAGAATTTATTTTGGGGTGTCATTTCACATATGCTCATGGCATGCGTGAGCAATATATCATTTAGTGACAACTTTGTGAAAAAAAAAAAAAAGTTTGTAATATTCCCGCAACTTGTGGCAAAATATAAAATATTCCATGGACTCAACATGCCTCTCAGCAAATAGCTTGGGGTGTCTACTTTCTAAAATGGGGTCATTTGTGGGGGTTTTGTGCCATCTTGGCATTTTATGGCCTTCAAAACTGTAATAGGTAGTGAGAAGTGAACTCAAAAATTTACGCCCTTAGAAAGCCTGAAGGCGGTGCTTGGTTTTCGGGGCCCCGTACGCGGCTAGGCTCCCAAAAAGTCCCACATATGTGGTATCCCCGTACTCAGGAGAAGCAGCAGAATTTATTTTGGGGTGTCATTTCACATATGCCCATGGCATGCATGAGCAATATATCATTTAGTGACAACTTTGTGAAAAAAAAAAAAAAGTTTGTAATTTTCCCGCAACTTGTGGCAAAATATAAAATATTCCATGAACTCAACATGCCTCTCAGCAAATAGCTTGGGGTTTCTACTTTCTAAAATGGGGTCATTTGTGGGGGTTTTGTGCCATCTTGGCATTTATGGCCTTCAAAACTGTAATAGGTAATGAGAAGTGAACTCAAAAATTTACGCCCTTAGAAAGCCTGAAGGCGGTGCTTGGATTTCGGGGCCCCGTACGCGGCTAGGCTCCCAAAAAGTCCCACATATGTGGTATCCCCGTACTCAGGAGAAGCAGCAGAATTTATTTTGAGGTGTCATTTCACATATGCCCATAGCATGTGTGAGCAATATATCATTTAGTGACAACTTTGTGTAAAAAAAAAAAAATATATATTTTTTTGTCATTATTCAATCGCTTGAGGCAAAAAAATAAAATATTCAATGGGCTCAACATGCCTCTTATCAATTTCCTTAGGGGGTCTACTTTCCAAAATGGGGTCATTTGGGGGGGTTTTGTACTGCCCTGCCATTTTAGCACCTCAAGAAGTAAACTAAAAGCTGCGTAAATTCCAGAAAACGTACCTTAGTTTGTAGATGTGACAACTTTTGCGCAAACCAATAAATATACAATTATTGACTTTTTTTTTACCAAAGACATGTGGCTGAATACATTTTGGCCTAAATGTATGACTAAAATTGAGTTTATTGGATTTTTCTAATAACAAAAAGTAGAAAATATCATTTTTTTTCAAAATTTGCGGTCTTTATACGTTTATATCGCAAAAAATTAAAATCGCAGAGGCAATCAAGTACCATCAAAAGAAAGCTCTATTTGTGGGAAGAAAAGGACGCAAATTTTGTTTGGGTACAACATTGCATGACCGCGCAATTACCAGTTAAAGCAGCGCAGTGCCAAAGTGTAAAAAGACCTCTGGTCATTTACCAGCAAAATGGTCCGGTCTGAAAGTGGTTAAGGACTGACAGATGCCTATAGCTGCAATTGCAGGCTGAGCAACAGTACCTGCTAAGAAAAAAGGATTTTAACAGACCTTCCAACTTCTTATCTGTTGGATCTTTAAGCAAAAGCGCATTGTCCACTGGGTAAGTTTTTTTCACATTGGAAATCGCAGCGTCAACTGCTGGAACTTTCCATCTTTTAGTGAATCTTTCTTCCATAGGATAGAGCTTTGCGAGTCTCTTTGGAAGGGAAAAAATGCTTACCTGGATGATCCCATTCGGTATAAATAAGCTTTTTTTAGTAATGCATGGACGGGAAACGCATGCAAAGGCTGTAAAGGCTTCAAAGAACCCAAGGAAGAGACCGGCCCTTCAGCTAACTCTGTTGGGGGTAGCATACAAGTAGAGCGAACCATCTTTGCAAGCCTCTGTACTTCAGATTGTGAAGTAGGGATCCTTAGGAACTTCAAGTATTGTTTCCTCCGCAGAGAAATAATCTCATGTCTTTCCTCCCGATCATCTGAGGGCAATACCCCATCCTGTCCCCATAATTCTCTTGGACCCTCCACTGACTGTAAAGAGTCTAAGGTGGGGGAGGGGGATCTAGGACGCTTCCTATACACTGGATGGAGAATGCGATTAAAGCCGTTAATCTTCCTTCTAAGCCTTGCAAGTCAGAGGAAAATGCATCTTCGGTCACCTCTACATTGGCTGAAGTGTGTGAAGCACTTTCACCACAGCTAGCTTCCAATGACTCACCCTGGCTTGCCATGTCTGATCTCTCTGAAGAGGAAGACAGTATGGAGGCATAACTGGGATTCCCAGCGTCTGGGGGGTGACACCTTAGGTAATCTGTCTGGAAATGCCTGTTTACACCCTTACGTGCCCAGCGCTCTGGTGTCTCTTAGTGTGACAGACTGCCTCTCTTCAGTTAAAAAGTCTTTCTGAAATGAGAGTGTCTGTGATATAAAGCCTCAGGTGGAACCTGATTGGCATCCTCAGCGCTTCCCCTCAGCTATGCGGCGAGTGCTGCATGTGTGTGGAGGTTACATCCATACACAGCGCCACGTGACCTTGCGGACATGCCCCTCTGCGTTCTCAGGCCCTGCTAGGGACCCGGATGGCCAACACAAAGTAAGGTGAACGTACTATACAAGGGGGGAGGGGAAGAGGGGAAATGGAGGGGAAGGGGAGTTCTGTCAGCAGATTTATAGTTTTTTTTTAAACCACATAAGCATAGGGCGTTTCCCAATGTTACTAGGTGGAAGTGCTGGGTTGTAATTAAACCATGCAGCTAAAGAAGCTGCGTCAACCAATCAGCCACCGCCCATATAGAAGTTTATACACATCTCTGTATTTTCAACTGCTGTATTTTTTACCAAATCCCACAAGATCTATAGTAAGAACCCCCTCTGCCGCTGGGACCACACATGTTCTGAGACAGAGCTGCACTAAGACACATCATAGGTTTGTGTAAGTTACTCCTTATAGAGGAGACATTTATAAGGCATATATGGTATATTGAAGGAAAAAGCAAAGCTTCTTCCCTTACCTTGTCCTCGCTGCAGGATACTGCTGATTTAACAGACAGATCCAACTTTCACCCATTACGGCGGGCTGCGTTTAAACATGCTCAAAGACTGGGGCCCTTTTAAAAGGGGTTTCCGCTCCTTTGGGTCTTGTATAGCACCCCTCGGGACAACTTTAGGAAATGTAGCAAGACCAAAAAGCTTCCTGGTTCCTAGGGTCCAGCACTCAAAGAGAAGCATTACAGGCAAAACCTTGTTCTTGCATCGAGGTCCAGGTGCACTCCTATGGCCTCAGTGGTGAGGATGGATCTGATTATGGAGGTTTCTTTAAATCCAGCATGGATCCTCCTGGAGCTCCGCAGAGCACATCTTCACTCGTGACCAACACCTTAGACACTGGCAAAAAAACTGAGTGCTCCTGGAAGGAGGAGGGGTTATATAGGGGAGTCAACTTCCTGTATTGGTTATACCAGTGTCAACACCTGAAGGTAGGCCTATAACCCACCAAGTAATTACTTGAGACCCTGTGTCCTATGATGTACGATAAAGAAATTCTCTTAACAATACATAGAAATTAAAGTGGTTGTAAATAAAGAAAGTATTGTGTATGTCTTATGATTGGTGCCTAGAAAGTACATTTTTTCACTTACAATATTTGACTAATTGACATTTAGTGGCATTGCTTTACCACAGCTCCCACAGTTCCATTCTGTGTTGGTGCTTTGATAACGCTTAAATTCGCTGTTGACTCTTTCAGGAAGGGATTTCTCCAATATACTACAAGGCAGCCCAACTTTCACACTGATTAAGAAAGTGTAGTCTTTGACTAAGAAAAATGTTGGTATCATGGGCTTTCTTAGAGAGACCCCTCCATGGCATAACCTTTCTTATAGAGAGCTCCTTAATTTGGAAGGCTTTCAGTCTTGGGAATAGGCAGGCATAATGTTTGTTCTTTTTCGTTCATTGACGGACACAGCATCTTCATCTTCATCTTGACCTTAGGGTTATATCGCCCCTTTAGGAGAGGACTAGGCAGAAAGTGTTAAAAACAGCAACACTTGCACAGTACCACCCAGGGGGCGGTCCTACTGGCTATAGCCCCTCACACTGTATCCAGCAACTGGGAATTTTTTTTTTCTGCATTTTTTATTCCTGTGATTTACAATCAACAGCTAGGCTGGGTGATGGGCTGGATAATATAGATCCTGGTAGTCTCCCCTGCCTGGCCATGGAGCGTGAGCAGGCCCTAGCTACGTGCTGGGTCAGCCACGACATGCCCCCGTCTGATCCATGGGCGGCCGGTGAGTTATATGCTCCGGAGCACACATATGACCGGGTTACTGCTGTCTGTGTCATAGTGTCGCATGGCCAGCAACCACCCCGTACTGCTCGGGTGATGGGTCTGTCTGTGGAATGCATCCAGCAGTCCCCGCAGGAGGGGTAAGTATGGTTCCACCTGTCTGGGCAGGATGGAGCAGCTGGGCATTCCCTGGGAGGTTGACTAGGGGGTCTCTCACTCTCCCTTTCTTCTCTCCCTGTGCCCTCCCTCCTCCCCATGCTATGGGCCAGTGTATTGACTGGGCACATGGGGCTGCGGTGCACGTACCTGGCCGGGGGGGGGGGGGGGGCTGCGCTGGGTGCTGGGGGTCCGCTCGTCCTCTTCCCTGTTTCTGGCAGGGGAGAGGCCATTGTGGGGTGTTTGTGCTGTGTTTGACACGTGAGGAGGCCGCTGCGTGTTCTGCGGCCATTTTCCTGAGGCCGCAGCCATTTTTTGTAGCCACAGCCAGTTTTTGCCTTTCAGCCATTTTATGGAAGTTTGGCAGCCATTTTCTCGGCTCCCTCAGATGTTTTTGCTGAGGCGGCCGGCGCCCATTTTCTAGTAGCCTCAGTTAGTTTTGTCTGTAGCGCTGGGTGCTTGTTTCCTTCTAGAACCACGTGCTTTTCACACAGACACCTCATGGATGACACAGGGGAGAGCGGGCAGCGCAGTACCTAGGTCAGGGTGGTGAGTCCTGCGGGGGGGGGGGGGTTCCCTCAGTCTGTGGCAGCTAGGAGGGTGGACATTTTGTGGGACTTGCCTTTGGTCCCTAAGTGGTGACAGGTGAATGTGGGTCAGCATGGCGTTAGAAGCTGGTGCTTCTTCCCCAGACATCCCTGTTAGTGTAACTGGTTCTCCTGCACCTGCGGTACCTATGGACACTCTGTCGACGGTCCAGGAGGCCTTTGTTGCCAGGGTGGAAGCTTCGTGCAGGCGCAAGGGGGGGTAAAAAATGCCCCCTCCCCCTACGTCTTCTGGGGAAAGCTCTGATTCAGACTCGGCACCGCTGTTACAGGTGCCCCTGTTCTGATGTATCAGAGGATGCGGACAAGGACCGTTCAGACAGCGAGGATGACAGTGTCTGGGTCAGCGCAGGAAAAGGAGCTTGTAGGAACACATTACAGCGGTGCAGGATACCCTAAAGATGGAGGGATACGGCAGGGGCATCTACAGAGGTGTCGGTCCCTTTCGGGTCACACAAGCTGGCCCGCACAGCTAAGGTGTTTCCTTACCCAACCTATTTTGATAAGTTTATTATTAAGGAGTGGGGAAAACTGCAGGTGGCATTTTCAGTAGGGTTGAGCGGACACCTGGATGTTCGGGTTTGAAGGGTTCGGCCGAACTTCGCAAAAAAGTTCAAGTTCGGGACCCGAACTTGACCCTGAACCCCATTGAAGTCAATGGGGACCCAAACTTTTGAGGACTAAAATGGCTCTAAAAAAGTAATGGAAAGGGCTAGGGGGCTGCAAATGGCAGCAACATGTTGTTAAGAGCATGGCAAGTGCTCTGCAAATGCGGATAGGGAAATAACTTAAAATAACATAAAATACATAAAAATAAAAAATATGCTGGAGGCTCCCTTCTCAGAAGAAGAGGTACAGGAAGTCATTAAGAGCCTCAAATCAGGTTCTGCTCCAGGCCCCGATGGTCTCCCTAACCCCTATTACAAGACATTTACCACCACCCTGACTCCACATTTGACACAATTTTTTAACACAATGACACTGGGAACCCCACTTGATCCTCACCTAAACACAGCCTACATTGCAGTAATACCTAAACATGATAAAAACCCAGAAGAAGTCAGTAATTATAGACCAATCTCCCTCATCAATAGCGACTTCAAAATCCTTAACAAATTCCTTGCAAATCGTCTAGCTTCCTTCATTAACCGATATGTTCATAAGGATCAAGTGGGGTTCATCCCAGGCAGACAGGGCCCTGATCAGATCAGAAGAGCCATAGACATAGTCTCCATCCTCCAGACAAACTGGCCAGGAGGTCCAAAACAATCAGGCATGCTTTTATCACTGGACCTTCAAAAGGCCTTCTTTTCGGTCTCCTGGCCATATATCTTTACAATCCTTGAATGTTGGGGCTTTGGCAACAAGTTTATGGTCCTGATCCAAGCTTTTTATTCAAATCCTAAAGCCTATATTAGGCTTCAAGGCCACTACTCCAAACCAATACATATAGCCAAAGGCACCAGACAAAACTGTCCTTTATCTCCGCTAATCTTTGCAATAGAAATTGAGAAACTCTCCATCTCCATTCGTCGGGACCCCAACATAGAAGGTGTTCAATGTGGCTCTCAGGTTCACAAATGTGGCCTGTTTGCAGACGACAAACACTGATGCCTAGTCACAGATTCCCATCTTAGGGAAAAAGACACATGGTCATTTCCGTCCCTCTCCTTACATTCACACCTAGGGGTCGGTGGCCAAGTTCCTCCTCTCGGGCACAGCTAGCTCCCATTGGGGGTGTCCAAGGAGGAGGTACACCTCCGACCATTAACAGGAATACCAACCCTTCACTCTAAAACGACCATGTCTGTCTAAAATGATTTTACATTTTATATCTGACGTGTTACACTTGATTCATCTTGTTGCGCTGCCTGTAACCTTTCTATGTTTTTACTGAATCGATATTCTAAATGTCACTTTCAAATGTATTATTCTTGTTGTGATACAAAATAAAATACTTTGAAATTAAAAAAAATAAAAAATAATAATCTTGACCTAGGAGGACGAGGTCTATATGGAGTAGGAGGTTGATATGTCGGTGGATGTGGCAGTGTAGGTGGAAGCAGCGGTGGAGGAGGATGAGGTAGCCAACATTGGTTTTTGTTTTAAATTTTTTATTTTATTTTTTTAAGTTAGGGTACACCCCAAAAGAGTGAGAAAGAAAATACAACAATGGCTGGATAAGGCCGGTATACATGTCTATTCTGCACAAGGTACAGAAAAGTCCTGTGGGATCCATTCCTGGTTCATTTTAATGAACGTGAGCTTGTCCACATTGGCTCTGGACAGGCGGCTGTGCTTGTCTGTGATAACGCCCCCTGCCGTGCTAAATACACGTTCAGATAATACACTGGCTGCAGGGCAGGCCAGCCCCTCTAAGGCGTAAAGGGCAAGCTCAGGCCATATGCCGAATTTGGAGACCCAGAAGTTGAAGGGAGCAGACCCGTCATTCAGTAGGTGTAGGCGTGTGCACACATACTGCTCCACCATGTTGGTGAAATGCTGCCTCCTGCTAACACGTTCCATATCAGCTGGTGGTGCTGGTTCTTGTGGCATGCTGACAAAGCTTTTCCCCATTTTGGCCATGCTAACCCTGCCTTCTGGAGTTGCTGCCGGTGCCCTGGCTGCGTTGGCGACCTCTTCCTCCTCCTCTGCCTTCGCCTTGTGATTCCACTGTGCCACCTGGGCCATGAACTGGTCTGGGTGCTACCCTGCTGTGAACATGGTTCCTCCACCTCCATCTCCTCATCCTCCACCTCGTCATCCTCCAGAACTGTGCCCTTGTTGGACAATTGTGTACCTGGCGTTTGTTGGTGCAGGAACCCAACTTCGGAGCCACTTGTAAATGACTGCCCTGAAAGCTTTTGAAATGATCCCTCTTCCTTCTCCTCCTCCTGTGCCACATCCTCTCCCATCATTGCCCGAATCATTTTTTCAAGGAGGCATAGAACTGGGATAGTAACGCTGAGAATGGCGTCATCGGTACTGGCCATGTTGGTGGAGTACTCAAAACAGCGCAACAAGGCACACAGGTCTTGCATGGAGGCCCAGTTATTGGTGGTGAAGTGGTGCTGTTCCGCAGAGTGACTCACGCGTGCATGCTGCAGCTGAAACTCCGTTATCACCTGCTGCTGCTCGCACAGTCTGGCCAGCATGTGCAAGGTGGAGTTCCACCTTGTGGGCACGTGACATATGAGGCGGTGAGCGGGAAGGCTGAAGTTACGCTGCAGCGCTGACAGGCGAGCAGCAGGGTGAGAACACTGAAAGTGCGCACAGACAGCCCGCACTTTCTGCAGCAACTCTGGTATTTCGGGGTAATTTTTAAGGAAACTCTGGACCACCAACTTCAGCACATGTGCCAGGCAAGGGATGTGCATCAAACTGGATAGGCCCAGAGCTGCTAAGAGATTTTGCCCATTATCGCACACCACCAGGCCGGGCTTGAAGCTCACTGCCACCAACTACTCATCGGTCTGTTGTTCCATGTCCCCCCACAACTGCGCGGTGTGGGGGTTTTTCCCCCCAAACAGGAAAGTTTTAAAACTGCCTGCTGTCGTTTACCCCTGGCTGTGCTGAAGTTGGTGGTGAAGGTGTTACGCTGACCAGATGAAGAGGCGGTAGAGGATGAGGAAGCGGAGTAGGAGGAGTTAGCATCAAGAGGCAAACTAAAGCACCCTGCAATCTTCGGTGGTGGAAGGACATGTGCCAAACTGCTATCTGCCTCAGGCACAGCCGCCACTGCATTTACCCAGTGTGCTGTTAGGGAGACATAATGTCCCTGGCCGTGCTTACTGATCCACGTATCCGTAGTTAGGTGGACCTTGCCACAGATGGCGTTGCGCAGTGCACACCTGATTTTCTCCCCCACTTGGTTGTGCAGGGAAGGGATGGCTCACCTGGAAAAGTAGTGGGGGCTGGGCACAAGGTACTGTGGGACAGCCAATGCCATCAGGTTTTTAAAACTCTGCGTCTCCACCGGATGGAATGACAGCATTTCAAGGGCCAGGAATTTTGAAATGCTGGCATTCAGGGCCAGGGATCGCTGGTGGGTAGGGGGGTACTTCCTCTTCCGCTCCAGTGTTTGGGAGATAGAGAGCTGAACGCTTCCATGGGACATTGTGGAGATGGTGGGTGACCCAGGTGGTAGTCTTGCTGGCAGATCCTCTGTTTGCGGGTTAGCAGGTGCCACTGTCACTACAGAAAATGCAGAGACTGCAGGATGAAAAGGCAGAGACCTTTCTTGGTTTTTGAGGTGTCTACTCCACTGCAGCTCGTGCTTTTCCCTTAGATGTCTGGTCATGCAGGTTGTGCTCAGGTTGAGAACGTTTATGCCTCGCTTCAGGCTCTGATTGCACAGCGTGCAAACCACTCGTTTCTTGTCATCAGCACATTGTCTGAAGAACTGCCACGCTAGGGAACTCCTTGGACCTGGCTTTGGTGTGCTCGGTCCCTTGCTGCATTGGGCAGTAGCAGGCATACTGTCTAGGGGACAGACACTCCGCTTTTGCAGAAAAGATAAAAGAGAACTGCGCTAACCTCAAATTCCCAAAGTGAATGGGATATGTGTACGTGCTAAACCCACGATATAAACCTTAGTATCTTAATATCTCTAAAACCACCTCAAAGAATAGTGCATACAATTATATATACAAAAATGTAAAAGTAATACAAAATAAAACACAATTGCGTGTCAATAATGTGAACCACCCAAAACCAACACAGATTGTATAAATCTATATGTATATACCCCTAAAGATAAAAAATAAAAAATAAAATCAATACCCCAAAACTGAAAAAAGTGTATGAAATAAATTACCAAAGAAATTTGTCAACTCTATATAATGTCCATATGATTATATGACAAATTATTGCTGTAAAGTGTCCATATGATAAACACCAGTGAAAAATTCTTTATATGATTAGCTGAATTGGAAGTGCACAAATTAGAAATCTTCTCCAGGAGTATAATGTGCTTTTCCCATCACCAAATAAATGAATTGGCTCCTTACCAGATCCAAGCGACCCCCCGTTACAGAGGGTCACCACAGGCAAAAACAATCAAATGGATATCCGGGTAGCTGTTCTCCCTCAGGCGATCCCAGATCTTTCACACAATGGGGCTATGGCTGTTACTCCACATGTCACTCACAACTCAACGTGGTATCACATAGGGAAAAACATAGGCTCCAGATAGTGTAAAACCAATGATTTAAATTTGCAAATAACGAACTTATACACTTACATAAGAAAATGTAAAAGCAGGCTCAAAACAGAAGCGTGCACCGGCCGGACACACGCCAACGAAGAAACCAACCCGTCCTTCCTGGTCTGTAACAAACGAACACGACTGGGGTGACGTCGACACGTTCGCACCGCCCTACGCGTTTCGTAATAACTTACGTCGTCCAGGGGACTCCGCTTTTGCACTCTGCTCCCTCTTCTGCTGTGCTGGTGGCTCTGTACGACCACCGCCTCTTCCTCCGAACTAGACAAATCACCTACATGATGTTGATTCCAGGTGGGGTCGAGGACCTCATCGTCCTCCACATCATCTTCCACCCAGTCTTCACCCCTGCTCTTCTTGTCGGTCCGCACAATTGTGAAACCTGTGTTCCGTCATCATCCGAGACGTGCTACGATGGTCCTCCCATGTACTCATCTTCAAACATAAGTGGTTGGGCATCAGTGCACTCAATCTCTTCCACTTCTGGGGCAGGGCTAGGTGGATGGCTCTGGGAAACCCTGCTAACCGAATCGTCAAAAAGCAGAAGAGATTGCTGTATGATTTGGGGCTCAGACTGCTTGGCTGATTTGCAAGGGGGTGAGGTTAAAGACTGATGGACATCAGCTGCAGGTGCCAACTCTAATCTTTCAGCAGTAGACTGGGTGGGAGACAATTTGAAGGAACTGGAGGCACTGTCAGCAACCCAATCTACTATCGCCTGTACTTATCCTGGCCTCAACATTCGTAGAGCCGCATTAGGACCGACCAAATACTGCTGCAGGCTCTGTCGCCTACTCGCACCTGAGGAAGGTGTTTCACTTTTGGGCATGTAGCTGGCACAGATCGACCACGACCTCTCTCTGCAACAGGAGCTCCACCAGCAGCACCACGACCGGGGCCACATCCCTTATTTCACGTTCTCATAGTTCTCAAATTTAGGATCTTGTCCTAAATGGGTGTTTTTTGAATAGCAGAATAGAGCAACAGTACCAAAAGGGTGTATCTCACACATACAGATATGAAGAAAATGCTATTCCAAAAAAATAATTTTTCCCTAAATTTTTTTGGAATAGCAGAATAAAACAACAGTATCTAAAGTGTGAATCTCACATGTACAGATATGCAGGAAACACTGCAAAATATATGTTTTTGCCCTAAATGGGTGTTTTTAGAATAGCAGAATAGAATGAATGAATGAAATACTTGTATAGCGCACATGCGAACTGAATTGCCTCTAGGCACTGTGGCGAGCTTTGATCATCTGCTAAAAGAGGAAGGTCTTGAGTTTTTTCCTAAAAGCCAGGTGATTTTCTTCCAGGCGGATGTTGATTGGTAGAGCATTCCATAGCCGAGGACCTTGGACAGCGAATCTCCGATCCCCCTTGGATTTATACCGGGCTTTGGGCACGAGGAGGAGGTTTTTGTTGGCTGATCGAAGACTGTGGTTTGGTGTGTAATGATTTATTTTCTCTATTAGGTATTGCGGAGCTTCTCTATGCACACATTTGTGGGTGAGGCAAAGGGTCTTGAACGTGATCCGATTTTTTACGGTTAGCCAATGTAAGCTCCTCAGTGAAGGAGAGATGGATTCCCAGGTTTTTTTTCCTGTTATCAGCCTTGCCGCCATGTTTTGGATCAGTTGTAATCGCGCAAGTTGATATTGTGGTAATCCTATGTAAAGCGAGTTTGCGTAGGTAAGTCGTGAATTAATGATTGTTCCAACTACCACTGCTTTGGGATAAAAGGGATGAGTCTGCGAAGCATGCGCAGCAGATGGTGAGATCCACTGACTACTGCTCCTATTTGCGCATCCATTGACATTTGTGCACCTAAAATAACCCCGAGACTCTTCGCTTTGGTCTTTGGGGAGATAGTTTGCCCAAAGACGGTTGGTGGCGAACAGGAGGTTTTGGTTGCGGGCTTATGATTTGGGTGTAAGATAAGAAGCTCTGTCTTTGATTCGTTCAGCTGGAGGGAGTTCGTGGTCATCCAGTCCTCTATTGATTTGAGGCAGTTTTCAAGTTGTTGTTGATGATCTTTTTTTCCATTGATCCGGAAATAAAGTTGTGTGTCGTCAGCGTAAGAGTGGAAGCAGAGATCTGAGCATCTGATGATTTGAAGGAGTGGGCGAATGTAAATGTTGGAGAGAACAGGTGACAAAGGAGAGCCTTGAGGGACTCCGCAGGTGACTGCCCGAGTTTCGGAGAGGAATTTTCCTAGTTTCACTGTCTGTGACTGATTTCCTAGGAAGGACGCGAACCATTGGAGATCTATGTCTTGGACTCCGGCTACTTCTGTGAGGAGGACGAGTAGAGTATTATGATCTACTGTATCAAACACTGCACTTAGATCTAGCAGTATGAGGAGACACGGCTCTCCGTCATCTGCTGCTTCGAGGGCGTCTTCCCAAATCTTGAGGAGAGCTGTTTCTGTCCCATGACCCGGGTGGAAGCCTGATTGCAGCTGGTCCAGGAGTTTGTGAGTATCCAGGTGGAGTTGTAGCTGATGTACTACAGCTTTCTCCATGATCTTAGAAATGGTGTTGAGGCTTGTTATTGGTCTACGGTTGTTTGGATCCTGAGGGTCCAGGTTTGGTTTCTTGAGTAGAGGTTTGACAATGCCTTGTTTGAGGATGCTGGGAACAATTCCTTCGTGGAATGATCAGTTTATGAGGTGGGTTATGGATGGAGCCACGATGTCTGAGCATTCTTTCAGTAGTTTTGTGGGGATGATGTCAATAGGTGAGGTACTGTCGCACAGTTTATTAATGATGTTTTTTTGTGTCTATGGTAATTGGGGATAGTGAAAATTTTGGCGGTTGCGGTATATTGGTACAGACATCCTCTTTATGTATTTGCTGGCTGAGGTCGGATGTTTTCTTCTGACAAATTGTTTCCTTGATGGTTTTGACTTTATCGATGAAAAAATCCGACAGTTTGTCACAGTAATCCTGGGATTCACTTTCTGGGGGTTCTAGGCACACCGGATTCATTGATTGATTGACTAGTTTAAACAGTTCCCGTGGTTGGTTTGCGCCCGTTGAGATTGTATATGAGAAGTGGTCCTTTTTGGCTTTGAAGATTGCTTTCCGATAATTCTCTGTGAGACCTTTGTAGCTAAAGTGGTTTTCCTCGGTGGGATTTCTTCTCCATGTTCTTTCCGCTCTTCTGCGTTCTTGCTTTAGTACAGCGAGGGAGCTATTAAACCATCCAGAGTTTTTCTTCCTGATGAGAGCCCTGCGTTTTGGAGCTACCGAGTCTGCTGATTGCAGTAATGCCCTGTTCAGGGAGTTGAGTGTTTCCTCCGTAGAGTGTTTTAAGGTTATTGTAGATATTTTGTTGGACAGAGTGGTTTTGAAGGATTCGGAGTACAGTTTTTTATGCGATCTGGTCCAGTGCGTTGTTGTTACAGGATTACGTTTTTCGTTGGTGACGTTGGTAGCGATTTTGAATTTGATGGCGTGGTGATCCGTCCATGGCAGTTTTATGTTATCGAGTATGTTGACGTCAATGTTCTTTTTGAAAATGAGGTCCAGGGTGTGTCCTGACCCATGCGTGGGAGTCTTTATCAGTTGCTGGAGACCTAGTTCTTCTAGTTGATTGATGCAGGCAGTCGCGATGGGGTCTTTGTGCTCCTTTGCCCAAAGGTTGAAATCTCAGAGTGCCAGGAAATTTTTGAATTTTAGGGTGTGCATTACGAAGGATTCCACGAGGGGTGAAAGAAGATTGGCCTTTGGTCCCGGAGGTCTGTAGCACAGTAGAACATGAGTGGTGTCATGGGGTGTTGGTTGAAGATGTAGCGTCAGGGTTTCCATAAAAGGCACTGGGTTCTGAGATGATGGTTTAGTGAGATCCAGGTGACCTTTAAAGATCACTGCTAGGCCTCCTCCCTTTTTTCCTATACAGTGTTCGGTTAGGATCCTGTAATTTTCCGGCACCAATTCGGTGAGGATGGTGTTGCAGTCAGAGGTTAACCAGCTTTTGGTGATGAAGAGGCAGTCTACATTGTTCTCGATGATGAAGTTGTGTACTTCCAGTCTATGTTTGACTGCAGACCTGGCGTTAATCAAGGCGCAATATAATTTTAGTCGTTGAGTAGATGTCTTCCTGTGGTTGGGAGTTGCTTGTCGTCCGGTTTTTAATAGTTGTTCTCTTTGAAGTATTTTTTGTATGGAAGATGGCAATGTGGTGTTGATGTTCCTTAGTCTGTGCAGAACTTCAGCTGAGTATTTGAAGTGGCACATGGTTTGTGGATGCTGTTGATGGTACTATGGGCCTAAAGATGATGATCCTGATCAGGGTATTGATCCTGAGGAGGGGCTAGGTATCAGACTTGCCGCTGTGCTTGAGGCTATTAGCGCGCAAGTTGATCAGGGGATGCCTATATGGATGCGGAAGGAGTTGTTGTATTCGGTTGCTGGCTGTTCCGGCTACCTTTACTTGAGGTGAAGGTCCCCGCTCAGAAAAGAAGTCTAGCTGTGATCCGAAGTAGTCGCCCTAGGATAGCGTGAAAAATGGAATGGAGGCCGGAGGTAGGAGTATGCTAACCTACGGTTGTTCCTGATTGGTTCCAGAGGAAGGCGAAAAAAAACCCTGGCAGTAGCAGCCAAACGCACCAGTGGGGCAAAAATTCCTTCCTGACCCCCATAGGCGGTCGGACAGAGTCCCTGGAACAATTACTGGGGGGGTGGGGGGTGCGAGCTTACCTGGCTGCGGTGGTCCCCGTTAAACAGTCTGGTTCCGGTGAATCTGGCTTGCTGTCAGCCTGACGTTTCTGGAGAGCGGTCTGGTTGCCCCTTTCCATGGGATATTTAAAATGGAAGGGAGGATGGAGGTAGGATAGAGGTTAGAGACTCCTGTCTTAACTCCTGTTTTCAACTCCTGGTTATTAACTCTCCACTTTAGTTCAAAAATCTACTTGTGTTCACAAAATCCACATGCAAGCCACCATCAGGGAGCAGGCTCCTAGAGGAGTTTGTATAACTACCTTTATACACCTGTGAACAATTAACCCCCTCCCCTAAATTAGCAGGAAGAAAGAGAAAAAAAATGCTGTTTAAAAAGTGTCAGAACTGGCAAGCAGCTACTGCCAGACTGGAATTATCTTCCAAACCCAAAATCTCCCTCACACCACAAATATGTATCCTATATGCCAATGCTCCAAACACTCCAGTACCCTGCGTTAGACTGCTACATTCATTGATTAGCTCAATCCAATGGATGATAGCACTCAATTGGAGAACTAATACTCTATCATGGCTGCAGGTTCTGAATCGGATGGAGATGCTTAAACTCTCAGAAAGTATCCATCACACTCTTCATGATAGCATACATATCTTTAATAATAAATGGAACTACTGGATCTTACCTTAATTACTTATTATCAATCCACTTTAATATTGCCTATTGTGGGTTAGTACATGTATTCTGAAAATCCTCTCTTTTGATACCCATCACCGAATTTGCAAATCCTTCAACGGAAACACCATATCTACTTCATTCATGAACTGTACCATCCATCTTTCATTTATATGCCAAATTGTACTGTTTCTTTTTTTTTTCTTTTGAAACTTCATCTATTGCATTATATTTGTATGTTCTAACTGTCAAATAAAACTTTTGTAAACAAAAAAATAAAAAGTGTCAGAAAAAAGGTCTTTTAAAACCTGCTAGCAAATGTATCAAATAAAGGAGGGGGAAAAAAATGAACACCCCCAAAAACAACACTTGCAAGCAGAAGCAGTCAAAATCACAACTCCTGGTTATTAACTCTCCACTTTAGTTCAAAAATCCACTTTTGTTCACAAAATCCACATGCAAGCCACCATCAGGGAGCAAATATAGAGCAACAGTATCTAAACGGTGTATCTCACACGTACAGATATGAAGAAAATGCTATTCCCAAAAAAATTTTTTGCTCTAAATTATTATTTTTTGAATAGCACAATAGAAGAACAGTATCTAAAGTGTGTATCTCACATGTACAGATATGCAGAAAACACAGTTTTTGCCCTAAATGGGTGTTTTTAGAATAGCAGAATATAGCAACAGTATCTAAAGGATGTATCTCACAGTAACATATGCAGTGCTAGTGCACTGAGCTTGCATAAAATGACTGCCAACGCCAACCTAACTAACAGACAGATAAAAGTTATATTTTCTCTGGCACTGGGCTCAGGGCAGTGTAAAAAGATTGTGCACTGCACCGACACAACTAAATCAAGGTAGATTGTTGACTAATTAGATTTCTGAAGCAGGACTCCTATCTAATTCTCTCCCTCAAAACAGCAGCAGCAAACTTTCCCTACACTATCTATCTTTTCTCTGGCACTGGGCTCAGGGCAGTGTAAAAATATTGTGCACTGCACCCACAAAAGAAAATCAAGGTAGATCGCTGAGTAATTCGATTTCTGAAGCAGGACTCCTATCTAATTCTCTCCCTCAAAGCAGCAGCAACCTTTCCCTACACTATCTAAAGCAGAGTGACGTGCTGTGCTGTGTGCCTCTAGCTTATATAGAGGCTGGGTCACATGCTGCACTGGCCAATCACAGCCATGCCATTAGTAGGCATGGCTGTGATGGCTTCCAAGGGAACACAAGTTAAATGAATGTTAATTGGCTGCCCTGTAGCCGTTAAAAAGGCGGCACTACATTAGCGAACCCGAACATACAGTAAATTGTTCGGGTTCAGGACCCAAAAACCCAAAAATCCGGTACGAACCCAAACTTTACAGTTCGGGTTCGCTCAACCCTACTTTTCAGTCCTGAAACGCATGGCGGTGCATTACCCCTTTGAGGAGAGTTTCCTGAAAAAATGGACATCTCCTCCGATTGTTGACACCCCAGTATCTAGGTTAAATAAGGTAACCACAATTCCGGTGGAAGGGACTCCTGCTTTCAAAGACCCTGCCAACAGAAGGGCCGAGGCTGTTGCCCAGTCCATGTTTACGGTGGTGGGGTCAGCATTGCGGCCAGTGTTAGCCACGGCTCTGGTGTCACAGATGCTTACTGAATGGGCAAAATTGTTGCACCGCGAGTTGGAGAAGCAACAGGCTTCCCCGGTCTGCGTGGAGCTGGTGGACCAGTTGGTACAGGGCTTTAAGTATGTCTGTGATGTGGCCTTAGATACGGCCCCCTTGCTCTCTAGAGTCTCTGTATCAGCAGTAGTGCTACGTTGGACTGGGCGGACTGCGAGCCAAGCCGAGTACGCAGTACAGTCGGCTCGGTCTTTTTCGGCAGCGCTCGCTCCAGAAACAGCAGGGAGGCGGGACTGCAAGCGAAGCCGAGCAGTCGGCTCAGTATTTTTTGGCGGCGCTCTGTATTTTTCTGCGCCACTCTGTATTTTCAGCTCAAAGACAGCGGGGATCGGCGTATAACACGCACCCACGACTTTCCCCCAATTTTAAAGGGGAAAAAGTACGTGTTATACGCCTATAAATACGGTATATATTTTTAGTAGAGACCCTAGAGAATGAAATGGTGGTTGTTGCAATATTAAATTTCACATTGTATTTGCGTAGCAGTCGTTCAAATGCAATTTTTTGGGAAAACAATTACACTTTAATAAATTGAAAAAAATTGAAAAATGAATTAAAAAGAAACTAACCAGTAAAGTTAGCCCAATTTTTTTTGTATAATGTGAAAGATTCTACGCCACGAGAATCATGATCTTTTTATTGTAAGCAAAAAAATTGTGATTCTCATTTTGGCCAGAATCCTGCAGCTCTACCATTTATCACTTTCCTTCCACTTCACAATTATGTGCCACTTTGTGTTGGTCTATCACATACAACCAAAAATGTAAATGTATTTATTGGGGTTTTAACATGACAAAATGTGGAAAATGTCAAGCGTTATGAATTCAAGGCACTGTACCTACACATTGATCTTTAAAAGGCCACAGAGGACAATTTATCATATCACTTCTAGTGTGTGTGTATATATATATATATATATATATATATATATATATATATATATATATATATATATACACATACATACACACAAAATATTATACACACACACACACACACACACAGTATCTTACAAAAGTGAGTATAATCCTCACATTTTTGTAAATATTTTATTATATCTTTTCATGTGACAACACTGAAGAAATTACACTTTGCTACAATATAAAGTAGTGAGTGTACAGCTTGTATTAAAGTGTAAATATGCTGCCCCCTCAAAATAACTCAACACACAGTCATTAACCATTTCAGCCCTGAAAGAATTGACTGCTCAATGACCAGGCCATTTTTTGCGACACGGCACTGCGTCGCTTTAACTGACAATTGCGTGGTCGTGCAACGCTGTAAACAAACAAAATTTACATAATTTTTTCCCCACAAATAGAGCTTTCTTGTGGGGGTGTTTGATCCTCTATGCGTTTTTTTTTCGCACTATAAACAAAAAAAGAACAATTTTGAAAAAAACACAATATTCAGTAGTTTAGGTCAATATGTATTCTTCTACATATTTTTGGTAATAAAAAAAAAATTGCAAAAAGCTTATATTGATTGGTTTGTGCAAAAGTTATAGCGTCTACAAAATAGGGGATAGATTTATGGCATTTTTATTATTATTTTTTATTATTTTTTTACTTTCAACGGGGGCAATCTGCGATTTTTATCAAGACTACAACAAAATGGCGGACACATCAGATGCTTTTGACACATTTTTGGGTCAATTGACAATTGTGCATCGATCAGTGCTATAAAAATGCACTGATTACTATATAAATGTCACTGGCAGGGAAGGGGTTAACACTAGGGAGCGATCAAGGGGTTAACTGTGTTCCCAATTTGTGTGTTCTAACTGTGGGTGATGGGACTGACTATAGGAGATGAGATATTGTGGTTCCCAGCTCGTAGAGCTCCTCTCCTCATGGAACTGGGATGTGTGTGTTTGCACACACACATCCCTGTTCTGCCTCCCGTGCCCACGATCGCTTGTGGCCGGCAGTCATGATTATCAGCACCCCCGCTGTGCAGCGCGTGTGCGTGGGCGCCTGCTATCCCACTTAAAGAGACCGGTGTATAGCTACAACGGTTCACGGGATCGTGCCGACCTGCCGCAGTATAAGGACAGCAGCTAGTCGGTAAGTGGTTAATGTCTAAATCGCTGGCAACAAAAGTGAGTATACCCCTAAGTGAAAATGTACAAATTGGGCCCAAAGTGTCAATATTTTGTGTGGCCACCATTATTTTCCAGCAGTGCCTTAACCCTCTTGGGCATTGAGTTCACCAGAGCTTAACAGGTTGCCACTGGAGTCCTCTTGCCCTCCTCCATGATGACATCACAGAGTTGGGGGGTGTTAGAGACCTTGCACTCCTCCACCTTCCATTTGAGGATACCCCACAGATGCTCAGTAGGCTTTAGGTCTAGAGACATGCTTGGCCAGTCCATCACCTTTACCCTCAGCTTCTTTAGCAAGGCAGTGGTTGTCTTGGAGGTGTGTTTGGGGTCCTTATGTTGAAATACTGCCCTGCGGCCCAGTCTCCAAAGGGAAACTGATTGGATGGACACACTATTATAGGCAGACAGCTGTCAAAGCAGAAAGCAGCTCTATGGAAAGACAAAATAGGAGACAGCAGCATCAGTGTGAGTGTAGTATTAAAAAAAACTTACAAGATGAAGGAGCCTCTCTTGCATGGATCCATAAATACCACAACTGCCACTTCATGGCCTGAGGAATGAGTGCCGCCATACCTATTGCCTGCCTATCTGGTGATGTCAAGCTGCCAGCCCCGCTCGTCAGCCCTGGAGCCCTGTATACCACCAGCATGGCCAAGACTGAAGCCGGCAGCCCAGATTTACTCCATCATGGGAGGTTCATTCTTGTGAAGTTGAACCCAATGTCGCTGAGCTTCACCTATCCTTGATACTGTACAAGGCTGCCCATCTGAGAGAGCTGTGATAGGGAACTGACAGTTGCATCCTGCTGTATTGCTCTCCAAGTGATAATGGTATCTGCGTATGCTGGTTGCACTTGCCCAAATAGGAGCAAACTAGCACCCACACAACCAACCGCATAAGCCAGCTGAGGGTACCAAGATAGCCTCTACACATGCGCCCCATCCTGCTGGGAGCAGTTAGATGACAGCACACTGAGGCCTGCCAGAAAATTGGGCCAGGCCTCCCATGGGATGACGCAGGAGCCTCATAAAAGGTAAATAACCACACTTCCCTTCATCCACATGCTCCAGTACTTGCTAATGCTGTACCACTAACCGCAGATCTGCTTTTACCGGACTGGCATCTACCTTTAAATGCACCCTGGGAATTGTTCCCAGGGACAATTCAGAGTTACTTTGCCTGCTTCGATTGGGCCCATCCCCCTCTATGATGAGCTACTGGGCTCATGCACATCGCTGGAACGGTTGGGTTCAGGTAAGAAAAAGGGTGGGCTCTGGGGGCAGCGGCAGCAAAGAAGGGTTTTCACCTTAATGTATAGAATGCATTAAGGTGAAAAAAAGTGAGACTTTACAACCCCTTTAATACATTTTAGGCATGTTGTAGGCATTTTAGGGTGTTAACAACTCAATAATTATGCCATTAGACAGACTGTGAAATCAACAATTACATAGGACATGTGCTACCACTCAAAACTATATATCTTTGTGTCACAGTGACACTTATCTGCAGGATGTAGCTTGAACAAAACCACATATTGTCAAAATTAGGAAAGGATGAGAAAACAGGCATAATGTATGACAAAAAGCTAGTATCCATTTTGTATCATAACTAAAGCAGTACTCTGAATGTCCATCTTTCTCAGAGTGAAAAAATATTGATAGAAAACTGGTGCTATACATAAGTAGAAAATGCTTTGGGGAGAGATTCCATCCTAGTACTTTTTATCTCTCCCAGATTTGAGTGTGTGCATGAACATGTACTGTCCTGTGTGTTATTTTGCTTAGAGGATTTTTTATTTAAAATCTCTTAATTCCCATACACACTATCAGATTTTCTGCTGTGTTTTTCCCTCAGATTTACCAAAACAATGTAATGCAAGGGCCTGCCTGATTGCATACACAACTCCTAAGGTTTGACCTCATATTATATGGTTTTGGTAAATCTGAAGGAAAAACTCAGCAGAAAAACTGATAGTGTGTATGGGGCATTAGAGTACTTTTCTTATTAGATTAGTTTCATAGTCTAATCTTGCGTTTTTTTCGCTCCCCCTTAGAGAGTACTAGAAAATGATGAAAATGATGATGCAAACGGCGATGATGACCTTGATGAAGAAGTTCCTAAAAGAAAATACCGGAGTAGGGGACGGGTAAGCGAGCTGTTTATTTTCTAAAGCACTTGTTACTACACTTCTTAGTATACAGAGAGAATTATGTTCACTTGTGTTTGTACAGTCTTGCAGTTTTAGGTTTAACAGTGAAGCATAGAAGGCTTTACTTACAAAATTATTTGCCAGCTCTTACTAAACCTAAACACAGCTCTCTTAAAAAACAAACAAAAAAAAACACTGACAGGCAGGATTTTTAAGGGCAGAATAGATCCTAGTGGTCTCTTCTGCCATAAATGCTTCTCCCTGCTTGTCAGCAATAATGTAAAGTTAGCCACGCATTCAGATCTCAGAGTACATTTACTGCACCACTCTGTTCTGTGATGAAGTGACTCTTGTGGCCCAGACATTGAAGTGGCTAAACAGAGAGAACCCAGAAGGAAGACCTGGGGAAGGTGAAAGCACCCGGGCCTGGCTGGATTGCTGAACACACTGGTCAGCACTCTCAGCCATTGGCTGCTGTGATCCCTGCTGCACAATCATAGTGGTATTTGTGTTCTTTGAACCTATTTACAGAATACAAAGCCTTCTGTGAATGACCAGCCGAGTGGAGGGATTGGCAGAGCTTGCAGGTGGAGAAACCGTGTCTTTCCTCCCAGAGCTATTATAAAACTGTCAGATGTAAAATTGATAAGTCCAGGCGGTGGCATGCACCTCATTGGACTTAACCCATAGTATACCTGCACATATTACAAAGTGGCTGAATTCCTGGAGTTCCACTTTAATTTCACTTTAAATTAACCTAAAAGTCTCAACCGTTGTATTACCCATGGACTGCTTAAAATATCCTCAATTTTATTTGCATAAGTTCTTCCAGTGATTATATTTTCTGGTTGTTTAACCTGGTATTGTTTTTTTCAGCCGGCGATTCTCTAACTGCTAAAAGTGAACTGAGCAGCTGATTAGCCACTGGATTACTTTTAGAAGCAGCAGTAGGGGTTGGTTATATACTGTACATTCAAATAAGTCCCTGCCCTCAAGGAGCTTACAATCTAAGGTCCCTGACTCACATTCACACATACACGTAGTAGGGCCAATATAGACAGGAGCCAATAAATCTACCAGCGTGTCTTGGAGTGTGGGAGAAAACAGGAGTACCCAGAGGAAACCCATGCAGGCAAAGGGAGAACATGCACACTCCAGAAAGATAGGGCAGTGGTTGAAATTCAAACCAACAACCCTAGTGCTGCTAGGCACTGTAAGTCCAGCATTATGATGGGTGAGAGGCTGCAACTAGAGGTGAAGAAAGATGGCTTCTGGTTTTGAGGCTCTGTGCTGTCTAATGTGAACTGCTATCTTATAGCACGTATTTGGTAGGCCTCCTCCAAACTACTGCATATAGTGTTTAATATGTTCTATTGTAATACAAAGTGTGGGGTTGTCTCCCGTAAAGGTTTGAAGGAAACTTGCACACTTTTTTCCTATGTTCTATAGCCGGCCTTTTAAAAAATAGTAATGTCTACGATTGGAGCCGATAAGATTAATCTAATCTATTCTGCTATTGTGTGTGGTTTGGGAGCTTTAATATTTAAGGATTTATCCACTTGTCTTGGATGCAGACAAAAGTATGTTGTAGAATAAAAGGACCCATGGGTCCTGGTCAGAGTTCTGATCGTAATTTTTGCTATTAGTTAGACAGTTTTTTGTTTTTGCGGTGGTGTGCAGTGCCATTTGATCTCCAAACATGGTGTGTATTATGGCATCCAAAGAGTTACATTTTGGTCTCATCTGACCAGATTATATTCTCCCAATATTTCCCAGGCTTATCTAAATGTTGTGCAGCAAACTTTAAACAAGCTTCAACATGCTTTTTTTTTCAGCAATGGAGTTTTGCGTGGTGAGCGTGCATACCGGCCATGGCTGTTGAGGGCTTTACTTATTGTTTTCTTTTAACCACTACAATACAAGGCACTTTCGCCCCCTTCCTTCCCAGCCCAAGTTTCAGCTTTCAGCACTCTCGTACTTTCAGTGACAATTGTGTGGTCATGCTACGCTGTACCCAATTGAAATTTTTATCATTTTGTTTGCACAAATATAGCTTTATTTTGGTGGTATTTATTGCGATATAAGCGAAAAAAATAGTGTAAATTTGGAAAAAAAAACTATTTTATTTTTTCTATTTTTAAAAGAAATCCAATTAAATTAATTTTTTTCATAAATTTAAGCAAAAATGTATTCTGCTGCATGTCTTTGGTAAAAAAAATTCCATTAATTGTATAATAATTGGTTTGTGTGATCATGGATATATGTACGCAAATGATCATGTACAGATGTGTGCAGGTGATCACGGACATATGTGTGCAGATAATCATTTGTACATGTGATTTTAGTGGGACATATGTGGGGGACATGTGTGTTTATTATTTGGGGACATGTGTGTTTTGGGGACGTGTGGGGACATTGTGTTTACACTGTGTTTTAGACAGGTTGGTGATCGGTGAGTAAAAAGCTGTAAAAAAACAGCTCATACTCACTGCTCACCAGCCGGCTGCAGGGATCTGCTCTCCTCAGCGACTACTTCCGTGTGAAGAGAGGAGAGCCGATTGCCTAGCAACCGGCTGTTTACATCACACGATGGCTGTGATTGGACACACCCATCATGTGATCAGGAGGGCCAATCACAGAGCCATCCTGTCGATCTGAGATGCGCCGTGTCCGGGTGACACGAGCGCATCGGGATCGCACCGCTGCGTGCGATCCCCCTACTTCTGAAGGACGTTCTGGAACGTCCAGTCAGAAGTAGAAGCCTTCAACTTCTGACTGGATGTTTACAAGTTAAGCAATTAATTAAACAATTGTACCTGCTAATTCCAGGTCTTTCTGAAGCTCTCCACAAGTGGTCCTTGGCTCTTGGACAACTCTTTTGATAAGTCATTTCACTCCTCTATCAGAAATCTTGTGAGGAGCACCTGATCATAGCTGGTTTATGTTGAAATCAAGTTCTTTCCACTTCTGGATTATGGACCCAACAGTGCTCATTGAAACATTCAGAAGTTTAGAAATCCTTCTGTAACCAATGCCATCAGTATGTTTTGCAACAATAAGGTTGCAAAGGTCTTGATAAAAGCTCTTTGCTTTTACCCATCATGAAATGTTTTGTGTGTGATACCTTGGTAATGAGACACCTTTTTAAAGGCCATCAGTTTGGACTGAACCAGCTGATATTAATTTGCACTGACATGGTGCAGGATTGCTTTCTAATTACTGATAGATTTCAGCTGGTGTCTTTACTATATGTGTCTTTTTGCACCTCCCTTTCTTCATGATACTTTTTTCCTTTGTCATTCAATTTTATTACACAACTTAATTTCTGAACTTTGTTTTGGTTTTTCTGTATGTATGGATTGCATGGGTTGTTACATGTGGTGAAAATTACATGTCAATAGCATTTTTAGAAATATATTTACCTAGAAAAATGGTGACGTGTTTAACACTTATTTAACCTGCTGTATCTATTTGAACGGGAATGACGCATGTTTTTATGAACAAAAACGTCAATATCTGGTGTAGAATATAATTATACAGTGCTTTGCAAAAGTATTCACCCCCTTGGCATTTTTCATGTTTTATTGCCTCACAACCTAGAATTAACATTAATTTACAGAACATGCCCACAACTTTGAAGAAAAAGTCAATGTGCATAATTATTCACCCCCCTAAAGTCAATACTTTGTAGAGCACCTTTTACGGCTATCACAGCTCCAAGTTGCTTTGGATAAGTCTCTATGAGCTTGCCACATCTTGCCCCTGGGATTTTTGCCCATCCCCCTTGCAAAACTGCTCAAGCTCCTTAAAGTTGGATGGTTTGCGCTTGTGAACAGCAATCTTTAAATCTGACTGCAGATTTTCTATCGGATTGAGGTATGTTCTTTGACTAGGCCATTCCAACACATTTAAATGTTTCCCCTTAAACCACTCAAGTGTTGCTTTAGCAGTGTGTTTGAGGTCGTTCCCCTGCTGGAGGGTAAACCTCTGTCCTAGCCTCAAAGTGGTACAGGTTTTGCTTAAGAATATCTCTATATTTGGCATCATCCATCTTTCCCTTAACTTTGACCAGTTTCCCAGTCCCGACTGCTGAAAAACATCCCCACAGCATGATGCTGCCACCATCATGTTTCACTGTGGGGATGGTGTTCTTTGGGTGGTGTGATGTGTTGGGTTTGCACCAGACATAACATTTTCTTTGATGGCCAAAAAGTTAAATTTTAGTCTCGTCAGACCAGAGCACCTTCCTCCATACATTTTGGGAGTCTCCCACATGCCTTTTTGCAAACTCAAAACGTGACATTTTATTTTTTTCTGAAAGTACTGGTTTTCTTCTGGCCACTCTGCCATAAAGCCCAACTCTATGGAGCGTACTGCTTATTGTCGTCCTATGTACAGATACTCCAGTCTCTGCTGTGGAACTCTGCAGCTCCTCCAGGGTTACCTTGGGTCTCTGTGCTGCCTCTCTGATTAATGCCCTCTTGGTCCAGTCCATGAGTTTTGGTGTGCAGCCATCTCTTTGCAGGTTTGCTGTTGTTCCATGTTCTTTAAATTCGGTTATGATAGATTTGATGGTGCTCCTAGGGATCATCAACGATTTGGATATTTTTTTATAACCTAACCCTGACTTGTACTTTTCAACAACATTGTCCCTTACTTGTTTTGAGAGTTCCTTGGTCTTCATGGCAGGATTTGGTTAGTGGTGCCTCTTGCTTAGGTGTTGCAGCCTCTGAAGCCGCGTACACACGGGCGGACTGTCTGGCCAACTAAGTCCGTCAGACAATCCGACAGACAGTCCGTCCTACTTTTGAATGAACGGACTTGACCACACACGATGAACAGACAGTCCGTTGAAAGCTTGCGCGATGACGTGTACAGCACGTACGACGGGACTAGAAATACGACGTCCAATACACTGCAGTGCAACCTTCGGCCGTGTAAATCCTTTCTGAGCATGCGCCATACTTAGTCCGTCCAACTTGCCTACTCACGAGCGGACTGTCCGCTGAAACCAAAGTTGGACGGACAATATTACGGAAATTCCGAAAGACTTAGTCCGCCAGACAGTCCGCTGAAAAAGTCAGCTGAAGCCCACACACGAGGGGACTGTCCGCTGAAATGTGTTTCAGCGGACTAAGTTGGACAGACAGTCCGCCCGTGTGTACGCGGCCTGAGGCCTTTCAAAAAGGTGTGTTTATGCAATGACAGATCATGTGACACTCAGATTGCACACAGGTGGACATCATTTCACTAATTATGTGACTTTTGAAGGTAATTGGTTGCACCGGAGCTTTTTATAGGCTTCATAACAAAGGGGTTGAATGCATACGCACATGCCATTTATCAGTTTTTTTTATTTCTTAAAAATAGTTTTATGTATATATTTTTCTAATTTTACTTCACCAACTTACACTATTGTGTTCTGATCCATCACATATAATTCAGATTAAAAAAAAAATATTGAACTAAAGGCTGTAATGTAACAAAATAGGTAAAAAGCCAAGGGGGGGGGGGGGGTGAATAATTTTGCAAGGCACTGTATATACAGGGAAAATAACATTGCGCTACTCAGTGCTATATCTATAGCACAACCCTATTTCTCACTGTATATTGCTTTTGGTGTGGGAATGCATTGTGTTTTGCTGCAACTCATCAATCCCAATGACGGTATACGTATATAATGCTTCATTGGACTGGGCTTTTTTCCGTGGGGCTGCATATATGCGTACCTCTCTTTGTGCTGGGAGCGCTCTCCCTGCACAGAGATCGGACTCTGGCCGAGAGCCGTGGGTCTTGTACTAACGATCGGGACCCGGCAGGGTTGCCAACCTTCCACAACTTTTATTTTTTTTACTGACAGAGCATATTTTTTTTTACTGGCAACCTGAAAATGTCAAAACTCCTATTATAAACTAAAACAATCAATATTTAAAGAGGAAGTAAACCCTGATGGGTTTACTTCCTCTTTCATTCCCTGCAAAGGTAACGCATAATGGACTACTATGCATCGCATAGTAGTCCATTATGTGTCACTTACCTGACACAGGAGCTAGCGAAGTCACCGCTGTCCCCTGTAGTCGGGCGCATCCATCTTCTCGGTGGGTCTCGCCGTTCCGCCACTGTCCTTCAGCGAAGCCGTGATGACGTCACTCCCGCGCATGCGCACGGGAGCCGCCACGCGCGGCATATCGCCGTTGAAGGGTGCCGCGCTCAGTGCGCCTGCACGCTGCTGTCTACGGCGCATGCGGTGCCTGTCTTTCGGCAAATATCTCCTAAACCATTTTATTCTCTAGAGTGTTAGGGAAAAAAACAATATAGAATGTTTGTGGGTTCTAAGTAATTTTCTTGCAAAAAAAACATGTAAACACCGAGTCTGAAAAAGAGGTTTGGTCCTTAAGTGGTTAAAGCAACCTGTCAAGTAAAAAAAATAAAAATAAATTCCTGCTACTTTGTTTATTTCTTTTATTAACAATTAATATTTAAACGGTTTATGTTTTGTTTGTTAACCACTTAAGGACCGCCTCACGCCGGTGTACGGCAGAATGGCACGGCTGGGCACAAGCACGTACCTGTACGTTGATTTTTAAGTGCCCAGCCGTGGGTCGGGAGTGCGCCGCCCCAGTCCTGAGGTCCGTGGCCGCGGGACCAGCGGACCCGATAGCCACTGATGTCCCACGATCGGGTCACAGAGCTGAAGAACGAGGAGAGGTCTGTGTAAACAAACCTCTCCTCATGCTTCCTACTGAGGCCGTCACCAATCGTCTTTTCCCTTTTATAGGGAAAGACGATCAGTGACATCACATGCCAGGCCACGCCCCCTACAATAAAAAAACACATAACGTCATACATAACACCTACACTTCCCCCTAGTGGTTAACTCCTTCACTGCCAGTGTCATTTACACAGGAATCAGTGAATTTAAATAGCACTGATTGCTGTATAAATGACAATGGTCCCAAAAATGTGTCAAAAATGTCTGATGTGTCCGCCATAATGTCGAAGTCACAATAAAACTCGCTGATCGCCGCCATTACTAGTAAAAACAAATATTAATAAAAATGCTATAAAACTATCCCCTATTTTGTAAACGCTATAACTTTTGCACAAACCAATCAATAATCGCTAATTGCAATTTTTATTTTTTTTACCAAAAATATGAAGAATACGTATTGGCCTAAACTGAGGAAAGAAAATGTTTTTTTATATTTTTTTGGAGGATATTTATTATAGCAAAAAGTAAAAAATATTGCATTTTTTTCAAAGTTATCGCTCTATTTTTGTTTATAGCGCAAAAAATAAAAACGCAGAGGTGATCAAATGGCAAATCTGAGACATAATCATTAGAGGTAGGCTTAAAGTGGAAGTAAACTCCCCTATCATTTTCATCATAGAAGCTGCCATCTTTACCTCTGTTTAATCTTCAGCTGCCACGGTGCTGCACATGTGATCCGTTATGACACCAGCCATTGGGTGGTTTGACAGTTTGGTTGAGAGCACAGGCAATGTGCAGTTAGCATTCCCAGCATGCCGTTTTTTGAAACTGTTTCTTTTCTTTAGAATGCTAGAAGAATGAAGTTGTTTTGCTGCTCATATTCACAGAGTTCTCACAAACTTCTTCCTTCATTATTTATCCTCATCTCATGACTAATATTCTGTTTTTCAAAAGCCCGATCTCCATAATTATGTTTACAATTATTTTTTATACTCATCTTTTATAATTTTTTATTCAATCAAGATTTATTTTACAATTACTTAAAAATTATTTTCTAGTGATCTCCGTACAATTAGTTTTTTGGCGTGTCAAGTTACCACAATAACATTATTATCTTTTATATTTTTTTTTTTTAACCTCAAGGAGGTTGTTGTCCCTTGTTAATATGACATTGTCTTTTTGAAATGTACCTGCCTACTCACAAACTGTCCTTTTTGAAGAAAAACACATAGTAAAGTATTTTGTGCAAAGAAAATATCCATTTTATTCTGGGTAACAAAATGAGGAAGTCAACACTGGACAAACTTTTGGAATTTGCAAAGCCTTTTGGCCCCCATGGCACACATCAACAAGTTGGTGGAAAAGAAAATTGGTAGCTTGAGGAGTTCATATAGTAGGGAGCACAATCTGGTCCAGAAATCCCAGAGATCAGGGCCAGCAGTAGATGACATATCTGTCCCTAGTTTGTGGTAATACTACAGACTGCGTCTTGTCAGATCAGACCGAACAGAGCCATCACTTTCTTCTCTTCCCTGCAGCCTTCCTTGGAGGCTGTGGCTCTGGTTGTGGACTTGTGGCAATAGGAGGAGGATAGGCGAGTTCACATATGTGGCTGTTCTCAGTCAGCTGGCCCCTCAACCCCTTCTGAAGGGTATCATAAATGCCTCACAGAGGAGGCATTAGCAACCTGGTGGCTAGATAGCAGCCATAGGCCTCTTCAGCGTTGGGAGGGCTCCTGAGGAAATGGCTGGCTTCCCTAATGAGGCCCAGTGCTACCTCCTCCATCATTGTCCACTTCCTGGGCCTTCTGCTAGTAAGGCAGAGGGGAGGCACCTCCTGGCTGCCACTGGGCATGGGCTCCTCCTGGCTGCCACTGGGCATGGCCTCCTCTCTTGGCTGACGCTGGGCACGGCCTCCTCTCTTGGCTGACACTTGGCACGGCCTCCTCCTCCCTGATGCTTTCCAGACCTTCCTCCTGGCTGAACTCATCCTGTGTATAAAAAAAGTACATAGTTGTAGTTTTTGCTTCATCAATCACACACAATTTTCAGCTCATGACTTGCAAATTGAATGTTAATAAATAGAAAAGGCTATCATTCTGACCCCAGCATTTTTCAAGCTGGTCACCAACATTTTTGGCCACTACTGTCTAGTGATATGTATGCATCATTTTTGGTATAAAATCATTGATTTGTAAGCAATTATAACATCTAGTTAACATCATTAATATTAGGACAATAAATATGTCTAAAAACGAATATATCTGGCTCCAGCAGGGCGCATCCACTTCTTCCAAGATGGAAGGCCCAGGTTGTTCCTGGGAAGCCTCTGCTGGGGCAGAGGGAAGGCTGCAGGGAAGGGTCGAAAGAGATTCCCAAGCTTCAGTTAAATAGCACTTTCGTGCCGCTGTTACGCAGGACTGCCCCCCTTCCCCCCGCACGCGGTCGTCTAGGAAGCCGTCGGCCCCACATGAGTTATCTTGAACGTTAAAGCTGACCAAGCGTATCACGCGTGAGAACCCCTTACAAGAGGACAGACCAGTCCTATACTGCACAAAATAGACTGCGGAATGGGATTACTCAGCCCAACAATCGAGTTGACCTACCGTGCTGACCTGTCACCTGGTAAATACTCTCTCAATAACCTAATCAGTACCAAGTTAATTTATGACTGTTGACTATTCATGTTCTTGTTCCCACTACAAGTGAAAAACAAAAAAGGAACAACTGGAGTATTACGTATCAGCATTACCTACAGAAAATGTTTATCCTCTCTGTTCATTTTCATTTTTTTTCATTCTTTTACTGTATATAAAGCTGTAATACCCTGTCTCCTATAAATAAAGATTGTTTTAAAAAAAAGAAAAAGATTCCCAGGCTTCAGTTTGGTCATCCAGAAACCTCAGTTTGTTGAAGTACCACAGCCTGGGGACATAAACATTCTGTGCTGATGCTCCTGATCAGAGTGAAGCCTGGATCTTATTGTGCTCCTTATACATGTTCCTCAAGATCCCAATTTTATTTTCCAAAAACTTCATGTTTGCTTGGGGGACCCGAGACAAATACCAGAAGTCTCTCCAGCATTGCCTTCCTTACTTGTTTATTGTAATATAAACTGTGTTTGACCTCCCACAGATTCCTCATCTCCCTGTACATATCAATAAAACTGGACAGAAATTCTGGGTCCTTAAACTGATTATTTATTTACAATACACAAGACAAAAACACTAATGTCAGTCTAAACTCTCATAATCTTATCCCAATATAGGCCTCTAACTTGAAGCAGTATAGGCCACTGTGATGAGCCAAGTTCAAATTTTACCTTTGTTTAGGATGCTCGCCACTTCCGCTCGTCCTTCCCCCACACACCCAGATCGGACGGAGGACGCGTGGTAGCTTGATAAGGCAAAAACACCAATGTCAGCCTAAACTCATAATCGTATCCTAATATAGGCCTCAATCTTGACGCAGTATAGGCCACTGTGATGGGCAAAGTTAAAATTTTACCTTAGTTTACCTTCCCTCGCCACTTCCATTCGTTCGTTCCACACACAGATCGCACGTGCGACAGATGCGCATTAGGTTTATGTACACTGCGCATGTGTCAAACTCCGCCCGCGTCACCCGCCCCTGATGTTCTTTTTCACGAATATCCCCCCCTTCTCTCTGAATGAATGAATGAATGAAATACTTGTATAGCGCACAATGCGAACTGAATCGTCTCTTCGGTGCGCAGGAGTAGTAGTAGGCTAAACATGGCGGAGACACATTTTTCAACTAGCGAGGAGGAAAGCCCGGAGTCCCAGACATCCGGATCCAGGAGGAGGAGATTGAAGGCCACCAACATGGCCTTTGATGAAATGGTTGAGATGGTTGGTATTTTGAGGAGGGAGGATTATGATGGGAAACATGGTCTGTACAGCCATCCCAATCTACGAAAGGACGAGATCATGATGACTGTTGTCAACACCCTGAAGCAGAAGTTTGGGGTACGCCGGTCCAAAGACCAGTTAAGGAAGTGATGGTTCGACATAAAACTGAGGGAGCCAGATCAGTATCACAAAATAAAGAAGGTGCTTCAAAAAAGTAAGTACTTGTCATGTGTTCCTATTATGATAATTAATTTGCATGCTGCTCCATGTGCTTTTCTTTACTGTTGTACAGTTTGAAATGGCCACTTTCATGTTCGTGGGCACAGTAATCGTTCGTAGGAAACATCGTTCATTTGCCAATAAATACAATGCATTTAGCTGGTACAGGGTTATACCTACATTTTGGTCATGATAATTTTTCCTATAAAAAGAAGTTTAGGACATTGTTGTCTAGATGTCTTTAAAACTAGAATGAATTGCAAACTTGATTCAGTGGAATGTAAGGAGAGGACACTCAGCAGCTGTTTACACATCTGGACTCAGGAGCACTAGTGTGGGACACCAGAGCACATTTTTTAGGGTAACCCACACAGGTGCTCCAGTGGATACTTGGGGTGTCTCCATCTGTGAAACTTGGCCAAAAAAGGCAAGTATTCCAGCTTGGTAAAAAGAGAATTTAATCATGTCTTCAACTTGGATCTTTTCCCAAATAGACAATTGTACACCACTTCAAAGCAATGTTTCATATTCCTATTTCTGGATTCAAATATCTGTGTGCCAAGTATACCTTTTGTTTCATTCTCATAGGGGAGAAAAGACTCAGATAACAGTCAGAGGATCCCAGGGACCCCCGACCTCGCCAATCTGATTGGGAAGTTAGCCCGAGCCCCCCCCCCCCCCAGGATCTGAAGGAAGGAGAGGTGGAGGAAGTGGGCGAGATGAGCACCCCACCAGGTGTCTGACACCCCAGCTTCAGGTAGTCTATGTATGCCTGCATATTTCTAAATACATGTTTTTTCATCAATTTTAGGTGATGTTCTGGTTGTAGAAGGGGAAGCGGCGGAACATTTCAGTAGGGCCAGCGCCCAAACCCCCATTCAAAAAACATTGTGCGGAATGGGGAGATAGACGCAATGCGCAATCGCCTTGACATCATGCAGCAGGAAATGAAGAGCATGATCAATGTTTTGGGGAGAATATAATCCCTTTTTCCCTAAAACAAATCCGATCATGTTCTTCATTTTCTTTTTAGATTACCCCAAAAATGTGTTCGTATTTGTACATTTTAAAAGCCAAAGTTTGAAGATACACACGGTGTGTGTCAACATGTGCTATCTGCCATTAGGGGATCTCAATGTATGTGTTTTGTGGGTGCAACCCCTTCCTCATAACGCTAGTAGGTGAGAGGAAGGGATTGCACCCCCAAAACACATCCATTGATCCCCCATGATGGGAGATAGCACATGTTGACATTATCCATTTGGACTTGCAATTTGAGGGCATCTTCAAAATTTGGCTTTTACAGGGGCGACATCACCCTATCATATTTACGGCAATATCAAGACACTATAATGTCTGATATTGCCTTCAGTTTTTATACGTTGAACTTTGTAAGTTCCAGAGTTGTGTATGTTATGTTTTAAAACATGCCTGTTTGTAAAAAATTAATAAATAAAAATATACTGAGGGAAAAAAATATTGTGGAAAAAAAATTATATTGAGGAAAAAATATAAACAAAAACAAATATTGTGAAAAATTTTAACACATTTTATAAACGCACATGTGTGAATGTGCACAGAGTAAAAATTTTGAAATACAACAATGTGTGGCTTCTTCTTTCAATACTCAATACCAGTTTTGTAAGTCATTTTGTGTTCACAATGGGGCTTATTTACTAAAGGAAAATCCATTTGGCACTACAAGTGCACTAGGAGAACCTCGGAGACAGCCAAAAACAAAAGCAAGCAATAAAAAAAAATCTAGATTTTATCTGAAAAAAACATTTTAATTAATCAAAATTGTATACATTGTCTATCATTGCAATGGCCCCCCTACCCATACAATAATTAACATATTTCTCCTGAACTTCACGGCTGCTTTGGGGTGCCAAGCCAATACGGCCAGTATCCAGGCCCATCAGGGAACTGTCTGAAATAAGCCCAGCCTCAGGACTGAGGCTAGATAATTCTGGGAATTTTTCCTTAAATAATTCTGCAGGATTCAGCAGCACAGGATGATATGGTTGATTTTGTAGTCCGCCATATGGATTGCTGTTAGAAACAGGCGGAACCGGCTGGCCATTATCCTGAAGGTATTCTCAATGACTCCTCTTGCTCTGGCCAGCTGGTAGTTAAAAACTCTACTCTCCGGGGTGAGAGTCCTTTGGGGGAATGGCCTCATCAGGTGCTTTCCCAAACCGAAGGCTTCATCTGCAATAAAGACACGTTGTCCACATCAGGTGGCAATGCAAGGCCACCAGTCTGGAGACGCTGGTAAAACTCCATCTGTGCAAAAACTCCTCCATCCAACATCCAGACATTCTTCCCCATGTCCACATAGAGGAATTCATAGTGTGCCGACACCTCCGCCATAAACACTACACTATTAAACCCCTTATAGTTATAATAGTAAGACTAATGGGGTGGTGGCACAATGTGGACATGCTTCCGATCTATAGCCCCTCCACAGTTGGGAAAGTCCCAACGGTCAGCAAAATGGGGGGCCACAGTTTGCCATTCCTGCGGTGTTGATGGAAACTGTGGAGTCAAACAAGAAAAAAAAATATAAGTACTTTTGCACATAACATTGCAAGCAGATTACACAAAAACATTCTTGCACAACATCAGTATAACATTTATTTGACGGAGTATTTAAAAAGACAAAAATATAAGGCCCACTTATCAGATTCTTCACACCCTCTGATGGCCCATTGATAAAATTGACTCACATTACATTTGGACACATTCTAGGGGGTGGGGGAGGGTTATAAATTTAAAGACACACATTAAATTTGTACAAATTTTAGGGGGTGTTTCAGGGAAAGCAGTACAATGGAGCGGACAATATACATTGTTAAAGCGACTAGGGTATAGGTGTATATGGGCCCAGGATAGCATGCTGGGGAGTTTAGTGAAGGCAAATATGCATGTAGGCCAAAAAAGGAGTATTAAAAAAAACTTCCAGGATGCATGAGGATAAAGGGGACATTCACAGCATATTCAAGTCATGGTAATTAGGGATAAAACTTACCCTAAAGGGGAAGTAAACCCTGATGAGTTTACTTCCTCTTTCATTCCCTGCAAAGGTAAAGCATAATGGACTACTATGCATCGCACAGTAGTCCATTATGTGTCACTTACCTGACACAGGAGCCAGCGAAGTCACCGCTGTCCCCTGTAGTCCAGCGCATCCATCTTCTCGGTGGGGTCTCGCAGCTCCGCCACTGTCATTTGGCGAAGACGTGATGACGTCACTCCTGCGCATTTGTGCGGGAGCCGACATGCGCGGCAGCTCCGTTGTTGAAAATGCCGCACTCAGTGCGCCTGTCTTCCGGCAAATATCTCCTAAACCGTATAGGTTTAGCAGATATTTCTTGGACCTACAGGTAAGCCTTAATCTAGGTCAAAGTGTGTTGTAAGGGTTTACAACCACTCTAAGTCCTTCTGCAGTCGTTAGATCTTAGTCCTTCTGCAGGATCTGAATGATGGCAGAACAGGTCTCTGGAATAATGATCCCCAGAGCCTGGGGGGAGATGCCTGTTGAACTTGAGGTCCTGTAGGCTTCTCCCAGTCTCCAAGTACCGCAAGGTGGCGACTAGCCTCTGCTCTGCAGTGATGGCTTGCCACATGCAGCTATCCTGGCTGCTGATATAAGGGGTCAAACTGTACGTTTGGCACGTTATATTGCAGTATATTATAGTGTATCCATGGAGTGTGTCTGTGCAGTGTGAGTACTCAAATTAAAGTGCACCAAACACCCCTTTACATTGATTAAAGTGCATCTACGTACAGATTTCAACTTCTTTACATTTGCTTATACGCACCACCCCCTCCCTCCCAATAATGTCTGAGAGGACAACAAGGAGAGACAGACGTTCCCTGAGCACTGTAAGGGGGCCAGCAACAAATGTGTCCACAGGCAAAGGTGGACGGAGTGGTCAGTCCACAGGCAGGGCATAATTTCCTCTGTTTACTAAACCTTCCTCATCCCATGTCACGCAAGTAGAGACAAGTGTGCAGTCTCTGCAGTTGCCAGAGTGGATAAACCTGCCTCCTTGTCCACATCTATTCCTGCCATAGCCCAAATATTAAGCCATTGAGGAGTCAGTGGAGTTATTTGACCACAGCGTCAGCCACTTGCTCCTTGATGATGCCCAGCCATTACTGGATTCAGATGTTGGTTCTGAGGTTGAGGATAGCAGGAACATGAGCCTAGAGAGAGGGAGGAACACTGGTAGACAAATTGGCATTCTTGTTCCCCAAGCCGCAGCTTATTGCTAAGTTGTTTCCAGTGGTAATGATGAAAATGGAGGAGAGGATGATGATGAAAATCATGATAAGGTCACTGATGTGACTTGGGTGCCAGATAGAGAAGAGGAGGAAACTGAAGGTGAGGTAGCACAACCCCAAGGAGGCCAACATCAAGAAAGAGTACAGAACAGCCACCCTATTCCATCACATTCTGCAGCTGTTATCTCCCGGCCCACTCCCCAATACTCAGCTGTCTTGGCCTTTTTCAGCACATCTGTAGCAGATTGCACTGTTTCTGTCTGCAAACTGTGTCTGAGGCACAAACGTTGAAAAAACACCAACCATTTGGGTACCACATGCCTAACAAGGCATTTAACGTCCAACCACTCAGCTCATTGGCAAGAGCACCTAAAAGCCACAGAAAAGGGGCACAAATCTGTCCCCCCTCCTCCTGCTCCTTACCCACTTCTGTCTGCCCCTGCGATACCGAGTCATTACCTTTCAGCAGCCTCCACTGACAGGGTGTCCCAGGTCCTGGCAGCATATCTGCTGCAGCACACCACCAGCTGTAGATTGTAGCCGGCAAATTTCTCTGCCCCATCTGCCAAAGCAGGGGAAAAAAAATACTGTCCTTGCCACCCACATGCCCAGCATTTGGATGCATGCTTGTCAAAACTGTTGGCTCTCCAACTTCTGCCTTTCAGCCTGGTGGATTCTGCCCCTTCCGTGAATTCACACAATGTGCTGTACCACAATGGCTGGTTCCCAGTCGCTACTACTTTTCACATAAGGCCATTCAATCTCTCTACCATCACGTGGAAGGAAGTATTCTGGCATTGTTGTGCAAGGCAGTCATCTGTAGAATCCACCTTACTGCTGACACGTGGTCTAGCTAGCATGGGCAGGGATGATATATTTCGTTCACAGCACACTGGGTAACGCTGCTTGCAACGTTAAAGGATGCAGGACAGGGCTCGGTGCTGCAGCTTGTTGTGCCCCCACATCTTCATACAGCTGGTGATGATACCAGACCAGTGAGCTCTACCCCCTCCTCCTCCGCCACCTCCATGCCCTCCTCTGCAGAATTGTCCTATGAACATCAGGTACCCCCTAAGCATTCAAAGGTCTATTGCCAGAGCCAGGCTAAAAAGTGCCATGTATTGCTTCAGCTGGTGTTTTTAGAGGACAGGAACCACACCAGAGCAGAGATTCTTGCAGCTCTGCAGGGAGAGGGGCGGAGGTGGTTCACACCACACCAGCTGAAGCCAGGAATGGTGGTGTCCGATAATGGCGCAAACCTCCTGTACGCCCTGAGACAGGGAAAGTTGACACATGTGCCATGCCTGGCACATGTCCTCAATTTGGTGGTACAGGATTTCTGAAGTACGTACCCGGGGTTGCAAGATGCATGTCAGGAAATGTTCCATCCGCTGATAATATCTGTCTCTTGGCGTGCAGTACTGAGGTCCACCAGCAGGTGTCTCCTGTCAGTTTTGAGCTGTCAGGAGAGCTTTTTCCTGCTGATGCTAGATCATCTTTGGGCCGCAGTACTGGCGTCCACCAGCGGATGGATCCTGGCAGTATGGAGCAAGCAGCACCTCCTGCAATCAGGTGTCACTTGAGGCCAATCACAGGCCTATAAATAGCTGGCAAGCAGGCATATGTTTGCCTCGGTATTGTTCCTTGTGCCCTGACCTGCTGCTTGCGATCCTGAACCTGTTCCTGTACCCTGAACCTGTGACCCGTGGCTCTGATCCTGTTTCCCTGTCCTGGTCCCAACCCTGTCCCACCTGTTACCATTATTCCTGTCCTGAAGTCTGATCCATCCATCCTCTCCCTGTCCTGTGTTCCTTACCCCATTTGCTGATCTCCCCGTGTATGACCTTGGCCTGGCTTGTGACTCTGATTCTGGACTGCCCTTGTTTATTTGCTGATCCTCTGTGTATGACCCTGGCCTGCCTATCGTTTACGGTACTTGCATTTCCCATTTATTGTACATATCTGTCTGTTGTTGTTTGGGGGTCTTTGTTGGTTGGTTTATTGCACTGTGTGGTTGTATTCATATTATTCACTTTCTTTAATAAATCATATTTCACTTATACACGTTTGGGTTTCCTCTGTTGCAGTCCACACAGTTCTGGTCTTATCTGATACGTGACAGAATACCGAGGCCATCCCTGACCAGAAGTGGCTACACAGAGGAACCATCTTGGTTCAGGTTGCTTACTGAAATGAATTTAGAGGTAATCCGTTATTATGCTTTGTTGGCGTCTGAGAGTGGTGACTATCTCCGCCAGACACTGAAAGGGTGGACCAGTGATCAGCTGTTGGAAACCATTCGTTTAGCTCACTCCTGGGTTGATCAGGGCTGTATGTTGTTTGGGGATGTTCAGCCGTTAATTAAAATCTGCACAGAGCTGGCCCTGCCCTGCATCCCAGAGGGCCAGGATGATTTTTCTCCCCCCTTCAGTATTAATCAAGTTGCATCACTGGTATGGCTTCTGGAAGATGATTCCCCTTACTTTTTTGAGCATTACACAGCCTGTTCCCAACAGATGATAATAGAATGTGTTGATTCCGTACAATCCCTTGTTAGACAGGCAGTCTGTAACCCGCAGTTTGTACAACCACTACTTTTAGCATGGTCTGGTATTTTGCAATCGGCCACAGCCAGCCCACAACTTACCCTCTCTGCTACCAAACACCCGCCTGCCCAAGAGTCTCTTCCTCCATCACCTATGGCAACCTCAGTTTCAGCCCAATATACTCTACTTCCCACCAAATATCAATACCCTCTTTCTTCCTGCTGCACATATCCTGCCTTTAATCCAACGGCCTCTTTACTACGGCCCACTATCCCTCAAGAACTTCCCCCAGCCACTGTTACCTCTTCCCTGCCATATTCCAACCCTTCTCTCCAGTCTTCTTCATCCCCTACCTATAGATCTGCAGCTACCTACAGGCCTTCAGTAGCTAAATCTAAAAAGAAACGGAAGTTCTTTCCTACCCATTTGATCCTGCCAGTAACGCAACCTGCCTCCGCACCAACCAACCTGCTCCAGTCTGCCTGCATGCCAGCCGAACCTGATCACCCTCCTGATTCTGCCAATCATCTGCCTGCTATCCAGCCTGACGCCTTGCAGCCTGATGTCCCGGCCTTCCAGCCTGACGCCTTGCAGCCTGATGTCCCGGCCTTCCAGCCTGACGCCTTGCAGCCTGATGTCCCGGCCTTCCAGCCTGACGCCTTGCAGCCTGATGTCCCGGCCTTCCAGCCTGACGCCTTGCAGCCTGATGTCCCGGCCTTCCAGCCTGACGCCTTGCAGCCTGATGTCCCGGCCTTCCAGCCTGACGCCTTGCAGCCTGATGTCCCGGCCTTGCAGCCTGACGTCCCGGCCTTGCAGCCTGACGCCTTGCAGCCTGACGCCTTGCAGCCTGATGTCCCGGCCTTGCAGCCTGACGCCTTGCAGCCTGATGTCCCGGCCTTGCAGCCTGACGCCTTGCAGCCTGATGTCCCGGCCTTGCAGCCTGACGCCTTGCAGCCTGATGTCCCGGCCTTGCAGCCTGACACCTTGCAGCCTGATGTCCCGGCCTTGCAGTCTGACGCCTTGCAGCCTGATGTCCCGGCCTTGCAGTCTGACGCCTTGCAGCCTGATGTCCCGGCCTTGCAGTCTGACGCCTTGCAGCCTGATGTCCCGGCCTTGCAGTCTGACGCCTTGCAGCCTGATGTCCCGGCCTTGCAGTCTGACGCCTTGCAGTCTGATGTCCCGGTCGTCCAGCCTGACGACTTCCAGCCTGATGTCCCGGCCTTCCAGCCTGACGACTTCCAGCCTGATGTCCCGGCCTTCCAGCCTGACGACTTCCAGCCTGATGTCCCGGCCTTCCAGCCTGACGACTTCCAGCCTGATGTCCCGGCCTTCCAGCCTGACGACTTCCAGCCTGATGTCCCGGCCTTCCAGCCTGACGACTTCCAGCCTGATGTCCCGGCCTTCCAGCCTGACGACTTCCAGCCTGATGTCCCGGCCTTCCAGCCTGACGACTTCCAGCCTGATGTCCCGGCCTTCCAGCCTGACGACTTCCAGCCTGATGTCCCGGCCTTCCAGCCTGACGACTTCCAGCCTGATGTCCCGGCCTTCCAGCCTGATGTCCCGGCCTTCCAGCCTGACGACTTCCAGCCTGATGTCCCGGCCTTCCAGCCTGACGACTTCCAGCCTGATGTCCCGGCCTTCCAGCCTGACGACTTCCAGCCTGATGTCCCGGCCTTCCAGCCTGACGACTTCCAGCCTGACGCCTTCCAGCCTGACGCCTTGCAGTCTGATGTCCCGGCCTTCCAGTCTGATGCCTTGCAGTCTGATGTCCCGGCCTTCCAGTCTGATGCCTTGCAGTCTGATGTCCCGGCCTTCCAGTCTGATGCCTTGCAGTCTGATGTCCCGGCCTTCCAGTCTGATGCCTTGCAGTCTGATGTCCCGGCCTTCCAGTCTGATGCCTTCCAGTCTGATGTCCCGGCCTGCCAGTCTGATGCCTTCCAGTCTGATGTCCCGGCCTGCCAGTCTGATGCCTTCCAGTCTGATGTCCCGGCCTGCCAGTCTGATGCCTTCCAGTCTGATGTCCCGGCCTGCCAGTCTGATGCCTTCCAGTCTGATGTCCCGGCCTGCCAGTCTGATGCCTTCCAGTCTGATGTCCCGGCCTGCCAGTCTGATGCCTTCCAGTCTGATGTCCCGGCCTGCCAGTCTGATGCCTTCCAGTCTGATGTCCCGGCCTGCCAGTCTGATGCCTTCCAGTCTGATGTCCCGGCCTTCCAGTCTGATGCCTTCCAGTCTGATGCCTTCCAGTCTGATGTCCCGGCCTGCCAGTCTGATGCCTTCCAGTCTGATGTCCCGGCCTGCCAGTCTGATGCCTTCCAGTCTGATGTCCCGGCCTGCCAGTCTGATGCCTTCCAGTCTGATGTCCCGGCCTGCCAGTCTGATGCCTTCCAGTCTGATGTCCCGGCCTGCCAGTCTGATGCCTTCCAGTCTGATGTCCCGGCCTGCCAGTCTGATGCCTTCCAGTCTGATGTCCCGGCCTGCCAGTCTGATGCCTTCCAGTCTGATGTCCCGGCCTGCCAGTCTGATGCCTTCCAGTCTGATGTCCCGGCCTGCCAGTCTGATGCCTTCCAGTCTGATGTCCCGGCCTGCCAGTCTGATGCCTTCCAGTCTGATGTCCCGGCCTGCCAGTCTGATGCCTTCCAGTCTGATGTCCCGGCCTGCCAGTCTGATGCCTTCCAGTCTGATGTCCCGGCCTGCCAGTCTGATGCCTTCCAGTCTGATGTCCCGGCCTGCCAGTCTGATGCCTTCCAGTCTGATGTCCCGGCCTGCCAGTCTGATGCCTTCCAGTCTGATGTCCCGGCCTGCCAGTCTGATGCCTTCCAGTCTGATGTCCCGGCCTGCCAGTCTGATGCCTTCCAGTCTGATGTCCCGGCCTGCCAGTCTGATGCCTTCCAGTCTGATGTCCCGGCCTGCCAGTCTGATGCCTTCCAGTCTGATGTCCCGGCCTGCCAGTCCGATGCCTTCCAGTCTGATGTCCCGGCCTGCCAGTCCGATGCCTTCCAGTCTGATGTCCCGGCCTGCCAGTCAGATGCCTTCCAGTCTGATGTCCCGGCCTGCCAGTCCGATGCCTTCCAGTCTGATGTCCCGGCCTGCCAGTCCGATGCCTTCCAGTCTGATGTCCCGGCCTGCCAGTCCGATGCCTTCCAGTCTGATGTCCCGGCCTGCCAGTCCGATGCCTTCCAGTCTGATGTCCCGGCCTGCCAGTCCGATGCCTTCCAGTCTGATGTCCCGGCCTGCCAGTCCGATGCCTTCCAGCCTGCCGTCCCGGTGCCTGCCCTGCAGCCTCCCGGTCTGATGTGCCTGCCTCCCGGCCTGAGGTGTTCCTGCCCGCTGTCCAGCCTGAAGTGCCAGTGCCCGCTGTCCAGCCTGAAGTGCCGGTGCCCGCTGTCCAGCCTGCGGTGCCCATTTCACCAGCTTGAAGTGCCTGTGCCCTCTGCCCAGCTTGATGTACCCGCTGCCTCGCTTGATGTGCCTGCTGCTAAACCTGTTATGACTCTGCCTGTTGCCCAGCTTGATGCCATGGACTTGTCCCAGCAGCAGCTAGTTGGAGCGTCCGGAGGCCGCTCCTTTGAGGGGGGGTACTGTCAGGAAATGTTCCATCCGCTGATAATATCTGTCTCTTGGCGTGCAGTACTGAGGTCCACCAGCAGGTGTCTCCTGTCAGTTTTGAGCTGTCAGGAGAGCTTTTTCCTGCTGATGCTAGATCATCTTTGGGCCGCAGTACTGGCGTCCACCAGCGGATGGATCCTGGCAGTATGGAGCAGGCAGCACCTCCTGCAATCAGGTGTCACTTGAGGCCAATCACAGGCCTATAAATAGCTGGCAAGCAGTCATATGTTTGCCTCGGTATTGTTCCTTGTGCCCTGACCTGCTGCTTGCGATCCTGAACCTGTTCCTGTACCCTGAACCTGTGACCCTGTGACCCGTGGCTCTGATCCTGTTTCCCTGTCCTGGTCCCAACCCTGTCCCACCTGTTACCATTATTCCTGTCCTGAAGTCTGATCCATCCATCCTCTCCCTGTCCTGTGTTCCTTACCCCATTTGCTGATCTCCCCGTGTATGACCTTGGCCTGGCTTGTGACTCTGATTCTGGACTGCCCTTGTTTATTTGCTGATCCTCTGTGTATGACCCTGGCCTGCCTATCGTTTACGGTACTTGCATTTCCCATTTATTGTACATATCTGTCTGTTGTTGTTTGGGGGTCTTTGTTGGTTGGTTTATTGCACTGTGTGGTTGTATTCATATTATTCACTTTCTTTAATAAATCATATTTCACTTATACACGTTTGGGTTTCCTCTGTTGCAGTCCACACAGTTCTGGTCTTATCTGATACGTGACAATGTACTAAAACAGGTCAGAAGCGTCTGTAGCCATTTCAGGAATCCTAAACAACCAGTGCACGGTTGGCTGAAATTCAGCAGAAATTCCACCTGCCCGTAAACTGCCTGATTTGTGACATGCCCAGGTGGAACTACACTTTGGGAATGCTGCAGCAGCTATACATGCAGCAGAGGGCCGTCAACGAGTATCCATGCCAGTAAGGCACGACAGGCTCAGGCCTCCTTGGCTTTTTTTCCCCCATGCCAATGGCTGATCATTAAGGATGCATACACTGTATTGTCACCATTTGAGGAGGCCACAACGATGGTGAGTAGTGACAGTGCATGCATCAGTGACACAATCCCTGTTGTGTTCCTGCTGGTGCAGATTGAGTGGCATTATGGACAGGGCACTGGAGGCAGAGCAACAGGATGAAGAAGAGGACTTCCTTTCCTCTCAAGGCCCACTTTATCCAGAAACCATCATTCTTATGTCACAGAACACACAGAAGGAGAGAGGGGAGGAGGATGAGGAGGAAGATTCTGGCACTTTCATAGGCTTTGAAGAGGAAGATGTGTCAATCTGTAAATGATGGCTTTCCAACCCCAAGACCCTTGGGAGTAGCATGTGGCTGGGAGGAGGAAGTTCCAGATACTGTCATCCTGAGTGACCCCGAGGAGTCTTCTTCTTAAACCTCTGCAAATTTGAGGAGCATGGGCAACTTCATGCTTCAAAGCCTCTGAAAGGACCCAAGAATACATGGCATAAAGGAGAAGGATGATTATTGGTTGGCAACCCTCCTTGACCAACATTTTAAGGGGAAGGTCTCAGAACTCATTCTGTCCCCACAGAGAGTGTAGAAGATAAAATCTCGAGGACACGTTAAATAGGATTTTATTGAACGTTTTTCCTGATTTTAGTAGGTTAAAGTGTGGTGGAAAACGCCATTTTGAGTCTTCTGTTGGTCAAGAGAGTAGAGTTGGAGAAGTCATCCGCCTAAGTGAGGCATTTCCGCATTTTTTTTGTCCTTACCACTCAGGGCTGTCAGCTTCCACATTCCATCGGCAGCGTCTGCATCACATGGTGGACAATTACCTCAGGAGCAAAACAGAGATTGAGAGCTTTCCAGCTGACCATCCACTGACTTGCTGGGTCATGAGAATAGACCACTGGACAGAACTTGCCCAGTATGCTATTGAGTTGTTGGGCTGACCTGCACCCAGCGTGCTTTCAGAATGGGCATTCAATGCTGCAGGAGGTTTCGTTATTGATCATAGATGCGTCTGTCCACAGACTCCGTGGACTGTGACTTTTATAAAAATGAATCAGTCCTGGATTACCAGCTATAAAGCCCCTGATACCGATATCACTGATTAAGACTTTTTGGGATGTGGAATCTCTGCAGGACTTTGAGGCTGCCTAGCTTTGAGGGTGTTCAATCATTTCATCTGAAAGAATGTTTTTGGTATAGGCTTCATGGGCACAATTAACACCCAAAGACCAATTTTTCAGCACCTGTTTGACAGGTGCATATCATTGCAATTTTTTACAGCAAGGCCAATTCTTACTTTCACCAAGAGTACCTCTATAGGGTTACGGTGGGAAGGCGCCCCCCTCACCCAAAGAGTAATTTTTCTGAACCTGTTTGACAGGTGCATATCATTAAAATTTTTTACAGCAAGGCCAATTCTTGCTTTCATCGAGAGCACCTCTATAGGGTTACGGTGGTAAGGAACCACCGACACCCAAATACCAGCACCTATTTGACAGTTCACAGCTGCACCTCTAAGTGCAGCATGTACTAGAAATACATTTTATTGCAAATGGGTTAAAAACCCAAGTCACAATTGAGCTGTTAAGTTTAGCCATATAAAGAATACTTGGTGCATCCATTTCTCCCGGGTGATGTGGGTCTCACAAGCTTATGGAGGGAATCCTGTGTCCTTGTCTGATAGCTCTCCGGTGGCGATTCTGGGTGGCTGGACCACAGATGGTGGATGCTCAGTGATGGTCTGCTGTATCGTGCTATAGTAACTTCTGGGAATGGAGTCAGGTAGGCGGCGCTTCGGAGCATACATGCTCCTTCATCAGACTATGTCTGTAGCCATCCTAGTTGAGGGATAATATACCATAAGTGCGGGGAGGGGTTTGAATAGTAATAGAGGAGAGGGCGAAACTGGGAAAGTGCCGTATGTGGGTAATCATAGAGACGAGAATAACTTTCAGTGACAGTATGTTAGAATGTCCTTGGAAAATACATAATTATAAATAAATATATATATATATATATATATATATATATATATATGGAAATAGCGTATGGGTACAATTTGGCTTTTATTTGTAAATTATTAGAACATGTAATAGATTCTATTTTTGCTGGAAAATTAATTAAATCTAATCTACTTCCCTGACAGAATGGGGATCTGGCTGTTTACATTGACAGATCCCAGTTCTGGCTCGGTGAAAAGTGGCCGATGTATGCCTACAGCTATTCGCCCAGGAGAGCCAAGCTGTCACAGTATAATAAAGGCAGCTAGTCAGCAAGCAAATTGTGTCTGCCCGTTGGATGGCGGCACAATATGGTACTTAAAATTCTCCATAGGCGACGCTTTAAACGCCTTTACAGGTTACCAGTTTAGAAATACACAGGAGGTCTGATGATAGAATTATTGGTCTCACATGTGTGGTGCGATCACCGTTTACATATGCGTATCACAAAATCCCTTGTGATCGCATGGGCCGTGATGGGCCCTTTTTATGGAGAGATCTCAGTTCTATTAGATGAGATCTCTCCTCTGCACTCCAAAGCAACCAGATCAAGGAACTGATCTGGTTGCTTTGGAGTGCAGGGGAGAGATCTCATCTAATAAAACAGGGATATGCAATTAGCGGACCTCCAGATGTTGCAGAACTACAAGTCCCATGAGGCATAGCAAGACTCTGACAGCCACAAGCATGATACCCAGAGGCAGAGGCATGATGGGACTTGTAGTTTTGCAACAGCTGGAGGTCCCCTAATTGCATATCCCTGTAATAGACGATCTGATCGGCTGCTTTTATAAGCCAGTTATCAGAATGTTTATACTGAAATATTAAATGGTTTTATATTTATGAAAATAAGCAAGGATCTAAGGAAATTCCCACTTCCACAAATTAACAAATACTTAAATGCGTTTATTTGTGCTAACCTGAAGACAAAGGGAATACAAAAGTGTGGCGAAAATATATATATTTACTAAAATTCAGTGCAAAATAATATCAAAATATAATTGTTGACAAACAAAGAATATGGATCAACATTTCAATAATGTGGATAATACCAATAATGAGAATATAACCACAGGATTTTGTTTCCAAATATACTGTAACAAAACTGAGCAATTCCTTTCGAGAGTAATTAATAGCTTTTCCGTGGCTCAGCATAATGTGAATATAACAAGGTGCTGACCTTTGTCAGACATTTCAAGCTCAAAATACTCTAACCGCAAATGACCAACATTGTTATACAATGTACGGAATTGGTGCCTTAACCAAACTTATTTTTAAGGTAAAGGTAATTTTCAATGAATTATTTTATTTTAAACATACATTATAACAAAACCATTTACTAGAACCTGAAATCAGCTTCATTGAGATGATACAAATATGTGTATCCCTCGCTTTGATTTAAAAAGGAAAACAATTCATACTGCAGTTAGAATCATATTTTAATTCAAATCTTTAGGCCACAAGGATTAATTGGTTCAGTTATGGTAAAACTATTTCCTACAGATAATTAGAAATGTATACTTTACCAGAAATCTCAAAATCTTTTGTCTGAGAGATGTCAGCTGTTTGTCCCAGTGGACACTTTTCCCTTTCTTGATTTTTCCCATTCTCCTTTCTCTCAATCTTTCTGCAACTCTTATCCCTCCAAAAAAAGTAGGCGTGGATAGGTTTTCTGCATAATTAATGCTGTCAAAGTACCGTATATACTCGAGTATAGGCCGACCCGAATATAAGCCGAGGCCCCCAATTTACCCCCAAAAAAACTGGCAAACTTATTGACTCGTGTATAAGCCGAGGGTAAGACATGCCTGTCCATCCCTGTGTGTGTGTCCGTCCATCCCTGTGTGTCCGTCCATCCCTGTGTGTCCGTCCATCCATCCCTGTGTGTGTGTGTCTCCATCCATCCCTGTGTGTGTGTGTCTCCATCCATCCATCCATCCCTGTGTGTGTGTGTATCCGTGTGTGTGTGTGTGTGTGTGTGTGTGTGTGTGTGTGTGTCCAGCCTACCTGTGTCCTGAGCCTTTGTCCCGAGCCTCCGTCCCGTGCCGAGCCTCCTTGCCTCCGTGCCTCGCCGCCGTGCCTCGCCGCCGTGCCTCGCCGCCATGCCTTGCCTCCGGTCCCGTCCCGTCCCGTCCCGTGCCGTGCCGTCCTGTGCCTTGCCTCCGTCCCGTGCCCTCTTCGTTCGTCGGCGGCCATTGTAAAATTCAAAAGCTGCGCCGCCGCCTTCGCCTGTGATAGGCGGAACACTGAATTTCCCAGCAGCCTGTGTTCCGCCTATCACGTACATCGTATCATCCTCGTCCGTAGTACGAGGATGATACGAAGTCCGTGATAGGCGGAACACAGGCTGCTGGGAAATTCAGTGTTCCGCCTATCACAGGCGAAGGGGGAGCCGGAGGCGCGGCTTTTGAATCAGAATGGCCGCTGTCTGTCTGCTCGACACGCTGATCGAGCGGGCAGACAGCGATGACTCGAGTATAAGCCGAGGGGGGCACTTTCAGCCTCAAAAAAGAGGCTGAAAATCTCGGCTTATACTCGAGTATATACGGTATGTATTATTTACTAGTCAACGATGGCGCAACTACCTGAAGGGGGCAGTGTTGGATTAAAAATAAATTTGGAACTTTCCTTTAAAATGTCAAGATATCGCTTCAAATAACCATTGACCTGAGCCTTAAACAAAACAATATATATAACAGGGATATCTATTCTATCTGTATCTGTCAGACTTCAAGTCTCTTTGTAGACTATATTGCTTTAAGAAGGTAACAATGTAAATTATTTTTCCTCCAAATTCCTTTGGTAGTGAGGTAATTGGTTTTCAAAACAAAAAGGTTATTTTACATTTACTCTTATTCATAGTATTTCAAACATGCTACTCTCATATTAGTAATATATATACTAATATATTTTAATAAGTGCAATCAAATAATATATAATGAATATATGTTGAATATTGTAAAAATAGTAATACATAAACAAAAAATATCTCAATTGGTTATCTGGGACCCTCCCAATTTACAACCTGAGAGAATATGCAATTAGGTTCTTAAATATTCTTGTAAGAGTCTTTGTTCACAAGCAATGAACTTACATTAACCACCTCGCGCCCGCCCTATAGCCAAATGACGGCCGTAGGGCAGGCGCGTTCGTCCGGGTGGCCGTCCCTGGACGTCCTAATGTTTACTTCCGCAATGCGCGCCGCCGCGGGCGCGCATCGCGGAAGTTCTGTGTTCGCCGTCTCCCCCGGGGACAGGCAAACACAGATCGCTGTAAACGGCCAATCACAGTGGCCGTTTACAGCGCGATCGGCGTGTCCAATGGGAGATGATCTCATATGTAAACATATGAGATCATCTCTCAGCGCCGCTCTCCCTCCTCACACAGACCGAGTGTGAGAGGGGAGAGATGAACGGCTGCAGCGGCAGCCGTTCTGCTTTCCTTTGTTTTGATAAAAAATAAAAAGTAAAAAATAAAAGTGCCATCCTCCCCCAGCAGTGCCATCCATCCTGCCCCAGTGCCATCCACCCCAGTTCTACCTGCCCCCAGTGCAACCTGCCCTCAGTGCCATTTGTCCCCAGTGCCATCTGTCATCAGTGCCACGTATAAGTGCCATCTGTCATCAGTGCCACGTGTCATCAGTGCCACATAGTGCCATCTGTCATCAGTGCCACGTATTAGTGCCACGTATCAGTGCCATTTGTCATCAGTGCCACCTGTCAGTGTCACATGCCATCTGTTGTCAGTGTCACGTGTCATCAATGCCACTTATCAGTGCCATCTGTCATCAGTGTCACGTATTAGTGCCACGTATTAGTGCCATCTGTCATCAGTGCCACATGTCTTCAGTGCCACATATTAGTGCCACGTGTCATCAGTGCCACGTATAAGTGCCATGTGTCATCAGTGCCACGTATAAGTGCCATCTGTCATCAGTGCCACATATTAGTGCCATCTGTCATCAGTGCCACGTGTCAGCAGTGCCACGTATAAGTGTCATCATTGCCACGTATCAGTGCCATCTGTCATCAGTGTCACGTGTCATTGTCCTGGTGCTTCAAAAGTGTAATAAATAGTCAACAAGTTAGATGTGTAATTTATGTTCCTAGAACACATGATGGCGCTACCTGCATGTTGGGCCTCTCTATGTGGCCAGGCTGTGAAAAAGTCCCACACATGTGGTATTGTAATACTCAGGAGGAGTAGCAGAATTTTTTGGGAGGTGTCATTTGTGGTATACACATGCCATGTGAGAGAAATAACCTATTACAATGACAATTTTGTGGAGAAAAAAAAAATGAAAAATCTTAATTTTGCAAAGAATTGTGGGAAAAAAATGACAACATCAAAAAGCTCACTATGCCTCTTACTAAATACCTTGGAATGTCTACTTTCCAAAAAGGGGTCATTTGTGGGGTATTTGTACTTTCCTGACTTGTTCGGGTCACAAGAAGCGAGATAGTCCACCAGTACATCAGATGTGATCAATTTTGAGCGATTCGCACCACAGCTTGTAGACTCTCTAACTTTCACAAAGACCAAATAATATCCACTAATTTGGGTTATTTTTACCAAAGATATGTAGCAGTATAAATTGTGGCCAAAATTTATGAAGAAAAATTAATAATTTGCATAATTCTGTCACAGAAACAAAGAAATATGCGTTTTTTTCAACATTTTCGGTCTTTTTTCATTTATAGCGCAAAAAATAAAAACCCCAGAGGTTATCAAATACCACCAAAAGAAAGCTCTATTTGTGGGAAAAAAAGGACAAAAAATTCATTTGGGTACAGTGTTGCATGACTGAGTAATTGTCATTCAAAGTGTGAGAGCACCGAAAGCTGAAAATTGGTCTGGGCAGGAAGGGTGTTTAAGTGCCCAGTAAGCAAGTGGTTAACCTCTTAACAGATGAACAATATGGCTTCCAATATGCCCATGCAACCATATATAAAATATGTATAGGCCTAATTCTTTTTAACCTCAATAATTATGACACAATTATGGCTTGTAAACAAACTGGAAGTGACAAAATCTTCGTAGCTTCCAGTTTTTGACTTCACAGAGGGGGAGAAACAATGAAAGTTCCTCTCTCTCCCTCTCTCTGTCACAATGATACCGGGCTCCCAGGTGGGACAGGATCACTTTTACATTGTAGGGAATTGCTCACCTCTAAAAAAAAAAAATATCTGGATCATGGCTGCAACTGTACACTTGCATAAAGTCAGGGATTTTGTAGGATTGGAGGCAGGTGTATGATTAACTAATTATAACAAGCTAATGATCATCAATTTCATATATAGATTTAAACACAGCCATTAACTGAAAAAGAAACAGCCGTGTAGGAGGCTTAAAACTGGGTGAGGAACAGCCAAACTCTGCAAGTAAGCTGAGGTTGTGGAATACAGTTTCATGTCACAGGTTATACACCATGGCAAGACTGAGCACAGCAACAAGACGTGAGGTAGTTACAGTATCTCACAAAAGTGAGTACACCCCTCACATTTTTGTAAATATTTCATAACTTTTCATGTAACAACACTGAAGAAATTACACTTTGCTACAATGTAAAGTAGTGAGTGTACAGCTTGTATAACAGCGCGAATTTGCTGTTCCCTCAAAATAACTCCGCTGACAAGAAAGGTGAGTACACCAAAAATTTCCAAATTGGGCCCAATTAGCCATTTTCCCTCCCTCGGTGTCATGCGACTCCGTAGTGTTACAAGGTCTCAGGTGTAAATGGGGAGCAGGTGTGTTAAATTTGGTGTTATTGCTCTATCTCTCTTACTGGTCACTGAAAGTTCAACATGGCACCTCATGGCAAAGAACTCTCTGAGGATCTGAGAAAAAGAATTGTTGCTCTACATAAAGATGGCCTAGGCTATAAGAAGATTGCCAAGACCCTGAAACTGAGCTGCAGCACGGTGGCCAAGACCATACAGCAGTTTAATAGGACAGGTTTGCTGAAGACAAGCAGACTAAGTACATGGATTACTGGAACAATGTCCTGTGGTCTGATGAGACAAAGATAAACTTATTTGGTTCAGATGGTCTCAAGCGTGTGTGGCGGCAACCAGGTGAGGAGTACAAAGACAAGTGTGTCTTGCCTACATTCAAGCATGGTGGTGGAAGTGTCATGGTCTCGGGCTGCATGAATGCTGCTGGCACTGGGGAGCTACAGTTCATTGAGGGAACCGTGAATACCAACATGTACTGTGACATACTGAAGAAGGGCATGATCCCCTCCCTTCAGAGACTGGGCCACAGGGCAGTATTCCAACATGCTAAGGACCCCAAACACACCTCCAACCACTGCCTTGCTAAAGAAGCTGAGGGTAATGGTAATGGACTGGCCAAGCATGTCTTCAGACCTAAACCTTATTGAGCATCTGTGGGGCATCCTCAAGCAGAAGGTGGAGGAGCTCAAGGTCTCTAACATCCACCAGCTCCGTGATGTCATCATGGAGAAGTGGAAGAGGACTCCACTGGCAACCTGTGAAGCTCTGGTGTGCTCCATTTCCAAGAAGGTTAAGGAAGTGCTTGAAAATAATGGGGGCCACACAACATGTTGACACTTTGGGCACAATTTGGATATTTTCACTTAGGGGTACTTTTGTTGCCAGCGGTTTAGACATTAATGGCTGTGTTGAGTTATTTTGAGGCGACAGCACACTTATACTGTTATACAAGCTGTACACTCACAACTTTGCAGCAAAGTGTAATTTCTTCAGTGTTGTCAAATAATAAAATATTTACGATGTTATGTGAACCTTATTCTTTTGTGAGTGCATAATGATGGTTTTAAGAACATTATTAAAAAATCTGTGTTTTATGGGATTACACAATGTCTGTTTTTTTCTTATATATTTCCACTGAGATATTGAGGCGATATAAATACAGAGGTGGATGAAGCAGTGAGGGCTCACACCATAGTTGAAGTACTGATATGCCTGTTTGACTGGGTGATCCTGGGAAGAGCATTACCAGAGGGCGACTTCTTTCACATATTCCCCTGTCTTTCCTTCTGCATGTGTGGCGGTGATATCTATTGGTGCTAACATCTCACTACAGCTTCTTCTATAAAGAAACTGGGTTTTCTTCATATATATGGTTCTTTGATAATAATCCTTTTTATAGGATATACAGACTACCGTATATACTCGAGTATAGGCCGACCCGAATATAAGCCGAGGCCCCCAATTTACCCCCAAAAAAACTGGCAAACTTATTGACTCGTGTATAAGCCGAGGGTAAGACATGCCTGTCCATCCCTGTGTGTGTGTCCGTCCATCCCTGTGTGTCCGTCCATCCCTGTGTGTCCGTCCATCCCTGTGTGTCCGTCCATCCATCCCTGTGTGTGTGTGTCTCCATCCATCCATCCATCCCTGTGTGTGTGTGTATCCGTGTGTGTGTGTGTGTGTGTGTGTGTGTGTGTGTGTGTGTGTGTGTGTGTGTGTGTGTCCAGCCTACCTGTGTCCTGAGCCTTTGTCCCGAGCCTCCGTCCCGTGCCGAGCCTCCTTGCCTCCGTGCCTCGCCGCCGTGCCTCGCCGCCGTGCCTCGCCGCCATGCCTTGCCTCCGGTCCCGTCCCGTCCCGTGCCGTGCCGTCCTGTGCTTTGCCTCCGTCCCGTGCCCTCTTCGTTCGTCGGCGGCCATTGTAAAATTCAAAAGCTGCGCCGCCGCCTTCGCCTGTGATAGGCGGAACACTGAATTTCCCAGCAGCCTGTGTTCCGCCTATCACAGACGTCGTATCATCCTCGTCCGTAGTACGAGGATGATACGAAGTCCGTGATAGGCGGAACACAGGCTGCTGGGAAATTCAGTGTTCCGCCTATCACAGGCGAAGGGGGAGCCGGAGGCGCGGCTTTTGAATCAGAATGGCCGCTGTCTGTCTGCTCGACACGCTGATCGAGCGGGCAGACAGCGATGACTCGAGTATAAGCCGAGGGGGGCACTTTCAGCCTCAAAAAAGAGGCTGAAAATCTCGGCTTATACTCGAGTATATACGGTAGATTGATTATATTGATTCCATATATATATATATATATATATATATATATATATATATATATGGTGTGTTTGATAATAACCTTCCTTATATGATATATGGACTATATTGATTGAACTGATTTTTTATTTTTGCACAAAAAGAATTAGATGCACAGACAATTGATATATATATAACAATGGGTCCCATATCCACATGTTCATACAATTAACAAGTGTTGAGTACCCACAGAAGTTCATCAAGTGCAAAAATCGTTCCATAAAAAAGTTCATAAAGTGCAAAAATTTACTTGATAAAATTGCTAGTGCTCCAAACAATGTTTTCTTCCTAATTTCCAGTGTCCACACCATATCTACTCCACCTTCCACACTAGCTACTCATCAGCACTCACAATCAACTGGCTTTTTCCATACTTAATATGGCAAACACAAATCAGTGTTTGTCCGCTTGCAGCCTGATATGTGCAGCTGGAGCTGACAATGCTATAGATGCCAATTCTGTCTAAACCTTGGTGTCAGGGCAGACACATCCAAATGTAAGTGTATCTTTGTTTTTATAAACTGAATAAAGAGGGTTTTACGTGATGGAGCACCTTTCTGTGTTTGTACCTATGGCCTCCAGTAAGATAGTGGGGATTTACAGAGGAGATCGGACAGCCTTAACTCCATAGTGGCTGGAGGAGATTGTTTTTTCTATTTTAAATATGGAAAGAGCCCATTGATTGTGACCTCTAGCTAGTGTGGAAGGTGGAGGAGACATGGTGGGGACACTGGGAAATTCAAAGTTCCTTTAACCACTTCCCACCCGGCCAATGCACATATACGGCCGGGTGGGAGCCGTCTACTTCTGTGCCCACGCAGCGGCGCGATCCCGATGTGCTCGTGTCACCCGGACATGGCGCATCTCAGACTGGCAGGAGTGCTCTGTGATTGGCCCTCCTGATCACATGACGGCCGTGTCAAATCACGGCCGTCATGTGATGTAAACAAACAGCCGTTTGCTAGGCAATCGGCTCCTCCTCTCCTCACACAGAAGTCATTGCTGAGGAGAGGAGAGCAGATCGCTGAAGCCGGCTGATGATCAGTGAGTATGAGCTGTTTTTACAGCTTTTTATTCACTGATCATCAGTTTAGTGTAAACACACAACACACCACACAGTATAAACACAATGTCCCCACATATGTCCCCAAAACATACATGTCCCCAAATAATAAAAACACATGTCCCTAATAATAAAAACATGTCCCCCACATATGTCCCACTAAAATCACATGTCCCAATGATTATCTGCACACATATGTACGTGATCACCTGCACACATATGTACATGATCATTTGCGTACATATGTCCGTGATCACACAAACCAATTATTATACACTTAACGGAATTTTTTTTTACCAAAAACATGTAGCAGAATACATTTTGGCTTAAATTTATGACAAAATTTGATTTTATTGGACTTCTTTTAAAAAAGAAAAAAGAAAATATAGTTTTTTTTTCCAAATTTCCGCTTTTTTTGCGCTTATATCGCAAAAAATAAAAAAACGGAGTCGTGAATAAATAACACCAAAATAAAGCTCTATTTGTGCGAACAAAATGATAAAAAATTTCATTTGGGTACAGTGTAGCATGACCGCGCAATTGTCACTGAAAGCGCTAGAGCAATGAAACCTGAAAATTGGGCTGGGAAGGAAGGGGGCGAAAGTGCCCTGTATTGTAGTGGTTAATTGCTGAGTTAGTAGTTAAAGCAATGGTTGCCAAAATAAAAGTAGTAATTAATGTACTCCCTGCAAAGAAGATCAATAATACTCACCTGAAAAAAAAAAAAAAGAAAAATTCCCAGCTCGACTTACCAGCCGGACTGCAACAAACCATATTGTCCCGTCTAACAGTTCATGTCAAAAACAGGGGTTTAATTTGCACACATTTGCAAAATACATACGTAAGATGCAGAGGCCACGACAAGGCATGCTTACATTATCTGCAGTCCTAACTCTATAAATTTTTAGATCCTCCATAGTAGGAGCACATATAGAATAATGGATAGATTGAGGCAGATATGTTGGAAGACCAGACCTCCATTAATACTCACCCCATGTGTCCTGCTGATCGATCCCCTTTGTATTGAAGTGAAATCTCAGCTTCAAGAATCCTCAGAATATGTCAGTTCTGGCATTATCTGATTCTTGGTCTCCCATGGCACACTGTGGTTCCTCTTATGATCCCCTATATTATGTCCTGTAGTGACATAAGGGGTGGTGGGAGGAGGCAGAGTGCAGCAGTGGACCAGGAATCTAATTTAGATTCTGAGGATTCTCTGATTCCTGGTGCTTCCCAACCCCCATGTTAGTGCAGCCTCTCTGCACTATAGCGGCCACCAGCTGCACAGGCAGTGGCAACAGTGTTAGGAGACACATTTAGCATTTACATTTTAGTTACAAAGTCGCTTTAAAGAAAAAAAAAAAAAAAAAAAAAAATATATATATATATATATATATGTATATGTATATATATATATATATATATATATGTATATATCGATCGATCCACACATTTTTTTTTTTACAGTATTCGGTTACAGATCAGACAAAGGACATGTATTGCAAGGTGCTCTGTGATGGTAGATGCCTTACCCTACTTTGGAACAAGCCCGCCCAACGCTAGCATTAAAAAACACCTGGGGAGATGGGATAAAGTAGTTGCCTCACTAGGAACCTATAAAGGATACTTTCTATGCTATTTTGCACAAATCTGATCTTTTTTGGGCAAATCAGAGTTTTAAATAAGTGCACTTTCATCCAAGTTATTACAAATCATGCAATTCACAAATGGTGATTGCCTAGACCAGTGATGGCGAACCTTGGCACCCCAGATGTTTTGGAACTACATTTCCCATGATGCTCTGGCACTCTGCAGTGTAGTGGAGCATCATGGGAAATGTAGTTCCAAAACATCTGGGGTGCCAAGGTTCGCCATCACTGGCCTAGACTAAGATTCTTCACAGGTCAAATAAATTTGTGTATAAATTGTCTTTAGAATTCCCAAAAAGAATCAGATTTGCCCAGTTTATTGGAGTTATGGATTGATTTGCTCTCGGAGTACCTTGAAAGTGTTTTTGTTTAGTTTTTTGGACTCATAGGGGTTTATAGTTTGACATAGAATTCAGAGAGTTGCTAAAGATTCACATATTTTGCCAATTGAATCCAATTAAAAACGTGTCAATTTTTGTTGAATATTTTGTGAAATCATTCATAGACTTCTACATTCTTGGCCAAACAATGTGTAAGCATACCTCCCAACCATCCTGGATTCGCCAGGACTGTCCTGGAATTTCAAGTAAATCCCAGTGTCCTGTGAATCTGGGCACAGAGGAGCCCAGTGCTGGCACTGGACTCCACTAATCCCCCTGTTTGGTGCACCTCGCACTGCGCTGCAGCTGTCAGGCTGAGGCTTGCTCAGTGCCCAGCAGCACATCCTAACCTACTGACTCGCCCGCCTGCTGTAGATCCCATACAAGGAGGGATGACAAGGTAGGCTAGGTCAGCTCCACCTCCTCCCCATGTCCCTCTGTGCCTGCCCACAATCCCTGGCATGCTGCCAATGTTGTGCCTGTGAAGGGGTTGTGTGGGCAGAAGATTTTAAAGCAGCCAGTGCACATAATGTCTGCCTTAGCCTCTGGAGAACAGCCAGCCTCCGGTGAGTGAATGCTCCCCTCTTGCTCTCTTTCGTCCATGTGCCATAGTGATCCTTCCTTCCTGTCTTCCATGTGCCATAGTCATATTTCCTGCCTTCCAGCTGCCATAGTGATGCTTACTTCCTGCCTTCCAGGTGCCATAGTGATCCTTCCTGCTTTCTTTATGCCATAGTGATGCTTCCTTCCAGGTGCCATGGTGATCCTTCCTACCTCCCATGTGCTATAGTGATCCTTCCTTCTTGCCTTCCAGGTGCCATAGTGATCCTTCCTTCCTGCTTTCCATATCCCATAGTGATTCTTCCTTCCAGGTGCCATGGTGATCCTTCTTACCTCCCATGTGCCATAGTGATCCTTCTTGCCTTCCATGTGCCATAGTGATCCTTCCTTCCTACCTCCCACGTGCCATAGCGACCCTGCCTTCCATGTGCCATAGTGATTCTTCCTTCCTGCCTTCCAGGTTCCATAGTGATGCCTCTTTCCTGCCCTCCAAGTTACATAGTAGGTGAGGTTGAAAAAAGACACAGTTCCAACCTATGTTTGTGATTATATGTCAGTATTACATTGTATATCCCTATATGTTGCAGTTGTTCAGGTGCTTATCTAATTTTATTTATTGATGCCCCCTGCTGAAACCTCCACCTGTGGAAGGGAATTCTTAATTAGCTTTGTTGCCCTTCTTCGTGCTCATTCCATTTCTAGTACATCCTTCTGGAGGACTGTTGCCCAGAACTGGACAACATACTCCAGGTGAGGCCGGACCAAAGTCTTGTAGAGTGGGAGAATTATCTCTTTACCCCTGGAGTTATTGCCCTTTTTAATGCATGCCAATATTCTGTTTGTTTCGTTAGCAGCAGCTTGGCATTGCATGCCATTGCTGAGCCTATCATCTACTAGGATCACCAGGTCCTTTTCCATCCTAGATTCCCCCCAGAGGTTCACCCCCTAGTGAGTGAATTCATATTTTTGCCACCCAAATGCATTATTTTATATTTTTCTACATTAAACCTCATTTGCAATGTAGTTACCCACCCCATTAATTTGTTCAGATCTTCTTGCAAGGTTTCCACATTGTCAGGTCACCTTGAGGCGAGGTGACAGATGCACACCGTAGGGATCAGGAGTGCACCGCAAGGTTGTGGACCCTACGGCTGACTGCTGCGGAAGGGGGATCCCACCGGGGTTACAGCGTAAGATTCCCTGGGGCGCGGAGTCTAAGAGCCAGCAGGTGTTCACCGGAGCCTCTAGAGGTGAGGATGGACTGGGCTGCAACTGGCTCCAGGTCGCGACCCCCAGGGTCCCCCAGCTTGCACCCACAGTAGGCAACAGGAGGATAGGGATAGTGAGGGATAAAGCCAAGGTCCAGGCCACAAGCAGACAGGAATAGTCAGGGACACGCCAATAGGTCAGGATCACAGGCAAACAGGGATAGTCAAGGACACGCCAAAGTCGGTAATGGAACAACAGAAGAGCACACGGCAGGTAACAGGAAGCTAACACACAAAGGTTGATCAGCAGGGTTGGCCTGCAGTGCACAGGTTAATATAGAGTTCTCTGATAGGAGCTAGGGTGGAGTTATGCCAGAGGATGGATTACAAAAGCAGTCAGATAAGGGTCGGCTGGTCTCTAGAGATGAACACATGGAAACAGGTAAGCAGACAAACTCTATTGCAAAACCATGACACACATCCTGCGGAGAAGTTATTGTCCTGCTTAACTTAATTTTGTCTGCAAATACAGAGATTGAGCCGTTTACCCCATCCTTCAGGTTGTTTATGAACAAATTAAACAGGATTGTTCCCAGCACAGAACCCCGGGGAACCCCACTTCCCACTCCTGACCATTTTAAGTATTCCCCATTTATCACCACCCTCTGAACTCGCCCTTGCAGCCTGTTTTTAATCCATGTACTCACCCTATGGTCCATGCTAAGGAACTTACTTTGTACAGTAAAAGTTTATGGGGAACTGTGTTAAATGCTTTTGCAAAATCCAGATACACCACATCTACGGTCCTTCCTTTATCTAGATGGCAGTTCACCTCCTCATAGAAGGTTAATAGATTGGTTTGGCAAGACTGATTCTTCATGAATCCGTGCTGATTACTGCTCATGATACCGTTTTCATTGCTAAAATCTTGTATATAGTCCCTTAGCATCCCCTCCAAGAGCTTGCATACTATTGATGTTAGGCTAACAGGTCTGTAATTGCCAGGGATGTATTTTGGCCCTTTTTTAAATATTGGTGCTGCATTGGCTTTTCTCCAATCACCTGTTATCATTCCAGTCAATAGACTGTCAGAAAAAATTAGCAATGGCCTGGCAATTACTTGATTGAGTTCCCCAAGTACCCTCGGGTGCAAGCCATCTGGTAATTTATTAATGTTAAGTTTCCCAAGTCTATTTCTAACTCTGTCCCCTGTTAGCCATGAGGGGGCTTCCTGTGATGTGTTATGAGGGCAAACACTGCAGTTTTGGTTACTGAAGCCCCTGATTCCCTCGTGAAGACTGAGAGGAAGAATACATTCAATACCTTTGCCATCTCCCCATCCTCTGTAACCAGATGTCCTTCCTCATTCTTTATGGGGCCAATATGGTCTGTCCTCCCTTTTTTACTGTTTATATACTTAAAGAATTTCTTGCGATTTTTTTTTGCTTTCCTCTGCTATATGTCTTTTGTGTTCTATCTTGGCCACCCTAATTGCACCCTTACATATCGTGTTGCATTTTTTGTAAAGTCTGAATGCTGGTGATGATACCTCAGCCCTTGTATTTTTTGAAGGCCTTCTCCTTTGCTTTTATATGCATTTTTACATTAGCGTTAAGCCATCTAGGACTTTTGTTCACTCTTTTAAATTTATTTCCCAATGGGATACACTGGCTAATGCCCTTATTTAATATGCTCTTAAAGCAAACCCATCTCTCCTCTGTGTTCTTTGTTTCTAAGATTTTATCCCAATTTATATCTTCTAGCAAGGTTTTAGTTTAGGGACGTTGGCTCTTTTGAAATTCAGCGTCTTTGTGTTTCTTATTCGTGTGATTTATACTGAAACCAATTGACCTGTGATCGCCCTCTCCTAAATTGCACCGTATTTACACATCTGTGATCAGGTCTGTATTGTTGGTAATCAGTAGATCTAGTAACATCTTGTTTCTAGTTGGTGCGTCTACCATCTGACCCATGAAATTGTCCTGCAAGACATATTAGAAACTGGCGAGCCTTAGACGAATGCGTGGTTCTCTCCGCCCAGTCTATGTCTGGATAATTAAAATCCCCCATTATAACAACACCCCCATTATAAGAACACTTCTCATCTTTGCTGCTAATCCAAATTGTGATAGGAGGTCCGTCTCCCCCTCCTCCCTAGGATAGGGGGTCTATAGCTTACTCCCAGTATTATTTTCCCCTTAGCTTCATCCCTTTGGAGCTCTACCCATAAGGATTCCACCTCCTCCCTAGCTCCCTTAATGATGTTATCTCTCACATTCACTTGTACATTATTCTTGATATATAAGCATACCCCTCCTCCTTTTTTACCCTCTCTATCCCTGCGATAAAGGGAATACCCTTGAATGGTTGCCAGCCAATCTTGAGAGCTGTTGAACCAGGTCTCAAATTCCCACAAAATCTAAATCCTCCTCATTGAACAGTATCTCTAGTTCCCCCATCTTGCCCACCAGGCTTCCGGCATTGGTGACCATGACACATAGTTTAGACCGGTCGCATAGTGTCCTCTTATTGGGTGTTCCAAGATTGCAAATAGGACTTGTTACTATACTTACCTTGGGTTTATGTGCTTAAGTCAACCTACCACTAATGCCCCCAATACTACCCTCTGCAATATGCTGGCTATTTTTGCTGACTATCTCTACCTCTGGACCCTCCCCCTCATCGCCTAGTTTAAAAACCCCTCTAACTTTTCAGCCATCTTCACTCCCAGCAGATCTGCAACCTCTTCATTTAGGTGCAGTGGGTCCCTTCTATAGAACTGGTGACCGACTGAGAAGTCGGTCCAGTTCTCCAGGAACCCAAACCCCTCCCTATTACACCAGCTGCTCAGCCACTTGTTTACTTCCCTAATCTCCCTCTGCCTTTCTGGTGTGGCTTGAGGTACTGGTAGTATTCCTGAGAATACTACTTAGGAGGTGTTTTTACTCAATTTAGCTCCCGAATCCCTAAAATCGTTCTTTAATCACTTGACCACTGGGCACTTAAACCCCCTTCCTAACCAGACCAATTTCAGCTTTCAGTGCTCTCACACTTGAATGACAATTACTCATGCAACATTGTACCCATATGAATTGTTTGTCCCTTTTTTCCCACAAATAGAGCTTTCTTTTGGTGGCATTTAATCACCGCAGATTTTTTTATTTTTTGCGCTATAAATGAAAAAACACTGAAAATTTGGTTAAAAAAATAAATAAAAATTCTGTTAAAATTTATTGCAGAATATTGCACAGTATGGGCAGAGTTCTGTAGAGTATTGTCACTGAGCAGGGCTGTGGGCACTACACATCCAGCCCACAACTCTGCTGCAATCTCTCCCCCTCTCCCCTCGCACTGTACCGAGTGGTACAGAGAAGGGAGGGAGGAAACGGCGTCATGACATTACGCCGGTTTACAAGTGATCACTCCGTCATTTGACAGATGCGATGACGTGGTAAACGGCTGCTATCAGTGGGCGTTTACTGTGATTCGGCAGACTCTGCGGTTACGGATATTTCCGAGAGCGTGCCCCAGGGGACGCGCGAGAGCAAGATTCTGGGTGGACGTCTGCGCCGACCGCGCTGTAGCAGTCTTTCAGCTTTCGGTCGGCATGTGGTTAAGACACTCCATCTGCCTCTGACTTGGTCATTGGTGCCAACATGCACCATGACAGCCGGGTCTTCCCCAACCCCTCCCAGTAATCTGTCCACCAGATCCTTCATGTGCCGAACCCGAGCGCCTGGTAGACGGCGTACCATTCAGCACTTAATGTCTTTGTCAGAGATTGCCCCATCTGTCCTAAGAATTGAGTCCCCTACCACCAGAATCTGTCCTTTCCCTTTGCTTCCCCCCCCCCCCCCCACTGTCACTGGAGGAGTTCTTCCTCTGGCAGCTAGGAGAGGCCCTCAGCTCCAGCAGTGCTGGCCCCCGGACCGGTTTCACCAATGCCTCTCAATGAAGCATACTTATTTGGATGCTTCAGCCCAGGATCGGCCTCCCTGGCACTTCCCCCTCTATCCTTCCTGTCGCCCATCTACTCGTTTCTAGTGCCTGCACCTCTTTGTCTCCCTCTGCCTCTGTGCTGGCCCTGGACGGCACCTGCCGGGTACATTCCCGGCTCTCCTTTAGTATGGAGGGTCTTCTCAGTGCTGACGACTGCTTTTCTAGATTCAGAACCTAAAACAGGGAAACAATGCACAGCAGTATTCGCCCTTGATCAGATGATCAAGGAACGCATACATGCCGCAAGATGTACACCGCATTGCATCTCCACACCTGCCAGGCATCGTACCTACTAATTTAATGAAGATTAGGCATTATACCACGTACAAATTATGTATTGACGACTATCTTCCTGACACTAATACTCAACGATACAATACACAGGTACTTGCCACCCACATGCACTCGCAGACCACGTGCACTCGCCATAGTGATCCTTCCTGCCCTCCATGTGCCATAGCGATCCTTCCTGCCCTCCAGGTGCCATAGTGATCCTTTCTTCCTGCCTTCTATGTGCCATGGTGATTCTTCCTTCCTGCCTTCCATGTGCCATAATGATCCTTCCTTCCATGTGCCATAGTGATCTTTCCTTCCTGCCTTCCATATACCATAGTGACCCTTCCTTCCTGCCCTCAATGTACCATAGTGATGATTCCTACCTATCCTTCATGTACCATAATGATCTTTCCTGCTTTCCATGTGCCATAGTGAGCCTTCCTGCCTTCCATGTGCCATACTGGTCCTTCCTTCCATATGCCATACTGGTCCTTCCTTCCATATGCCATACTGGTCCTTTCTTCCATATGCCATACTGGTCCTTTCTTCCATATGCCATACTGGTCCTTTCTTCCATATGCCATACTGGTCCTTTCTTCCATATGCCATACTGATACGTCCTTTCTTCTATGTACCCTCCTTCCTTTCTTACATTTGCCATAGTCATCCTTCCCTCTCTCTCTCTCTCCTTAAGGGTTGGAACACAGTGCAGGAATGCATGTTCCGTTTGCATTTCCCACATTGCATGCAACCATGCTGCCCTTGTGAGATGCATACAGTGTCATTAATTGGTAATAGCATTGTGTTTGCAGCCACCAAACATGATACTGCAGTACTATACGGTTTGGTACAATTTTAAAAAGTAGTGCTTTGGAGAGCGCCCCCATTCACTTGAATAGGTTGGTGGGCAGTAATGGCTTGCAAGGCATGTGGGGATATAGTATAGCAGCTGCAGCATATTTACACCCCCTGATTCTGCCTCTGAAGTTGAAAGGGGGAACACTTGGCGAGGTGGTAAGACCCTGTGGTTGAGCCATGGTTTTTACCACCCCTGCAACCATTAGTGTGGATGAGCCCTCGGTGTTATGTTGCATATTTCTGACATTTGAGATGAGATTTCCTTCTGATGTTCATTCGTTCAATCGATGCTGCACTGTATACAGCAACTAGGCTCAGCTTCTGTTCAATCATCACTCTTTAAGCCACTCCCACTGTTAGGCGCAACTTGATCATGACCATCATTTGCTACCACTGTATGTACTATAGTACTTTTTTTGCTCCATCCCAGGGTTCCGGGTCCTTCATAATCCTCTATTTTAAGTGCTCTGTCTATTTTCAGTATATACAAAACTGTATTCCACTGTAATGAAAGTTTTTCTCTAAATGATTGTGTTGAGGTTTAGGCCCCTTTCACACGGGACGGATCAGTAATGATCCGCCCCGTGATCTGCCCCGTGATGATCCGCTTGCTCAGCGGGGATCGCTCAGTTGTCCCCGCTGAGCCGGCGGCGGACAGGGCGGTCTCTGCACGCTGTGCAGGGACCGCCCTGTCAGCTCTCAGCTCTCCTCTATGGGGGATAGGATGAGCACGGACCGCCTGTCAGTGTTCATCCGATCCGCTCTGCAGACGGATAGGAAAATAGGATTTTCCTCCGTCTGCAGAATCAGACAATTGTGGAGGCGGACGATAGCGGCTATCCCATAGGAATGCATGTATGTCCATATTTCATCCGCAAACGGATGGATGAAATACGGACATAATGTCCACATGTGTGAAAGGGGCCTAATATGTATCTCTGATACGCCAACTTGTGGCACAGCAATCGATGCATATTTTATAGATACAAGGAGGCCCAGGTTTTGGTTAACAACTGCCCTTAAGCCTCTCCCGCTATCATGTTTGGTCACACCCATTTCTAGCAGGTCAATGAAATGTCCCTCATTCTTAAGTTCAAAAGTTCAGGGGTATGGGTGTAAGCCCTCCTACTGATATCAAAATAACATGAATAAAACCAAAAGTGAGCTGTATTACTGTGAAAATAAAACATTCATAAAAATGTTCCCTTTAAATTCTAGGCTCGTGGAGGAAGGAGGAGGAATGATGCATCATTTGATGAGCATGACAAACCTTACGTATGTGACAGTAAGTAGTGCTCCCCCCTTGCATTCCCTTTTTGTGCTCTTTGTTCCTAACACAGCACAGCTTGATACCCATCAGTAAGAATCATAGCTTTGTCATTTTTTTTATTTTGTTTTTGCTTTAGCTATGCTGCTTTACTTGGTTGTCTGCTAGCATCTGCTTGCCTTTATACTTAGGTTATACTTATACTTACTTAAGGTTGCTTAGATATGCAAAGCTTAGGGCAAGTGTAACAATATCTGAAATGCATGTTGCTTCCATATTTTATTTTTTATTTGAAAGTATTATAAAATCATTGTAGACATTAAGATTTGTACCAATTAAAGAGAAATACGTTGGATGCCACAGTGGACTCCTGACAAGAATAGCTACCTTGTTGTGAAAAGAATAGCTAACTTGTTGTCAAATTGATGCTCTAACTTAAAGTGGAACTTTAGTCAGAAAATTAGTACCGTATATACTCGAGTATAAGCCGAGATTTTCAGCCTCTTTTTTGAGGCTGAAAGTGCCCCCCTCGGCTTATACTCGAGTCATCGCTGTCTGCCCGCTCGATCAGCGTGTCGAGCAGACAGACAGCGGCCATTCTATGATTCAAAAGCCGCGCCTCCGGCTCCGCCTTCGCCTGTGATAGGCGGAACACTGAATTTCCCAGCAGCCTGTGTTCCGCCTATCACGGGCGTCGTCTCATCCTCGTACTACGGACGAGGATGATACGACGTCCGTGATAGGCGGAACACAGGCTGCTGGGAAATTCAGTGTTCCGCCTATCACAGGCGAAGGAGGAGGCGCGGCTTTTGAATTTTACAATGGCCGCCGACGAAGAGGGCACGGGACGGAGGCAAGGCAAGGCACGGGACAGGACGGGACGGGACGGGACGGGACGAAGGCAAGGCACGACACGGGACGGAGGCTCGGGACAAAGGCTCGGGACACAGGTAGGCTGGACACACACACACACACACACACACACACACACACACACACACACGGATGGAGACACACACACACGGATGGATGGATGGATGGAGACACACACACACACAGGGATGGATGGATACACACACACACAGGGATGGATGGATGGATGGATGGATGGAGACACACACACACAGGGATGGATGGATGGATGGATGGAGACACACACACACAGGGATGGATGGATGGATGGATGGAGACACACACACACAGGGATGGATGGATGGATGGACACACACACACACAGGGATGGATGGACGGACACACAGGGATGGACGGACACACAGGGATGGACGGACACACAGGGATGGACGGACACACACACAGGGATGGACAGGCATGTCTCACCCTCGGCTTATACACGAGTCAATAAGTTTGCCAGTTTTTTTGGGGGTAAATTGGGGGCCTCGGCTTATATTCGGGTCGGCCTATACTCGAGTATATACGGTAGTTGTAAATGATCAGCTTGTAAAACAACCCATTCAGTTTGAAATGGAAATAATAGGCAAAACATTTGTGTATAGAGTTTAAAAAAAAATAAAAATTTTAATAAGTGATCCCATTCTCTGTTTCCTCTGTTTTAGCTACATAAGAGCTGGGGGGAGGAGAAGCAGCAGGACACTGATCTTCCCAGTGAAAGGCTTTGCAGGGGGTTGGGGGGTGCTGTCAGGACAGATCAGATCATTGGTAGAGAGCAAGCTGAGTTCCCAGCACAGACAGAACAATGCTGGAGTCAATTTACAACACACACTAATTTTGGTAGGATAAATATTAATGTGGAATGTACGCTTTTTGCTAAAGAATATAATTTTTATCAAGTTTTTATGGGTAAAGTTCTGCTTTAGGTACTTCATTCGTAACTTGCCTGGATCAAGAATACAGATCAGGAATTCTAACTGCACTTTGACCCAAACAAAGGGGAGTTTTTTATTTTAGTGCTGCACCTTATTCCTAGTCCATATGGCTACAAGAAAGAGAAAGATATCAGAAAACGGTGGAACCAATGAGACACTCTACAGTACTATTACCTGTTTGTGTTTGTTTTTGTCTTGTGACAAGGTGTTTGCTGCAATTGGGTGGTTTCTCTGCTTATACCCAATTTCATATACAACCACCAACCTGGTTCATTTTATAGGTTGTGATGTTTGGTATCACAAGTGTAATGCTCACCCAGCGAGTATAATCTACACGAAATATTCTGCTTTGTGATTTGTTGGCCCACCAGAACAAGCACTGATTTCCCTCACAGGGGTATCACTTAAAAAATTTTAATAAATGACCCCAGCCTCCTGGCTTAGTTCTGCAGCACTACTTCTCAGTGCTCAGGTCCCAGGCTTAGACCTCCAGTTTGGTCCCATCGACCAAACCACTCTCAGCACCGTTGTGCAATCTATGCACCTGACACAGCTCCCTGCTGCTCTTGCTCTCAGACTTATGGCCTATGTCTGTTCCATTACAGACCACACAGACACACCTCTGGCTGCCCCCTAGAAACCACACAGACTCTTCAGGAAGATGGAGCGCAGCCTGCTAGTCTTCAGCAAGGGCCAGACACTTTGGAATTGGAGGCTTTTCCCATCCAAATCTCTCTGAAACTGCTGAGCTCCAGACACTAATCTGGTACTTACAAAACCCAGAGAAAATCAAAAATGTTGTTTTCTCCTCTCCACAGAAAAGTTCTGGAACCCCTCAATCTGCATCCTTGAGAATTCAGTGTACCTTTTAATTCTTTTTCCACAGTGGCAGGGCCCAGCACTGCCACAAAATATATATAACAGTTGCTGCCTGCCCATACAGGATATACAGACAGCAGAGTCTGCAGCATCCTGGCACTGTACCCACAATCTGCCGATCATGGGTACCATACTTTACAGGCTGCAGTGTAAAAAAAAGATAGTAAATGCACATTTTGGACCTTCAAAATTATGTGCATTTATTTTTATTTTTTGAACTTATCCTTTAAATATTTGTGTATAAATTGTGCAATTACCTCTATAATTGGTGCAATTACACCCCCCCATTTTTGGACATTTTTTTTTTTTGGTGCCTTTTTTAAAAAAAAAATCTTCGGGACATCTGTCCTATGTCATCATGGCAAGGTACACCACTTCCACGGTTGCATCCGGCCCTCCTCCTCCCCCCTGCTGCCTTCTGGGACCTGTATGTCACAGAGGACAACGGGACCGTTCAGAAAGCACCACGCGAATTGCGCATGCACAGTAGGAAACCGGCTGTGAAGCCTGAGGCAATGCCAGCGCCTGCACCCAAAGCCAATGGATGCATTGGCTTGGGGTGCCGACATCACAGACTCCCTGGACAGGTAAGTGTACTTATATTAAAAGCCAGCAGCTAAAGTATTTGTAGCTGCTGACTTTCAATTTATTTTTCCCCACTTATAATTTCACATCTATACAGTTTCTTCACATATTATATATGGTGTACATGCAGCAGTGATTTCTCCAAACGTGTCAGAAGGGGAACTGGCAAAAGTAGGGGTGCAGCACTGGGGAACCTGCCACCATACACTATACTGTGTATGGTGTACAGTGCATACACCGTATCTGTGTGTGTGTGATATATATATATATATATATGTGCTCACTCTTCTGTATATATTACAATAATTGCGGGACCAAATGAATAATTTTCACTCAAAATTGCAGTATGCATGGCCTCAAGTGCGGTTACTGAAAATCTTTATTCAGACTTTTCCCAATAATATAATCCTCTATAGTTTAAGGGCCATTTCGCATTGACTTGGGCTAAAACGTATGTACATTTCCATCCATTTTAGTCGCGTTTTAATGCGTGCTGACATCTGTTGTCATACATTTTGACGTCTGTTAACATACGTTTTGCATTTTAGCAAAACACAACGTTGTGGTGTGAATAGCACCCATTGGAAATTGTTTTTCAGATGCCCTTCTGTTTCTGCGTTTTACAGCTGTGCTAAAACAAACTGGTACTTAACCATATAAGGATCACCTTACGTACATATACTGCGGCAGTGCGGCCTTTAAGTGCAAAATCACGTACCTGTACATGATTTCTTCCATTGGCTCTGGGGCATGCCACCGGAGCTGTGCTCCCGCTGTGATTAGAGACAGTGAGGAGCTAATCAGCAGGTCCGGTGGCCGCTGGACACCTGTGATCGTTCGCTGGAGAGACAGAACGGCGCTCTGCCTATCAGACAGGAGAGAGAGATCTGTGATTCTTGCTAATCAGGAACACAGATGTGTCTCTTCCTCGAATCAGTCCTGCCTTCACACAGTAAGGCTCCATGCACACTGAAGCTCAAAAAAGCTTTTTCTGGACGCCAGATTGCTGGCAGAAAACGCTGGTTGAAAAACTTGCTTTTAACAGCGTTTTGTACTAGCGTTTATGAGCGTTTATTAGCGTTAGCGTTTATGGGCGTTTTCAATAAAAATACACAGAGGACACTCCAAAAATCCCACAGTACATTCCAAACTCCCACAATGCATTGGAAAAATAGAATGCCGAACACTAATTAACGCGCGTTTATGAGCGTTTATAAGCGTTTATCAGCGTTTATCAGCGTTTGTCGTTTTTTTGGCGGTGAAAAACGGCACTTTGAACGCGAATTTCTGGCGTTCAGAAAAAAGCCCATAAACTCCACTGCTCATTAAAGCTGAAAAACGTCCATGTGTGCATGGACACATAGGCTAACATAGAGTGGAGTTTATGGGCTTTTACAAAAAATGCCCAAACTCCAATAAACTGCAGTTTATCAGCTCCAGTGTGCATGGAGCCTAAGAAAGCACATCCAGGGAACACATTTAACCCTTTGATTGCCCCTGATGTTACATTGATACTGTAATTTATACAGTGTCAGTGCATTTATTTATTTATTTTTTTAGCATTGATCACTGTATTGGTGTCACTGGTGTCAGAATTGTCCACCGCTATGTCATAGTTCTGCTAAAAATCACTAATTGCCCCCCATTACTAGTAAAAACAATAGAAAAAAAGTAAAAGTCCATACATCTATCCCACAGTTTGTAGACGCTTTTCCGCAAACCAATCAAAATACACTTATTGGGATTTTTTTGTTTACCAAAAAGTTGTAGCAAAATACTAATTTGCCTAAACTGATGAAGAAATTAGATTTATTTTTTATTGGATATGTTATATATTTAGTTACATAGTTAGGTTGAAAAAAGACACAAATCCATCCAGTTCAACCATAACAAAATAAAAAAATAAAATAAAAAATATTGTACAATCCAATATACCAAATTCTATACCCACAGTTGATCCAGAGGAAGGCAAAAAACCCAAGCAGAACATGCTCCAATTTGCTACAGCAGGGGAAAAAAAATTCCTTCCTGATCCCAGAGAGGCAATCGGATTTTCCCTGGATCAACTTTAACTATAAATGTTAGTACCCTGTTATATTATGTACATTTAGGAAAGTATCCAGGCCTTTCTTAAAGCAATCTACTGAGCTAGCAGAACCACCTCTGGAGGGAGTCTATTCCACATTTTCACAGATCTTACTGTGAAGAAACCTTTCCATAATTGTAGATGAAATCTCTTTTCCTCCAGACTATGTTTTATACCAGAAAGTAAAAAATATTGGTTTTTTTTTTCAAAATTGACGGCCTTTTTTTGTTTATAGCACAAAAAATAAAAACTGCAGGTGGTGATCAAATACCACCAAAAGAAAGCTCTATTTGTGGGGAAAAATTAAAAATTTGATTTGGGTAGAGCATCGCAGAACTGTGCAATTGTCACTAGAAGTAACACGGTGCCATATCGCAAAAAATGGCCTGGTCAGGAAGAGGGTAAAACCTTATGGAGATGAAGTGGTTAAACTACCTCCCAAATAAAAACTGGCATAATATCAAAAATTGTTTATAGATTTTACACTATACTATACCTACAGTTGCTACAAAAGAAGAAACAAAATCCCCAACCCCAATAAAGCATAATCTGATCAGCAGGGGGAAAAATTCCTTCCCGTTCACCCAGGAAGCAGTCTGAGTTCACCATAAAAAAGTTCACTAGTGCATGTCTTGGCGCACAGATGAATGAATGAGTGAAATATTTGTATAGCGCACAACGCGAACTGAATCGCCTCAAGGTGCTGTGACGAGCTTTGATCAATTAGCTAGAAGAGGAGGGTCTTGAGTTTTTTCCTAAAAGCCAGGTGGTTTTCTTCCAGGTGGATGTTGATTGGTAGAGCTTTCCATAGCCGAGGTCCTTGGACAGCGAATCTCTGATCCCCCTTAGATTTGTACCGGGCTTTAGGCACGAGGAGGAGGTTTTTGTTGGCTGATCGAAGACTGCGGTTTGGTGTGTAATGATTTATTTTCTCAGCTAGGTATTGGAGGAGCTTCTCTATGCACGCATTTGTGGGTAAGGCAGAGGGTCTTGAATGTGATCCGATTTTTTACGGTTAGCCAATGTAGGCTCCTCAGGGAAGGAGAGATTGGTTGGTTCCCAGGTTTTTTTTTTCCTGTTATCAGCCTTGCCGCCATGTTTTGGATCAGTTGTAATTGCGCAAGTTGATATTGTGGTAATCCTATGTAAAGCGAGTTTGCGTAGTCCAGACGTGAATTAATGATTGTTCCAACTACCACTGCTTTGTCATTCTTTGGGATAAAAGGGATGAGTCTGCGTAGCATGCGTAGCAGATGGTGAGATCCACTTACTACTGCTCCTATTTGTGCATCCATTGACATTTGTGAGTCTAAAATAACCCCGAGACTCTTGGCCTTGGTCTTTGGGGAGATGGTCTGCCCAAAGACGGTGGGTGGAGTCCAGGAGGTTTTGGTTACGGAATTATGATTTGGGTGTAGGATAAGAAGCTCTGTCTTTGATTTGTTGAGTTTGAGGGAGTTGGTGATCATTCAGTCTTCTGCTGAATTGAGGCAGTTTTCTAGTTGGTGGTGGTCCAGTGATACGGAAATAAAGTTGTGTGTCGTCACCGTATGAGTGGAAGCAAAAGTCTGAACATCTGATGATTTGGAGGAGTGGGCGGATGTAAATTTTGAAGAGGACTGGTGACAAAGGTGATCCTTGAGGGACTCCGCAGGTGACTGCCTGGGATTCAGAGAAGATTTTTCCTAGTTTCACTGTCTGTGAACGATTTCCTAGGAAAGACACGAACCATTGGAGATCTGCGTCTTGGACTCCGGCTACTTCTGTGAGGCGGACGAGTAGAGTATTGTGGTCTACTAAACAAAAATCTGCGAGGTGAATGGATCAATCAATTCACCCGTAGAAAAAACAGCGCATAATACTTCATAAAAAAAGAAAAAATTATATGTGATTTGTGCTAATACGAACAATGGAAAAAACATTTATATCTTCCCAAGTGCAGTCATACACACTAAGTATTGTCCATGAACACTGTCCATATATCCAAATTAGGCTGAGTGATTGGGATAGTTTCAGGAAAAAAGTTGAAACGAGATATCTATTTCAGTCCATCAACAGACAATAGAATTAAAGGTCAAAACTGAAACAAAGTGTCCTGGTACAAATCACAAGGAGTGTACGATGCAATCCTTCCTTAACATGATTATACTTCCACTAGTATAATGCAGTAATCCCGAATTTACTGGGGTGCAATCTCAAGGATGAGGTGACCCCCCTTAGTAATATTCTTACCAGATATGCCTGGTTACATAGGCTCTCAGAAATTACTCCTCATCGGTTCGATCTCATCAGCTTCATAAGCGCCAGGTAATACACGATCGGATGTGCTTGGTTACACGGGCTCTCAGATGTTACTCATCGGCTGGATCTCATCCACTGCATAAGTGTCGGGTGATTCAAGATCTCCGAAAGAAGCAATTACGGGAAAACAAACATAGCGTGATACTGTCTTATAAAAACACGATTTATTTAAGTAAAAATGTTGCACTCACACAAAATTAATTCTTTAAGGCATTGATTCATTCAGCGTGCATAGTTCTTAACCACAGTCTCGGGGGAAGTAATAGCATCAGCCGCTAATGGCCGTCACCACTTAGTAGCTCACGGTTAAAGCTGTGCGTCTCTTCCTCCCTCCTGTCAGTTCCTCTATGCTGCAAACATGTGCTACCACCCTGACGCGTTTCGTCGTATTGACATCATCTGAGGGTGGAGGCAATCAGTCCTGACTACTCTTTAATACGTGCGGTATTAACCCTTCGTAAACATGTATAGATATATAGTGATTAACCCACCTATGTTATATGCGCTGCTCTCTTTACAGGATACCTGTCAGAGGCTTTCATAAATGATGTTTTTGAAAGAACCATTTCATTATACAGAAGTTATAAAAATTGAAATATTGAGAATTAGGTGAATTCAAAACATAGATTAAAAAATTCCAAAAATTAGATTAAAACATCAGGAGAGTTAAAAACAAAATTACAGATAAAAACCAAAAACGATCATATTCCCCTCACACACTATACCGATATGGCCATGTCGGATTTCTGATAATATGCTAATATGCTAACGATCGCAATGTTTGCAAAATCCGGCGCATATATCCCAATGACTTTTATTTCTTTAAAACAGGGAATTCCCATCCCGTTGATCCAGATGCTCTAGGTTTGGACGATCAATTTTATTGTACAGGGAAATACATAAAGAGAACGGATTCGCAACCTTTTATAGCCTGTCTCCTATTTTTTCTGCTAATGGGGTCAAGAAAAAGCCTCGACTGTAACTGACTTGTGTTCACAGGCTCTTCATGCAGATAGAGGCAAGTCATCCACTACAAGGCTCCCATTGAGACCATCGTTAATACGATGAATGGGCTATACACAGCACGATCTCTGTGATGCGACGGGGATTTTTTCTGACTCTTATTGGCTGATTCCAATGCCGCTATTCTCAATCTGCTTTACATGCGACGTTATGGCTTATGTATTGTGCATGTGACGTTATAGCTTATATCTACGGTATATGTGGCATTATATACTTATGTGGTTAAGAAAAAGGTAAAATACATTTAAAATTATAATGAAACAAACTTACTACCTGTCTCTGTTAATTAACTCATTATGGTGAAAATTACCACATATTAGAGGGCAATAGCATCCAAAGGCCGTAAACTTATGCGTTTATCGGTCAGCCTATATTTAGGCCGACTTGCCTAAAGTATGGATTTATCTTATATATTTTCCAGGAATGTGTTTATTAAAAATAATTTTTATAAATAATTTTTAAAAATAATTTTTAAAAATAATTTTTAAAAACTCTACTGAACTCAGCATGGATGTATAATACTACCCATATTTACACTACCATCCCTCAATCTTCTATTTCCAATAACTGCAAACCAATTCTTGCTAATTGTCGTATTGAAATCTAACTTCCACACATAATCACGACCTGCATAAAATAATGATATTTCCTATTTGTCAACTACATAATATGAAATGTGAACTATAAAATGCGAAATGTAAATGATCCCCTCTCTTAACATAAGGATATTATTACCTTAAAGGGATGTGCCTTTATGACTTATAAATTCAATGTGTAGTCACCTGACACAGATATTCTTTAATACTACTCAAGGGTGACCAATAAGACCCCAATATTTCCGAACATGACTGTGATAACAATTATCATAAAACAGGTCTATAATTAAAATTGGTAGAAAAAGTGGGTAATTAAAAAGATTAGTACTAAAAGTGTTGGTAATAAAAATGTTGGTAATAAAAAAGTTATGGTAATAAAAAAGTTGTTACTCCCATAATCTGGGTACTGGGGTCCCTTTAAATCAGTTTTAAAAATCGCTTATGAAACAATTAACGTCTAATTCGACGTTTAACCCATTAGGGGTCAGAGTGTTCATTGGGATTCTTTTTTGGAAACTTCGCGGACCATATTTGATCCCCGCCAATTAGGTTGAACTCTGTCCACTCCCCAGAATTTTAGTAGGGATGGGTCTCTATTATGATGTTTCTTAAAGTGAAGGGACACGCTGTGATCACTAAATCCGATTTCTATATTATACATATGTTCGGATATGCGTTTCCTTAGGGTCCTTTTCGTTCTTCCCACATACATGAGCCCACATGGGCACTGTAGTACGTATACCACGTGCGTGGAGCTACATGTAATAAATTCTTTTATTACCATTAACCTGTTATTCCCTGTGGATATGAACTCAGTCATACCTCTAATTGGGCTATTTTGCTTCATACAGGGTTGGCACCTTCTACATGAGAAAAACCCGTCCCTATTCCAGAAAGTTTCTGTTTTTTTGGGGGGATTCAACACTTTCTTCACTACCTGATCTCCAAAGTTGGGGGCTTTTCTGTATATAAATGAAGGACGGGGCGGAAGCACCTGTCCTAACGCTTTATCTAGACGTAGAACATGCCAGTGGCGATTTAGTATCGTTTCTACTTCTTTATACTGGGCATGGAAGTCTGAGATGAATCCCCATTCTTGACAGGGAGCCTTATCTTGCAATTTATTTTCTAGACATTCATCTCGGGGAATTTTAGCTATTTCCGATACTGTTTTATTCAGAGATACTTCATTGTACCCCTTTTCTATAAAACGCTTCTTAATGATGTCCGATTGTGGGTAGAAGTCACTATCCAAGGTGCAATTGCGCCGTATACGCATAATCTGGCCTTTAGGGATGTTTTTTAGCCACAATGGATGATGCCCGCTTTTTATAGGTAAATAACTGTTCCTATCGGTAGGCTTAAAATATGCTTTGGTGATCAGACCCGTTCCATGTTTGATTATATCCACGTCAAGGTAATGTATTTTTTCTGAACTGTGTTCGTACTCTAAACAGATGTTATTCTTGTTGTTATTTAATTGAGTCATGAATTCATGTAGTGAGCTTTCTGAACCTTCCCAAATAATCAGGAGGTCATCTATGAATCTTTTATAGAATACTAAAGATGACTTATATTGCTGTTGATGTGAGAAAATTACTCGGTCCTCCCATTCCGACATGAACAGGTTCGCGATGCTGGGAGCAAATTTAGCTCCCATGGCCACACCTCTTTTTTGTGAATAAAAATTCTGGTTATACCAGAAGTAATTTTGCGACAAACAGAAATCTAAAGCTTGTCCCAAAAAAACTTTTTGTTCATGAGGGATGTCATTCCTCTGACTTAAAGCCCAATTGAGGGCCAAAAGGGCCTCGTCATGCTGGATAATACTATACAGAGAGGCCACGTCAGCTGTCACTAGGTGGATCTCTCCCCCTTCTCTCAATTTGATCTGACTCATTAGTTGCAATAAGTTTTTAGTGTCTTTCAAATATGCTTTTGTGCTTTGGACGCTCATCTATAGGAATCTATCTAAATATTGACCCAATCTTGCTGTCACAGAGCCAATACAGTTAACGATTGGTCTGGCTGGGGGTACAGTCGGATTTTTGTGTATCTTGGGCAATGTGTAGATCGTCGGTATTCTACAGTGACCAGGTACCAGAAATCTCGACTCCTTCACATTCAACACCTTGTTTTTTACTCCCAATAGTACTAATTTTTCTAGATTATGATAATACAACACAGTGGGATCCTTTCTTAATAACTCGTACGTGTCCTTATCGGATAGCATCCTTTCTAATTGTGATTCATAGAAAGTTTTGTCTAAAATAACAACCCCCCCTCCCTTGTCTGCAGGTCTGATTACTATGTCCTTCCTCATCTCCAATGCTTTAATCCCATCCTGTAAATGATGTGGATTTAAATTCTTTTTTGGCAAAATAGTTTCTAGATCCTTCAAAATCAGATTTTTAAATACATCAACATGCTGGTTAGCGGAGTTAAGTGGGTTGAATAAAGACTTATTCTTCAACCCGCTATCTATTCCTATTGTACTAGCAGGTGTGATAATTCTATTCACGGCGTTATTATTTAGAAAATATTTCTTTATGTTAATTTTCCTAATATATTTATGGATGTCCATATAGACATTGAATTTATTTATGGCTTTCCTCGGAGCACATTTGAGTCCCAACTGTAGAATATTAGATTCTTTGGCTGTTAATATGGCGCTACTTAAGTTGTAGATTCCGGCTGATCCGGATCTCTCCTTCTTTTTTTGGACTCGCCGGCCTGCTCTGCAACCCCTTTTCCATCTCCTGTCTGATTGATCCTTCCTGGTACCCCTTCCCCTACTTGGGGTGGTTCCCCTCCTACGGTGTGTTGTGATTGGGGAATTTTTTGCGGAGGTTGTGGGTTGGTGTAATTCTGTGAGGGATTCCACCATCCCTGCTGAGGTCTTGGAGGCCCCATGTTGTATTGGGGGGGATTGTTGTAAGGGGGCTTCCTGCCCATCCCCCGCGGTCTCCATCTCCCTCTCCACCCTCCCCTCCCTAAAAAAGGACGAGGGGGGTTATCTTGAATCCTTATATTATCTCTTAGGGGATCAAATCTATTAGATAACGGGAGCCCCTGCTGATAATCTACATATCTGGATTGTGGATACACGGTTGGTCTCTCCGTGCGTTCTTCAGGTCTAGGGCCTCTTTGGGGGTTACCTCTTTTCCCTTTTCTTTTAAAACGTTGATCTACATAAACCCATCTTTGTTCATCATGCTTTGGGGTAGATTGGTTATCGGGATAGAGGTAATTATCAGGTCCCCTAATGCCTGGAGTGCCCGGGGTTACCTCTCTAGGGATTACATTTTCTGTGGGTTTATTCATTAATTTGCTCTGCCATATATAAATATTTTCATTCCTAAAATCATTTAAATCCCTATGGAATTTTTTAACTTTCTTTTTTTGGGTGTCAGTGTCAATTTTTTCCAATTTTTTGTTTATATTAGAATTAAAATCCATCCACTGCTGTGTTTCTTTGATGCTCGCTAATTCATTAGATAATTCCTCTATCTGTTTCTTTAGTTTTTGCATTTTTCTCTCCTTTCTCCTTAAAACTAATTGCTGAAGTTTAAAACCCACCCCATTAAAAAAATCCAACCATTCTCTCATGGATTCCTCATCATCTAATCCATCCTGTGGTGTTACCTCCCACCTTAGGCTACGTACAATAATGTTCTCTTTCAAGTAATGCTCGAGGGTACATATATCCCACCAGGTTCGTACCTGCTTTTCTAATGCATTCCCAAGGCTCCCGTTATCTAATAGATTTGATCCCCTAAGAGATAATATAAGGATTCAAGATAACCCCCCTCGTCCTTTTTTAGGGAGGGGAGGGTGGAGAGGGAGATGGAGACCGCGGGGGATGGGCAGGAAGCCCCCTTACAACAATCCCCCCCAATACAACATGGGGCCTCCAAGACCTCAGCAGGGATGGTGGAATCCCTCACAGAATTACACCAACCCACAACCTCCGCAAAAAATTCCCCAATCACAACACACCGTAGGAGGGGAACCACCCCAAGTAGGGGAAGGGGTACCAGGAAGGATCAATCAGACAGGAGATGGAAAAGGGGTTGCAGAGCAGGCCGGCGAGTCCAAAAAAAGAAGGAGAGATCCGGATCAGCCGGAATCTACAACTTAAGTAGCGCCATATTAACAGCCAAAGAATCTAATATTCTACAGTTGGGACTCAAATGTGCTCCGAGGAAAGCCATAAATAAATTCAATGTCTATATGGACATCCATAAATATATTAGGAAAATTAACATAAAGAAATATTTTCTAAATAATAACGCTGTGAATAGAATTATCACACCTGCTAGTACAATAGGAATAGATAGCGGGTTGAAGAATAAGTCTTTATTCAACCCACTTAACTCCGCTAACCAGCATGTTGATGTATTTAAAAATCTGATTTTGAAGGATCTAGAAACTATTTTGCCAAAAAAGAATTTAAATCCACATCATTTACAGGATGGGATTAAAGCATTGGAGATGAGGAAGGACATAGTAATCAGACCTGCAGACAAGGGAGGGGGGGTTGTTATTTTAGACAAAACTTTCTATGAATCACAATTAGAAAGGATGCTATCCGATAAGGACACGTACGAGTTATTAAGAAAGGATCCCACTGTGTTGTATTATCATAATCTAGAAAAATTAGTACTATTGGGAGTAAAAAACAAGGTGTTGAATGTGAAGGAGTCGAGATTTCTGGTACCTGGTCACTGTAGAATACCGACGATCTACACATTGCCCAAGATACACAAAAATCCGACCGTACCCCCGGCCAGACCAATCGTTAACTGTATTGGCTCTGTGACAGCAAGATTGGGTCAATATTTAGATAGATTCCTACAGATGAGCGTCCAAAGCACAAAAGCATATTTGAAAGACACTAAAAACTTATTGCAACTAATGAGTCAGATCAAATTGAGAGAAGGGGGAGAGATCCACCTAGTGACAGCTGACGTGGCCTCTCTGTATAGTATTATCCAGCATGACGAGGCCCTTTTGGCCCTCAATTGGGCTTTAAGTCAGAGGAATGACATCCCTCATGAACAAAAAGTTTTTTTGGGACAAGCTTTAGATTTCTGTTTGTCGCAAAATTACTTCTGGTATAACCAGAATTTTTATTCACAAAAAAGAGGTGTGGCCATGGGAGCTAAATTTGCTCCCAGCATCGCGAACCTGTTCATGTCGGAATGGGAGGACCGAGTAATTTTCTCACATCAACAGCAATATAAGTCATCTTTAGTATTCTATAAAAGATTCATAGATGACCTCCTGATTATTTGGGAAGGTTCAGAAAGCTCACTACATGAATTCATGACTCAATTAAATAACAACAAGAATAACATCTGTTTAGAGTACGAACACAGTTCAGAAAAAATACATTACCTTGACGTGGATATAATCAAACATGGAACGGGTCTGATCACCAAAGCATATTTTAAGCCTACCGATAGGAACAGTTATTTACCTATAAAAAGCGGGCATCATCCATTGTGGCTAAAAAACATCCCTAAAGGCCAGATTATGCGTATACGGCGCAATTGCACCTTGGATAGTGACTTCTACCCACAATCGGACATCATTAAGAAGCGTTTTATAGAAAAGGGGTACAATGAAGTATCTCTGAATAAAACAGTATCGGAAATAGCTAAAATTCCCCGAGATGAATGTCTAGAAAATAAATTGCAAGATAAGGCTCCCTGTCAAGAATGGGGATTCATCTCAGACTTCCATGCCCAGTATAAAGAAGTAGAAACGATACTAAATCGCCACTGGCATGTTCTACGTCTAGATAAAGCGTTAGGACAGGTGCTTCCGCCCCGTCCTTCATTTATATACAGAAAAGCCCCCAACTTTGGAGATCAGGTAGTGAAGAAAGTGTTGAATCCCCCCAAAAAAACAGAAACTTTCTGGAATAGGGACGGGTTTTTCTCATGTAGAAGGTGCCAACCCTGTATGAAGCAAAATAGCCCAATTAGAGGTATGACTGAGTTCATATCCACAGGGAATAACAGGTTAATGGTAATAAAAGAATTTATTACATGTAGCTCCACGCACGTGGTATACGTACTACAGTGCCCATGTGGGCTCATGTATGTGGGAAGAACGAAAAGGACCCTAAGGAAACGCATATCCGAACATATGTATAATATAGAAATCGGATTTAGTGATCACAGCGTGTCCCTTCACTTTAAGAAACATCATAATAGAGACCCATCCCTACTAAAATTCTGGGGAGTGGACAGAGTTCAACCTAATTGGCGGGGATCAAATATGGTCCGCGAAGTTTCCAAAAAAGAATCCCAATGGATATATCGGATGAACACTCTGACCCCTAATGGGTTAAACGTCGAATTAGACGTTAATTGTTTCATAAGCGATTTTTAAAACTGATTTAAAGGGACCCCAGTACCCAGATTATGGGAGTAACAACTTTTTTATTACCATAACTTTTTTATTACCAACATTTTTATTACCAACACTTTTAGTACTAATCTTTTTAATTACCCACTTTTTCTACCAATTTTAATTATAGACCTGTTTTATGATAATTGTTATCACAGTCATGTTCGGAAATATTGGGGTCTTATTGGTCACCCTTGAGTAGTATTAAAGAATATCTGTGTCAGGTGACTACACATTGAATTTATAAGTCATAAAGGCACATCCCTTTAAGGTAATAATATCCTTATGTTAAGAGAGGGGATCATTTACATTTCGCATTTTATAGTTCACATTTCATATTATGTAGTTGACAAATAGGAAATATCATTATTTTATGCAGGTCGTGATTATGTGTGGAAGTTAGATTTCAATACGACAATTAGCAAGAATTGGTTTGCAGTTATTGGAAATAGAAGATTGAGGGATGGTAGTGTAAATATGGATAGTATTATACATCCATGCTGAGTTCAGTAGAGTTTTTTTAAAAATTATTTTTAAAAATTATTTTTAAAAATTATTTATAAAAATTATTTTTAATAAACACATTCCTGGAAAATATATAAGATAAATCCATACTTTAGGCAAGTCGGCCTAAATATAGGCTGACCGATAAACGCATAAGTTTACGGCCTTTGGATGCTATTGCCCTCTAATATGTGGTAATTTTCACCATAATGAGTTAATTAACAGAGACAGGTAGTAAGTTTGTTTCATTATAATTTTAAATGTATTTTACCTTTTTCTTAACCACATAAGTATATAATGCCACATATAGATATAAGCTATAACGTCGCATGCCCAATACATAAGCCATAACGTCGCATGTAAAGCAGATTGAGAATAGCGGCATTGGAATCAGCCAATAAGAGTCAGAAAAAATCCCCGTCGCATCACAGAGATCGTGCTGTGTATAGCCCATTCATCGTATTAACGATGGTCTCAATGGGAGCCTTGTAGTGGATGACTTGCCTCTATCTGCATGAAGAGCCTGTGAACACAAGTCAGTTACAGTCGAGGCTTTTTCTTGACCCCATTAGCAGAAAAAATAGGAGACAGGCTATAAAAGGTTGCGAATCCGTTCTCTTTATGTATTTCCCTGTACAATAAAATTGATCGTCCAAACCTAGAGCATCTGGATCAACGGGATGGGAATTCCCTGTTTTAAAGAAATAAAAGTCATTGGGATATATGCGCCGGATTTTGCAAACATTGCGATCGTTAGCATATTAGCATATTATCAGAAATCCGACATGGCCATATCGGTATAGTGTGTGAGGGGAATATGATCGTTTTTGGTTTTTATCTGTAATTTTGTTTTTAACTCTCCTGATGTTTTAATCTAATTTTTGGAATTTTTTAATCTATGTTTTGAATTCACCTAATTCTCAATATTTCAATTTTTATAACTTCTGTATAATGAAATGGTTCTTTCAAAAACATCATTTATGAAAGCCTCTGACAGGTATCCTGTAAAGAGAGCAGCGCATATAACATAGGTGGGTTAATCACTATATATCTATACATGTTTACGAAGGGTTAATACCGCACGTATTAAAGAGTAGTCAGGACTGATTGCCTCCACCCTCAGATGATGTCAATACGACGAAACGCGTCAGGGTGGTAGCACATGTTTGCAGCATAGAGGAACTGACAGGAGGGAGGAAGAGACGCACAGCTTTAACCGTGAGCTACTAAGTGGTGACGGCCATTAGCGGCTGATGCTATTACTTCCCCCGAGACTGTGGTTAAGAACTATGCACGCTGAATGAATCAATGCCTTAAAGAATTAATTTTGTGTGAGTGCAACATTTTTACTTAAATAAATCGTGTTTTTATAAGACAGTATCACGCTATGTTTGTTTTCCCGTAATTGCTTCTTTCGGAGATCTTGAATCACCCGACACTTATGCAGTGGATGAGATCCAGCCGATGAGTAACATCTGAGAGCCCATGTAACCAAGCACATCCGATCGTGTATTACCTGGCGCTTATGAAGCTGATGAGATCGAACCGATGAGGAGTAATTTCTGAGAGCCTATGTAACCAGGCATATCTGGTAAGAATATTACTAAGGGGGGTCACCTCATCCTTGAGATTGCACCCCAGTAAATTCGGGATTACTGCATTATACTAGTGGAAGTATAATCATGTTAAGGAAGGATTGCATCGTACACTCCTTGTGATTTGTACCAGGACACTTTGTTTCAGTTTTGACCTTTAATTCTATTGTCTGTTGATGGACTGAAATAGATATCTCGTTTCAACTTTTTTCCTGAAACTATCCCAATCACTCAGCCTAATTTGGATATATGGACAGTGTTCATGGACAATACTTAGTGTGTATGACTGCACTTGGGAAGATATAAATGTTTTTTCCATTGTTCGTATTAGCACAAATCACATATAATTTTTTCTTTTTTTATGAAGTATTATGCGCTGTTTTTTCTACGGGTGAATTGATTGATCCATTCACCTCGCAGATTTTTGTTTAATATTTTCTAGTGGTTTTATTGATTTAATACCTTTTAGAACAGCTGCTTAAATTCCACAGTTCCCAGGTAGAAAGCATATTCTTTGATGCTAAGCGCCTTTTATTTGCGTGGTTAACGGGCGGAGGTTATCCTAAGCAAAGGTGCACTATTGTGGTCTACTGTATCAAATGCTGCGCTGAGGTCTAACAGTACCAGGAGACATGACTCTCCGTCATCCGCTGCTTCGAGGGCGTCGTCCCAAATCTTAAGGAGTGCCGTTTCTCTTCCATGACCCGGTGGAAGCCTGATTGCAGCGGGTCCAGGAGTTTGTGTGTATCCAGGTGGAGTTGTAACTGTTGTACTACAGCTTTCTCCATGATCTTCAAAATGGTGTTAAGGCTTGTAATTGGCCTATGGTTGTTTGGGTCCTGAGGGTCGAGGTTAGGTTTCTTTAGCAGAGGTTTGACAATGCCTTGTTTGAAGGTGCTAGGAACGATCCCTTCTTGGAGTGATCGGTTTATGAGGTGCGTTATAGTGGCAGCCACGATGTCGGAATATTCTTTCAGTAGTTTTGTGGGGATGATGTCAATTGGTGAGGTACTGTCACAAAGTTTATTGATGTTGTTTTTTGTGGTGTCCGCGGTAATTGGGGTCAGTGAAAATTTTGGCGGTTGTGGAATGTTGGTGTAGATATCCTCTTTTTGTTTTTGATGGCTGAGGTTGGCTGTTTTTTTCTGACAAATTGTTTTCCTGATGGTTTCAACTTTATCGATGAAGAAATCCGACAGTTTGTCACAGTAATCTTGGGATTCATTTGCTTGGGGCTCTAGGCATACCGAGTTCATTGATTGATTGACTATTTTAAACAGTTCCCGCGGGCGGTTTAAGGCCGTTGAGATTGTATATGAGAAGTGATCCTTTTTAGCTTTGAAGATTTCTTTGCGGTAATTCTCTGAGACCTTTGTAGTTTGAGTGGTTTTCCTCTGTGGGAATTCTTCTCCATGTTCTTTCCGCTCTTCTGCATTCTTGCTTTAGTAGGAAGAGGGAGCCATTAAACCATCCAAAGTTTTTCTTCCTGATGAGAGCCCTGCATTTTGGGGCTACCGAGTCTGCTGATTGCAGTAATGCCTTGTTCAGGGAGTTGAGTGTTTGCTCCGCAGAGTGGCTTAAGGTCATTGTAGTTATCTTATTAGATTACAGTTTTTTCTGCGATCTGGTCCAGTGCATTGTTGTTGCAGGCTTCCGTTTTTCATCTGTGATGTTGGAGGAGATTGAATTTGATGGCGTGGTGGTCCGTCCATGGCAATGTCATGTTGTCGAGTATGTTGATGTCAATGTTTTGTTTGAAAATGAGGTCCAGGGTGTGTCCTGACCCATGCATGGGAGTCTTTATCAGTTGCTGGAGACCCAATTCTTCTAGTTGATTGATGCAGGCGGTCACGATGGGGTCTTTGGGCTCGTTTGCCCAGAGATTGAAATCTCCGAGTGCAAGGAAATTTTTGAATTTCAGGGTGTGTACTGTGATGAATTCCGTGAGGGATAAAAGAAGATGGGACTTTGGTCCCGGTGGTCTGTAGCATAGTAGAATATGAGTGGTGTCATGGGGTGTTGATTGAAGATGTAGCGTCAGGGTCTCCATAAAAGGCACTGGGTTCTGTGATGATGGTTTGGTGAGCCCCAGGTGAGATTTAAAGATCACTGCTAGGCCTCCTCCTTTTTTCCCTTTCCGGTGCTCGGTTAGAATGCTGTAGTTTTTCAGCACCAATTCGGTGAGGATGGTGTTGCAGTCAGGGGTTAGCCAGCTTTCGGTGATGAAGAGGCAGTCTACATTGTTCTCGGTGATCAAGTCGTGTACTTCCAGTCTGTGTTTGACTGCAGACCTGGTGTTAATCAAGGCGCAATCTAATTGTAGTGGTTGAGTAGATCTCTTCCTGTGGTTGGTGGTTGCTTGTCATCCGGTCTTTAGCAGTTGCTCTTTTTGAAGGATTTTTTGTATGGAAGATGGCAATGTAGTGTTGATGTTCCTTAGTCTGTGGAGAACTTCTGCTGAGTATTTGAAGTGGCACATGGTCTGTGGATGAGGTTGATGGTACTAGGGTCCTAAGATGATGATCCTGATCAGGGTTTTGACCCTGAGGATGGGTTAGGTATCAGACTTGCCGCCGTGCTATGGCAATTAGTAAGCGCGTAAGTTGATCAGGGAATGCCTGTGCGGAAGGAGTTGTTGTATTGGGTTGCTGGCTGTTCCAGCTACCTTTGCTTGAGGTGAAGATCCCCACTCAGAAAATAAATCTGGTGGTGATCCGGAGTAGCAGTCCTAAAGATGTTGTGAAATGGATATGGAGGCCAGAGGTAGGGGTATGCTAAACCTACGGCCGTTCCGATTGATCCAGAGGAAGGCGAAAAAACCCCCTGGCAGTGGCAGCCAAATGCACCAGCGGGGAAAAAAAATCCTCCCCGACCCCGGAGGCGGTCGGACGCCATCCCTGGATCAATCACTAGGGGGGGTGCGAGCTTACCTGGTTGCGGTGGCCCCCGTTAGCTGTCAGGTGGTTTGGTTGTGGTGGTTCTGGCTTGCTGTAAACCTGGCGCTTCTGGTGAGTGGTCCGGTTGCCACATGCAGTGGGGTCTTTTTTTTTTAACTTGATACTACTTTATTAAAGATTTTTCAAGTACAAAGTAACAATATTATATACAATACAAAAAGAACTTCGTTTCATACAAAGTAATACAGTGGCGAAGCTGCGTCCAACACACCCGTTACCACAAGCGCGCCATGCTACTTTTCATTTCCATTCCTTTCCATTTGGCGACTTAATCACCTGAGCTACTGTTGGGGAGCCGTTCGTTTGGACCAAAAGGGAGAGGGCTCTACCCACCTCCCCTTCGCCAAAATAATGCTGGCGTTGAAATATACGCCTGTTCTCTGCATTTTTTAAAAGAGCCATTTTGTACACTTGTTGGCTATCCAGCCATACTTTCTGGCTTACGGGCGATGGGGCTTCTATGTATGATTTCTCCGCCAAAATGACTTCATTTCTTATAGCTAGCTCCTGTTCACGGTCTTTCCTCTTAATTATTGCTATTTGCTGTATTAATGTGCCTCTGATATAGGCTTTTAGGGAATCCCAGACTATACCAGGTGGAGCTGTACCCTTATTTATTTGGAGAAATTCCCTTATCTTATCCTGAAGGGGACTTGTCATGCCCATTAATTCCAACCAGCCAGGGTTTATCCTCCACTCCCCTAAGCCTGGTCTAGCTCCCAAAGACACTATCATGGACAGGGGGGAATGATCTGAGATCCCCCTTGCCTCATATTCTATATCCTGTACCACCTCCGCCGCCTCTTTATTCCCGAAAACCATATCGATTCTTGATAATGTATGGTCCTAGAAAAACAAGAATACTGCCTTTCCTGAGGATGTCGTATTCGCCACAGATCATTTAATCCTATTTCGGATAAGAATCCCTGTAGACGCCCTATTCTGACCCCAACTGGTTTAGGAAACCTATCCAAGCGCCCGTCCAACGTTTCGTTAAAGTCACCTAATACTATCCACGGAACGCCTGGTTTGTCTAAGCAAAACCCCAGTAATTTATACATAACCTCCAACTTAAAGGGAGGAGGTATATAAATATTGGCTAAGATATATTGCTGCCCGCCCAACAGTCCATATAAAAAAACAAATCTCCCCTCCTCGTCAATAGAGGACTCCTTACACAGGAAATGTGTGCCCCTTCTGACCAACACGCTCACACCCCTAGAATATGATGTATGAAAGGAATGGTAGTATGTCAGAAATTTCCGATTATTTAACAGTGGGGCTGTACTAGGGGTTAAATGCGTCTCTTGGAGAAAAAGGAAACCAGGAACTCCCCTCTCTGTTTCCAACATGACCGCTGCTCTCTTTTTTGAATCCCCCAGCCCCCTCACATTCCATGAAATAATATGTACACTACCCATGAGAGTCGATAGTTGCTAAATCGGCCGGGGGAGGGGGGGAAGGGGACCCGTCAACCCCCACCCACCCCCACCCGAACCTCCCATACCCACAGTGCGTGCTCGAAGTACCCCTCCGTCCCTACTACCCTCCCACTCACCCCCCGCCCTCCCACCCTCCCTCCCTTCCCCCTACCCCCCCATGCCCATCAGGGCATCCCCTGGGGGTCACTATTGTGGCCCGATTTTCCATACACTCAGAACCCAAAGCGCCCAGCCCCGCCCCCCCTTCTCCCCCGATTTACCTAGAAACTCAAAAGCTCCCTAGCCTTCCCCCCCTCATCCTCACTCTCTCCCTCCTCTTTGGGTAACATTTGAATAACATAAACTTAAGCTAACCTTCCATTACACCCAACTTTTCCAAAGGAGAGGAAGAAAAAAAAAAAGAAAAAAAAAAAAAAAGGGGGGGGAACCCCCAAATAGTGCTTTGCCAATGAATTTATATATTGTATTTTGTGCAATGCGCGCATTCGCGTATTTCATAACCTCCCCTCCCCCAATAGATGTTCAAATCTTGTGCCAATCTCATAGAGAGGAAATCATGACGCCTCTCCTCTCAATAAATATACGAGCTACTTAACCACTTTCTCAAAAAAACAAAAAACAAAAAAAAAGTGCCTTACCAATAAACTTATATAAACTTATATATTATCATTTGTGCAATATAAGTGCCCATATTTCCTCACCTCCCTCCCCCCCCCCCCAGTAAATATCCAAATCATGTGCCAGTCTCATAGAGAGGAAATCTATATACCTCCCCTCCCACAGCTATTTAATTTCTTATTACTTTTTCCTTTCCCTTCCCTTGCTTCCTCCTTCCCCCTTACACTCTTCTCTTCCTTCAAAGAAAAAAAAAAAAAAAGAAAGAAAAAAAAAATGCTCAATACTACTCCGCCAATACCTTCCTATTAAACATTTATGGTGAAATTTATCCTGTATAATTCTGTTCATTCCTTAACCCTTCCACCCCCCTCCCTGCTAATAAGTGACCCTTTAGTGACTCAACACTCCTTAAAACTATTACATCCATTTATACATTCAATATTGCTAATTAATAAAATATTCCACGTGCGAATATTGTGCAGTTCTCATTCTGGAAGACAAAAACCCCAAAAAAATAAAAAAAAATAAGGGGGGGGGGGGAACAAGGGGGGAGAGGAGAGACCTCTCCAAAAACGAGTTTTCCAAGCATGATGATTCTAGGGAGAGCTAGAGATCTTTTTTATGTTCCTCCATCCACTTTTCCACCTCATGTGGAGCGCCAAAAAAAAAGGTTGAACCCAGAGCAGTTATGCGTAACCGAGCAGGATACAACAGTGCGTAGCTTAGCTTATATTTTTGAAGAATTCGCTTAATAGGGATAAACTCAGCTCTCTGCTTCTGTAGGTCTGGAGAAAAGTCTGGGTAAAACGATACTCTGGTCCCCTTATAAAAGATGTCCCTCAATTCCCTAATTCCACAGTTCCCAGGTAGAAAGCATATTCTTTGATGCTAAGCGCCTTTTATTTGCGTGGTTAACGGGCGGAGGTTATCCTAAGCAAAGGTGCACTATTGTGGTCTACTGTATCAAATGCTGCGCTGAGGTCTAACAGTACCAGGAGACATGACTCTCCGTCATCCGCTGCTTCGAGGGCGTCGTCCCAAATCTTAAGGAGTGCCGTTTCTCTTCCATGACCCGGTGGAAGCCTGATTGCAGCGGGTCCAGGAGTTTGTGTGTATCCAGGTGGAGTTGTAACTGTTGTACTACAGCTTTCTCCATGATCTTCAAAATGGTGTTAAGGCTTGTAATTGGCCTATGGTTGTTTGGGTCCTGAGGGTCGAGGTTAGGTTTCTTTAGCAGAGGTTTGACAATGCCTTGTTTGAAGGTGCTAGGAACGATCCCTTCTTGGAGTGATCGGTTTATGAGGTGCGTTATAGTGGCAGCCACGATGTCGGAATATTCTTTCAGTAGTTTTGTGGGGATGATGTCAATTGGTGAGGTACTGTCACAAAGTTTATTGATGTTGTTTTTTGTGGTGTCCGCGGTAATTGGGGTCAGTGAAAATTTTGGCGGTTGTGGAATGTTGGTGTAGATATCCTCTTTTTGTTTTTGATGGCTGAGGTTGGCTGTTTTTTTCTGACAAATTGTTTTCCTGATGGTTTCAACTTTATCGATGAAGAAATCCGACAGTTTGTCACAGTAATCTTGGGATTCATTTGCTTGGGGCTCTAGGCATACCGAGTTCATTGATTGATTGACTATTTTAAACAGTTCCCGCGGGCGGTTTAAGGCCGTTGAGATTGTATATGAGAAGTGATCCTTTTTAGCTTTGAAGATTTCTTTGCGGTAATTCTCTGAGACCTTTGTAGTTTGAGTGGTTTTCCTCTGTGGGAATTCTTCTCCATGTTCTTTCCGCTCTTCTGCATTCTTGCTTTAGTAGGAAGAGGGAGCCATTAAACCATCCAAAGTTTTTCTTCCTGATGAGAGCCCTGCATTTTGGGGCTACCGAGTCTGCTGATTGCAGTAATGCCTTGTTCAGGGAGTTGAGTGTTTGCTCCGCAGAGTGGCTTAAGGTCATTGTAGTTATCTTATTAGATTACAGTTTTTTCTGCGATCTGGTCCAGTGCATTGTTGTTGCAGGCTTCCGTTTTTCATCTGTGATGTTGGAGGAGATTGAATTTGATGGCGTGGTGGTCCGTCCATGGCAATGTCATGTTGTCGAGTATGTTGATGTCAATGTTTTGTTTGAAAATGAGGTCCAGGGTGTGTCCTGACCCATGCATGGGAGTCTTTATCAGTTGCTGGAGACCCAATTCTTCTAGTTGATTGATGCAGGCGGTCACGATGGGGTCTTTGGGCTCGTTTGCCCAGAGATTGAAATCTCCGAGTGCAAGGAAATTTTTGAATTTCAGGGTGTGTACTGTGATGAATTCCGTGAGGGATGAAAGAAGATGGGACTTTGGTCCCGGTGGTCTGTAGCATAGTAGAATATGAGTGGTGTCATGGGGTGTTGATTGAAGATGTAGCGTCAGGGTCTCCATAAAAGGCACTGGGTTCTGTGATGATGGTTTGGTGAGCCCCAGGTGAGATTTAAAGATCACTGCTAGGCCTCCTCCTTTTTTCCCTTTCCGGTGCTCGGTTAGAATGCTGTAGTTTTTCAGCACCAATTCGGTGAGGATGGTGTTGCAGTCAGGGGTTAGCCAGCTTTCGGTGATGAAGAGGCAGTCTACATTGTTCTCGGTGATCAAGTCGTGTACTTCCAGTCTGTGTTTGACTGCAGACCTGGTGTTAATCAAGGCGCAATCTAATTGTAGTGGTTGAGTAGATCTCTTCCTGTGGTTGGTGGTTGCTTGTCATCCGGTCTTTAGCAGTTGCTCTTTTTGAAGGATTTTTTGTATGGAAGATGGCAATGTAGTGTTGATGTTCCTTAGTCTGTGGAGAACTTCTGCTGAGTATTTGAAGTGGCACATGGTCTGTGGATGAGGTTGATGGTACTAGGGTCCTAAGATGATGATCCTGATCAGGGTTTTGACCCTGAGGATGGGTTAGGTATCAGACTTGCCGCCGTGCTATGGCAATTAGTAAGCGCGTAAGTTGATCAGGGAATGCCTGTGCGGAAGGAGTTGTTGTATTGGGTTGCTGGCTGTTCCAGCTACCTTTGCTTGAGGTGAAGATCCCCACTCAGAAAATAAATCTGGTGGTGATCCGGAGTAGCAGTCCTAAAGATGTTGTGAAATGGATATGGAGGCCAGAGGTAGGGGTATGCTAAACCTACGGCCGTTCCGATTGATCCAGAGGAAGGCGAAAAAACCCCCTGGCAGTGGCAGCCAAATGCACCAGCGGGGAAAAAAAATCCTCCCCGACCCCGGAGGCGGTCGGACGCCATCCCTGGATCAATCACTAGGGGGGGTGCGAGCTTACCTGGTTGCGGTGGCCCCCGTTAGCTGTCAGGTGGTTTGGTTGTGGTGGTTCTGGCTTGCTGTAAACCTGGCGCTTCTGGTGAGTGGTCCGGTTGCCACATGCAGTGGGGTCTTTTTTTTTTAACTTGATACTACTTTATTAAAGATTTTTCAAGTACAAAGTAACAATATTATATACAATACAAAAAGAACTTTGTTTCATACAAAGTAATACAGTGGCGAAGCTGCGTCCAACACACCCGTTACCACAAGCGCGCCATGCTCCTTTTCATTTCCATTCCTTTCCATTTGGCGACTTAATCACCTGAGCTACTGTTGGGGAGCCGTTCGTTTGGACCAAAAGGGAGAGGGCTCTACCCACCTCCCCTTCGCCAAAATAATGCTGGCGTTGAAATATACGCCTGTTCTCTGCATTTTTTAAAAGAGCCATTTTGTACACTTGTTGGCTATCCAGCCATACTTTCTGGCTTACGGGCGATGGGGCTTCTATGTATGATTTCTCCGCCAAAATGACTTCATTTCTTATAGCTAGCTCCTGTTCACGGTCTTTCCTCTTAATTATTGCTATTTGCTGTATTAATGTGCCTCTGATATAGGCTTTTAGGGAATCCCAGACTATACCAGGTGGAGCTGTACCCTTATTTATTTGGAGAAATTCCCTTATCTTATCCTGAAGGGGACTTGTCATGCCCATTAATTCCAACCAGCCAGGGTTTATCCTCCACTCCCCTAAGCCTGGTCTAGCTCCCAAAGACACTATCATGGACAGGGGGGAATGATCTGAGATCCCCCTTGCCCCATATTCTATATCCTGTACCCCCATATTCTATATCCTGGACCACTATTGTGGCCCGATTTTCCATACACTCAGAACCCAAAGCGCCCAGCCCCGCCCCCCCTTCTCCCCCGATTTACCTAGAAACTCAAAAGCTCCCTAGCCTTCCCCCCCTCATCCTCACTCTCTCCCTCCTCTTTGGGTAACATTTGAATAACATAAACTTAAGCTAACCTTCCATTACACCCAACTTTTCCAAAGGAGAGGAAGAAAAAAAAAAAGAAAAAAAAAAAAAAAGGGGGGGGAACCCCCAAATAGTGCTTTGCCAATGAATTTATATATTGTATTTTGTGCAATGCGCGCATTCGCGTATTTCATAACCTCCCCTCCCCCAATAGATGTTCAAATCTTGTGCCAATCTCATAGAGAGGAAATCATGACGCCTCTCCTCTCAATAAATATACGAGCTACTTAACCACTTTCTCAAAAAAACAAAAAACAAAAAAAAAGTGCCTTACCAATAAACTTATATAAACTTATATATTATCATTTGTGCAATATAAGTGCCCATATTTCCTCACCTCCCTCCCCCCCCCCCCCCCCAGTAAATATCCAAATCATGTGCCAGTCTCATAGAGAGGAAATCTATATACCTCCCCTCCCACAGCTATTTAATTTCTTATTACTTTTTCCTTTCCCTTCCCTTGCTTCCTCCTTCCCCCTTACACTCTTCTCTTCCTTCAAAGAAAAAAAAAAAAAAAGAAAGAAAAAAAAATGCTCAATACTACTCCGCCAATACCTTCCTATTAAACATTTATGGTGAAATTTATCCTGTATAATTCTGTTCATTCCTTAACCCTTCCACCCCCCTCCCTGCTAATAAGTGACCCTTTAGTGACTCAACACTCCTTAAAACTATTACATCCATTTATACATTCAATATTGCTAATTAATAAAATATTCCACGTGCGAATATTGTGCAGTTCTCATTCTGGAAGACAAAAACCCCAAAAAAATAAAAAAAAATAAGGGGGGGGGGGGAACAAGGGGGGAGAGGAGAGACCTCTCCAAAAACGAGTTTTCCAAGCATGATGATTCTAGGGAGAGCTAGAGATCTTTTTTATGTTCCTCTATCCACTTTTCCACCTCATGTGGAGCGCCAAAAAAAAAGGTTGAACCCAGAGCAGTTATGCGTAACCGAGCAGGATACAACAGTGCGTAGCTTAGCTTATATTTTTGAAGAATTCGCTTAATAGGGATAAACTCAGCTCTCTGCTTCTGTAGGTCTGGAGAAAAGTCTGGGTAAAACGATACTCTGGTCCCCTTATAAAAGATGTCCCTCAATTCCCTAATCCTACGCATCAAAATAGTGTGATCATTATAGTTCACGAATTTCAAAATCAATGGCCTGGTGCGTTCCTCTGATGCCCGAGATCTTGAGGGGACTCTATGAGCCCTTTCTATGGCAAAAAGTGGAGTAAAAGGGATGTCACCCAGAAGTTCTTTAAACCAGTTTTCCAGAAAGATTATAGGGTTGGGGCCCTCACTCCCCTCTGGAAGACCAATCAGGCGAACGTTATTTCTGTGACTTCTATTTTCCATTTCGTCTAATTTTAATGCCTGCGTAGCTATTTGTTTCTGTAACCCGGACATTTTTTGCTGTAATGGGAGGAGATCGTCCTCAACTATGCTTAATCTTCCTTCTAGGACCGTGGTTCTTTCCATTGTATTACTCAGTAATTGGCTCATGGAATGTAATTCAGCTTTAATACTGCTCAGCTGATTATTGAGACCACAAATAGAAACTTTGCATTCGTTAACTGCTTGCAGTATGTAGCGTAGTGTAGGTTCACCACTCCCTAGCATAGGGAGTTCCGCTAAAGCTGTTGTATTATGTACTGTCTTACTTGCTGCCAGAACCGAGTCGTTCACCTTACTTCCAATGGGTGATCGAGCTGGGTTTGGTGCTAATTGACTGGAGCTTCTCCTATCCGGAGCAGCCCCCTGCGGTCTTGTTTGCCCAGTTGGCTGATGGATTCCCCTTCTGGTGGGAGAGGTTGCGTGGGCAAAACGTTCCAGTTTAGCTGCTGCTACAGCAGTTGCCTGGCTCGCTTTTCTTTGGCGGCCCGGGTTTTTTGATTCCCCTCGCTAAGCGATCCGTCCTCCGGGGGGTGAGTATGGCCAGTGGGGAAAGGAGGGGCCCAGCTTACTACCAGAAGTAGGGGGGGTGCACAATGGCAGCTCTATTTCCTTGCAATTTGTCTTTTTGAATGGTCCGTATAGTTAATTGCAAAACAGTGCAGTGCAATGCAGTTTGATGTAGTTTAATGTAGAACAATGTCCTCAGTTCAGGAGCACAACAAGCTAGCCATGCAAAGAAAAGAAAAGTTTTCGCCAGAGCTACTGATGGAGGGAATGGAGGAGATGTTATATTAGCTTATAAGAGCAGTAGTGACTATGGACATTTCCCAACTCTCGCTCCCTACTCGCACTTGTCTTCTCCACCATTATAATGAAGAGCTATGCAATTGCTGCGGCTCAATTCCTCAGTCCAAGGACACGACAAGCTGATCATATAGGGGGGAGAGAAAGGGAGAGAATTTCAACCAGTTCCACCAAGAGGGACAGGGCTGCTAAACCTCTCTGAGAGCCTCAGCTGCACACAAGCCTGCTTGCTGCATCCTCCTGGAAAGTTATGTTTAGTAAATGGCACAGCTGGTACAGTTCATTTGACATTTGCTTTTACATTCCCCAGCTCTTGCCCCCTCCTCCTTTCTCCTCTCTCCCCCACGTCTCTCTCCCGTGTTACCGTCTGCCTAGGCAGTTGCCTTAGGCTACTCAGAAGCTCCTCCACTGGCCCTCTGCTCACTCGATTGCTTCCTTCAGTTTTCAAGCGGCCCGCCCTGCTGGGTTGCCTGACGTAACTCGCGATATCCCGCAGCCGCTGTGTAGCTCCCTCGGGTTCCTTCGGTACACTCCTTCTACTACATCGCTGTCAAGCCGAGCCAGGGACTCGCGATAATACGGCCGCCCGCGAGATCTCCCTCGGCTCACTCCAGCGTCACGAACAATACTCGCTCGGGTCGGCTAGTTTCCACAGGCTCAGACGGAGAGAGGATGGGACCGCTGTGTTGGGCTCAGCGCATAGCTAGACGCCACTACCGTTTCCAGGCTAATTTCTTCCCATCGAAGGGAAGCGAGGGGAGACAGGAACAGCGCGCCCTGGATTCACACTCACTCTCTCACTCCCGCATCCGGCCACAGCAGTGGGGTCTTTAAAATGGAGGGGCCCTTCAGCCTGCTGAGTGGATGGAGGTAGGATAGCCGGAAGGAGAGTTTTTTGGGCTGTGGCTCAGCCGCAGCCACCAATCTGCATTGGCTAAATAATTAGCACATTGGGGGTGATAACAGGGTGGCTGCAGTGTGGCCCACCTTAAGGCTAATGAGCTAGGGGCACCGGGTTCCTTAGGATCTGCTGGAAAGGGAGGGGGTTGATAATTTAGCCACCGAGGTTGGGCGAGATGGCCGTCGACTAAGCCGGAGCACCAGGCTTTCCTAAATCCACGTCCCGGGCCCCGGTATCAATGAGGGTCAGGATCTGGGGGGGGGGGGGGCGAGCGGCGTGCGAGCCCGGGTCTGCTCCAGCTCTAGGATGGAGTGCACAACGGCTGCCAGGTAGAGTGAGCGTGGTACGGGGCCAGACTAGGCCGGAGCCGCGGTGTTGCCTAAACACCTACCCGGAGCGGGTGGTGGGCAGTACGTGGCCGTGGCGGGAAGATTGAAAACGAGAGGTGGATCTGGTGGCTAGGGGGGATTGTTCCTAGCCCCCGTGTCACTGTCCTCACTGAGTCCAGGTGAGGATGCTAGTAGCTGGTAGCTGCTGGAGTCCCGGGGGAGAGCGGGGAGATCTGTGGCTGGAGCTAGGGACGGAGCCTCTGTCGGCACACGTCTGCTCTGCTCTGCTGCTCTTCGCAGTGCTCTCAAGTGTTATGCTGCTGAGTGTTATCCTCTACAACTCTGCGCAGATCAGCGCGCCAGCATCATTTACAGAAGCTGGCTTGGGGTGCACACCCTGATCGTGCACTGCCAGCCCAAAACTAGCTTGCCCAGTGCCTGTCATATGGGAAAAACATTATTGGGGCGGGAGGGTGACACCAACTCTAGTGACGCCACTGACTATATGGACCTCCTATGTATTTATACATGATATTCCTCAATCGTTTCTTCTCCAGAGAGAATATAGATAGGGTTCTGCCATGTTTTCCCCATAGATAAACTCCTCTATGCCTCTTATCAGTTTGGTTACCATGCTTTTCATTGTTTCCAGTTTTCTTATATCCTTTTTCTGAACAGGTGCCCAAAAATGTAACTGCATATTCCAGATTTGGTCTTAATAATGAGTCTATACCTATTTTAATACAGAAAATGATTTTTCTAGCTTGAGAAACTGCAGCTTGGCACTATTATTAGTCATACGATCTACCAGAACACTCAGATCCTTCTCAATCATTGACTCCCCCAGTTGTCCTAGGATTTATGGTGTATGTTTTTAGCCATGTTTTACATTTATCAACTTTAAAACAAATTTTCCACATAGATGCCAAATGAAATTATACATTGAAGCTGGCTTGGAGACATACTGTAAGGATTCTAGTGCATAGCTTTGTGTCATTTGCAAACACTGAAGTGGTTCTTTTAATGTAAAGCTCCATATCTTTTATAAATAGGATAAAAAGTAAGACTCCAAACACTATGGCCACTAATAACCTCAGACCAGTGTTTACATAGTTAGTCAGTTTTAAAAAAGACAAGTCCATCTAGTTCAACCATAAAAAAAAAAAAAATCATCATACAATCTCATATACCCAATCCTATGCCCACAGTTGAGCCAGAGGAAGGTGAACCCCAATAGCCCCCCCCCCCCCGGAAAAGCAGGATCCAATTTGCTACAGCAGGGGAAAAAATTCCTTCCTGATCCCAGAGAGGCAATCGGATTTTCCCTGGATCAACTTTACCTATAAATGGGAGTCTACTCCACATTTTCACAGCTCTTACTGTGAAGAAACCTTTCCATATTCAGAGATGAAATCTCTTTTCCTCTAGACGCAAAGAGTGCCCCCTTATCCTCAGTATTGACCGTAAAGTGAATAACTCAATACCAAGTTCACTATATGGACCCTTTATATATTTATACATGGTGATCAATTCAGTTTGCCTAATATCAAACTTAATTTCATAATTGTCCACATCAGCTTTATGGTTGCCCTCAAAGGGCCGGTTGTATCTAATGCAGGCCTTACATGGTCGAATTTCCAACAAATTTTCTTTTCATTTTTTTTTGTGATCCGATGATACCACCATTGATTTTCGAAATTCGGCCGACCAAGCCTTCAATTTCACCTCATGTTGCTACAGAAAATAATTTTCGTGGCCGGGAATCTTTTCTCTCCATAAATTTTCTTTTCTTATTACATTTCTTGCACGATTCTCCCATCATTGATTAGAAAATCGTTTGTATTTCAAAAAATTTCCAACATGTCCGATTCCTCAAATTTGATTTCCGCACGAAAATCGGCTGTTGCTGCAGCCCACTAATGGTACGAAAATTCTTAGATACCATTTTCGAAAGAAAATTGGTTTGAATTATGAACCGTGTATGGCCGGCATAAGACTGTATACAGTATAGAATTGTGTTTCCCCTAAAAATGATAAAAATTTGTTAATTATAATATAACAGTTAAACTGCCGACAATAGTCCAATAGGGGAATATAATTTGGTGTGGCCCACATAAAGAAGCCTACAGGGACAGGCGAGGCAATATACCACAAAGTCAGTAGAACCATTATAAGTTGTCAATTTAGTATGTATTACCCTTAGCGGTGAATTGTTTTTGGTCATGTTAAACAAAGTCACAGGTTTTGAATAAGGCTTTCTGACAGCAATACAAATCTGAGATAAAGTGAGGTAGTGGTTTGAGTGGATATCAGAGGTATCAGTTTACTTGGTGCCAGTTTATTCTTAAGGGTAGGGGCTTTTCTATAGGTAATCTTGTCCCCCCCCCCCAATGACGGGTTTTAAGTGAGGGTCTTGTAGTAATATCCCCCAATGTTTGGTAAAAATATGCTTCATTTTCCTGTATTGATTGTGGTATCTAGCGACAGGGCCGCTGATAGGCCAGTACAACTGGCCCTGCTGTACCAGGCCTGACCAGCAGGGGGGCCCGGGCAACCTGAACTGCAAAATTTTATGTATAAAAAAAAAAAAAAAGTTCCTCCTCCACCGATCAGTTTTTGTTTTTTTAATGTGCTATGTGCTGTATTCGTTTCAGTATGCGTCTGCAGGGGAGGGACTCTTTCCTGTATTTCGGGCGTGGAAGAATACGTCTTCTGCACCGGCTCCTAATGCTCCGCACAAGTCCCGGCCAGCATATAATGTTATGGTGTTGTGGAGTGATATTCCCAATCCTCTCTCTCTCCGCGTGACAAGAACTTGGTAGCAGAGTGAGAGGCGACTCAGGCGAGCAGAGAGAGCAGGGGCCGGGCGATCGAGTCGAGATCTTGTGAACAATTACAGGTGAGGTGTATGCATGCTTTGGGGGGCGGGGGGGCTTGAAGTTCAACATCTGCAATACATACCCTGCCAATACCCAATACCCTGCCAATACTATGCAATACATACCCTGCCAATACCCAATACTCTGCAATACATACCCTGCCAATACTCTGCAATACTTACCCTGTCAATACCCTGCCAATACTCTGCAATACTTACCCGCCAATACTCTGCAATACTTACCCTGCCAATACTCTGCAATACATACCCCGCCAATACTCCGCAATACATACCCCGCCAATACTCTGCAATACATACCCCGCCAATACTCTGCAATACATACCCCGCCAATACCCTGCCATAATTACCCTGCCTATACCCCGCCAATACTCTGCAATACATACCCCGCCAATTGTTTCAAGGTGGGGTCTGGGGAGGGGCAATGGGTGGGGCCAGGGGTGGGCTGAAGGAGGGACCAGGGGCGGCGCCAGGGTGGAGCTGAAGGGGACCCCATCAGGTAGGCTGTACGGGGCCCATGATTTCTATCAGCGGCCCTGTCTAGCAATACATACCCTGCCAATACCCAATACTCTGCAATACATACCCTGCCAATACCATGCCAATACTCTGCAATACATACCCTGCCAATACCCAATACTCTGCAATACATACACTGCCAATACTCTGCAATACATACCCTGCCAATACCCTGCAATACATACCCTGCCAATACCCTGCAATACATACCCTGCCAATACCCTGCAATACATGCCCCGCCAATACTCTGGCAATACATACCCCGCCAATACTCTGCAATACTTACCCCGCCAATACTCTGCAATACTTACCCCGCCAATACTCTGCAATACTTACCCCGCCAATACTCTGCAATACATACCCCGCCAATACCCTGCAATACATACCCCGCCAATACCCTGCAATACTTACCCCGCCAATACTTACCCTGCCAATACTTACCCTGCCAATACTCTGCAATAAATACCCTGCCAATACTCTGCAATAGTTACCCTGCCAATACTCTGCAATAGTTACCCTGCCAATACTCTGCAATAGTTACCCTGCCAATACTCTGCAACAGTTACCCTGCCAATACTCTGCAATACATACCCTGCCAATACTCTGCAATACATACCCTGCCAATACTTACCCTGCCAATACTCTGCAATAAATACCCTGCCAATACTCTGCAATAGTTACCCTGCCAATACTCTGCAATAGTTACCCTGCCAATACTCTGCAACAGTTACCCTGCCAATACTCTGCAACAGTTACCCTGCCAATACTCTGCAATACATACCCTGCCAATACTCTGCAATACATACCCTGCCAATACTCTGCAATACATACCCTGCCAATACTCTGCAATACATACCCTGCCAATACCCTGCAATACATACCCCGCCAATACTCTGGCAATACATACCCCGCCAATACTCTGCAATACTTACCCCGCCAATACTCTGCAATACTTACCCCGCCAATACTCTGCAATACATACCCCGCCAATACCCTGCAATACATACCCCGCCAATACCCTGCAATAGTTACCCCGCCAATACTTACCCTGCCAATACTGACCCTGCCAATACTCTGCAATAAATACCCTGCCAATACTCTGCAATAGTTACCCTGCCAATACTCTGCAATAGTTACCCTGCCAATACTCTGCAACAGTTACCCTGCCAATACTCTGCAATACATACCCTGCCAATACTCTGCAATACATACCCTGCCAATACTTACCCTGCCAATACTCTGCAATAAATACCCTGCCAATACTCTGCAATAGTTACCCTGCCAATACTCTGCAATAGTTACCCTGCCAATACTCTGCAATAGTTACCCTGCCAATACTCTGCAACAGTTACCCTGCCAATACTCTGCAATACATACCCTGCCAATACTCTGCAATACATACCCTGCCAATACTCTGCAATACATACCCTGCCAATACTCTGCAATACATACCCTGCCAATACTCTGCAATACATACCCTGCCAATACTCTGCAATACTTACCCTGCCAATACTCTGCAATACCTACCCTGCCAATACTCTGCAATACTTACCCTGCCAATACTCTGCAATACATACCCCGCCAATACTCTGCAATACTTACCCCGCCAATACTCTGCAATACTTACCCCGCCAATACTCTGCAATACTTACCCCGCCAATACTCTGCAATACTTACCCCGCCAATACTCTGCCAATACTTACCCCGCCAATACTCTGCCAATACTTACCCCGCCAATACTCTGCCAATACTTACCCCGCCAATACTCTGCCAATACTTACCCCGCCAATACTCTGCCAATACTTACCCCGCCAATACTCTGCCAATACATACCCCGCCAATACTCTGCCAATACATACCCCGCCAATACTCTGGCAATACATACCCTGCCAATACTCTGCAATACTTACCCCGCCAATACTCTGCAATACATACCCCACCAATACTTACCCTGCCAATACTTACCCTGCCAATACTCTGCAATAAATACCCTGCCAATACTCTGCAATAGTTACCCTGCCAATACTCTGCAACAGTTACCCTGCCAATACTCTGCAATAGTTACCCTGCCAATACTCTGCAATAGTTACCCTGCCAATACTCTGCAATACTTACCCTGCCAATACTCTGCAATACCTACCCTGCCAATACTCTGCAATACCTACCCTGCCAATACTCTGCAATACCTACCCTGCCAATACTCTGCAATACTTACCCTGCCAATACTCTGCAATACTTACCCCGCCAATACTCTGCAATACTTACCCTGTCAATACCCTGTCAATACTCTGCAATACTTACCCCGCCAATACTCTGCAATACATAACCCGCCAATACTCTGCAATACATACCCCGCCAATTGTTTCAAGGCGGGGTCTGGGGAGGGGCAATGGGTGGGACCAGGGGTGGGGCTGAAGGAGGGACCAGGGGCGGGACCAGAGTGGAGCTGAAGGGGGCCCCATCAGGTAGGCTGTACGGGGCCCCATGATCTCTATCAGCGGCCCTGTCTAGCGATAAACCTAACAAGCTGTTTGTTTTCTCCTTGGCTGATTTTTGGAGGTGGCTCTTTTTTTATCTTTTTGACCTGGAACAAACATGCTCCTTTCGACCTACTCCTGTCCAGCCATGCAAGGAATTCCCTAGCTTGTGGTGGATCTCTAGCCCACCTTTAACAATGCGGAAGTCTTTTCTTCCTTATCACTGGAAAATGATAACACACAGGCCGAGAAGGAGTGTTCTAGTCCCTCATGGTCCAGGGAACATGGTCATTGGTGGAAGACAAGCTCACCATCAACATCCTGTAATATGAATTGCTTTTCAACACCGGACCTCTTCTGCAAAGATACTGAATCAAGGTGCAATCAAACAATGAAACAATGCCATGGCTGTGGCCTACATCAGCCACCAAGGGGGCACCAGGAGTCATTTAACCTTGAAGGAAGCAAGCCTGATCACATCATAGATGGAGACTCGCTGTGTGATTTCCGCAGTCCACATTCCAGGAGTGGACAATTGGAAAGCGGATTACCTCAGCCACCAACACTTGAATCAAGGGGAATGGACCCTTCTCTCTGACATTTTCAACCCGATATGTCAGATTGGAGACCCCAGATATGGATATCCTTGTCTTCATATGTCCATAAGCTACCTCTGTTTGTAGCCAGGGCCAAGGATGATCAAGCACTGGTATTGGATGCCTTGATAATCCTCTGGTCTCAGTTCAGGCTAATACATGTCTTCACTCCAGTATGAATTCTGGCTTGCCTGCACCACAAAGTAGAGCAAGAGAAGAATCCAATGATTAACGTTACACCAAACTGGCCCAAAAAAACACAGGGGACAGGCATACTAAAACTACTGAAATATTATTGTTATAAGAGATAACTGCACCAACCCTAAAAATAACTATGTACTATGTGCCTAAACCACTATATCATACAGTGAATGTGAATATATAAAATTATACAAATATGTAAAAATACATATATATATATATATATATAAAGTTTTCCAGTGCTGCTCCTTTTCATTGTTATTGTATCCCTTGTGCTCAAAACTTCATGCTTGTATGCACCACCAATTAGTGATTCACCACCACCTTCCAAGGTTTACACTCACCAGAAAGCAATGATAAAAAACACCTCAATATTATGTCAGGATTAGTTTTCCTTCCATAGGATATACCACAGGTTAATCAGCATTGATCACAGTATTCCATCCATGCCTCAACAATCTCCAAATCTCATGGAAAACAAATAGCCATCATTGCGCAACATTCTTAACTTTATTGTGTATTATATAAAAATCGTAGGTGGATACACTCGCATGTTAGTGTGCCTATAAGACAGGTAAACATCTATCCAGTGTTCTGAGTAAAGCCTTTGCTTGCTGTCCAGTCTGTAGAAACCGGCTTGCATTGCAAGCCTCGGTTTGGTGTGGGTCAGTGGCAGGAATTGATGTTGATGCTATTCACTGGTCTCTACGCGTTTCGCATAATTTATGTGTCATCAGGAAGCTGGTGGCACCATTTTACTTTAGACATTAATGCCCATTCTTATGCCCATTTCATTTATCAGACTGGAAGTCCCCAAACCGCCATTTTGGTTACTGGTGTTTTATTGTCAATATTATGCTTGTTAACTTCCTGTTTTCCCCTTTACTTAATTTAGTCAAATTTTTATTTTGATCATCTAGATTGTGAATGGCAAATTCAGGCAAGAGGAAATAGCTGGATAGACTTTTACATAATCGACATTTAAAACTTGCACTTCCACCATAATGCAAAAATCCATATTAGAAAAAACTTCTGTATTTAAAACCCATTCACAATATGCTGCCTCTATAAAAATCAGTAAAATATCGTGCTGCAGAATACCTAAATGGATGTTATGGAAAAAGAAAAATTGAAATGAAAAATAAAAATATATAGAAAAATATAGAGAAATAAATCAAAAATAAATGAAAGTAAAGATAAAATTAAAATAAAATAAATAAAAATAAAATTAAAGGTGAAAATTAAATACAATATATAATTGACAATTTAAAAAAAAAAAAAAAATTAATGTTGGATTCCACATTCAACCCGTACAGTTTCATTGTGTTAATTTAAATATGCAGTGGGTTTTGTTACGCAAGACTTCCCTTGGTTTGAATTTCTCTAATTTTGTTCAATTTTAAGGTACTGTGAGTCCCTATTGTGTTTAATCCTGAAATGTTGTGAGACACAATGGTGTCTAAGTCCCTTCTTTATGTTTTGGATATGTTCACATATCATAATAGATCATTTTCTCATTGTTCTTCCTACATATTGCAGCCCGCAGCTGCATTCCAACACATATGTTACATGTGTGCTGCAACGTGTGATCAGTTTATCTATTATGTTTTTGAATAGTTGTATTTGATTGGAATTCTGATTTTCCTGTTCCTTTTTGTCGTGGTTCTACAAGGTCTGCATTTACCACACTTGTAGAATCCTTTATGATCAAAGAAAGTTACCATTTTCTTAGGTAGGTCAGGCACATTTTTTACCAGACTATCTCTGATACTACTTCCTCTTCTGTAAATGAACTTTGGTTTAGATGGTAGGATCTTACCAAGATGGGGATCATTACAAATAAATTGGCCAATTTTTCTTTACTATTTTCATCAGAGTTTTATATTCAGTATTGAATTCCATGATGGAAGATATTTTATTTTGCTTTCTTATTTTTAATGGTTTTTATTTGAGCATAATTTACCTATCTTTACTCCCTACTTGATCCCTAGTTTTCTCCAGTTCTTTTCTTGTATAAGCTTTTGTTTCAAATCTGTCAATTAGTGTTTCTGTGCATAATAATCCTCCATAAGGTCACAATTGCGGCTGATCCTTATGAATTGGCCCTGATCACCTCATAGATGGAGACTCGCTGTGTACTGTGTACTTGCTGTTGAGCAAGAACCCCAACAGGGAGTTGAAAATCTAATTAAGAGAATATCGAAATAATGGAATCGGTTCCAAAGATACACGATACGAACTAGACCACCAGGAAGACCAATTATTAGCATTATTGATTCTATTTATTCAACACAGGGGAATACCTGGATGTATTCCTATGAGCCCTAGCAAGCAAAAGACAGGCATTTATTAACAACCATAACAATGTCATAAACAGACTTGGGGAGGTGTGTGTAGATGACTCCACTCTACTGGTGACAATTGATGTGGAGTCACTATACACCAAAGTAAAACAGACAGATGCACTGGCAGCAGCGGCATGGGCATTAAAAAAACAGTCCGACCTAAAATTGATACAAAGAAAATTCATACTAGAGGGTCTAAGAATGGTAATGGGAAATTACCTTTTTGTCACAAATTCCACTATTATAGACAAATAAAGGGCGTAGGAATGGGGAACAAATATGCTTCAACAAATATAACCAACATAATCCTTAATAAGTGGGAGAAAGGGGACATTTTTGGAAGATATTGGCCACAAATATCAGTCTATAAAAGGTTTATAAGATGATATAATAATCATAATCATGGTAACCAAGAAGAGTTAGATGAGTTCATAAAACATATATACTAATGACTATGGCATTAAATTCAAAGTGAATGTCCAACAAGTTCCCACAAATTTTGTAGATCTGGAAATTTTTTAAAACTGCAACCAAATGAATACCAGAACACACTTCATGGACACAGACAGAAATGGATACATCCCTTACTGTAGTTGCCACCACCCACAGTGGAAAAGAGCCATACCTAAAGGCCAATTCATAAAGATCAGACGCAGTTGTGACCTTATGGAGCTTTATTATGCACAGACACACTAATTGACAGATTTGAAACAAAAGGTTATGCAAGAAAAGAACTGGAGCAAACTAGGGATCAAGTAGGGAGTGCCGATAGGGAAATGATGTTTAAAGAAAAAACATTAAAAATAATAGAGCAAAATAAATTATTCTTCATCACAGGATTCAGTACGGAATATAAAGGCCTGGAGAAAATAGTAAAGAAAAATTGGCCAATTATTTGTAATGATCCCCATCTTGGTAAGATCCTACCATCTAAACCAAAGTTCATTTACAGAAGAGGAAGTATCAGAGATAGTCTAGTAAAAAATGTTCCTGACCCACCTAAGAAAATGGTCATTTTCTTTGATCTTAAAGGATTTTACAAGTGTGGTAAATGCAAACCTTGTAGAACCACGAAAAAAAGAACAAGAAAAATATCAGAATTCCAACCAAATACTATACAAAAACATAAAATAGATAAACTGATAACGTGTTGCAGCACACATGTGCTATATGTGCTGGAATACAGCTGTGGGCTGCAATACGTGGGAAGAACAATGAGAAAATTATCTATTAGGATTAGGGATGAGCTTCGTGTTCGAGTCGAACGCATGTTCGACTCGAACATCGGTCGTTCGTGCGTTCGCCGAATTCCGAACGTTTGGGCCGTTCGCGGCAAAATTCGTGTGGCCCACAATGCACTGCGATGGCGCAATGCATTGCTGTCTCACGATTGGCCAAGCATGCACTGTGACCCCGCATGCTTGGCCAATCGCAGCGCCAGTAGCGGGAAGAGCAATGGTTGGCCACAGGCATCCTGCCTGTGGCCAATCATAGCTCAGACTGTAGTGCACGCCCCACACTATATAAAGCTGCCTTTCAGGCGGCCTCGTGTAGTGTTTGTTAGCATCTGAAGCAGTGGGTGTTCTGTGTACCTTCAACACAGTTACACACCAATCGTTTTTGGCTGATTTACTATTTTGCTCTTGTGTAGTGGTTACTGTCTGTGCCCTGACCGCAGTATACACCACTATATTCACCTCACCTATATAGCTAGTGATCTAGCTTTAATAATAGAGCTTGCAGTCAGTAGTGTTAGTGCGTGCTGTCTGCGTGCTCTGTACCCAGTACATACCACTATATACACCTACATAGCTGTTCTCTATTTGAGCCCGATTGTCATTTGCTGGAGTTATTGGAAGTTGTGTGTGCTTCCAGCACAGCACAGTATACATCTGTATATACCCCTTTAACTCTGCTGTTTTCTTGTTATTGTCTGCGTGCCCTGACCGCAGTATACACCGTGATATTCACCTCACCTATATAGCTAGTGGTCCATCTTTAACAATAGAGCTTGCAGTCAGCAGTGTCACTCAGGAGATAGTGCGTGCTGTGTGCCTGCTCTGTACCCAGTACATACCGCTATTATCCACCTACATAGCTGTTCTCTATTTGGGCCCGATTGACATCTGCTGGAGTTATTAGAAGTTGTGTGTGCTTCCAGCACAGCACAGTATACATCTGTATATACCCCTTTAACTCTGCTGTTTTCTGGTTATTGTCTGCGTGCCCTGACCGCAGTATACACCGTGATATTCACCTCACCTATATAGCTAGTGGTCCATCTTTAACAATAGAGCTTGCAGTCAGCAGTGTCACTCAGGAGATAGTGCGTGCTGTGTGCCTGCTCTGTACCCAGTACATACCGCTATTATCCACCTACATAGCTGTTCTCTATTTGGGCCCGATTGACATCTGCTGGAGTTATTGGAAGTTGTGTGTGCTTCCAGCACAGCACAGTATACATCTGTATATACCCCTTTAACTCTGCTGTTCTATAAAAAAGGCATCTGCAGGAGTTAGTGGGTGTTGTGTGCCTCCAGCACAATATAAACTACCCAACTACTGTTTTACCCAACTCCCTTCAGGCCATTACCATGTCTGGAAGGCCAGCAAGGAGAGGCAGACAGGCGCGAGCCGATAAAAGAGGGCAAGCAGGCTCTGTGTCTAGAGACAACAGTGCTGGTCGGGGACGCGGTGCATTGTCATCAGCACGTGGCCATGGGACATGCTTGTCCTTCTTTTCTGCAGCTGGACATGTTGAACCGCAACATGCCAACGACTTGGTAGAGTGGATGACCAAGCCCTCTTCATCCTCCTCATCCTCTCTCACCCAGTCTCAGGGTAGTAGAAAAGCAGCTGCCAACACATCGTCGTCCCTCCTCTCAATGTCATCATCAGTGACTCCTTCCCTAGACCCACCACGTCCTCCTGAGGAGTCTCCTGAACTCTTTGAGCACAGTGTTGGGTACATGCTCCAGGAGGATGCCCAGTGTTTGGTGGGCTCTGATGATGACACTCAGCTAGAGGAAGGCAGTAGCGTGAGCACAGAGAGAGGGGATGCTCAAGAAGGACAGCAATCTGGCAGTCATGTTCCACAAGCTGCAGCATACTGCCAGGTTTGCTACAGCGATGAAGAGGGAGGGGATGATGAGGGCACTGACTCCACGTGGGTGCCTGGAAGGAGGGAGGAGGAGGAGGAGGAGGAGGAGGCACATGTCCAACGAGGCAGGATGCCCTCCGGGGGCCAGCTTAGGGGCAGCACACCGACTGAATCACACCGCAGAGCTCCGCCTGCGCAGAGCGCTTCCTCTGCGCAGAGCGCTTCCTCTGCGCGTTATTCTAAAAGTTCTTTGGTGTGGGCCTTTTTTGAGACGAGTGCATCAGATCGCACCGCTGCTATTTGCAACATATGTCTCAAGCGTATCTCACGTGGCCAAAACATCAGCCGCTTGGGCACCACATGCTTGACCAGACATATGTTGACCTGCCATGCAGCTCGTTGGCAAGCATACCTCAAAGACCCACACCAAAGAACAAAGCGGACCTCTCCTTGCTCCTCATCAGCTGGCATCTCCAACCCCACTAGACCTTCAGTCCTCTCTGAAACCTGCTCTGAGAGGAATGAAGGTGTAGAATTAGGTGTGTCACAGCCAAGTGCTTCCGGGAACTCTGCTAGTGGTACATCCACGTCCGATTATAGCAGACAAATGTCCCTGCCCCAGCTGCTGGACCGGCGGAAGAAATTTACTCCCAGCCATCCACATGCCCAGCGGTTGAATGCTAGCTTGGCTAAATTGCTAGCACTTCAACTGCTGCCTTTTCAGTTGGTAGACTCGGCCCCCTTCCGTGAGTTTGTACAATGTGCGGTTCCTCAGTGGCAGGTCCCCAAACGCCACTTTTTCTCACGGAAGGCAATTCCGGCTCTCTACCGGCATGTGGAAGGCAATGTCCTTGCCTCGCTGGACAGGGCGGTCAGCGGTAAGGTGCATATTACCGCTGACTCATGGTCCAGCAGGCATGGACAGGGACGTTACCTGTCTTTCACGGCCCATTGGGTCACTCTTCTGGCTGCTGGGAAGGATGCAGGACAAGGTGCAGTAGTATTGGAGGTTGTTCCGCCACCACGCCTCCAAAATGCTACTATTGGTTGTGACACACCTCTCTCCTCCACCCCCTCCTCTTCTTCTTCCTCCATGGCCTCTTCCAGTGCTCTGTCCTCAGAACCAGCGGTGCTCCGTAGGCGTTGCAGGGGCTACGCAAGTACGCAGGCAAAACGATGCCATGCCGTGCTTGCACTGGTTTGTTTGGGGGACAGGAGCCACACTGGGGCGGATGTTTTGTCAGCTCTGCAGGGGCAGGCCGAGAGGTGGTTGACGCCACGCCAGCTTAAGCCAGGAATGGTGGTTTGCGACAATGGCACCAACCTCCTCTCCGCCCTCCGACAGGGCCAACTGACCCATGTGCCCTGTGTAGCTCACGTCCTTAACCTGGTGGTGCAGCGGTTCTTGGGCAGGTACCCCGGCTTACAGGATGTCCTGAAACAGGCCAGGAGAGTCTGTGTGCATTTCCGCCGATCATTTAATGCCTGTGCTCGGCTGGCTGAGCTCCAAAAGGAGTTGAACCTGCCCAAGAACCGCCTTATATGTGACATGCCCACCAGATGGAACTCAACATTGGCCATGCTGCAGCGGCTGCACACGCAGCAGAGGGCCATCAATGAGTACCTGTGCGACTACGGCACCAGGACAGGGTCAGGAGAGCTTGGTTTTTTCTCACCACGCCAGTGGGGCATGATCAGGGATGCATGCACTGTCCTGTCACCGTTTGAGGAGGCCACAAGGATGGTGAGCAGTGACAGTGCATGCATCAGTGACACTATACCTCTTGTCCACCTCTTGGAGAATACGCTGCGTGGAATAATGGACAGGGCACTTGAGGCAGAACAGAGGCAGGAAGAGGAGGACTTCCTTGCCTCTCAAGGCCCCCTTTATCCAGACAGTGTTCCTGCTGTGCCACCCATCACACAGGAAGAGGGTGAGGAGGAGGAAGAGGAGGAGGAGGATGATTGTGTCAGCATGGAGGTGGAGGCTGGCACTCAGCATCAGCAGCAGCAGTCTTATAGGGATGATTTACAGTCCCAAGAAACACGTGGACTTGTACGTGGCTGGGAGGAGGTAGCTGCGGATCATGTTGTCCTTAGTGACCCAGAGGACTCCGGACCGAATGCCTCAGCTAACCTACGCTGCATGGCCTCCCTGATCCTGCAAAGCCTGCGGAAGGATCCTCGTATTCTTCGGATCAAGGAGAGGGACCATTACTGGCTGGCCACTCTCCTTGATCCACGGTACAAGGGTAAGGTTGCCGACCTTATCTTGCCATCGCAGAGGGAGCAGAGGATGAGACATCTCCGGGAGGCCTTGCAGAAAGCTCTGTGCAACGCGTTCCCAGAGACTGGGAGGTCACAAACTCCTGGTCCTGGACAACGTGTTGCTGAGGCATCAGTCAGAAGGAGCGGTGGAGAAGGTGGCCGTCTGACTGATGCTTTCAGACAATTTTTTAGTCCGCAGCCCCAAGGTATGATTGGTTCCAGCACCCATCGCCAGCGTCTAATTTACATGGTGCAGGAATACCTAGGGGCAAGGTCAGACTTGGACACCTTTCCCACTGAAAATCCTCTGGCTTACTGGGTCTTGAGGATGGATCACTGGCCAGAGCTTGCACAGTATGCAATTGAGCTACTGGCCTGTCCTGCATCCAGCGTTCTTTCGGAACGCACCTTCAGTGCTGCTGGTGGCTTCGTTACCGATCACAGGGTGCGCCTGTCCACCGAATCAGTTGATCGACTGACCTTCATCAAGATGAATCAGTCTTGGATCACCCACAGCTACCAAGCACCTGAAGCTGATGTAACCGAATAATTTTTTTTGAAATACCACATCCCTTCAAGACTGCCTATGCTGATGCTGAGTGACTGTCCTGTTATGTTGATTGTCTATCCTCTTCCTCCTCCGCTGATATGTTGGAAGAACATTTTTGGTTCTGGGTGATGCTAGCAGCCCAATTTTTCTGCCCCTGTTTAACAGGGGCGTTTAAGTAAAATTTTTGATGCAATGCTTTGCAGCAGGGCTAATTCCTGCAAAAAAACTAGAGTATATGGCAGAGGTTGCAGTGTGATGGCACCAGTGCCTAAGGCCCAATTTTTCTGCCCCTGTTTAACAGGGGCGTTTAAGTAAAATTTATGATGCAATGCTTTGCAGCAGGGCTAATTCCTGCAAAAAAACTAGAGTGTATGGCAGAGGTTGCAGTGTGATAGCACCAGTGCCTAAGGCCCAATTTTTCTGCCCCTGTTTAACAGGGGCGTTTAAGTAAAATTTTTGATGCAATGCTTTGCAGCAGGGCTAATTCCTGCAAAAAAACTAGAGTGTATGGCAGAGGTTGCAGTGTGATGGCACCAGTGCCTAAGGCCCAATTTTTCTGCCCCTGTTTAACAGGGGCGTTTAAGTAAAATTTTTGATGCAATGCTTTGCAGCAGGGCTAATTCCTGCAAAAAAACTAGAGTGTATGGCAGAGGTTGCAGTGTGATGGCACCAGTGCCTAAGGCCCAATTTTTCTGCCCCTGTTTAACAGGGGCGTTTAAGTAAAATTTTTGATGCAATGCTTTGCAGCAGGGCTAATTCCTGCAAAAAAACTAGAGTGTATGGCAGAGGTTGCAGTGTGATGGCACCAGTGCCTAAGGCCCAATTTTTCTGCCCCTGTTTAACAGGGGCGTTTAAGTAAAATTTTTGATGCAATGCTTTGCAGCAGGGCTAATTCCTGCAAAAAAACTAGAGTGTATGGCAGAGGTTGCAGTGTGATGGCACCAGTGCCTAAGGCCCAATTTTTCTGCCCCTGTTTAACAGGGGCGTTTAAGTAAAATTTTTGATGCAATGCTTTGCAGCAGGGCTAATTCCTGCAAAAAAACTAGAGTGTATGGCAGAGGTTGCAGTGTGATGGCACCAGTGCCTAAGGCCCAATTTTTCTGCCCCTGTTTAACAGGGGCGTTTAAGTAAAATTTTTGATGCAATGCTTTGCAGCAGGGCTAATTCCTGCAAAAAAACTAGAGTGTATGGCAGAGGTTGCAGTGTGATGGCACCAGTGCCTAAGGCCCAATTTTTCTGCCCCTGTTTAACAGGGACATGTAATTACAATTCTTGATATAATATTTCACAGGAGGGCCCCTTCCTGTGCCCACCCAGAGTAACTGTGAGGACTTATAGTGTTGTGGCACCAGCACCACAACCACCAAAGGTCAATTTTTCTACCACTGTTCAACAATGGCATGTAATTACAATTCTTGATATAATCGTTCACAGCAGGGCGCTCCAGCGGCCACCAAGAGTCACTTTGAGGGCTTACAATGTTGTTGCAAAACCAACACCTTGTTCCGCCATTTCTGCAGAGCATATAGGGCAGGCCCCTACTTTCAAACATCCAATTTACAAACATCTCCTACTTGCAAACGGAAGGAGACAACAGCAAGTGAGATGAAAAAAGATGGACGACAAAACAAATTATACAGGGGTGATAACCCTTCCCTATGTTTTCCAAAAAGCTTAAAGATATTTTTTTTGACTGGAGCTACACTTTAAAAATGTACCGGTTGAAAATGACAAACAGATTCAACTTAACACAACAAACCTACACAGTCCCTGTCTTGTTTGCACCGCCTGTATACTGCTGTTCTGAGTATATAGGGCCTGGGGGCCACACGCATTTCCTTTTTTTTAATATGGGTACAGGGTTCCCCTTAATGTGCGTACAAGACCCAAATAGGCTGGTAATGGGCAGGGAGGGCTACCCATGCCATTTTTCTCAATGATTTTCAACCATATTGCAGGAACCAGATATAACATTAAAACCGCAAGCAGTTTTAAATGGTGTTATTTCCGTTTAATGTCATTTTGTGCAGGGACTGTTCTAAACACGGGAAACACGTGGCACTTCACAGGCATACTATAGACACCCCCCAGGCACCATATTTAAAGGAATATTTCACTTTTTTTTTTCACTTTAATCGTCATTAAAATCAGTGCTCCCGCCAAAACGGTAGTTTTTAAAACTTTTTTTTGCAGTGACCCATGTCCCCTGAGGCAGGAGGCAGATCGCCAAACCCTTTTTAGCATACTATCTTGCATATTAGCCGTTAAAATTAGCACTTTCCAATTCGAACGTTCGAGTCCCATAGACTTCAATGGGGTTCTAACGTTCGTACCGAACGCGGGGGTCGTTCGCAAGTTCTGGTGCGAACCGAACCGGGGGGTGTTCGGCTCATCCCTAATTAGGATAGGTGGACATATCCAAAACTTAAAGAAGGGATTTAGACACCATAGTGTCTCGCAACATTTTAGGATTAAAAAGGATTAAGCACAATGGGCCACCACAGTACCTTAAATTCTATGCCATTGATAAAATTGAACAAAATTGAAGAAATTCAAACCTGCGAAGGGAAGTCTCATGTAACAAAACCAACTGGATATTTAAAACGAACACAATGAAACCATATGGGTTGAATGTGGAATTAAACATTTATTGTTTTATTGAAGCTTTTTATCTTTAATTTCACATTTTGTTTTTAAACTCATTTATTTTTTATCTCTCTACTTTTCTTTTTATATATATTTTTCATTTCATTTTTTATTTGTCCTTACTTTCATTTAGGTATTCTGCAGCATGATATTTATTCTACAGATTTTATATAGGCAACATATTGTGAATGGGTTTTAAATATAGAAGTTTTTTCTAATATGGATTTTTGCAGTAATGTTTTAAATGTTGATTAAGTAAAAGTCTATCCAGCTATTCCCTCTTGCCTGAATTTGTCATTCACAAACTAAATTCACAAATTTATTAGAAAGACTGTAGGACTTTATAGGCACTCCATGGATCACAGCAATATAATATAAAATAGAACTGTATTAAACAATTATCTTTAAAACAGCGGGACATAAATAAAATGCATATACACCCATATCACTAATGTTCACTGTGTATATTGCAGGGCACGTCCACCATCCTTGTCCTTAACATTTTACAGAATCCCGCTTCCTCAGGAGGAATTTAAAATCCAAACAAAATTACTAGCATATTATACCATACTGTATATACAGCAACAATTTTTTTTTTACAACAACCTATTTAAGGTATGGTATAAACAGGTATGTGGGACTTACACCCATGTCAGACAGGAGGATACACTACAGACACCAAAGAAGCCAACACACCCCTGGGCAAGTGTGAGAGCACAGAAGGATTCTCTAAAAAGGAGAAAATATATTTAACCCCACACCTCAACTTAAATACACATTTTAGACTGTGGGAATTATCCCCACTTACCCTGATAAACTACCAGCAGGTAGACATGGTAACAAATTCAGATAAGGGAAATGTTCTTGGTCTCAAACTAGGTCTGCTTTGCTAAAGTAACCTGTTTGTGAAAAAGCGTACCTTACAATAGTGTATAAAACCATACCAGTAAGAAAACAAAATAAATAATCATAAAATATATTCTAGCTGCTAGTAAAGATAGCCAGGAGTGCAGAAATGGGCACCCTTCCCTTCATTTCCCTATTTTCTGGCAGTGGAAGATCTACCTACCCTCTTTGAATGCCTTTTTCCCTTTTGCAGTCTATAGTCCTCTTATTATTCTCTAAGTGCCATATTTGCTGCACCTCTAGTATTTTTAATGTCTCTGTGGCACCTCTGGCATGCCAGAAGGTGTTTTGTCATCCTTGTAGCATTTGGAAAATAATATTTCTTCTCACAATATTTGTAAATTGCAGCTTTACTGTCAGCAGAAATTGCACTATGGAAATTTTTCCAAACTCTAGATGTTGGTCTCACAATTTACTCAGAGGAGCAAAAGAAAAAAACTATTTACTGACCAGACTACAGTGGTGTGAAAAAGTGTTTGCCCCCTTCCTCATTTCCTGTTCCTTTGCATGTTTGTCACACTTAAGTGTTTCGGAACATCAAACCAATTTAAACAATAGTCAAGGACAACACAAGTAAACACAAAATGCAATTTGTAAATGAAGGTGTTTATTATTAAAGGTGAAAAAAAATCCAAACCATCATGGCCCTGTGTGAAAAAGTGATTGCCCCCTAAACCTAATAACTGGTTGGGCCACCCTTAGCAGCAACAACTGCAACCAAGCGTTTGCGATAATGTGCAATGAGGCTTTTACAGCGTCCTGGAGGAATTTTGGCCCACTCATCTTTGCAGAATTGTCCTAATTCAGTTACATTAGAGGGTTTTCGAGCATGAACGGCCTTTTTAAGGTCATACCACAACATCTCAATAGGATTCAGGTCAGGACTTTAGCTAGGCCACTCCAAAGTCTTCATTTTGTTTTTCTTCAGCCATTCGGTGGTGGACTTGCTGGTGTGTTTAGGATCATTGTCCTGCTGCAGAACCCAAGTTCGTTTCAGCTTGAGTACACGAACAGATGGTCGGACATTCTCCTTCAGGATCTCTTGGTAGACAGCAGAATTCATAGTTCCTTTTATCACGGCAAGTCTTCCAGGTCCTGAAGCAGCAAAACAGCCCCAGACCATCACACTACCACCACCATATTTTACTGTTGGTATAATGTTCTTTTTATGAAATGCAGTGTTCCTTCTACGCCAGATATACTTGGACACACACCTTCCAAAGAGTTCCACTTTTGTCTCATCGGTCCACAGAATGTTGTCCCAAAAGTCTTGGGGATCATCAAGATGTGTTGTGGAGAAATTGAGACGAGCTTTGATGTTCTTTTTGCTCAGCAGTGGTTTTCTCCTTGGAACTCTGCCATGCAGGCCATTTTTGGCCAGTCTTTTCCTGATGGTGGAGGCATGAACGCTGACCTTAACTGAGGCAAGTGAGGCCTGCAGTTCCTTGGACGTTGTTGTGGGGTCTTTTGTGACCTCTTGGATGAGTCGTCGCTGCGCTCTTGGGCGGCCGGCCACTCCTGGGAAGGTTCACCACTGTTCCATGTCTTCGCCATTTGTGGATAATGGCTCTCACTGTGGTTCGCTGGATTCCCAAAGCTTTGGAAATGGCTTTATAACCCTTTCCAGACTGATAGATCTCAATTACTTTCTTTCTCAATTGTTCCTGAATTTCTTTGGGTCTCAGCATGATGTGTAGCTTTTAAGGATCTTCTGGTGGACCTTACTGTGTCAAGCAGCTCCTATTTAAGTGATGCCTTGATTGTGAACAGGTGTGGCAATAATCAGGCCTGGGTGTGGCTAGAGAAATTGAACTCAGGTGTGGACAACCACAGTTATAGTATGTTTTAACAAGGGGGGCAATCACTTTTTCACACAGGGCCATGATGGTTTGGATTTTTTTTCACCTTTAATAATAAACACCTTCATTTACAAATTGCATTTTGTGTTTACTTGTGTTGTCCTTGACTATTGTTTAAATTGATTTGATGTTCCGAAACACTTAAGTGTGACAAACATGCAAAGGAACAGGAAATGAGGAAGGGGGCAAACACTTTTTCACACCACTGTATGTGTAAACACTATGCTGTGATGGTGGAGAACATTAGTAGGAATGATTTTAAGGTTATAAAGGTAGACTAAGTTGTCAGAAAAATGTACCGTTACCTGTCAATTAAGGCCTGAGAGGACAGAAACTATCATCTATTGTATCCCAACAATCACTCAACTGTAGGAGGTACTAGAAGGCACCCACAAGCAAACTAAACTGGAGCCTTTTCCCCTGCAGTGCCCCCTTAGGTACAGAAGTGCATATTTCAGGATTTGCCTGTCTTGAGCTGAGAGAGCTTGCAATAATTTAAGACTCAAAAGTTAAACTTCTGCTTTATGGACTCCTAACCCCATGACATGCCACCCACAGGTACCCAGCTCCTACTTCCGCTCGGGCCGCCTAGGAGACCCAAGCGGAAGTTCTCCTCTCCCCCTCCCTCCCTGCAATCTTCTGGGAAATGTCACAGGTCCCAGAAGATTGCCTGGCCATTAAGAAGACGCAGCGTGACTTGTGCATGCACAGTGCACATATGGCTGAAGCCGCAAGCGGTCACAGCAGGGTGCCCACACTTGTGATGCCGGCGCCAAGGAGAGGGAGAGATCCAAGGCTTCAGGCAGACACACCGCTGGATCGTGGGACAGGTGAGTGTATTTATTAAAAGTCAGCAGCTACAACTTGTGTGGAACTCCGCTTTAAATGTTTGCGTTATTTGAATTTTAAAAACAACCAACCTGGCTACACTAGGTTGTTTTGATATGAATGAAATGTTGGTTTTTAACTTGTATAGGTCTGTCTTTCCTTTTTCAGTGAGACATTTTTCTATGCTATTTTGGGATGTGGTGTTAAGCAAGTCCTCTTTGTGAAGCTGTGGCGTCTTTCATCTTGTGCTGGATTTTAATCATTCTAACAGGTTAACAGTGCAAGTGGTTTCTGGGTGTTCAAGCTTTTATAAAATTGTAAATTGTATAGCTCCACCTCTGTGTTCATGGATATATCTGAATTTATAAAAATATGTAAGGAAAAGGACGTGTTAGTTGGCAATATGGAGGATTTTTTAGGGGGTATAATATTACTAAATTGTAATATACCAAAAACAATAAAAAAGCACAAATATTAGCACTGTCAGTATATAAAACATTTTTAGTCCAAATACAAAGCAAAGGATAGTTTTTGTCTTAAGTTTTGTCAGATTGGGCTAAATTTAGCTTAATCTCATATATGCATTGTAAAATTAAACAGTTTGTTCTAAATCTCGGGTGTCTAATCCTTTTGTAAACAAAGGGCCTGTTAACTGCCTTCATACTTTAGGGGGGCCTGGACTGTTGCCAGTGGGAATAGACAATCTCCCAGCATCATGAAAGTAAAGAGTGCCCCATCATTGGTATCAGTGCCAGAGTTATTTCTATCAGTTTGAGGAACAGTGGCCCATCAATAGTGACATTGGGAGGAAGAGTACTCAGTCGTTGGTGTCAGTGGCAGGATTAGTGCCTCGTATCCATGGGAGAAATAGAGCTACAAGGGCCGGCAAGCAAAGGGTCACAGTTTAGAGACCACTGCTCTAAATCAACAAGCTTTATTGGGGTGTTAGAGAGACCATATGAGGGTATTTGTGATACGAATTCAGAATAGATATATGGAATCCATTAAGTTGAAATGTTTCAGGAGGCCAATAATGTTCCACATTAGTGTCTCCAACTGAAAGCAAAGCACCAAAGACTAAGCACCAGAGAAGGTGTGAAATGCGTTAGCTGTGCTGTATATTCTGTCATCTGCTTGCTGTATGGACTGATATGTTTTATTGATCAATAAAAGGTGATTTCATTGGAGTGCGGCCATCTGGACTTTTAGTCAGTACAAACTCCCTATGTTTAGACAGAACTGTCATTTGAACTGCATGTAGTCTGCATAGCCATGATGATTTGTATGTGACTCCTCCCCCCTTTTTTTTATGAGCTTTGCAGATAGATCAAGTTTTTGGATGATGGTGAATATATGAGCTTTATGTTTTAGGAATATTCGCAGTCTGGGCTTCATTTTAGAAAAGTCACAACTCTAATGCAAAAAAGTTGGGAAGCGGGGTAAAATCTACATAAAAACAGAATGCATTGATTTGCATATCTCATAAACCCATATTTTATTCACAATAGAAAACAGAAATCATATCAAATATTTAAACTTAGAAAATGTACCACTTTAAGAAAAAATAAAGTAATTTTGAAATAGATGGCAGCAACATGTTTTAAAGCTAGAACAGGGCAACAAAAAGCTGACAATGTAAGTAGTACTGACAATGTAAGTAGTACTAACAAGAAAGAGCTGGAAGAACATTTTGCCACTAATTGGGTTAACTGACAACATGTTGATAAGATAATTGGGGATAAAAAGAGCAACTTAGGGAGTAAGAGTGTCTCAGAAATAAAGATGGGCAGAGGTCCACCAATCTGGAAAGCTGCATATAAAATTTGTCAAACAATTTTAGAATGTCCCTCAATGTAAATTTGCAAAGACTTTAAATATATCATCTATAGTACATCATATCATCAAACATTTCTGAGAATCTGGAGAAATCTGTGGGCAAGGGACAAGGCCAATACGCAATATTGGATGCCTGTGATCTTCAGGCCCTCAGACGGCACTGTATTAAAAATTGCATGATTCTGTGATATACATCACTGCATTGTCTCAGGAATACTTCACAGAATCCCTATCTGTGAACAATTTGCCATGCCATCTAAAAATGCAAGTTAAAGCTCTATCATGCAAAGAATAAGCCAGTTAGAAACAATGAAAAGAGGGCACACTGACTTTGTGCATTATCCAAGTAGTGTTTTGTCATAAAAGCATTTCAAAATCCACAATGGACACAAAGCATCCAGGTCACCGGGACCGTGTCCAGCATACCGGAGGACCTTGTAGAATACTGATGCGTTTCGAGGGGAGATCCCCTTTTCCCCAGAAGCCAGATTTGAACATGATTCAGAAACACCACCATCTTCTCTGGCCAAAGCTCTTCTAAAATTGCCTGTTACAAAGTGGAAAATATATAGTCAGACAAATCTAAATTTGACATTCTTTTTGGCAACCATGGGTGCCACGTCCACCAGACTAAAGAGGAGTGGAACCTTCTGGTTTATTATCAGCACTCAATTCAAAAGTCTGCATCTCTGATGGTATGGGAGTGCATTAGTGCACGTGGAATGGGCAGCTTGCACACCTGGAAAGGCACCATCAATGCTGAAACATACTATATATGCAGATTTTATAACACCATATGTTTCCATCCAGACAACCGCATATTGCATCTAGGACAACAGCATGACTTTGTAGTAGAAGAGTCCAGATGCTCCCCTGGCCTGTCTGCAGCCCATATGTTTTACCAATTGAAAATATTTTGCACATCTTGAAACGAAGAATGTAATACAGATGACCCAGGACTTTTGAGCATTTAGAATCCTATACCAGGCAAGCATTTGACCACCTTTCATTCCCAAAACGTCAGCAACTGGTCTCCTTAGTTCCAGATGTTTTCAGAGTGTTGTTAAAAGAAGAGGGGATGCTACACTGTGATAAACATGGTGGTCCTGACTTTTTTTGTTTTGTTTTTTTTGGAGACGTGCTGCTGCCATCAATTTCTAAGATTACCTTTTTTTCTTAAAATGGTAAATTTTCTCAGCTTAAACATTTGATATGTTTTCTATTTAATATTGTGAACAAAATATGGGTTTTAATAGATTTGCAAATCATTGAATTCTGTTTTTATGTAGATTTTACACAGCATCCCAACTTTTTGGAATTGGGGTTGTAATACTTGAATCTAAACCATGCCCAAGCCTGAAAGGGAATCGGTCCCGTGACGATGTCCGATTAGAATAAACGTGTCGGGGCAAAGACTTTTGTACTGACATCACGGCGCTGCACATTTCCCTGTCGACAGCGGCTTTACATGTGAGTTACCAGAGTTTTTAAACCATAATCTTCCCTTCTTTTCATTTGGATATGTATTCAGAATGTAAGGAATAGAGTAGGGTGCCAGATTAGTATTATTAGGGTGTTAAAAACAACCCTTTTTTTTTTTCAGGCTCACTTGCATAGAAAACTCCTGTAGCTGATGTGGCTGGTGCAAACATGTAGGGACAGCTTCAGCAATCTGGAGGGACTGTGGGGCACAGGCAGGGACCAGCTTTGGGGTGGAATGGTAGCGGTGTCTCTAGCCCTTATGCCACTGTCAGGAGACCAGAACAAGCATGAGGGGGTTAGTCATAATGCTTTTCCAAGGCCTGCCTCCTTTTTCAAGCTGGCCCAGGAAAGGAGAATTTTGAGCTCTCGGCTTGACACTGGCCAATCAGATGGGGGTGGGCAGAGCCTTCCACATTGGAGTCTACAACACTGATAGTAAAGATACCAATGGAATAGACCCGGTATAAATGTGTGTATGGAAACAGTTAACATATATATGGAAATTAGAAGAAAAGGGGAAAACATAGCCTTACAAGTAGCATTTCCAGTCCACTGGATCAACATGATGAACATGGGCGACACAGAATAAATCATGTGGCATGGTTATGCAGTAATATTTCTCTGTCAGCCTACCTCTCATGTGTTCAGAATAAGAGAAGAGGGAGGAGTCTGATGTGGGCGTCACGCAGGTGCTGCTAAGCCCGAGGCCCGCGAAACCTCCCTCCCGGGATGCAGCGCCGATGACATGAGCTCCCCACCCTCTCCCTATACTTTGTCTGCTCTGTTTAGCCTATGCTCAGGGGGGGGAGGGGGGGCGCAGTATGCCGGTGGCAACAGCGAGAGTGGCATGCTGAGCAGTGGTGAACGCAGGTAGCCCCCCCCCCCCCCCGTGGGAATAAACAGCATAACAGCACAGCGGCTTCATGTGGAGGAGACCAACAGGTGAAAGCCAGTGGAGAACTGACAACTTGGGAAGAGGAGGTGTACCTGTATATGCCTGTGTGTGTTTCAGGAGGGCCCAGGGAGGAGTGTCTAAGCGTCCGGGGGTCTCTAATCACAAAGCTCGGGAACCACTAAGGCCAGTGGAGGATATTGTTTCCTCTCCCTCTATGCCTCCTTCACCCTAAGTAAAGCGGCGTGCAAGGTAAAGGAATCATCTTACCAGGGCTGGGGTGAGTATGCTGGAAGGCTGGAAAATGGAGAAGACACCTGATGGGTAAGCTATGTATCAGCTACAGTGAAGTGAAGCTATGCCCTCAAGTTTATGTGAGATAGCTCCTTGCTCCCTATAGTGGTATTATTGGAAGATTGCTTGGATTTCTACTAAATTTCTATTGAAGTAAACTTAAAACTAAACTATAGAACTGTTGGTTAAAGGAAAAAGAAAAAAAATCCTTTTTCTCTTACATATCCCCCAGCAAGCTGGTTATACAACCACCAAATGAAGGAAAAGATATTGACATTTATCGATATTCTGTTTTTGTATTTATTTTGATATACTTTCTTGTACGCCGAGACTTATTGTGATATGCGGGGATAATTTTTCTGGTGTTCCGGTTACTGATTAGAGCGGTGAAGGCCATAGGATATACTACATATAGACACAGCATGGGCTGCAAATAAAGTTGCGCAGGATATCTGGCATATAATCTGCGTTGCTAACACCTATGGACGTGCTCTGATATTCTCTGACATACATATCAGTACAAAGGGACCGCTCTCCAAGAGTAGAACAGTAGAATTGTAAGGTGTGAGAGGGTGGTTGGTAACTCTGTTACATATAACATCTTTAAAAGAGTTATTTGTGCATTACCTGGCTAGGACCCCTCCTCTCCCCCCACCCTTTTTTTTCTCTTCCACTCCCTCTCCATATATCAGTACTTTATCTGTACTCTGGGATTTTTCTGTATTTTCCTATATTGACACTAGTGGTTTGGGGTTTAGGGGAAGAGAGGGTACCAGTTAGAATGAGGGGGAGGCCGGAAAAAGGAGCGGGTGCAAACCCCCCTAAAGTAACTTCTAGTCCAGGGACCATTAAGAAATATAAGACAGCTGAAAACGGCAAAGACAGTCCCAGTAAACAGATGGGGGCTAAAAGTAAAACCTCTGGAGGGGAGAGAAGATCCCAAGTAGGCACCAATATTCCATCACAAAATTCAGATGTGGGGGCCGAGGACTTTGGTCCTGAAATACAGGACACGCACCTACCAACAAAAGATGAGGTGGCCGAGATGTTTACTAGGCTGGAAGAATCCATACAGGGGAAATTAATGACCATGCATGAGGACATGAATCACATTCTTAAAAGAGTGGAAGAGGTAGAGGGAAAAGTGGAATCACAGTCAGCGGGCATGCTAGAGTTTAAAGAACAGCTGGAAGAGTTGCAGAGAGAACAAAAATTTATGCGGTATGGTCTGGAAGACCAGGAGAATCGCAGTAGGAGGAAAAATCTGAGGATCAGAGGCCTTCCAGACATAATAGGGGAGGATTTACAAGACAAACGGATAAAAAAAATTGGCGTTACTAGGGAACGTTACTTATAATAATAACTAAACTAACTAAAATTTAAATATGAGAATACATAGGATCAGAAAACCAGCAGAGATGTCAGTTGAAATACCCAGAGATGTGATTGTAAGATTTCACATTTATAAGGACAAAGATGATTTGGACGAACCTAAAGAGAACCCCAGCTAAATATGAGGAGTCTCTCTTACAGATTTTTTGCGATTTAGCACCAGCACTTACCCACTTATCGGTAAGAAAGACGGGTGATCGATTTCCAGAAGATATGGAAGCATTCTGCAATAAATTGGATATAGCGTCAGTAAAGATCCCTGGTTGGTGGGTAGCACAAGCGAAAACTTCAAACATCTCGAACGAAGAAAACCTGGCCCGAGTCTATCAAGACCTGCAAATGGCACAGGAAGGAAGGGGTCGGAGGGAGGCTTTAATTTAGATGTGATGTCCACACTAAAGGTAGTGTCATATAACGTTCGGGGGCTTAATACTCTACCTAAAAGAGCCAACATCTTAAGAGAAATGAAACATTTAAACGCAGATATAATTTTACTTCAGGAAACCCATATTGCGCAGGACTACAGTTTGAGGATCTGGTCCAGTGAGTACCCATATTGGTTCTATGGGGACTCCCCAACTAAACGTGCTAAGGGAGTCGCTTTAGGATTTTCGAGACGCATAAGCTTTGTACCCGAGGAAAGAAGGGCGGACCCAGAAGGGCGCTACTTATTTCTAAGGGGAAGAATAAATGAAATAAAGTATTCAATAGCAAACATTTATGGACCTAACAAACCCAATAGGATTTTTCCGGGGAATAGTGGAACAGTTTATGGAGGTATTTGGTGTTGGCCCTAAGATGACAAGTTGGATATATGCCCTATATAAACATCCTACAGCAAGGGTCCTTATCACGGCCCTTTGAAATGTTTAATGGGACTTGGCAGGGCTTCCCCTTGTCCCTTTTACCATTTATTTTAGCAATGGAACCTTTGTTGGCTAGGATAAGATCGAACCCAGATATTACAGGATTACAGATCGACGACGTACATAAAATAGCGACATACACCGATGACATTTTGTTTTATGTCTCTAGACCAATGACAACCCTTCCTAACTTAATGTTCATCTTAAAATTGTATGACAAAGTTTCAAATTTTAAGATGAATCTTTCAAAATCAGAAATTTTAAATATTAAATGTTGCCCCAAAGGAAGTATGCACGCTTAAACAGGTTTTCCCATTTATCTGGAGGGACAATGAAATCAAGTATCTGGGGGTTAAAATAACATCTACATACGATACGACGTACCAACAAAATTTTATTCCATTAATGAATGACATTAAAACCGAGTTAAATATTATTGCCTCCAGACAAAGATCCTGGATTAACAGGATAAATTGTCTGAAGATGATTATACTACCTAAAATATTATATAAAATACAAATGATTCCAATCCCGATCCCTGAATTATACTTTAAAAAATTAAATTTGTTATTCCGCAGGTTTATTTGGAAACATAAAAAGCCAGAAATAAGTCTGGGAATTCTCTAGAGATAAGACGCAAGGGGGCTTGGGGGTGCCCGATATTAAAACTTATTACTACTCAATCTTATTGGCACGTGTGGTAGAATGGGTAAGAGATACCGTATTTTTCTGTGTATAAGACGCTACTTTAACCTTAAATTGTTAGACTGAAATTTGAGCAGCGTCTTATACATGGTCAGTCAGCCTGGGAGAGAGCCACGCGGTTGCATAGCTGGTCATAGCTTGTCGATCAGCTTCCTCCAATCAGCAGCCGTATGTTTGTGACGTCAGCTGGAGGTGGAGGTGGAGAGTGCGCAGATGCGATCCCGTTCGACGTGGAGACTGCGCAGATGCATCAGGGAGCAGAGCGTTTTGAGCTCAAGATGTCACAGAATAATAAAAGTAAGAGATTGTCTTATTCTGCAAAATTCAAACTCAGATTAGTTAGCTATGCATAAGAGCATGGGAATAGCACTACAGAGAGACAGTTTGGACCTCCCCCCACAGAGTATGATCAGACAGTGGAGAAAACAAGAAGAGCAACTCCTTAAGATGCCAAAAAAGAAGGCCTTAAGGGGAAAACCAGAAAAATTGCCAAATTTGGAGCAGAGGCTTAAGACTTGGATTTTGAAGCAGCGCCAGAGTGGCTTATGTGTGTCAACCAAACTTATTCAATGTCAGGCAAGTATGTTCGCAGGCGAAATGAACATTGTTGATTTTACAGGAAAGGCAAAATGGTGCTTCAATTTCATGAGGAGAGAAGGGTTGGCCATGAGAACACGAACAAAGTTAGCTCAGAAAATGCCACCAGTTTATGAGGATAAAATCCAACAGTTTCACTCCTATTGCCATACAACTTCGGAAAAAATATGATTTTGAACCAAGTCAGATTGCAAACCTGGATGAGGTCCCTCTTAATTTTGATGTGCCTTCCAACAGAACTGTTGATATGAAAGGAATCAAAACAGTGCCAATAAAAACAAGTGGCCATGAAAAGACGGTACTAAACTGGCTCCTATGCTTATTTTCAAGAGGAAAACCTATCCTAAAGAGACCATACCACCTGGCATTATTGTGCAAGTTCAAGAGAAGGGATGGATGAATGAAGACGTTATGGTTATTTGGTTTGCACAGGTTTGGTCCAGAAGACCTAGAGGGCTCTTAAAGAAGCCAGCTCTGAGCACATTTAACAGAAAAGACTAAAAGGGTTGCATCAGATTTGCGAACACACCTAGCAGTTATTCCTGGTGGACTTATAGGTCAGCTACAGCCACTAGATGTTTAAATCAATAAGCCATTTAAAGTCCTGATGAGAGAAGAATGGAGTAGATGGATGCAAAAAGCAGGTGAAAACTTGACGCCGGCAGGAAGAGTGAAAAAACCAACCATTACTGAGGTCTGCAATTGGGTCCTAAACTCATGGCATGCCGTCAAACAAGAGGTGATTGTGAAGTCCTTCAAGAAATGTGGAATCAGCAATGAAATGGACGGAACTGAGGATGATCTCATATATATATATATATATATATATATATATATATATATATATATATATATATATATATAGACAATGACTCAGAAGACAGCAGTGATGCAAAAGAAGTTGAAGAAATTCTGTCTGGAACTAGTGATGAAGAAGAGAACATTGATGCAACAGAGGTTCAATAAAGTGATATGATGCATAATATACTGGTATGTACACGTTAATTACTAAATAAAGCTGGCCCTTTCTTCATGCCACCCTATCCCAACTAGGCCTAGGCCCTAAAATGATTTCCCACCTCATGTTCCTATACTCCAAACCCTCAGCCACGATCCTGGTAAACGGTTCCCAATCAGACAAACCTCACAATCACAAATGGCACCAGACAGGGCTGTCCCCTCTCCCTACACTAGTGATTGAACACTTAGCTCAGGCGACTAAAGTAAATCCTAACATACATGGCATCCAAATCCCCTCCGCCCACTGCAAACTCTCCTTATATGCAGATGACCTCCTTCTTTACGTAACTCAACCTCACATCAGCATACCCTCCATACTTGCGGAGATAGACCAATTCAGACGCCACAGTAATTATAAACTGAACATCTCAAAAACTGAGGCACTAAACTTAACACTGACACACAACGCCCTCACCTCCCTCAAGACCAACTTTTCTTTTCAGTGGCAAACACACGCTATCTCATACCTAGGAACAGCCATTCCAAGACATATCGCTGACATATACTCCCTGAATTTCAGCCCTTTACTAACGAAGCTTAGACGCCTCACCGAAGGCCGTATGGACCTTCCATTGTCCTGGTTTGGCCGCATGAATGCTCTGAAGATGGACATAATCCCCAAACTTGTATATCTCTATCAAGCTCTCCCCATTGCCCTCCCTACAGCATTCTTCCGCTCACTCCGTTCGATGGCCATTCGATTTGTTTGGCAGGGGAACCATCCTAGATTGAAACATAAACGCTTATGTTCCCCCATTGATAAAGGGGGAACCGGCTTACCAGACTTCGAACTTTATCGCACCTCAACGGTGCTCTCCCATATCCTGGAGTGGTTCCCTCACCCCCCGGTCAAAGCCTCCACCCTTGTGGAACAAGACCCATCCTCGACTGATCTTCACACGCTTCTATGGGGATACGACCAAACACACAAGTCCCTCACAGGCCTATCCCCCTTACTAGAGGCGCACTGATGATTTGGTACCGCAGAAGAGAGACCTACTCATTATCCTCCGAACCGAGCCCTCTCACCCCCCTGTTTGATAATCCGGCCTTCCCAGAAGGCAACTCCACCCAGACCATAGATGACTATGACAGGTTCTCCTGGCCCACGGCACAACAATTTGTTAATGTCTCGCTAGGCACCTTTGTAACTAATCTAACCAATTCCCCCTCCAAGATCACCTGGCTAACACAACTACATCTGACGTCCTACTGCAAAAAACTCCACAACTCTAACCAAATTCATAGGCCCCTGTTGGGATACGAACAATTATGCATGCTCCCAGAGACGCCTCGTCACATCCTTTCTCTACTTTACAAACTGATCCTGACCCACTCACACGGGTCCCTACCTAAATATGTTAAAGCCTGGTCAGAGGAACTTGGAAAAAGACATAACTGATGTGGAGTAAGGCCTTTCTCTTCACCCACAAATCAACGATTTCGAGTTATGCGCAGGAGAAAACCTACAAACTAGTATCAAGGTGGTATCGGATCCCAACCAGTTTCAAAAGTATGTTCCCCTCTACTTCTGATATCTGTTGGAGATGCAACTCCGCAAGGGGTACGTACATTCACGTTTGGTGGGAATGCGATGTGCTCCTCCCGTTCTGGACACAAATCTTCCAGTTCTATACAGAAATATATGAGAAACCGCTTACACCCTCCCCCTCCATTTCGCTTCTGTCTCTCCTACCGGGCTCTATCAAATCACAGAAAAATAACTTACTAAAATTTGTCCACCGTGCAGGGCGACAACTTATCCCTAGACATTGGAAAACTACCACCCCCCCCCCCCCCCCGCCATCCTTATTAGAATGGGTGGATGAAATTAATAACCTAATTCTTATGGAGAAAATGCAAGCCAAAGTACTGGACAAGCAGGCAAAATTCTCTTTCACCTGGAGTATATGGAGGCATTACTCTACTTCAGATAAACTAAAACGAAGAATCGAAGAAGAAAATGAGTATGACACTCTCAGTACGAATGAAGCTTGCTGTCTCTGTGTCCCTCCCTCTCTCGTCCTTTCTTTCCCCCACCTTACCATTCTTCTCATTACCTTACCCCTCATCTGCTTTCCTCACTATCTCTTCTCCATCCTATCCTCTTAGGCCTCCCTTGGCCTACCCAAATACTCACAGGTATCCTGTTCTACCAATTTATAACCCCTTAATCCTAAAGGATTCAGAAGGACCTTGACTTATCGGTCTGGTCTACCGTCGCTGATTTAGCAGATTTAACATATGTTCTCCCCTGGTTACTGGCTGCAGCAGGCTCCCACAGGGGTGCCCAGTCCGGGGAGAAGGTTAACCGTAATGTATCTACTGCACGCTTTATCCTGTGAATGTAGATGTGACCTCAAGTTTACTACATGAAAAAACAGAATGCTTTGTTTTCACTTGTAAAACTTATAATTTGTTTGACATTCTTGTACCAGACAGCCTATAGCTGGGCTCCTGGCCCTGTTTCTTTCTTGAATTTACTGTTTATAAATGTTTATACCTTAAAAAAGAATAATAAAAAGTTATTGAACCTAAAATATTGATTTCTTAATTTTGGGGGGCGTCTTATACATGGGGGCGTCTTATACACAGAAAAATACGGTAATAAAGAAAAAAGTTGGGTTAAGTTAGAAAATGGGATTAGCAAAGTCCCCTTGGTTAAAGTGATATGGAGTCCGCCACATTTCAGAGAATTAGACGGACACACACACGATCACTCGGGATAGCTATCGCAACGTGGGTGTCAGAAACCATGAATCAGACTGAGACAGAAGTACAATTAAATCACACTTGTTTATTAATAAAAATAAAAAGGTAAATAGGAAAAGCATAGTCAAGCATAGCCAGAGTCCAGTAACCAGATCGGGTAGTCAGCCAGGCCAGAAGTTAGGGATCCAAGTAGAGCAACAGCAAGCAGGATAAGGAGCCAGAAGGGTTGTCAGCAAGCCAGTCTTTAAAAAAATCGCAGGAGATGCTTTCTAGTGATGTGACCAAGGCGAAGGCAGAGGTGAAGTGAGCTAGAAGGCTTTAAGTAGGCAGATCAGACGAGCATCATCAGGAACAGCTGGTAACTGTGGAGAGAAAAGAGAGCTGGCAATTAGCCGACAGCTGAGTGGCCAGCCCAGAGAAGGAAGGGCTAAGCCAGCCCTGACAGTTCCCCACTTATACCATTATGCGACACGGATTATTTTGCACTGGGGAGAGAAAGCTTCAAGGGCGGGTGGTTTAAGAATAAGGATGCACAATTTAAAGATATTACAAGTAAAGGTAAAATATGCACGTTTCAGGAATTTAGGATTAAAAAAGGAGGTGTTGGACATAAATTGGTGGCGGTATTGTCAGGGCTGGCTTAGCCCTTCCTCCTCTGGGCTGGCCGCTCAGCTGTCGGCTAATTGCCAGCTCTCTTCTCTTTCCACAGTTACCAGCCATTCCGATGATGCTCCTCTGACCTGCCTATTTAAAGTCTTCCTGCTCACTTTTTCATTTGCCTTCGTGTTGGTCACATCACAGGGAACCATCTCCTGCTGTTTGTTTCAAGACTGGCTTGCTGACATCCCACCTGGCTTCTTATCCTGCTTGCGGTTGCTCTCCTTGGATCCCTGACTACCGGCCTGGCTGATTACCCGATCTGGTTATTGAACTTTGGACTGGCTAACTACCCGATCTGGCTACAGGACTCTGGCTATGCTTGACTACGCTTTTTTCTATTTACCTTTTATTTTTATTAACAAGTGTGATTTGATTGTACTTCTGTCTCTGTTTCATGGTTTCTGACAGGTATGCACAGTTGAAACACTTTGTGGAATCCCTCCCCTATCCGATCAGGTCGTCAGACAGCCTGCGTCCATTCATGCGGCTGTGTGTGGCGACTGACGGAAGGAGAGGGATCTCGAATATATATAAAATCTTGATGGGATTTAAAATATCGGAGCCCCCTCCACATATTAAAAAATGGGATGAAGAGATTGGGGCAGGTAGTACAGAGGCATTAGTGTATAAAATATTAAGAATGCCACATGCTATTTCACCAGATTGTAGTTTACTGGAAATGAACTATAAATGTATGGCCCAGTGGTATTTAACCCCAGATAGATTACACCACTTTCAAAGAGAGGTCTCTAATTTATGCTGGCGGCGATGTTCAGAAATAGGATCTATGATCCACATTTGGTGGACATGCCCTAAAATCAAAGAATTCTGGAAAGAGGTAATATTAACAACTGAGGAAATTACAGGCTTAAAAATACCAGAAGAGCCAAGGGTGGGCCTGCTTCATGGAGCTACGTTGTCCATCAAACAATATAGGAAAAAAATGCAGCAAAGAGTTTAATTCCTCGGCTGTGGAAAAATCCAAAGAGTCCTTCTTTGAGAAGCTGGTTCTGCAAAATTAATACAATTTACAACCTTAAGTATTTAAAGTTTAGTGGAGAAATAGGCAAAGTGGGGTTTGTAAAGAGATGGAAAGACTGGGAAAAATACAAGCAATCGGCGAGATACGCTGAAAGGATGGCTGTAGTAGCATAACATGACTCAGGGCTGAAAGGGTTAGATAGATATTTGGAGAGATCTAGGGTGGGTTGCGGGTGGGGGGAATTGAATTGGGTTGGATGGGATAATACTTTGTAAACAAATGTATACTGCGAGAGGACTTGTTTGCAGCCTGATGCCGCGTACACACGTAGCAGACTGGCGGACTTTCCGAACGAACAACCTGCCCACACACGGTAGCATCCTCTGGGACTGTGACATCATAATGGGCGGGGACATCATCCGGTGATGTCCCTATATAAGTCGCCGCACGCCGCGTGTCCTGTCATAGTCACAGGAGACAGCGACGAGGCAACATCTCCAGAAGAGAAGAACAGAAGACGGCAGCGGCAAGAAGAACCGAAGAGGGGGACAAGACCCCCGAAGAGGGGGACAAGACCCCCGAAGTCAAAAGAAGAGGACGGCGGCGAAGAAGAAAGCTGGGCTCCTCAGCTAGTAAAGGAGCTAGCAGAAGATAGCGGAGGAGTCCGGCGAGAAGACCCCCGCAGACGGAAGAAGACCCCCGGAGCTGTGCAATAAACTATTTTAACCCTTGTGTGTTATGTTTTTTTTTACTTTTTTTCACAGGTGAATGGGTAGGGGTACATTGTACCCCATACTCATTCACATAGGGTGGGGTGCCCGGATCCGGGGGCCCCTTTATTAAAGGGGGCTCACGGATTCCGATAAGCCCCCCGCCCGCAGACCCCGACAACCAACGGCCAGGGTTGTCGGGAAGAGGCCTTTGTCCTCATCAACTTGGGGACAAGGTGCTTTGGGTTGGGGGGGCGCGCGGCCCCCCCTTCCCCAAGGCACCCCCCATGTTGAGGGCACGCGGCCTGGTACGGCTGAGGAGGGGGGGCACTCGCTCGTCCCCACCCCCTTATCCGGCCAGCGTGCTCAGATAAGGGTCTGATATGGACCTGGGGGGGACCCCCACGCCGATTTTTCGGCATAGGGATTCCCCTTTAAGTCCATACCAGGTGACAGGGCCAGCGAAGTCAGTTCATTTCAAAAGTACGGCGGACTAGCACACACACGGCCGTACTGTCTGCCGAAATGTGAGTCCGGCGGACAGATTGGTGTGCAAAACTACTTTCTTAGTCCGCCGGACTTTTGGGTAAGAAAAAGTCCGGAGGAGCCTACACATGGGCGGATTGTAGTCCGCCGGTCTTTTCCACCGGATTGTTTGATTGTGTGTACGTGGCATAAGGGGCAATATGGCAAAAAAATAAAAACACATTTAAGTAACAAATATTTGCTACTATGATGTTGAAACGGGTTTCAGACTAAGATGAACGAAAGAGTTGATTCAAGTCTCACTAAAGGGTTCACTGATGTGGCAAAAATAAATAAAAAATGAATAAGAGGCCAGCCACTCTCACCTGGCTGTTTTTATAATCTCTCCTCTAAGCATGGCTCCACCCCAGGCCCTATCAGGGAACCCTATATTAACCTGTGCACTGCAAGCCAGCTGTGCTGATCAACCATTGTGTATTCATTGTGTGTTTGGCTTTCTGTTTCCTGCTTGCGCTTCGTTTGTCTCTGTTACCGACCATGGCATGTTCTCGACTATTCCTGTCTGCTTGTGACCCTGACCTTTTTGGCTTGTCCCCGACTATCCCTGTTTGCCTGTGACCCTGAACCTTTATTGTGTACTCTGTTCCTGTCTGCTAGTCGCCTTGACCTCTGACTTATCCCTTTACTATCCTTGTTCCAGCCTGCTGCTTTCTTCTCCTGTAGTCTACCCTGAGCGTGGGCTTTAGACTCTAGGGGCCGCGGCCTGGAGCCAGACTGCAGCGCCGTCCATCCTCACCACTAGAGGCTCTGGTTAACACCTGTTGGCTCTTAGACTCTGCACCCTGGGAAATCTATGCTCTAGCTCCCACTGGGATCTTAGTGATCCAGTAGACCTGCTTCTTGAGCCTCCCTGGGTACTATCCGCAGTAGTCAGTCCTAGGGTCCACTAACTTAGCGGTGGACTTCCGACTCCTACGGAGTGCATCTGTCACCTGGTTTCAGGTGACCTGACAGTTTGATCAGCCATGGACCTGGCTGATGTGCCGCTACCTGCAGATGATCCGTTGCAGGGCCTAGTTCGCAGAATTGAGACCCAGGAATCGCATCAGACCCAGGTGATGCAATTCTTTCAGGATTTGGCCTCCCAGTTTGAACAGATTCAGGCCTCATTAGGATCCCCGGTTCAACAACCGTAACCGCTATCTGCTGCTGCACCTATAGCACCAGTCGCAGCCACAAATTCATTACAACTGCCAGCTCCGGGCCGCTTCTCTGGGGACTCCAAGGCCTGCAGGGGGTTCCTTAGCCAGTGCACAATTAATCTTGACCTCCAGCCTCAGAACTTCCTGTCCGATCGGGGCGAAGTTAGCCTATATTATATCCCTCCTGTCCAGCGAGGCTTAGCGTGGGCTGCTCCTCTGTGGAAACTGAATAATCCATTGGTTTCTAGCCTGTCTGATTTCTTGAAACTTTTTCGGAATATCTTCGAGGAACCGGGTCGTGTATCCTCAGCGGCCATCACTCTTTCACGTCTCCATCAAGAGTCCGCTTCTGTGGGACAGTATGCTCTTCAGTTCCGTATCCTCACAGCTGAATAGAGCTGTAATAATGAGGCCCTAGTTGCAACCTTTTTTTACATAGCCTCTCTGATAGAGTGAAGGATGAATTAGCAGGAAGATCCCTCCCTGCTGATCTGGACGCTGTCATCACCCTGTGTAATCAGATCGATATTCACTTTCAGGAAAAAGTGAAAAAAAGACTGGAAAAAAAGACGCCAGCACTCCCCATTGTTTAGGCAGCCTGAGCTCCTTGTCCCTTCTCTTCGATCCGAGGAGCACCCCCTGCCTGCTGAGAAACCTATGCGGCTGGGCCGGAACACTCGGGCTGTGCCTCTACTGTGGGGTCAAAGGTCATTTTCATAACACTTGTTCTCTTCGTCCAGGGAAAGCGCTCGGGGCTAATACATCACCTTCTCCCTTCATGTCGGCGCTTCCTCTCATTCGGTCTTGGCACATCTGAATTCCGGAGCCGCTGTCAATTTCATGGATTGGGAAACTGCATCTTCTATGAGACTTACCCTTTTGCCCCTTACAACACCATTGGTGGTCTTGGCGATTGATGGCACTGTTCTCCCAGGGGGCCCTATCCGCTTCCATACTCTCCCTGTTAATATGTTGGTAGGGACACTCCACCAGGAGTGGATATCCTTCCTGGTCTTACCTAAGGCTTCATCTATCATTTTAGATCTTCATGGATTACGGCTCCATTCTCCACATTTTGACTGGACTGCTGGACAGATCCTGGCTTTGGGTTCCTCCTGTTCCTCTTCCTGCCTACTCAAGGTTGCCACAAAAGAGAAACTTCTTGTTGCCACCATCTCAGTATCTTCTGCTGTTCCTGCTGTATATAGCGATTTCTGGGATGTGTCCTGCAATAGTCGGACTGATGCACTCTCTAGATCATGTGGCACTCTGGATAAGGAGCCCACCTATGAACCTGAGACGATCATTCACTCCAGTTTGAATAACCATTTACCTTTGCCTGTCCCTAAACTCCCTTGGATGCACAGCCAGGCTAACTTGTCCACAAGTTCCACAGTTGCTACGCCCTGTGATGCGATTGAGATAGTCGCTACACCTGGCGATACTATTCAGTTATGCCAGTCCAGCCCATGCCCAGTGAGCTTCCTGCTTTTTCATATTCAGTACCTTCTGTAACCTAAGAGGCTCAATCCATCCTTTGGATAGACTGCCCCATTCGACCAGATGGGGTTTTCAACCTTTTTTTCAGCACTCTCTGCATTCTGCTTGTGTTATCCAGCTTGTGCTATCCGGCTTGACTCCTGTAACTCATCACCTTCTAACCGACCTGGTCTCAGGGATCCACTGACCTCTGCCCAGTCTGATGATCCTGTGCTGGATGTCCAGCTCATCTTTAATGGTCTGGGGGACTCCTGATGGTCTTCTCATGCCCTTACCCATTCCTAAGAAGCCTTTAGTCCTCAATAAGTCCTCTCATCCTCTCCCTATTTCGGTTTCGGTCTCTGAGGATAATCTAAAGTAGGAGGTTAGTCAAGTTCTGGATTCCCAGCGCCGTAGAGGCATTCTTCAGTACTTCGTACATTGGAAAGTCCTGAGGAAAGGTATTGGATCACTGCATCTGAGATCTTTGCACCTTGTCTGTTGAGGTTTCATCTGGAGTTTCCCTTTAAGCCTGGGCCCAGGCGGGGGAGGGGAGGCCTCGTAAGGGGGGGAGGTGCTGTCATGGTTATGCAGTAATCTCTCTCTGTCAGCTTACCTCTCCTTGTGCTTCCTTCTCCTGTAGTATAACGTGGGCGTGAGCTGTGAGACCCTAGGGGGCCGCAACCTGGAGCCAGACTGCAGCTCAGTCTATCCTCACCACTAGAGGCTCTGGTGAACACCTGCTGGCTCTTAGACTCCACACCATGGGGAATCTATGCTCTAGCGCCCACTGGGATCTGTGTTAGTGATCCAGTAGACCCGCTTCCTGAACCTCCCTAAGTACTATCCGCAGCAGTCAGTCCTAGGGTCTACTATCTTAGCGGTGCCCTTCCGACTCCTACGGAGTGCATCTGTCACCTGGTCTCAGGTGACCTGACATCATAATGAAAAATTGCATTATACGAATAAAATTGAAATTAAATACATTGAATAAGGTTCCGTTGTATGAATACACAGCAATGGATAAAAACTCAGTGGCAAACAATAAAATTCAATGCAGTGTAATTACTGATCTCGCAACATAATTCATTATATTATATCCAACAGGACCATAAATTGGACTACACCGGTACTTGATAATCAACAAGAAACAAAATAGTAACATTTTATATAATTTAATAAAGACACAAAAAACACAAAACAGTAGTACATTAAAATACAATAGTGTGTACGCCACAATTAGTGAATTCCTAGCGGGTTTCCCCCAGAAAGGTTTAAAAAAAAGGGGTGCACAAGATTTCCTCAACTAGTTTCGTGGCGGGACCGCTTCATTAGGAGGATGATCTATATAATAATGAATTTAAAATGGGTCATAAAAAGAACAGAGCACAAAATAATCAAAATATGAGTATCAGATTACAACATACAAAAAATGTATTATAAGGAGATCAGCTCATCTCCACTATAGAAACAGGATGCAGACTATGTGTAAGTAACCTTGTGTCTATTAGGGGTACAGGGTGACCGAGAACACCAGTCGAGTCTGCCTAACCTGACTCATCATACAACCACACCAGCCGTAGCATTTCAGTTTACGCCAGTTGTCCAGGGTTCTATATGTGTGGTTTGTGCTGAAAGAATGAAGGGGCTCTTTCATTTGGAACATTAATATTCCTGAACAATATCCCTTAAGATAATAATAAATATGAAGATAAATAATATTTTTACCTTTCTCACTGGTAGGTTGTTTGAGGTGTGGCTGTATTGTGTTGTTGTATTGTTTCTGTCTGCCTTGGGAGCAACCTGTTATGGGATGTATATGTGTATGTGGTTTAGCTGGGGGGGAGGGGTTCTCCAGCAGCCCCTCCCAAATACGGTCTGCTCTTGAAATGTTTGAATACCTGTGTGTCATGTTACTGAAGGAGGTAAAGTTTGCCCTGCCCTGTGTCATTATGCAAAGAAGGGGGATTGTCTCCCGAGTGTAAATCTATTTGTGCCTGTGTTTGAATAAAGAGTCTGATGTTTTAACCCTACACTGTTGCTTCGACAAGTGACTGGGTGGCCTAAGACACATTGGATTGTGCTGGTACCGGAAAAAGGAAGCTTTTACGGTGGACAGACTCTTCTTGAGTACAGGGGTCCATGACACCATCATCTTGTGTCTAGTTCCTCTCACCTCCTAGCCATGTTTTATAATCTAACTGCCATGTTGCAGTGTAAAAAAAAAAAAATAGGTGTAAGGTGTCATTTTATACATCGACAAAAGAGTGTCAAAGATACCTCTGGCACGACCTATTTCATTAAAAATGTTTTCACCTGTTGAACCGAATATTTGGTTTACTGTCTATCTTGACTCTGTGGTCTCTGCTATGTTTGCATGGGGAGGGCCTGCTTTGGGGAAGCACAGGAGGTTTATAGAGGATGGTGAGGAAGACCACAGTGTCCGGAAACACATCAAAAGTCAAGGGAAGGTGGTGTAATTCTCAAGCTGAAAGATTCCAGAGGCTTGGTTATAGGGAGACCTACTGGATCTTTACACTCAACACCATGACACCTGGAGGGTCAAATGAGGAACTAGAAATCAATACTATTATACTGTAGAATGCTTAGGGCTCACCTAATTTATTCCTTTTTTTATCCTTATTTATAATAAAAACATTCTTTCCTTTTTCTGCATGTTTTCTGATTCACTTATATGGGATGTATATTTTGAGTCATATTGTTTTTATTGTGTTGTGGGATCACTAATTACACTGCATTGAATTTTATTGTTTTCCATGAAGTTTTTATCCATTTCTGAGTATTTTAATTTCAATTTGATTCATATAATGCAATTTTTCTTTTTATTCTTTGTGTCGCCCAGTATGTTCATCATGTTGATCGGGGGACTAGAAATGCTACTTGTAAAACAGTTTTTCCCTTTTCTATATATATTAACCGTTCCCATGCACACATTTATATTGTGTCTGTTACATTGTTTTCTTTGCTGTCAGCGTTGTAGTCTCCTGTGCGGCCGACTCCACCCATCCTTATCCTATTGTTGCCAAACCGAGCTGACAGCTGAAAAGTCTCCTCCTTCCCTCGGGGCGGGTCAGCTTGAAAAATTAGGTGGGGCCTTGGAAACACATCACCTGCCCCCCTCCTGCTTCTTCTGGTCTCCTTTCAGCGACATGAGTGAGGGCTCGAGACACTGCCAACATTCCACTCCACAATGGTTCACTGCCTGTGCCCTACAAAGTCTCTCCAAATTGCTGAAGCTATCCCTACATGTTTGGACCAGCCAAATGAGCAGTATACAAGTCTTGTAGAGTTTGTATATCAAGCTATTTTACTAGCAGACTTTTGCCTCACAGTGAGGAGTAGATTTTGAGATATTGCATCTTTGGAATTACTTTGAAGTTTTGTAGTTAGATGTACTTGTTTTTAAGGGTCTGAAAAAGTCTTTCTGAAAAAAAAAAGTGGTTCCTTTGTGCTTGCACAAAATCTTGGTTGAATGCATTTAATGAATATTTTGACAGCACTAGTAATAACATTGCTCAATTTAAATATGGTAGTTTTAAATCAGCTTGGGTGGAGTTACTAGACGTCACGCCCCCAAATCAATCTGTCGTGTGGCGGAGAGAATGTAGGTGCATGGCGGCATTTGGCTTGTTTTTGTGAACCTAATATTGATGCATATGCCACTCTAATGCTTGTAGAAAGATTTTAAACAAATACTACACTACGAGTTAGACCTTTTACCCATGGTGTATGGCATGATTTCAGGAGCACGTGAGTGGATGTCAGCCTGGAAGTGGAGGATATAGGATAAGTGCTTCCAAATCAATGGAGACCAGGGAGAATAGTGGTGATATGTGGAGTGGAATGAGTGTTTGTGCTGCTTATAATTTGTCAGCCTGTCCGTCTGGCAAATGTGCATTTTGCTCACTTAGTGCAGGATAATTCAATGTTCCTGGTGTGATTTGAAGCACTTTAGTTGTGATATGGAAGATGGATATACACCTCAGTAAATGCTGATGTTTTTAGACATTTGCTATTGATTTAATTTGGGACTTTATCACTCCAGCACTTTAAATGTTTTTGAATTTTTTTAGCACTGTAAATTTGTAAAATACTAGTAATAACATGTTCAATTGAGATACAGTAGTTCCAAATCAGCTTGTATGGGAGCATTCTTGTGAATTTTTGTTCTAAAAAAGGGGAGTGTAGTAATGAGAACCTTTCTAATATAGATTTTAAATTCTTCCAGTTTTAGCAGTTCTCTACAGATTTGGGCCTGCCACCAAGTATCTTTGGTTATTGCATAGAAGTACCACAGAGAGGGGACCAGGGTACCACAGCTAACATTTTAGCATGTCATAATTTGAGAAAGGATATAAAACATTTCAAAATGGCATTTACAACTCCCCCTGTGGATACGACAAAGGAAAATTTTAAGAATAGCTACAGTATCTTGGACAGCAGCGTTCAAATGGAATACTTATCTAAAGGACAGTCTTTTTCCAGTCAACCATTTCATTGTTTTAGTGTTGAGTAGCAAAGTTACTAAAGTAGACTGCTTTGTGGCTCATACACTTACAAAAAAGAAAATAAGGAATTCGGTGAGTCAGATTATACCAGCAATTTATTAAATTATAAAAGCAATTAAATTATACAAGCAAAATTAAATCTCCATAAACAGTATATCTCCACATTGTTTTAAAATCATTTAGAGCCCATAACATGTCAAAAAGCAACAGGCTGGGGCATTTATTGCCAATCCAAGGCAACAATGGAGTTCAGCTGGTGAACAGTTAATTCCATCTAAAGTGGTTTTAAAGGCAGAAGGTTTTTTTACCTTAATAAATTCCCTGCATTAAGGTAAAAACCTTTCTACTGTCAATCACAGCCAGTGAGGAGGGAGTGGGGGCGGGGGGGTCCAAGCAATGCTTTGTGTGTCTTTTGGACACACAGAGCTAGCTCAGGAGCGACCATGCACAAGCGACTTGCTATTGGGGTATTCTGGGAGGAGCTAGAAGCACTGGCGGATGACCCGAGAGAGGAGGGAGGTTGGGGCTGCTCTGTGAAAAACCATTGCACAGAGCAGGTAAGTATGATGACATGTTTGTTATTTAAAAAAAAAAAAAACAGGTCATGTTTTCAGTATTTCCCTCAGATGAAACGGCTGTGGTAATTACTAAGGCAGTGAAACTGATCAAATTACCTGTGTGAAATAATGGGGAGCCTGAAAACATGACCTGTTGGGGCGCCTTGAGGACTGGAGTTGAGAAACACTGCTTTATTATTATTATTCAGGATTTATATAGCGCCAACAGTTTCCGCACCGCTTTACAACATGAGGGCAGACAGTACACTTACAATACAAATCAATACAGGAGGGACTAGAGGGCCCCGCTCGTTAGAGCTTACAATCTAGAAGCTTTAGAATCACTTTAAGAAAATGAGCTTCACTATCAAGTAGAAGTGCATGCCTGTTTACACCGGGACGTGGTGCAGGAAACCCGGATTCAGTGCGCATTTCCTGCCCTGTGTTCAAAATGCATTTCAGTTGCGATCTGCAGCTGGTGTCAAGGTTACGTTAATGATACTCCAAATGCAAGTTGCAAACAGTGTCATGCAATCCAATTGCAGTGCATTTTTTAACCACTTGCTGACCTGGCCATAGCTGAAAGACAGCTGCAGTGTGGTTGGCTTATGGGAGGCCATCCATGGATGTCCTCCCAAAATCTTGCTCCCGTACGCCCCCTGGGGAGCGCACCAGGCAATATCTGTGACCACCGAGTCCAGAGGACCAGGTGCATCACGATAAATGGCCGCTGACAGTGGCCATTTACCACCGTCAAATGTCCAATTCCAAGTATCCTGTCCAATTCCTCTCTCCCCTCTCTGTACCGATTGGTACAGTGAGAGGGGAGAGATCAGGTGCAGCAGCGCTGTGGGCTGGATAAGTACTGCCCATAGCACTGTTCTGTGTCCATTCCTGTACTCGTGCAGCCATTCATGCTCAGCCGTCCTCAGCAATACTCATCCATCCTCAGCTATACTCATCCATCCATCCATCCATGCTCAGCAATACTCATCCATTCCTTCATGCTCAGCAATACTTATGCATCCATGCTTAGCAATACTCATCCATCCATGCTCATCCATCCTCAGCAATACTCATCCATCAATCCACCCTCAGCAATGCTCATTCATCCATCCATCCATGCTCAGCCACTCATACCCATCCATGCTCAGCAATACTCATCCATCAATCCACCCTCAGCAATGCTCATCCATCCATTCTCAGCAATACTCATCCATCCATCTTCAGCCATCCCCGAGCCAGCCATGCCATCCATACCCAGTTATACTCAGCCATACCCAGCCATCTCATCCACACTCAGCCATACCCACCCAGCCATCTCATCCAAACCTACCCAGCCATACCCGACCCAGCCATCCCATCCACACTCAGCCATACCCACCCAGCCATCTCATCCAAACCTACCCAGCCATACCCGACCCAGCCTTCCCATCCACACTTAGCCATACCCACCCAGCCATACTCAGCCATCCCCCATCCATGGCTCATCCATGCCACTACAGTGCCTCAAAGTGTAATAGGTAGTCAAATTAGATTTGACATTTATGCCCCTAGAACGCCTGATGGTGCTCCCTTCGTGTTGTGCTTTGTATGTGGCCAGGCTGTGTAAAAGTCTCACACATGTGCTAACACCATACTCAGGAGGAGTAGCAGACAATGTTTTGGGGTGTAATTTTTGCCATGTACATGCTATGTGTTAGAAATAGTGTATAGTGTATAAACAGACAACTTTGTGTAAAAAAATAAATAAAAATGCATTTTCATTTTCTTCCCACATTTTCCAAAAACTTGTAGAAAAAAAGACTTGATATGCCTCATAGATTAAACATTGGGGTGTTTTGTTCCCATAATTTTGCATCAGGGCCTTCAAAAGTGCAAGAGGTAGTCAAGAAATTAGATGTGTAATTTATGCTCCTCGAACACCTGAAGGTGCTCCCTGCATGTTGGGCCTTTATATGTGGCCACGGTGTGTAAAAGTCTAACACATGTGGTATTGCTATACTCAGGAGGGGTAGTAGAATGTATTTTAGGGTGTAATTTGTGGTATGCATATGCTGGGTGTGAGAAATAACCTGCTAATATAAAATTATTATAGAAAAAAAAATCTCCAAAAAGGTGTCATTTGGGGGGGGGGGGGGCGCTATTTGTACTGTCCCAGCTTGTTAGGGTCTCCAAGTAATGGGCTGGGCTGTCAGTACTTCAAGTGTGATACAGACTGGGGCAGATGAGTGCCGGCGGTAAAGCGGCGATATTTTTAGCGCCGCTTTACCATCGTTTAAGCAGCGCTATTCGGCCACTAGCGGGGTGGCTTTAACCCCCCCCACGCGCTATCGGCTGAAAAAGGGTTAAAACCATCAGCATAGCGGCGCTGCAGCATCGCTGCATACACCGCTTCTACAGAGCTGCAAAGATGCGGCTTGCAGGACTTTTTTGACCGTCTTGCAAGTGCACCACTCCAGTGTGAAAGCCCTCAGGCTTTCACACTGGAGACACAGGAGAGGCTCTTTACAGACACTACTTTTAGCGCTGTAGCGTCTCTAAAACGCCTCAGTGTGAAAGTAGCCTTAAGTAGTAGTTTGTTTGCGTGTGAGATGACTGCACTTTTTTTAGTGGTAGCTGTGCGATTCCTAATGTAAATTGCAACTGAAAAAAAAAAAAGTTGTCCTCTAAGGATCGAGTATGGGAGGGTTATAACCGTCAGGTTTGGGGGGGGGGGGGTTGTTTGGCCATCTGTATCTCATTGAGGAGCTTTCCCTTCACTTTCTGACCCGTAGCCAAAACTGAAAGTGAGAAAAAAAATTGCTCTGAAGTTAGGAAATCCCTAGTTGTCACCAGAACTAGTGTCCCATTGAAAAATGTCTCCTCTATTCCTGTTATGGTAACAACCCAAAATTTGGGATTTTGCTTTCACTCTTGGTGATGATAGTAACATAACAAATAGGACAATAGGGTGAATCTCCTCTAATGGGGGCACAGACAATGGCAGGTGTTTAAACATTCTTCATACTACCCAAATCTAAAAACAACGTTTTGGCTTTATTCATACTCTAATTTCAGTTTTATGTAATCGATTGCAGCAGGAATTCACAGAGCTCTTTAAATGACCAGTGAGAGTGTCTCGTTCCTAAAGCCTGTGCGGGGGAAGGGTATTTGTCTGATAACCAGTCATTTTTAGACCATGCAAAAGTGGTATGTAGCAGTATGTTTAATGCTTTTCGGAGGCAGGGCCATGCCTCCTTCGAAAAGCCTCTGATGGAGGTGTGACCCTGCCTCTGAAACACATTCTTATTGGCCGATTTCTACAGTAGACGGAACCAGGTTTTGACAGCTCTCCCTTGCTCCGTCACCGAGCTTTGCAGCTGGCATCTCCCCACTCTCACTTTGACAGCATTGAAGACTTGCACACAGGGCATACGCTGCTGGTTCCACAGGCTCCTTCGGATTGATATTGTCATCCTGCTCTCACTCTGGAACAGTGGAGACTCACATATGCCGTACGCGTCGCTGGTTCCACGGGTTCCCACGCACTGTTACTGTCACCCTGACAAGCCTGCTATACTTCACACAATGTGAGTGTATTTTATGCTTGTTTATTAACTTTTTTATGAATTAAACATTATTGCACCAGAGGTGGCTTGGCGCTTCTCTCCCCCACCCTATTTTGTTTTTACAGCTATCGGGTCCCCAGCCCACCACCAGGAGCAGTAGTTTTTGAACTTTTCATGTATTTACAGGTGACCCCTGATTATACTTTTGGGACTATCTTTTTCAATAACTGACTTTTAATGGACTGATCTAATTTTTAAATAGTTAGGATTTGATGTAGACACTACCTATGGCTGAAAGATTATAGCGCTGGGTTTTTCCTTTTGCTTCACTGTTAAAACAAACCTACCATAAAAATGATATACTGGTCATTTCTTTGTTAGTGGGCAAACATTCAAAATCAGAAGGGGATCAAATACTTTTTTCCATCACTGTATCAACTGATGTTTAAAACCTGCTCAATCATGTATACATTCTACATTTTAGCAGTCAAAGAGAAATAAAGAGGGGAACAAGAGGGGTGAATAAGCCTTGAAAAAAAAAAAATATCAAAACGGGAGCAGACAGAATCTGGAGCAGCTGTGCATGGCAATCCAATCAATCTCTATCTTCAAACACCTGTGTGGGTTTCAGCACAGATGTCAATGGAAATCGGACCCCAAAATTGCCAAAAGTAGTACAGAAACTACTTTTGGGAATAAGTGCAGAGTCGCACCGATTCGGACGCTGGCATTGCCACTGATTTGGCATGTGCTTTGTCGTGTCAAATCGCATCAATGTAAACCAGGGCTGAATAAGGGTTTGAAATGTTTTTTTTCCTGCCTTGAAGAAGACTCAGCTATGAATAAACACCTGCCTTGATGGTGTGAAACACATTAGTGGTTTATCCTTGCTGTATGGATTCATATTAATAAAAAAATCATTTATCATTGGAGTGCGGCCTTCCAAACTTTTTGGTCAAATTTAATTTTAATTGTTGTCTCAGTGAGCAGCCATTGAAGGGAAAGACTAAGCTTGGCCTGACTTTTGCATGCAACGTTTGCATCTGTGGATATTAACACAATGGGCAACAAAGACCAAAGTGTGTGCTCATTTTTTTTTTTGTTTAGTGTACTCTTTCAAACAGGGCAGTTGCAGTGCTGCAGACAAATGTTAAGTAAGCCTGCCTAGTGCTCCCTTCTGGTGCACAGGCGAACATGCCTTACCTCAATAAAGCTGCAAATGGGCGGTCAGATTAAGATATTGACATACATTTTACTTTTTTGAAAATCTGCTTCAGATAATAAAGTGATGTTAGTGATGCCATAACAACAAATAATTTAATTCCATAGTGCACCCTGTGGCTAAAGCAAAAAGTAATGTAAGTATTTGTTTTTAGTTTTGGAATTCGTTTCAGGACTCAGAAATGCTATGCACAGCTTACTACCAACTTCCATGCAAACTCACCCTAATATAGCTGATCTTGCACTTCCGTCATTTCCATTCCTTATATGCCTTGGTATGCAGCAAGGTTTACTCTTCGTTCTGTTTCTCTCTCTCTCTTTCTCTGTTGCAGATAGTTACAAACAAAAGCATAATCCAAAAACAGCCGACAAAGGTACTTAAATGTTATTACCTTTCACCTTACCTGTACAATATGTTAAAAGTACATGAAAGATGAATAGGATCAGGCTGTACCTATTTGACTCATGGGGGTTGATTTACTAAAACTGGAGTGCAAAATCTGGTGCAGCTGTGCATGGAAGCCAACAGACTTCTAAATTCAGCATTGACAATAAAACCTGGAAGCCAATCAGTTTCAGTGCAGACCTTCGCCAGATTTTGCACTCTCCAGTTTTAGTAAATCAACCACACGTTGTTCTCTTTTCAAATGACAGTTTGGCTGACTATAAGTGAACATTATGCATATGAATTGCCCAAAATGTTATGTCGGTCTAGCTAAAATTAGATTATGCTTGTGACAGTTTAAATGCACCATAAAATTTAATGTTATAACAGATATTGCACATCTCTGTTTGAGTTTGCTAAATGTAAAGGTTCAATTATATTTTGCGTATTCCTTAATACATTTTTGTTGAAAAATTATTTATTGTATTCACATGTATTGGCATTACTGAAAGTCTATGTAAACTGTTTATATTACTAGAGCACCTAGATATGATTGTGCTAGTCCACAAATCAGTCTGATCGTGATCTTGGACATCTGTATGGTATACAATAGAGTGATTGGGTCAGTTTGCATAGATCCAATTGTATTACATATCACTTTGTAAATGTATGCTTACATTCATAAAAGTGGAACTTCACTCTCTCAATCAGAATTGCCTATTGTTAGTCCTAATACATAGATAAGGACAGATATAATATTTACTGGCGTTTGAAGTTTTTTTTAGTATGTTTCCTTAGTTACTATCTGGTTTCGAGGTCTAGGCAAGTTATATCATACATCCCAGGAGTCTTCTGGAGAGGACGATGAGTGTTCTCAGCTAAATACGCTCTCCTGCTTGTATGCCTGAACTAAGGGCAGATGAATTCCAGGGAGTAAATGCTACATGAATCATCTGCCCTTACTCAAGATGGCCACAACCAGAAATGCCAGGGGGATGTTTTTCAAAGGGATCTCAACAAAATAAACAACAGAGAGGGGGGGGGGGGGGTGGTTAGAGTATTAAAATTGAAGTAAATAGCATTTTTGCTTTGTGGTGCTCAGATATAGTACCTCTTTCATTTTATCACCAAAAATTTAAATTTTATATCTTTATGTTTGAAGCCTGAAATGTGGCAAAAGGTTGAAAAGTTCAAGGGGGCCGAATACTTTCGCAAGGCACTGTATATGTAAAAAAAGGAAAAAAGGAATATAAAATGTATGTCCACTGAACGATTTATCAGTCATTACATGATGGCATCATCGTTTGCAATCGTGGCTGAATCGTGGCTGAACGTTCATTTCTTGAAATTGGGTTCGCCCGATTTTTCGTTTAGTGTATGGCCAGCATAAGCACTGCCTACTTTAAACTGAAGTTGGTATCTGTGTAAAATGCTGATGTTACCTTTTTACAAATTTAAATAAAAATGTATATACCATATATACGGTACTGTGCAAAGGTTTTAGGCAGGTGTGAAGAAATGCTATAAAATAAGAATGCTTTCAAAAATATATAGATTTTAAATTATTTTTATGAATTTGCAAAATGCAAAGTGAGCAAACAAGAAAAATCTAAATAAAATCAATATTTGATACCGGGGGGGGGGGTATCATGAAATCAGGGAGCCCGTGTGCAAGATAAAAAGTGGGCCTTAGTCATTGATACATGAATGACCTGCCCTGTTGGGGGGGGGGGGGGCCTTGTCTAAACAGACCCCTGACATCTCCCCTTTGAGACAGAGAAAGGGACTGAGGATGAAGATCAAAGATTCCCCAGTACTTTTCTCAGCATTGAAGATGAATGGACAGGAGACAGAGACTCATGCCCATTCATAAACTGAAGCAGAGTAACACAAGTTACTCTGCTATCACAGGACACACGAGTGATTGGTAGCAATCGCACACTGTGTCCAATTCAGAAAAAAAAAAGGGGCTGGTAAATCACATATTTACCAACTTCTTCCTCCGCTCTGAATCCTGTCACATCCCCCCAACAGCAGCTGGTGGGGAGAGGAGGGATGCCTCTCCTCTGTGGGGGGACAGAGGGGGGAGGAGGAGCATGGAGGGGGTAGAGGAGGAGGACACAGAGGGGAGCCAGAGCCTAGAGAAGGAGGACACAGAGGGGCACTGGAGCCGGAGGAAGAGGACATGGAGAGGTGCTGGAGAGAGGAGGAGGAGGGCATGGAGGGGCACCAGAGGACAACACTAAGGGGCGCTGGAGCCCAGAGGCAGAGCACAGTCGAGATGATCGGTGCAGTGGGAGGGACAGTTGCAAGCCCCAATCTCCCTGTATGGCATTTCAGCTGGCAGCTGCGGGAGAGAGAAATGTCAGATGCTTCACTGAAGGCTATACAGGGAGATCGGTGCTTGCACCTGTTACACACCCCCCCACACCCCCCCCCGGGGCCCGTGTGCAGTGAACACCCTGCACCCATGGATGATACGCCACTGTGACTGCCCTTTAGCTTCAAACCAGCATCAATTCTTAAGCCCAGTACACACTGCTAATGTGTAGCCTGCTGGGTTGAATGGAAAAAAAAACTGACAGCTCAGATCATACCACTGTACTATCAATCTGATGTTAGTAAAGCGATCTCCTGTGCTGCTCTATTGTGTTCTGACAGAGGGACGCCTCCCCCTGTCAGAACACTCCAGTCCGCGATCTCAGCCATTGGCTGAGAACACTGATTGGCAGACTTTTTTTTTAGCATATGCCCCTTTGCCCCCTTTTGGTCATGCCCCAATTCAGCCAGCTTCTGTCGGATCCGGCTGCAGTACACATGGGCTGAATGTTGGCAGGTTTCTATTGAGCCGGCCGATGCTACCCAACATTTGGCCCGTGTACGGGGCTTTACTTTTGCACACAGTCAGGGATTTTGTAGGATTAGAGGCAGGTGTATGATTAGCCAATTATACCAAGCAGGTGCGAATAATTATCAATTTCATATGCAAGTTGAAAATAGTCATTAACTGAAACAGCTGTGTTGGAAGCTTAAAACTGGGTGAGAAACAGCCAAACTCTGCTACTAAGGTGAGGTTATGGAAACAGTTATATGTCACAGGTCATATACAATGATAAGAGCACAGCAACAAGATACAAGGTAGTTATACTACATCAGCAAGGTCTCCCACAGGCAAAGATTTCAAAGCAGACTGGGGTTTCAAGATGTGCCGTTTAAGATTTTTTTGAAGAAGCATAAAAGAAACTGGCAACGTTGAGGACCATAGACACAGTGGTGGACCAAGGAAACGCATGCTCGGTTCAAACCTTAACCGTCTGCTGATCGCACAGCAACGCTGTGCGTCCCTGTTCTAAGTTTCAGGGCAGAATATGTGCCGGAATTCAGCCCTAAAAACTGAGCCAAAGACACACATCGTTTCTGTGCCGTGCGCTCCACAGCCGCCCGGAGATATATGAACTGGCTCCACAGAGAGCCAGTCACATTCTCCTACTATGCAAACTGAATTCAGGGAAACCCTCATTCAATTCGCATAGGTGTGAACCCAGCTTCAATGCAGCACATCAAAGACACATCATGCTCACTTCACTTTTGACATTGGAAGATGTCAAGCAGTGCCATCAGCAGCACAGAACTGGTGGAAAACAGAGGGGCCCAGGTACACCCATCTATTGTTATTGTCTGGGCAGAAGTGGCCTTCAAGGAAGAATTTAGGCCAAAAAGCAATACTTCGGACATAGAAACAAGGCTAAGCAACTTAACTATACATGAAAACACAGGAACTGGGTGCAGAAAATGATCAGCAGTTGCTCTGGACTGATAAGTCAAGATATGAAATAGTTAGCTGTAGCAGGAGGCAATTTGTTTGCCAAAAGGCTGCAGAGCAATTCAATGTGTATCCGCAGGCCACAGTGAAGCATGGTGGAGGTTCCTTGTAAATTTGGGGCTGCATTTCTGCAAATGAAGTTGGAGATTTGGTCAGGAGCAATGGTGTCTTCAATGCAGAGGTGTGTGATTGAACCCAAATTTATTCAGCAGCAGGACAAGGGCCCCAATGTCCTTAAGAATTATCGTCAATGTAAAGAACAACACAGAGTCCTGGAAGTGATGGCTTGGCCCCCATAGAGCCCTGACCTCAACATTATCGAGTCTGTCTGGGATTACATGAAGTGGCAGCAGGATTTGAGACAGCCTACATCCACACAAGATCTGTGGTTAGTTCTCAAAGATGTTTGAAACAACCTACCTGCCGGGTGGTCACACCAAATATTAATTTGGATTTCTCTTCTGTTCATTTACTTTCCATTTTCTTAATTGCTAAAAATAAACTATTAACACTTCTATTTTTAAAAGCATTCTTAACGGCATTTTTCACACCTGCCTAAAACTTTTGCACAGTAGTGTATATGAGGTGTGTCATTAAATAACGAGACTGATTAAATAGCTCACCTTTATTTATATGCATTACATATTTAAATGCTTGTCCCCTTCAATATATTCCCCATTTGCACTAATACATAATGTCTGTCAGTTGTTTCAACACATCCACCGTTTTCTTCTTTACAGCATCAACTGACTCAAAACGTGTCCCTTTATGCACAGATTTAACTTTTGGGAAAAGATAAGTCACATGGTGCTAAATCAGGAAAATATCCAGGATGTTCAAGTGTAGTAATGTGCTTGTTGATCAAAAACTGCTTCACAGAAAGTGCTGTGTGAGCAGGCGCATTGTCCTGGTGAAGAATGAAACCATTTTCCCACAGTTGGACTTTTTTTCTGACTCAAAGCCCTTGTACACACGGACGGACATCCCGACAACCAAATCCGTCGGATTTTGTCCGAAACTGTTGCATATACACAGTCGGACAAAGTTGTCAGAAAATCCGATCATACTTAACGTGATGACGTTATTTTGTTAGGATGGGACTACGTTCAGGCTAGTAGCCAATAGCTTTGGTCTAGGAATTTGATCTGAGCATGCGTGGCACTTTGTCCGATCGGAATTCTCTACACATGATCGGACAAAGTCCGATCGGATCATGTTGTTGGAAAATTTTATAGCCCAACTGGAAAACGTATCCAACGGAAACAGTCCGATGGAGCCCACACACTGTCAGATTATCTGACAACACGGTCCTATCGGACATTGTCCATTGGAATGTCTGACCGTGTGTACAAGTGCTTCGATTTATCAAAACTTCCTAAAATTATGCTGGTTTATAACGCTACCTTCTGGAACCCATTCTTTCAAAACTACACCCTTGATATCGAACAACACAAGGAGTATAGCTCAACTATCATTCAAACACTGTCAGCGATCTTTTCAAACAATCTGACTGATTTTTTTTCTACATTTTCTTTGTTTCTTGAAGTGCAAGGTCATCCAGGGCATTCATCTTCGACATTCTTACTACCCTCGCTGAATCTTTTGTGACACTCAAACACACACGCACGAGACAGGTCTTCAGTTCCAAGCTGTACTAAGCATTTGAAAACATTCTGTTGGTGTTTTGTGCAATTTTACAAAAAATATCAAATTGACACGTTGTTCAACTTTTAAAAACGTAGCATTTTTTCAGCACACTACAGAACACACAACCAAACTAAATGGCAACTCACAATCAACTAAACGTCAAAGTGTTGTGGCTTGTCATGCATGTTCAAACGTGTTCAAGGTCACCAAGCATGCAGTTATGACAGGTTCTGACTGCTTTACTAGGTGTAATGACAGCCTCGTTATTTAATAGACATACCTTGTATATATGTATTATATATATATATATATATATATATATATATATATATATATATATATACACACACACACACACACACACACACACACACACACATATATACATACACACACATCAGCCATAACTTTATGCCCCCCTAAACATTAAATAGGTCTCCCTTTTGCCACCAAAACAGCCCAGACCGATCAAAGGCATGGACTCCACTAGGACTCTCTGAAATTATTCTGTGGTATCTGGAATCAAGCCATCAGTGGCAGATCCTTTAAGCCCTGTAAGAGATTGGGCCTCCATGGTTCAGACTTGTTTTTCTAGCATATCCAACAGTTACCCATCTGGATTGAGATCTGGAGAATTTGGAGTCCAGATCAACACCTCACGCTCGTTGTGTTCCACAAACCATTCTTGAACAATTTTTGCATTGTGGAAAGGCGCATTATCCTACTATAAGAGCCCACTGCCGTCAGAGAATACTGTTTCCATGGAGGGGTGTACTTAGTAACAATGTTAAGTAGGTGGTATGTGTCAAGGTAACATCCACATTAATGGCAGGACCCAAGGTTTCCCAGCAGAATATAGTGTGATATGATATTGTCTTTGGCAGCTTTCCCGCTTCCCATCTCTTTCCCAGGTAAACAACACGCACACAACCCAGCCACTTGATGTAAAAGAAATGGTGATTCATCTTCCAATGCTTCCACCTTCTTCCATTGCTCTGTGGTCTAGTTCTGATGCCATTGTAGATGTTTTTGGCTGTGGACATGGGCCAGCATGGGCACCTTGTCCAGTCTTTGGCTACACAGCCCCATACACACAAAAATAACTGTTCCGACACCTTTCTGTCGGAACCAACATTAACTTTTTCAGCAATTTGAGCTACAGTTGCTTTTCTATTGAACCAGATTACATGGGTCAGCCTTTCTTCCTGATGTGCATCAGTGAACATTGGCTGCTCATGACAATGTCTCTGGTTTGCTTCCTTAGACCACTTTTGGTAGGTCCTGACCACTGCAGACCTGTAACATCCCACAAGAGCTGCAGTTTTGGAGTTACTCTGACCTAGTCATCCAGCCATTACAATTAGGTCCTTGTCAAAGTTGCGCAAATCTTTATGCTTGCCCAATTTTATTTATGCTTTCAACACATCAACTTCAGGGACAACATATCACTTCTGCTTAATATATCTCACCCACTTTCAGATGCCATTTTAACAAGATAATCAAGGATATTTACTTTACCTGGCAGTGGTCACATAGTCATGGCTGATCAGTGTGAATACATTAATATAGTAAAGTTTGATTACATTATCCACTTGTCGTCTGCCTTCTGCATATTTATACTTACTCCATCACATCCATCAGGTATCCAGCTTTTCGCACTCCTGCTAGTGGTCTTTTTTGGCACTCACCTTCTCACTTTCCCAGATCAAGATTGGGTAGGTCAGGGATTTGGGGGGGGTATGTCTCTGAGCTATTTCCCTGGTGTTTGTTGAAGTATTTCGCCATCGTTTGCAGGGGTTCCTCGGGCCAGGCCTTGTTCCTTTTCCCCACGTATCCTCTCATTTCACAAGCAGTTCATTCTTGGGTCTGGGTGTCTCAGGCACCAGGCTCAATTCAATCTTTCAGGGGATGTTCAGTTGGGTTCGGGGTAGTTTCGCAGTTTCTATAGGGGGTTCCTTCTCATCACCAAGTCAGCAGTCGGTGTGTTCTTTTGTCACAGCGGATACTTTCCGGATACTTGCTGGATACTTACTGCTGCTGTCCGGGTGCACACCATTATCCATGACGGTTCACTACCTTCCCTTCTTCACTTAAATTTGTGTCTTTTTGCCCTCTTTTCAGGCATACTGACCAGCTAGGCCAAGGCACACCTCAGGCTTTGGTTCTTAGGAGTATCGCATTACCCGCTTGAAGACTCTGACTACAAGTTAAAAGGTTGGCCTTAGGCCAGCCTGTATTTGTAGGAGAAGCCTGAGAGGGATATTTAATCCTCCTCCTCTGTCAAGGCCAGTGTTGTCGGGTTTTTTCTGGGTTCCCACCCACCCGTTCCCCCAGCCTTTCATACATTCTCATAGTATTTTGTTCTTATTCTTACATTCAGGGTATGCCCTCTTTTCAGGCATACTGACCAGCTAGGCCAAGGCACACCTCAGGCCTTGGTTCTTAGGAGTATCGCATTTCCCGCTTGAAGACCGACTACAAATATATATATTGCGACAAGTTGGCTCGGCTGTGCAAACCAATGTACCTGTGAGTCTAGTATTTCAGAAAACTACAGGTTGGGCTCTTTTTATATCCCCTCTACCATTATAAGATGATGATGATCTGCAGGTGAACCAATATCCCTGCTCCATAAAGCTACAGTATTTTTCAAAATATTTCAGCATTCAGATGTCTTGCTAAATTAGAACTAAAAAAGGCAAAAAACATATATTTCCACTTTGAATAGATTAAGGGAGGGTTACAACTCCTGTCAATTTCCCACAGGGGACATGTCACTTCCCTTCTTGTCTCATAACCAAAACAGGTAGAGAGAAGGAATCTCTCCAAAGTGAGGGAATTCCTGGCTGTCAGCAGAACTAGTTTCCCAAATGGAAGAAGTCTCTTTTATTCTTGTTCTGCTGACAACCCAAACTTTTGATTTTCTTTCATGTTCACTCAGTCTTACTGGTAAAAAGGACAAACAGACAGGGTAAATCTCCCTAAGGCTCGATTCACATCTATGCATGTTGCTTTTGAGCATTTTTGCAGTGCTTTTTGCGGTGCTTGCCACGTTTTGGACACGCTTTTTTGCCCAGTTTTGCGTTTTTTTTTCTTTCTTTTTTTTTTTTTTTTTTACACTGTGGTTGTTTAGTAACCAGATATATACAGTAAAAAAAATGAAAAAACAAAAACGCAAATCGCGGCAAAAACGCGGTACTTGCGTTTTTGATGCAGGTCCATTGACTTCTATTACATGCAAAATGCTGCATTTTGCATGAAAAAAAGTCCCCGAGCCTTTCCAAAAACGCAGAGGGACAAAAATGCATTGAATGCACGAAACTAATGCGCTCCACCTGGCTAATATTAAATGTGTAGAAAATATCTACAAAATATATATATGTGAATCTAAAAAATATATATCTAAATACGTGTACATATGTAGGAAGCCGCCAGCAAAAAATAGTGATCTCAACACCAAAAGAAATATAAAAATGCAAGAAATGCGGCGCTACCTAAAATAAAATGCAATACTCAAACACATGTAGTGCAACAGTGAATTCACCTCACTAAAAATAATAAATGTGCAATATTCAACCGTGAATATTATAGTATCCTGAAAAAATGCAGTGTATAAATCTTCAAAACATCATGCATGAAATATTAACAAAATATTAAATGTGAAAATTGCTGAATAAATACTCTTATGAAAACAGTCCGAGAAATGACGGATAATAATTAAATGACAAATAATAAATATAAAGTGCTTCTCTAATGAAGTCCATGCAATTAAATAGTGAGCATGTATCTCAGTTCATGCAAAATAAATAAAGTGTTCTCCAAATCCGTGACTGTCCACCGATCAACTTCAGTGCCCAATTTCAGTGCCACAACTCCGTGCACCCACTGTTTCCCCCAGCCTCTCACCTCAAAAATCAAGTATATAAGCACTGCAACAAAACCGATAATCACTCGTCCTTAGCAGTCCAGCTTCAGCAGCATACCACTATATATATAGGGATAGTGTTTCTCCAATGTCTTCTTGATGTCAGGTAGCCATTGTACCTTTAGGCTAAAGGTACAATGGCTAAAGGTACAATGGCTACCTGACATCAAGAAGACATTGGAGAAACACTATCCCTATATATATAGTGGTATGCTGCTGAAGCTGGACTGCTAAGGACGAGTGATTATCGGTTTTGTTGCAGTGCTTATATACTTGATTTTTGAGGTGAGAGGCTGGGGGAAACAGTGGGTGCACGAAGTTGTGGCACTGAAATTGGGCACTGAAGTTGATCGGTGGACAGTCACGGATTTGGAGAACACTTTATTTATTTTGCATGAACTGAGATACATGCTCACTATTTAATTGCATGGACTTCATTAGAGAAGCACTTTATATTTATTATTTGTCATTTAATTATTATCCGTCATTTCTCGGACTGTTTTCATAAGAGTATTTATTCAGCAATTTTCACATTTAATATTTTGTTAATATTTCATGCATGATGTTTTGAAGATTTATACACTGCATTTTTTCAGGATACTATAATATTCACGGTTGAATATTGCACATTTATTATTTTTAGTGAGGTGAATTCACTGTTGCACTACATGTGTTTGAGTATTGCATTTTATTTTAGGTAGCGCCGCATTTCTTGCATTTTTATACAAAAATGCATTGATGTGAACATGTTCCATAGGAACCCATGTTAAAAAATGTCCTTGCATTTCTGCAAAATGAAAAATGCATCAAAAAACGCGCTAGTGTGAATCGAGCCTAACAGGGGACAGCAATAAACTGACAGGTGTTCTAATCCCTCTCCACACTATCCAAAATGTTTTGGAGTACAGTACAGGACAGACAAATCAATTAAAATGGTGAGTTTTAAGCCACTACCGTAAGGTGATTGGACACTGACAAAAGCTTTGCTGCATTACATCCAGTGTACTCGTAACACCACCCACTCCATGAGGCTCTACAGTTTTATCAGGCAAGGAAGAGGTCACAGAGAAAAGAGGGCAGGGACCTGTGTCTTGTACTGTACTCCAATATACAGAATTTACAGGTTTGACAAAATTTATTTTATGTGTATCATACAGTACAGGACACAGGAATTGATTCATAGACTATGTGATGCCCCCAAGCAATAATAGAAGGGTCATCAACAAAACAGCCTAACTGAAGCAGAAGGGCTCACAGGAAGACAAACCAAGTCAGTAGACCCAAAATGTCAATAGTGATAAAGACTCACTGCTGGAACAAGCCACATCAGAGGTTAAACAGCACACATAATAAAACTACAGTGAGTGGGAATGTGAACCAATATGTGTCGAAGCTTCGCTCAAGAAGCAGCATAGAACTGCAGACTTAGAACTGCAGACGCCCCGGATCCCCACTTTTACAGCAGGCGGGAAGAAGCCAGAGGACATACAAGGACTTGCCATGCCATGCAGCAGGTATAAGTAAGTGTGACGGACCCCCATGAGTCTATACACCGTAAATACTTCCTCTGTCCGGTACCAGCACGATCCAAGATCCCTCAGAGCACCCAGTCATTAGCCGTAACTCAGTGTAGGGTGAAAACACATGTAACAGCAGATATACACCCAGGGGACAATCACCCCTACCTTTTATTCAGGGTGGGGTAAACCATCCAATCAGCAATAAGGGACACACAGGTATTCAACATTTCAACAATAGACCACTTTAGCAGGGAGGCTGTTGGAGGATTTCCCTCCTTCCCCTCTCCACCAGTAGCATGACACAGGTGGATTCAAACTTCAGTAGACTGTCTTTAGGAGGGGCTGTTGGAGAAATCCCTCCCTCCCCTCTCACAGCTAATCCACATAGACATACATCCCAAAATATGTTGCTCCTAAGGCAGACACAAACAATAGAACAATGGAATACAGCCACACCCCAACAGAGAGCACACCATAGTACATGACAATATATATTATATACACATACATATACATACACACAAACCATTTGAATGTGGTTGTACAGTGAGTCCGATTAGTACAGATCAGGTTCGGGTTCTCGGTCAACCTGTGTCCCTAAAAGACACAGGATGACTTAGACATAGGAGGTGCATGGGGAGCTGAAACCTCCCAAGGAATTCTGGGATCCACAGGCCCAAAGTGACTCCCGTTACAGTAAGAAAAATTTCCCAAGTTGAAGAAGCTGCAGGAAAGCAGGGGGAGGTTAGCTTACCATACTACGCATGTACTCAAGCATAAGAAAAGAGGAGAATATTAGAAGAAAAATACAGCTGCTGGTGGGAATAAACAGCAGGGGGAACTAGTATAACCCACTACATTACCTTCACAAGGAAAGCTGTAACACAAGAGAATCAGTTGTAGGCCTAAAAGATTTTATTTTTTTTATATTGCAAGGTCTAACAATAGGGCAGGCAAAGGCTATGGTGTACGTTTATTAAACTGAATTTTTTTCTCAGTTCAGTTCAGGTTTTTATTCTGTAAATGAATACAACGTTTCCTCTGATTGGAGTCGGAGAGCGTGATTGATTAGCTGCTGCAGATTGTGGATACCAAAATATACACTGTAATAAAAAAGGAAGAAAAAGATTTTAAAGCACAACTCCCCCCACCCCTCCTTGGCCATCATACATTTGAATGCAAGCGCGTAGTTGGGGCCCATGCCCCAAAAAAACAGCGATTGCACCACAGATGTAGGGTATCATTGCGAACATTGGAGTGAGAGCAATTACTCTAAAGCCATAATTTGTGGTTATCTCTACACTGATAACCTGTAAATACTTTTAAAATGTCTCTTTTGAAACATTTTAGAGATCGTAGTTCATTGGCCACAGACATTTTGAGTCGGGGCATGTTTCTGTGTATCCATTTACTCAACGCAACTCCATTTTTGAATTTTTCCATAAAACAGGTATACAAAAAACTTTTGCACAAGTATCATGTGACAGAAAAACATTACAACTGCCACCATTTTATAGAAAAATGCCATGAAGGCAAAGTGGTTAATGTACCTTTACACTGTAAGTAGAGTAGGTTAAAAGTAAAAAGGGAGAATGCAATACATTTTTCTGTCTGAATGCCCACAAGCAATTAAAAAATGCATATTGTAGCACTTCTATTCCTAAAGATGCACTTGCATGCAGAGCTTAGCAAGAATATGTGTTCTGAAAAATTACTGTATTGCTGAAAGTTTGTGTGTATGTTGGATCTATGTTCATTCAAATGTTTACGTAATACCTGTATGATACATCAGACATATACTGTATATATGTATGACTCCCCAGTACAAACTGATGCACAGTGCAGTACGCCGTAAGTGAGGGTAGTTTCCACAGGAAATGGGGACATAAAATGCAATGTTTTGGTGCTTTAACAATCTGACTATAGGAATCCAAAAAAAAAAAAAGGACTGTGCCACAACACACTCTAATCAATATACATGCTGTGTACTGCAGTGCATAAATGATGCAATATCTTATTATTAGCAGTAGAGGAAAATTACATTTTTCCATTGGTGATTCACAGTACAGGCATTTCTTGTGACCACATCTAAAGCTCCCTCTATTTTTGATTATCACTTCCGATTTTTTGAAAGTACACTATATTGTCAAAAGTATCGGGATGCCTGCCTTTACATCAACGTTAATAGTATCCCAGTCTTAGTCCGTAAGGTTCAATATTGAGTCGGCCCACCCTTTGCAGCTATAACTCTTCTCGGAAGGCTGTCCACAAGGTTTAGGAGTGTGTCTATGGGAATGTTTATCTATTCTACCAGAAGTGCATTTGTGAGGCCAGGCACTGATGTTGGATGAGAAGGCCTGGCTCGCAGTGTCTCCTTGTCATGGTTATGCAGTGATCTTCCTGTGTTTGCTTACCTCCCCTCATGTCTTCAGACTAGAGGCCAGCCACTTCCACCTGGTGGTTTTTATAACCAATCCTCTAAGCATGGCTCCACCCCAGGCCCTATCAGGGAGCCCTATATTAACCTGTGCACTGCAGGCCGTCAGGGCTGATCAACCATTGTGTATTCCTTTGTGTGTTAGCTTCCCGTTTCCTGCCGTGTGCTCTGCTACTGTTTTCCGTTACCAACTTTGGCACGTCTTGACTATCCTTGTTTGCCCGTGATCCTGACCTTTTGGCGTGTACCCGACTATTCTTGTCTACTTGTGGCCCCGACCTTGGCTTTGTCCCTCACCATCCCTATCCTCCTGTTGCCTACTGTGGGTGTGAGCTGGGGGACCCTGGGGGTCGCGACCTGGAGCCAGTTGCAGCCAAGTCCATCCTCACCACCAGAGGCGCTGGTGAACACCTGCTGGCTCTTAGACTCCGCGCCCCAGGGAATCTTACGCTCTAACCCCAGTGGGATCTGTCCCGCAGCTGTAGGGTCCACGACCTTGCGGTGCACTCCTGATCCCTACGGTGTGCACCTGTCACCTCGCCTCAAGGTGACCTGACACTGCTCCAATTCATCCCAAAGGTGTTCTATCAGGTTGAGGTCAGAACTCTGTGCAGGCCAGTCAAGTTTCTCCACCCCAAGCTCGCTCATCCATGTCTGTATGGACCTTGCTTTGTGCACTGGTGTGCAGTCATGTTGGAATATGAAGGGACCATCACCAAACTGTTCCCACAAAGTTAGGAGCATGAAATTGTCCAAAATATCTTGGTATGCTGACACCTTAAGAGTTCCCTTCACTGGAACTAAGGGGCCAAGCCAACCCTGAAAAAAAAACCCACACCATAATCCCCCCTACACTAAATGATTTGGGCCAGTGCACAAAGCAAGGTCCATAAAGACCTAGATGAGCGAATTTGGGGTGGAGGAACTTGACTGGCCTGCACAGAGTCCTGATCTCAATCTGATAGAGCTGAGACTGCGAGCCAGGCCTTCTCATCCAACATCAGCGCCTGACCTCACAAATGCACTTCTGGAAGAATGGTCCAACATTCCTATAGACACACTTCTAAACCTTGTGGACAGCCTTCCCAGAAGAGTTATGGTGGCCAACTCAATATCGAACACTGTGGACTAAGACGCCATTAAAGTTCATGTGTAGTAAAAGGCAGGCGTTATAATACTTATGACAATATAGTATATGTTTAGAGGTGAGTTTACTAAGGGTTAGTATATTTGCTAGGAATTTAGCTCTTCTGAAGGTGATATTTGGTTTGTTAGAGAGTTGTTTTCTTAGTAGTGAATCCTGCTTTAGCATAAACCAGTCTGTATCTGGTATAGATCTTATTTTTTTTATAGCTCACTATAACTAGCAGTAAATATCAATTTTTCTGCAGTTTTAATCTTCTTTTTCTTTAAATATCCGCTTTTATTTGTTAGGCAGTCCTCATGCTCCCGATATAAATTTTTCCAAGATATTTTTTTTTATCTTAAATACTGCACTTTGGTCTAGGTTTCAAATACATAATTTGTAGTACAGTCATGTCTGATGTTTTTAAACTGGCTTCATGAAATATTAGCAGGAGTATTTAATGTGAACTTAGGTAGCCATTAGTATTTTAAAGCGGAACTCTGCCCAAAAGGGAAAGTTCTGCGTTAAATCTTCTGGCACATTTGGCATGTCATTTTGTTTGGGGGGCACGAGTATATAGTTTTGACAAGTACCAGCTCTGAGCAGAAGCTTTTCTCTCCTCCTCCCTCCTCGCAATCTTCTGGGACATGTCACAGGTTCCAGAAGACTGCAGAATTATTTGCAAAGTGCAACGCTGCTCCAGCAATGCTGCTGAAAGCTGCATAGCCAGCTGCCCACAGTAAGGATGCTGACACCGGGAACCCAAAGGCTAGTGAAGAACTCACCAGGGTGAGGACAGGCAAGTTTCCTTTTAATAGTCAGCAGCTACGGTATTTGTAGCTGCTGGCTTTTCTTTCCCAGTGAACCTCCTCTTTAAAGTGTGTTCTAGAAGTAAACTATATTCCCAGTTAGCACCAAATCCAAGAAGTACATTTTTTTTATTGAATACATATGTGATGTAAAATTGAAGCCCATAGTATTAGGCCCTTTTCACACGGGGCTGTCTGTTTTGACAGACTCCGCTTGCTCAGCAGAGATTGATCTGTTAATCTCCGCTGAGTAGGCGGATGAAAGGTCCGTCTCCTTTCTCTGTGCGGAGACAGACCTGTCAGAGCTCCGCTGTCTTCTATGGGAGATCGGATGAAATCGAGTCCGCCTGTCTTTTTGCATCTGATCCGATCTGCCAGACAGATGGAAAATAGGGTTTCCATCCTTCTGGATTCGGCAGATCAGATCAGAAAGCGCCGGATGTCAGCAGACATGTCACAGCTGACATCCATCACTCCATCAGGTCCGTATGAAAAACAGACAGGTGGAGCTGATCGGACAGCATGTGTGAAAGGGCCCATAGAGTTAAGATATCAAATTAGTAAATAAAGCAGATGGGGTTTATCCTGCCAAATGCAAATATCATTGTCCATTAAAAGTTTAATGCTAACAAAGTGTGCATCAAAGGGGCTGTTCGAGGATAACAGGATTTTTTTCTACTCACCGTAAAATCCCTTTTTCTGAGTTCATTGATGGACACTGCACTTCTAATCTTGACCTTAGGGTTATAGCACCACCTTTAGGAGTAGGACTAGGCAGAAATAACAAAACAAGCACATCACTGCCTAGGGACAGTCCCTATGGGTAGTAACCCCCCCACTCTGCTACAGGCAGCTCAGTTCGTTATAAGTAGTACAAACATAAACAGGAGGGGTGGGTGCTGTATCCGTCAATGAACTCAGAGAAAGGGATTTTACGGTGAGTAGAAAAAAAACTCCCGTATCCTCTTTCATTCATTGACGGACATGGCACTTCTAATCTTGACCTTAGGGATGTCCCAAAGCAGTGCCACAACGAGGGGTGGGAACATAAACCAAAAGGAAAAATAAAATAACCTCCACCCAGAGTCCCCCGTAAGGGGAGCCAAAACACTTCAGACGGCTGCCTGCAAAACTTTGCGGCCGAAAAAAGGCATCTGAAGATTCGCCAACATCCACCTTGTAAAATTTGGTGAAAGTGTGTACTGACGACCAAGTAGTCACCTTACATACTTGAGAAACAGAAGCTTGACGCCCTAAGACCCAGGAAGCACTAACTGCCCTGGTACAATGCGCCATGACAGGAAAGGGGGGCGCCCGCCCCTTAATGGCATACGCCTGGACAATCTGTCTGATCCACTGAGAAATAGTGGCAGACGAAGCCGCCAGGCCCTTCCTTGGACCATCCACAGTTTCAAACAGCGAATCCGACTTATGAAAAGGAGCCGTAACCGACAGATACACACGGAGAGCCCGAACTACATCCAAAGAGTGCAAAGTGACCTTCGTTGGGGCGGTTGAGGACACAAAGAAGGAAGCACGATTTCCTCATTTAGATGAAAGGCAGATACCATCTTAGGGAGAAACGAGGGATGCAGGTGCAGCACTGCCTTATCCTTGTGAAGAAACAAATAAGGAGACTTACATGACAAGGCCGCCAGCTCAGAAACTCACCAAGCAGACATAATAGCCACTAACAAGACAACCTTCTGAGAGAGAGAGAGAGAGAGAGTAAAGGGATCTCCCCAATGTCCTTGAATGGCGGTTCTGAAGTACCGAAAGTACCAGGTTTAGACCCTGCAGATATAGTATAGGGGTAATGGTGCAAATACTGTGATATTCAATGTAAATGAAAGTCCAGACTGGAGTCCTTTGAGCTGTATTGCTCTGGTGTGAGTAACAGTCTTTAGATACTTAGGGCAGCCTTGCAAAGGGAGTTGAAGCAAATTTTAAAACACGCAGAGAAGGGAACAAAGAAGAACACCACTTTATTAAAACTGTACAGCTTTACTTAACACAATGCATTAAAACACTCACATGGAGGTATCTTTAAAACAGCATAATATAGACCAGTAGAGCGTCAGTTTCCTGTACAAGCTGGCTGCATCCGAATCCTTCCTGTGGAGCCTTGTGCAGTGAAATCAGCGTCCTGTTTGCCGGGTTACTTCCGTCTTTTGGGCGAGAACCAAAACGAGGCTTGGAACGCAGTCAGTGGGCCGAGGAAGAGGGCTGGAGTGCAGCATATGGCGGAATGACGTCACAGGTATGGTGCAACGCGTTTCAGTGCATGTGCAGTGGTGAGCGACACTGCAAGCTCCTTTATCAAGCCTAGTTTTGGTTGAAGGCTTTATCAAGGCTTGATAAAGGAGCGCACAGTGTCTCTATCTCACCACTGCGCACACAGATGGCAGAAGATGAAGACTGGAGGGAAAAAACCTGTCTGGCGGACAGGAAAGAAACTATCGTGTAACTGGACAAATCTAGTTGAGAAGTCCACCGGTCTGCAAACCACCGGAGACCCCCCACCCCTAAGTCGGGTGGGGGTATACCTTCATGCAGAAGAGTACGTGTCCACGGGATTGTTTGGCTTGTGATGCCAAGGGCGCTTTTGCCCATCCGTGGGAGCCTTGGTGGGCTGGGAACGCTTGCCCGCAGAACTGGGCGGACGAAAAATACCCTTGTGAGCAAAAAGGAGGGACCCTGCCTACAACGGGGGCTCCTTGCCTTTTTTGGACAGTGGGAAAAAAGTACTTTTTCCCCCAGTAATGTCATCCAGAGAGGCTTCAAATAGCCTCCCGCCCTGAAAAGGCAAATCCGCCAAAGCTTTCTTAGACGTTGGGTCCGCTGACCAACACTTGAGCCAAAGCAGCCAGCGAAAAACTACGGCCGACACGGACACCTTAGAAAATAATGAGGCCATGTCCAGGGCCGCATCATAGACATACTTAAGTCCCTGCACTAACTGGTCTGCCAGTTCCACACAGACTGCGGATGCTTGCTCAATACCCAACTCGTGGTGTAATAGCCCATTCACCATGGCTGGCACCAGACGAAGAACCGACCCCGCCATAGAAAACAACTGCCTCAGCCTTCCTGTCAGCAGGATCCTTGAAAGAAGGAGACCCCTCCACAGGAATCATGGTCGCCTTATTTACCCTGGAAACTGGAGGATCAACGACCGGAGGTGAAGCCCATTTCTTCAACAGACTCTCTTTAAAGGGATAACACACCGAAAAACGTCTCGTAACTGAAAAGGACCGCTGCAGTCATTCCCAATCCTTGTATATAAACTTATCAAAATAAGAAAGGTAAGGAAACACCTTAGCTGTGCGAACCGGCTTGTGCGACTCACACAGGGACCGACACTTCTGCAGACACACCACCATAATGAGAGCACTCACCAGTGCTCTTTTATGCACCGCAACAGACACAGAGGATTCCTCCTCGCTGTCCGAAGGATCAGGGGCCTTATCATCCGAACCCTCCAAGCAGGGGCTGCCACAGCAGAGCCCGAGTAAGAAGATGGAGGGGGAAGTTTCTTACCCGCTTTAAGCCACCTCAACCTGGGAGAGGAATGATTCCAGGACAAAGCATCCAGGGGCACTGCACACAGAGGGGCCAGCTGCCATAGATGGGCCAGCTGGATACTACCAGGGACCGAATGCCCACTAGAGAGAGAGAAAGGCAGACCATCCTACTAGCTGCCACAGACTGGAGGACTCCTAGAAGGACTTGCCACCCTGACCTCCGAGGAGCAGTGCTGTACTGTCCGTCCTCCGCAGATGGGACAACCATGAGGAAATCCGCACTCTTGCCTGGCTTCAAATACAGGGACTAGCGCTAGAGGACCAGCCAAGAACTCCTCATGAGGCTACAAGAAAATTGCAGCCGGCCGCGCTTCCACAGATAGAGGTAGAATGCTCTGAGACCACAGAAAAATGGCTGCTGCAGCTTTGAGACATGGCTGCTGGCCACGCTACTGCAAATAGAGCCAGAGTGCCCTGAGACCACAGGAAAATGGCCATCGCTGTGCTTCCGCAAATAGAGCCCGAGTTCCCCGAGACCATCGGAAAATGGGTGGAGACTACGAAAAGATGGCCGCGGCGCCTATCTCCGCAGAAACGGCGCTATTACACGAGGAGACAGACGCCTGCCACCCCTCCCAGAACTACATACAGAGACCGCCTGGAGGGGACCCCCCAAGCCAGGTAACCCAGCAACCAGCGGTGTAGCCAAGGGAGAGGGGGAGGGGATGAAAATACCCCAAAACCAAGCACCCCAGGGAGTATCCAGCTGCTCCACCGTGCCTGGACCAGGCCGGTGGAGCTCATACTTACCCATCCAGCAGGGATTGCGGGTCTCCCTCCCTGGACAGATCCACTTCCCACCTAGACGGAGTGGCTGTTGGCCGCGGCAACACTGTGACCCAGATGTTAGGTGCCTGGTCATGTGTGTCCCTGCAAGGCGTCTTAGCCCGCCGGCTGCCCCAGTGCAGAGTGGTGCTTGTCACAGCCGACCCAACATGGTCTGCGCGTGCTTGGTGGCCAGGCTGGGGAGACTACCAGGATCTATAATATCCAGCCTGTGACCCAGCCCAGTGGTTGATTGCAGGTTCTCAAAAATGAAAAATAAAATAAACCAAAAAGACCTTCAGGTCCCAGCAGGGAGCCAGATCCTTCTCCTAGACTTGGCAGAAAAAAAAACTGAGCTGCCTGTAGCAGAGTGGGAGGTTACTACCAATAGGGACTGCACCTAGGTGGTGCTGTGCTTGTTTTGTTATTTATGCCCAGTCCTACTTCTAAAGGTGGTGATATAACCCTAAGGTTAAGATTAGAAGTGCTGTGTCTGTCAATGAATGAAAGAGAAATATTTTTTCCTCGAACCATATCATAACTAGATTAGTGTAACTAGGTGCAAACCTGGTCCCTGTAGTTGTACCTTTAGTTTGTAAATAATACTTGATTTCAAAAGTAAAATAGTTCTTGTTTAGAATAAACCCTGTGACCTCTGTGACAGAACTTGAATTTGTTTTACTGGCAATTCAACAGAAATTGACTTTTTGGTATTGGTTCTAAGTGTATGAGAAATTTTTTGAGAAAAATTATCCCGCAAATATATCAGGAGCAGGTAATCAATCCAAAATCTATTTTTACAGGCGGTGATGGGCTTTCATGTAAAAGTGATCCCGGTCGCTCTACAGCCGCCTGATCACTGTTACAAGGAGCAGAAAAGACCTTAAAGTGGACGTAAACCCAATGTCATCCTTTCTAAACTACTGCCATAGGGGTTATCTAGAAGGATATACAGTGGTGTGAAAAAGTGTTTGCCCCCTTCCTCATTTCCTGTTCCTTTGCATGTTTGTCACACTTAAGTGTTTCGGAACATCAAACCAATTTAAACAATATTCAAGGACAACACAAGTAAACACAAAATGCAATTTGTAAATGAAGGTGTTTATTATTAAAGGTGAAAAAAAATCCAAACCATCATGGCCCTGTGTGAAAAAGTGATTGCCCCCTAAACCTAATAACTGGTTGGGCCACCCTTAGCAGCAACAACTGCAACCAAGCGTTTGCGATAACGTGCAATGAGGCTTTTACAGCGTCCTGGAGGAATTTTGGCCCACTCATCTTTGCAGAATTGTCCTAATTCAGTTACATTAGAGGGTTTTCGAGCATGAATGGCCTTTTTAAGGTCATACCACAACATCTCAATAGGATTCAGGTCAGGACTTTGGCTAGGCCACTCCAAAGTCTTCATTTTGTTTTTCTTCAGCCATTCGGTGGTGGACTTGCTGGTGTGTTTAGGATTATTGTCCTGCTGCAGAACCCAAGTTCGTTTCAGCTTGAGTACACGAACAGATGGTCGGACATTCTCCTTCAGGATCTCTTGGTAGACAGCAGAATTCATAGTTCCTTTTATCACGGCAAGTCTTCCAGGTCCTGAAGCAGCAAAACAGCCCCAGACCATCACACTACCACCACCATATTTTACTGTTGGTATAATGTTCTTTTTATGAAATGCAGTGTTCCTTCTACGCCAGATATACTTGGACACACACCTTCCAAAGAGTTCCACTTTCTCTCATCGGTCCACAGAATGTTGTCCCAAAAGTCTTGGGGATCATCAAGATGTGTTGTGGAGAAATTGAGACGAGCTTTGATGTTCTTTTTGCTCAGCAGTGGTTTTCTCCTTGGAACTCTGCCATGCATGCCATTTTTGCCCAGTCTTTTCCTGATGGTGGAGGCATGAACGCTGACCTTAACTGAGGCAAGTGAGGCCTGCAGTTCCTTGGACGTTGTTGTGGGGTCTTTTGTGACCTCTTGGATGAGTCGTCGCTGCGCTCTTGGGGTAATTTTGGGCGGCCGGACACTCCTGGGAAGGTTCACCACTGTTCCATGTCTTCGCCATTTGTGGATAATGGCTCTCACTGTGGTTCGCTGGATTCCCAAAGCTTTGGAAATGGCTTTATAACCCTTTCCAGACTGATAGATCTCAATTACTTTCTTTCTCAATTGTTCCTGAATTTCTTTGGGTCTCGGCATGATGTGTAGCTTTTAAGGATCTTCTGGTGGACCTTACTGTGTCAAGCAGCTCCTATTTAAGTGATGCCTTGATTGTGAACAGGTGTGGCAATAATCAGGCCTGGGTGTGGCTAGAGAAATTGAACTCAGGTGTGGACAACCACAGTTATAGTATGTTTTAACAAGGGGGGCAATCACTTTTTCACACAGGGCCATGATGGTTTGGATTTTTTTTCACCTTTAACCACTTCAGCTCCGGACCAATAAACACCTTAAGGACCAGAGGTCTTTTTGCAATTTCGCACTGCGCTGCTTTAACTGGTAATTGCGCGGTCATGCAATATTGCACCCAAACGAAATTTGCGTCCTTTTCTTCCCACAAATAGAGCTTTCTTTTGATGGTATTTGATTGCCTCTGCGATTTTTTTTTTTGCGATATAAATGGAAAAAGAGCGAAAATTTTGAAAAAAAAAGATATTTTCTTCTTTTTGTTATAAGAAAAATCGAATAAACTAAATTTTAGTCATACATTGAGGGCAAAATTTATTCAGCCACATGTCTTTAGTAAAAAAAATGTCAATAAGCGTATATTTTTTGGTTTGCGCAAAAGTTATAGCGTCTACAAACTAGAGTACATTTTCTGGAATTTACACAGCTTTTAATTTATGACTGCCGATCTCATTTCTTGAGGTGCTAAAATGGCAGGGCAGTACAAATCCCCCCTAAATGACCCCATTTTGGAAAGTAGACACCCCAAGGAAATTGCTGATGGGTATGTTGAGCCCATTGAATATTTATTTTTTTTGTCCTAAGGGATTGAATAATGACAAAAAAAAAAAAAAAAAATTTTTTTTACAAAAAGTTGTCACTAAATGATATATTGCTCACACATGCCATGGTTATATGTGAAAGGACACCCCAAAATACATTCTGCTGCTTCTCCCGAGTACGGGGATACCACATGTGTGGGACTTTTTGGGAGTCTAGTCGCGCACGGCACTCCGAAAACCAATCACCACCTTCAGGATTTCTAAGGGTGCAAATTTTTGATTTAACTCCTCACTACCTATCACAGTTTCGAAGGCCATAAAATGCCAAAATAGCACAAAACCCCCCCAAATGACCCCATTTTGGAAAGTAGACACCCCAATCTATTTACTGAGAGGCATGTTGAGTCCATGGAATATTTTATATTTTGCCAAAAGTTGCGGGAATATTACAAACTTTTTTTTTTTTGCACAAAGTTGTCACTAAATGATATATTGCTCACACATGCTATGGGCAGAAGTCAAATTACACCCCAAAATAAATTCTGCTGCTTCTCCCGAGTACGGGGATACCACATGTGTGGGACTTTTTGGGAGCCTAGTTAACTAGCTACCTAGCGACACTAGCGACACTGATGCAGCGTTCAGAAAAATTATCGCTTAGTGACACTGGCAAAAGGGGGTGAAAGGGTTAACTAGCGGAAATCAGGGGGTTAAAACCATTATTGGGTAGTATATCGGGGTACCTAGCGCTATAAAAACCTGGCGGTGAACCTAAAAAAATAACTAGCTACCTAGCGACACTAATGCAGCGATCAGAAAAACGATCGCTTAGTGACACTGGCAAAAGGGGGTGAAAGGGTTAACTAGCGGCAATCAGGGGGTTAAAAACATTATTGGGTAGTATATCGGGGTACCTAGCGATATAAAAACCTGGCGGTGAACCTAAAAAAATAACTAGCTACCTAGCGACACATGCAGCGATCAGAAAAATGATCGCTTAGTGACACTGGCAAAAGGGGGTGAAAGGGTTAACTAGCGGCAATCAGGGGGTTAAAAACATTATTGGGTAGTATATCGGGGTACCTAGCGATATAAAAACCTGGCGGTGAACCTAAAAAAATAACTAGCTACCTAGCGACACTAGCGACACATGCAGCGATCAGAAAAATGATCGCTTAGTGACACTGGCAAAAGGGGGTGAAAGGGTTAACTCTAGGGGCAATCAGGGGGTTAAATCTTTATTGGGGGGTGATAGGGGGCTACCCTGGACCTAACACTAACTGTCCTGACAGTTTTTACTGTCACAACTGACACTGAATGCATTGATCAGTAAAGAAATGATCAATGCAATCAGTGACACTGTGACTGGGGGGGGAGGGGGGGCGGGGGGGGGTCGGGGGGGGTTTGTGTGCCTGTGTGTACCTACATGTCAGTGTAGTGTTCGTGCAGACTTACTTTTACTCTTTTCCTCGTAGTCCGGTCAAAAAGACCGCCCCGAGGAGAATGACATCACTTCCTCCTTCCTGTGTAAACAATACACAGGGGAGGAAGCTTCTCATTGGCCAGGAGCGATCCAGAGGGGGTGGCCGAAAACCAACGGCCATCCCCTCATCACGGAGCGCTCCTGGACCGAATCGGACCGCCGTAACCAGCGGGAGGGGGTCCGATCGGACCCCCCACCCGCTGGAAGGCAATCACGTAGATGTACGTGATTGTGCCTGCCTGTGCCATTGTGCTGACGTACATTGGCAATACGGCGGTCCTCAAGTGGTTAATAATAAACACCTTCATTTACAAATTGCATTTTGTGTTTACTTGTGTTGTCCTTGACTATTGTTTAAATTGGTTTGATGTTCCGAAACACTTAAGTGTGACAAACATGCAAAGGAACAGGAAATGAGGAAGGGGGCAAACACTTTTTCACATCACTGTACATGCCTCCCGCATGTATCTTTACCTGTCAAATGTCTCCCCTCTGTCTGCTATGAGACCCGAAAAACAGCATATTCTGTGGGTGGGTCTATTGTCTGGAGCTTGGTGGGTGGAGTCGTGATGTCAGTAGACTCCCCACCCACCTCTACACTCCCCTTGTCAATATGCATATTCTCCTGTGAACTTACACTGAACTTCTGCTATGATCTCTAACATCCAGTGAAAAGACAGGAAAGTAACCACATGACTTCAGCATGCCAAATCATGCTGAGGTGGGGAACATACAATTCTGGCAGAGCAGCAGAAGAAAGGAGTGGGAGGGAATTAAAAAATAATGCATGTCTCTTAGGCTTAGGCACGAGATATGTAAATCACCTGTCACTCACAGCAAGGGGGAGGATTTGACAAAGTTTTTCTCTCTTTGTCAAGAATTATCTCACTGAACAATAAAAGAGGATTGCTCAGAGCTGGATTAACTCTTTGTGGCAAGACTGGGCTCAAATGATAGGAAATTATAAATTATACTCTACATTATGACATAAAAAAAAAAAAGCCCGGGACCACTGCAAACTGTCGAGCTGGCTGGCAATAGAGGATAAGGAACACTTATTTTCTTCCCCTCCTTTGTGATGAAGCTGGAAGCAATGAGGATTTTATCTCTTCCAGTTTTGGTTTGTTGTTTACACATTATTCATGGCTACGCAAACAGCTGATCACACCAATTTCTGTTTGATCAGTTGTTTTTGAGGTTAGAGGAGAGATTAGTGGTCTAACAGACCCTAAAGGGTACCTGTCACTGCCCATGCTATCACAAGGGTGTTGTTCGTCCCTTGTGATAGTTATAAAGTTAATTTGAAACCACACTAACAAATATGATACCCCGTTTCCCCGAAAATAAGACCTAGTGTTATTGTCGGTGATGGCTGCAATATAAGTCCTAACCACCAAATAAGTCCTACCCTGTTTCCCTGAAAATAAGCCCTGCCCTGAAAATAAGACCTACAAGGACTTTAACTAGGGCTTATTTGGGGGGTAGGGCTTATATTGAAGCCATCACCGACAATCACGCTAGGTCTTATTTTCGGGGAAACAGGGTAGCTGTAATTTTAGTGCTTGAAGTTAGGTTTAGCTCCAAACTTGTAACCTGTAAAGCCTATAGAGATTTTTAGGGACTGTAGTTTGTCACTGGGTGCACTAAAATGCCTTTAAGTGTACATTTTCCTGAAAATTTGCATTTGATAAATAGCTGTGCAAATATCGTTTGATATTAAAAATTATTGCAACCACCATTTTAATCTTCAGGACCTCTGCTTTCAGAAAATAAATAATGTTTGGGGTTCTAAGTAACTTTCTAGCAAAAAAACAAAAAACAAAAAAAAAAACAAAAAAAAAACTAATAAAAAAAAAAAACAGATTTTAACACATGTGTGAGAGACATGTCAGAATTGGCCTGGGCAGCAATTGGTTAAAGAAAAATTGAACTTACAGAAACATTGAGGTTTATTTCTAGTAGTAAAGTCTATACCAGATACAGACTGGTTTATAATTTAGCAGGATCCACTATTTAGAAAACAACTCCCTGACAAACCAAAAATCACCTTCAGAAGCGCTAAATCCCTAGCGAATATACCAGCCCCTAGTAAACTTGCCTCTAAAAGAAAAAAAGTAGAATCTGTGTGAGCAAAATGCCTTTTGTACACTACAGCTGCTAAACTGAAGTTTAAGAGCAATTGGGTGTTTTCAGTAGCCCCTGAACTCTCTCCTCTGTTATCTTATGTGTACACGCACACTCAGTAGTTTAGAGGCATATAAAGTGATTGTAAGGGTTTGTTTTATTTCTTTCTTTCTTTCTTTAAATAACAAACATATCATACTTACCTCTACTGTGCAACTAGTTTTGCACAGAGTGGCCCCGATCTCTGTCTTCTGGGGTCCCTCGACGGCTCTCTCAGCTCCTCTCCACAGCAGATAATCCCCTAGGAGAAGTGCTCTCCTGAAGGGGTCACCTTGCGGGAGCGTTCCCGAGTCCACCATTCGGGGTCCACAGACAGCGGTAGCCAATGGCTGCGCTGCTATCAATCTATCCAATCAAGAGCCAAGAACGCCATGCAAAGAGACATCGTGTCCCCGCCGGGTCAAGTGCCAGGGCTCAGGTAAGTAAAACAGGGGGCTGGTCACTGCCAGGTGTTTTTTCACCTTAATGCATAGGATGCATTAAGGTGAAAAAACACAAAATTGCATTCAGGACTAGTTTACTGGCATTTCAAACGTCAAATGCTTGTAACCGCAGTAAACCTCGTAAGCGTTTTTAAGGGGGAATACATTTCTAATCATTTTTAAACATAAAATTTTTGGAAAAAACACAAACTTCACCACATGCTGTTCCTGCATCAACAGATGAGTCTAGTAGTGATGAACTTTAGTCCTCTCATACAATTTTCTACATCTACGGAGCCACAGCAACATCAGGAGCATTTCTTCATACATGCTCATAATGGGATCAATTGTAAAAACACAAAAAATAAGACCGCTATCTAAAAGCGCACTGCTCTCTCTGCTGCTGCTGCTATCTTCTCTCACATAATGGCTAAACTCCCATAAACTCAATATCTAAAAGCTGTAAAATGGCAGTTTTTCACACTGGGTTTCCAGCTGTCAGTTTCCAGCGTTCAGAAGAGTTAGTCAACTGTGTACAAGAGCCCCAAAATTGAGGGAGTTTTAGATGTGGCCACAATAAATGGCATTACTGTCAATCCATTACCCATTGAAAAACGTAATTTTCATCTGCTAATAAGATATGTGACATGGAATAATTTATGAACTGTAGTGCACAGTATGTAGTATATTTGATAGAATGTGTTGTGGCCCAGTCCTCCTCCTATATTTATCCTTATAGCCTGATTGTTAAAGCACCACAAACACTGCATTTGATGTGCTAATTTGAGGTGTATTGCACTGTGCACTGGTTTGTACTAGGGGGTACACAAGTTTTTCTTAGACATCAATGATTCAGATTTTTTTTTTTTAAATGTGCATTACATGCTTTTTTTCTCAACATTTTTATTTTATTTTACAAAATTACAAAAAAATACAAAATTCTTTAAAATGGGTTCCTATGAATATATATGTTTGGGCAGCTTAACTGTGTCAGTGGTGTGTTGTGTTCCAGGTGAGAGCTAACTTTATATTAATTTTGTAGTTTGTGGAAAACGCTACAAGAACAGACCTGGCCTCAGCTACCATTACACTCACACTCACCTCGCTGATGAAGAAGGGACAGACAGCAGAGACCAGGAGACTCGATCCCCATCCTCCCCTTCCATCCACAAAAGTGAAAACCAGAAACGTAAGTTTACACTCATCACTGAGAGAGGTCTTATTCTCTGCCACACTGAATTTTCTATGCTCAATTGCAGCACTTTCTTTTACCTTTTTGAAGTGTACCTATGTTGTGTGTGAGTAACACATTTCACCCTAGAATGATGCATTAATTTATTTTAGAAATGTCATGATAAAGTAATATTAAAGGCTATTTTTTCCCTATTAAAACAATAAGTTGGTTATACTTCCCTACTCTGTGTAGCGATATTGATATAGCAAATTCAGATCCCACTGAGTCACTATAGGTTGTACAGGTGGAACTATGAGCTACACCCCTGTACATCAACCTTAACCACTTGACAACAGTGCACTTAAACCCCCCTCGTGACCAGACCAATTTTCAGCTTTCGGTGCCATCACACTTTGAATGACAATTACTCAGTCATGCAACACTGTACCCAAATACATTTTTTGTCCTTTTTTTCATACACATAGAGCTTTCTTTTGGTGGTATTTGATCACCTCTGGGTTTTTTTTATTTTTTGCGCTATAAATGAAAAACGACCAAAAATTTTGAAAAAATACACTTTTTTCTTCATAAATTTTGGCCACAATTTATACAGCTACATATCTTTGGTAAAAATAACCCAAATTAGTGGATATTATTTGGTCTTTGTGAAAGTTAGAGAGTCTACTAGCTGTGGTGCAAATCATAAAATATTTTATCACACCTGATGTACTGGTGGTGTCACGTACCTGGTGGAAGGAGCCCGGAGTGCAGGGAGCGGCCTCTCGTAAGCCTCTGGCTCGAGATTCCCTGGAAGTGGGGACAGGATTCTAGAGTTCAGAGGGCACAAGTGCCAAGCAGGTGAATAGTAGGATTGGCCCTGGAACTGGCGGCAGACAGCGGCAGACACTGGTAGGTGGTTCTGGAACAGCTGGTAAGCAGTCAGCGGCTGGCAGCGGGTACAGGTGATCACACTGGAACAGCTGATAGGTAGGCAGCAGACAGCAGCGGTCACGGATGGCAGACTGGAATGGCTGACAGGCAGGCAGCAGACAGCAGCAGCACGGATGGCAGACCGGAACAGCTGGCAGGCAGGCAGCAGACAGCAGCAGCACGGATGGCTGGCAGGCAGCAGACAGCAGCAGCACGGATGGCAGACTGGAACAGCTGGCAGAACAAGCGGGGTCAGATACAAGCCGGGTCGTCAACAGGCGGGCAGCAGCGGTACACAGGAGAAGGCAGAAGCGAGGTCAAACAGTCCGAAGGTCAAGGCTGGCAGCAGGCAGGGATAGTCAGGAGCAGGCCAGGTAGAACAGAACAGGAACAATCAGGTAAGCAGAGGCAAGTAACCGGAACGCTGTAGACTGGACAGCACAGAGGCACTGGAACGGATTCCTTAAGAAGCCCTCTGGGCGCCAAGAGCGGTCGCAACGGCGTGCCCGCGCGCGCCCACGTGAAACCGTGCAGCCGTTCGTGACCCGCGCACCCGCGTGCGCTCATTAGCAACATCGCGCACCCGCGTGCGCTCGTTCGCAACCTCGCGCACCCGCGTGCGCCCGTTCGTACCTACTCGCACCCGCGTGCGTCCGTTCGCGCCAACGCGCGCCCATGGAAACCTATTAACGCTCAATGAAGGGATTCCGTGGATGGGTCTTCCATGAGCCACTGGATTCCGGAGACGACCATGACAGGTGGCCTATCTCATTTCTTGTGACCCAAACAAGCCAGAAAAGTACAAATACCCCCCCCCCCAAATGACCCCTTTTTGCCTTTTTGGAAAGTAGACATTCTAAGGTATTTAGTAAGATGCATGTTGAGGTTTTTGATGTTGTCATTTTTCCCACAATTCTTTGCAAAATTAAGATTTGTTTTATTTTTTATATTTTTCCACAAAATTGTCATTGTAATAGGTTATTTCTCTCACATGGCATGTGTATACCACAAATAACACCCCAAAATACATTCTGCTACTCCTCCTGAGTATGGCGAATATATGTGTGGGACTTTTCCACAGCCTAGCCACATAGAGAGGCCCAACATGCAGGGAGCACCATCGTGTTCTAGGAGCATAAATTACACATCTAACTTCTTGACTACCTATTACACTTTTGAAGCACCAGGACAATGACACGTGACACTGACGTGGCACTGATGACACGTGACACTGACGTGGCACTGATGACACGTAACACTGATGTGGCACTGATGACAGATGGCACTAATACGTGACACTGATGACACGTGACTGATGACATGTGGTACTGATGACAGGTGGCACTGATACCTGGCACTAATACGCAGCACTGACAGATGGTACTAATACGTGGCACTGATGACACCTGACACTGATAACAGATGGCACGTGACACTGACAGATGGCACTAATATGCACTGATGACAGATGGCACTGACACGTGGCACTGATGACACTTATATGCGGTACTGGGTACAGGTGGCAGTGGCACTAGATGGCACTGGCACTGACAGTGGGGACTTGTGGGCACTTCATTTTCCGTTTTTGTTTTTTTATCACGCTGCAGCGTTCATCTCTCCCTCCTCACACGCTGTCACTGTGTGAGGAGGGAGAGCTGGCGATGAGAGATGATCTCTTATGTTTACATATAAGATCATCTCTCATTGGACACTCCGATCACGCTGTAAACGGCCGCTTTGATTGCCCATTTACAGCGATCTGTGACTGGCTGTGTCCAAGGGACATGGCCAGCACAGAATTTACCCGATGCACGCTCGCAGGAGCGCGCATCGTAGAAGCAAACAGGACGACGTCCTCCCGGCAATTGGCGTCCGCGCTGCAGCCGTCTTTTGGCTATAGCACGGACGCCTAGTGGTTAAATTGGGTGTAAACCTCTGACATGAAATATGTTTTCCTGACACCAACAGGGGAAAAATAAAAAGGTGACTGGAGGGATCTCCAGCATAATTCACGGAAATCGTTATTACCAGATACAAGCACAGCAAATTTTACAAAATTTATTTTAAATACAAAAGCTTAACCTGTATTGAGTTTATAAATAACAAATATCTGTCAATTTAAATTTTCACCTTTTTGTGAAATGGTGAAAATTGAATGTATACAAAAAAAAAGTAAATAACCAAATTTCTGTAAAAATCTGGAGCTTTTAATTTTTTCCTTACAGCTTTCAGAGTTTGTAAAATACCCCCCAAACCATATATTTTCTGAAAGTACGACCAGTAGAATAAAAATAAACTACAAATTTTTACTCCATGCAATATCTGCGCAAATGTCTTTGAAATCGTTCTTTCCACAAAAAAGAAAAACAAAAGAAAAACACTAAAATACCTATTTGCACACATAAACACAGCAGAACTTACAAAACTAATGCTAAATTCCTACTAAGACCTAGTTCACATTTGATATATACTAATGCATACGCCCATGGAGGGGTATGTTTACCTGTACAGGGATGCATAGGTATTCTGCACCTGTGCAACCCCACACACGATGCACAGAACACCTGTGCATTCCCATGCACCCGCTGTGTCCCAATTGACATCAATGGGACTGCCTGCATGGGGATGCATGGAACACCTGTGCATTCCAGCGCAGCTAAACGTGGCCTTGCTGTAGTATGCACCATGTGAATGCCTTATTTAGACCTGAGGTTGTAGGTGCAATAGGCAGCAGGCAGGGTACTGTGGCCATGATGCTTCCTGCCCATGGCAAAGTTGACTCAACTTGTAGTGATGCTGCCTGCTGAACACTACACATTCAAGTCAATGTAAAAGTGCCAAAAATGTCCCACAGCCTTGTGCAATGCACACAGTTGCGGTGCTTTTGGCGCCAAAATGGGGTTAAAAAGGGTGGAGAGAAGGCATCACATCGCTTCCTCACTGCCTGTCAGTTTATTTATCATTAACTTTTTCATTAAGATTTATATTAAAGAAAATACAAACACGGTATGCAGTGCTTCAATACAATATAAGCACACAAAGTTGCAATTCAGTAACAATTTATTTAAATGACATACAGGACCCGATCATTCAAAGAAAGACTGCATAACAATATTCCACCAGTTTCAAAGTAAGGACATATCTCAACAATTACAGTGTGCCAGCATATGATGATCAAGAAGAGGAACAGTGAAGTATATGGAGTAATTCTGAATGTATAACTGGGGGGTGGGTTGCGCTATGGATCCTTAAGAGTGAATGTAGAAAGGAAAAGAAAAGAAAAGTTAAAAGGTAAGAGCAGCCTCTATTGATTTCCACCCACGGGTGGAACGATGCAAAGACAAAGGGGGGTAATAGATATGGCGCTTATACCTATATGTGGGGACTAGTAGTGTGTTGGTGTATAAAAATGTATTGTATTGTATAGGTCAATTTTCACATGTGTGGCAATATATAATTCTTAAAGTGCTGACTAATTTTGGGCCAAAGTGTATATAATATATATTTTCCAGCGTGCTGGTTCAAAACCCAAAATTTTAAAATTAAATGAAAATTAAATAAAAATACAATAAACTCAAAGTGCACGCCAATGGCAACAGGTTACAATGTAGCAAACCATATAACTTATTAATCTAAATAGCAATATGCAGTTATTAACCACTTTCAGACCGGACCATTTTGCTGGTAAATGACCAGAGGTCTTTTTACACTTTGGCACTGCGCTGCTTTAACTGGTAATTGCGCGGTCATGCAATGTTGTACCCAAACAAAATTTGCGTCCTTTTCTTCCCACAAATAGAGCTTTCTTTTGATGGTATTTGATTGCCTCTGCGATTTTTATTTTTTGCGATATAAACGTAAAAAGACCGCAAATTTTGAAAAAAAATGATATTTTCTACTTTTTGTTATTAGAAAAATCCAATAAACTCAATTTTAGTCATACATTTAGGCCAAAATGTATTCAGCCACATGTCTTTGGTAAAAAAAAAGTCAATAATTGTATATTTATTGGTTTGCGCAAAAGTTGTCACATCTACAAACTAAGGTACGTTTTCTGGAATTTACGCAGCTTTTAGTTTACGACTGCCTATCTCATTTCTTGAGGTGCTAAAATGGCAGGGCAGTACAAAACCCCCCCAAATGACCCCATTTTGGAAAGTAGACCCCCTAAGGAAATTGATAAGAGGCATGTTGAGCCCATTGAATATTTTATTTTTTTGCCTCAAGCGATTGAATAATGACAAAAAAAAAATTTTTTTTTTTTTTTTACACAAAGTTGTCACTAAATGATATATTGCTCACACATGCTATGGGCGTATGTGAAATGACACCCCAAAATAAATTCTGCTGCTTCTCCTGAGTATGGGGATACCACATATGTGGGACTTTTTGGGAGCCTAGCCGCGTACGGGGCCCCGAAAACCAAGCACCGCCTTCAGGCTTTCTAAGGGCGTAAATTTTTGAGTTCACTTCTCACTACCTATTACAGTTTTGAAGGCCATAAAATGCCAAGATGGCACAAAACCCCCACAAATGACCCCATTTTAGAAAGTAGACACCCCAAGCTATTTGCTGAGAGGCATGTTGAGTCCATGGAATATTTTATATTTTGCCACAAGTTGCGGGAAAATTACAAACTTTTTTTTTTTTTTCCACAAAGTTGTCACTAAATGATATATTGCTCACGCATGCCATGGGCATATGTGAAATGACACCCCAAAATAAATTCTGCTGCTTCTCCTGAGTATGGGGATACCACATATGTGGGACTTTTTGGGAGCCTAGCCGCGTACGGGGCCCCGAAAACCAAGCACCGCCTTCAGGCTTTCTAAGGGCGTTACAGTTTTGAAGGCCATAAAATGCCAAGATGGCACAAACCCCCCCCAAATGACCCCATTTTGGAAAGTAGACACCCCTAAATTTAGGGGTACACTAGTGAGACTAGGTAATAAATGGCGGGTGCCCTGAAACTATAAAAAAATAACTAACCAACCAGCGTCACCTGTAACAGTTATATGGTGATCACTGGTGAAAGGGTTAACTAGGGGGCAATTAGGGGGCTTTATGCGGTAGTATATGGGGGTCCCTGGCGCTATAAAAAGCTGCAGCGAACCTAAATACCTACCTGCCTAACTAGCGTCACCTGTGACACTAATACAGCGATCAGAAAAACGATCGCTTATTAGGCTGGGTTCACACTGGAGCGATGCGGGAACGCCACGAATGCGCGGCGGGTTCCCGCATCGCATGCCTCCCGGCGGCAGTTCACACTGCCCTATGCGAACTGCTGGGAGTGTCAGTGAAATGTTACTGACACCCCCAGATCAGTTCGCATATCGCAGTGCGATCTGCAAACTCGGATCGCATGGTGTGAACACCCATGCGATCCGATTCTGCTGCGGGCCAAAAAAAGGGTCCCGTGCGAATTTGCGGCGGGTGCGGCGGGTGCGGCGAATGGCTGAACTCGAATCGCACAGAGATCGGATGTTTTTTGCACTGCAGTGCGGTGCGAATCACATCCGTTCTCATAAACCGCTGCAATGTGAACCCAGCCTTAGTGACACTGGCGACGGGGGGTGATCACGGGGTTAAACCTTTATTGGGGGGGTTAGGGGGGTACCTTAGAACTAAAGGGGGGCTAACCCTAACTGCCCTAACAGTTATTAGTCACAAATGACACCCGCCGGGTGATCAGGGGGTTAAACCTTTATTAGGTAATAAATGGCGGGTGCCCTGAAACTATAAAAAAATAACTAACCAACCAGCGTCACCTGTAACAGTTATATGGTGATCACTGGTGAAAGGGTTAACTAGGGGGCAATCAGGGGGCTTTATGCGGTAGTATATGGGGGTCCCTGGCGCTATAAAAAGCTGCGGCGAACCTAAATACCTACCTGCCTAACTAGCGTCACCTGTGACACTAATACGGCGATCAGAAAAATGATCGCTTATTAGGCTGGGTTCACACTGGAGCGATGCGGAAACGCCGCGAATCCGCGGCGGGTTCCCGCATCGCATGCCTCCCGGCGGCAGTTCACACTGCCCTATGCGAACTGCTGGGAGTGTCAGTGAAATGTTACTGACACCCCCAGATCAGTTCGCATATCGCAGTGCGATCTGCAAACTCGGATCGCATGGTGTGAACACCCATGCGATCCGATTCTGCTGCGGGCCAAAAAAAGGGTCCCGTGCGAATTTGCGGCGGGTGTGGCGGGTGCGGCGAATGGCTGAACTCGAATCGCACAGAGATCGGATGTGATTTGCACTGCAGTGCGGTGCGAATCACATTCGTTCTCATAAACCGCTGCAATGTGAACCCAGCCTTAGTGACACTGGCGACGGGGGGTGATCACGGGGTTAAACCTTTATTGGGGGGGTTAGGGGGGTACATTAGAACTAAAGGGGGCTAACTCTAACTGCCCTAACAGTTATTACAGTCACAAATGACACCAATGCAAAAAAAAAAAAAAAAAAAAATGACATTGGTGTCACTGTGACTGGGGGGCAGGGGTAATTGGGGGGGTGATCGGGGGGTAAAGGGGGGGTGTGAGTGTGCCTGGCATGTTCTACTGTGTGTGTAGAGTGTTGGTGCAACTTACTGATCCGCTCTCCTCCGTGTCGGAACGAAAAATACCGGCACGGAGGAGAGAATACATCACTTCCTCTCCTGTGTTTACATTACAGGAGAGGAAGTGATGTCACCGGGGATTTCTATTCGTCGGGAGCGATCGCGAGGGGGTGGCCATGAATGAATGGCCGTCCCCTCGTCCGGGATCGCTCCCGAACGAATACCGACCGCCGCAGGCACCGGGCGGGGGCCCGATCGGGCCCCCGACCCGCGGGAGGCAAGGGACGTACATGTATGTCCTTATGCCTGCCCGTGCCATTGTACCGACGTACATCGGCGTGCGGCGGTCGGCAACTGGTTAAAGTATTAATCTAAATGGCAATATGCAGTTATTAAAGTGCGCGTGCAAATAAATGCTTGCAGACCTATAGGTGAAGACTAATTGTGATAGCTGGTGGATTAGTCGTGAAAAAAGAATATTAAAGTATATTACGTATACTGTGGTGCCAAACTATAATAAATAAACATATATGAAATATCACGGTGGTAGCATAAACTGGTCTGATAGTGATGCTTTACATAAATTAGTATAAAATTAATGAAAATTAAAAATTAAAATACCATCTACATGAAGCATAAATGTGCTAAAATGATAAAACACAGAAAAATTAAATAAAATTAAAAAATCCAAAAAAACGTGCAAAGTTAGTGCAAGAAAATGTGCAAACAATGCAGGCAAATTTTAAACATTGGACGTGATGGAGCAAGTCTCTATTGGGTGGCGGAAAATCTATCTGGAGCGGGATGACGTCCGTGTGACGAAACGCGTAGGGCGTGGCCAGGCAGCGTACACCTCGAGCTCAGACGGAGATTGCAACAGCGGGAATTTTAAAAGCTGTACACACCGCACTTTTAAACCAGTTGTTTGTGAGTAATTTTTTAACTATTTTCTGCAATAAAATTCTTTAAAAACGGTATCACACTATGGTTGTGCCTCTTCTCTACTCCATATAAACGGGGCTTATTGCTACTCACGGAGGAACGAGGGATCCCTAATCTTTAAAGTGGAAGGAAGCCAGAGAGCCGCACAATAGCTAATATTGTGAATGTTGATCCACCCCGGATGGGGTCCTCCTTCTGGTGAGAGCATAATAATTTTAACACCCTTTTAAGCCACCGAATGTGAAGAACACAGTTGGAAAACATCACCCCCCTCCTTTTCTGCACCTGCGGTTTTTTCCGCCACCCAATAGAGACTTGCTCCATCACGTCCAATGTTTAAAATTTGCCTGCATTGTTTGCACATTTTCTTGCACTAACTTTGCACGTTTTTTTGGATTTTTTAATTTTATTTAATTTTTCTGTGTTTTATCATTTTAGCACATTTATGCTTCATGTAGATGGTATTTTAATTTTTAATTTTCATTAATTTTATACTAATTTATGTAAAGCATCACTATCAGACCAGTTTATGCTACCACCGTGATATTTCATATATGTTTATTTATTATAGTTTGGCACCACAGTATACGTAATATACTTTAATATTCTTTTTTCACGACTAATCCACCAGCTATCACAATTAGTCTTCACCTATAGGTCTGCAAGAATTTATTTGCACGCGCACTTTAATAACTGCATATTGCCATTTAGATTAATACTTTAATAACTGCATATTGCTATTTAGATTAATAAGTTATATGGTTTGCTACATTGTAACCTGTTGCCATTGGCGTGCACTTTGAGTTTATTGTATTTTTATTTAATTTTCATTTAATTTTAAAATTTTGGGTTTTGAACCAGCACGCTGGAAAATATATATTATATACACTTTGGCCCAAAATTAGTCAGCACTTTAAGAATTATATATTGCCACACATGTGAAAATTGACCTATACAATACAATACATTTTTATACACCAACACACTACTAGTCCCCACATATAGGTATAAGCGCCATATCTATTACCCCCCTTTGTCTTTCCAATTCTGAATGTATGGATTACTAAGTATTCTATGTCATTAGAACAGATGAGATGAAAAAATGACATAAGGGAAAGGAAAGGAGTAAGAAAAGGGAAAGAAAGGAGTGCCGCAACATTCCAATATAGTGACTACGACCCCGAGGCCTGGGTGCCTACAGATTCAGAAATAGGGCCATACAGGGTGGGTGGCAAGGGAGATTTAGATGCATGTAAGATATTTTGTATTCATACAAAAAGATAACAGTCAACACTTTGTGTTACTTTGACAATTGTATTATATTTGCTCTGCTGGATTGTAAAATGTATCTGATCAGGATAGGAATGGGAGTTTCTATTTGTTTTTAAGCCCTTTTACGCCGACCGTATGCAAATATGTGGTTTCGGCTTGAAGGGGTTTTACCAGGGGCCTGTGGCATCGGCTTGAAGGGGTTATACCATTTTTTAGAGCAGGTGGTAGAATTTCTTGGCATAACAACCAATGCAGCTAAGAAGCCACTTGGCTGTTATCCAAATCTGTGCGGGGGGACGCCCCCCGCCGCAGCTCACCCTGGGCTCTCCCGTCCCACTGAGAGGCCAGAGCGACCAGCTGGCACGTCCCCTGGCTGGTCGTAGGCCCAAAAGAAAATCGCCATCGATCGGGTCTCGGATCTAGTAACCAGAAATTTACAGAAATCTTAAAGGCACCAAATTTTATAAAACTGAGTATTCAAAACAGCCAAACTTGCCACTTTGAATGCTTTTAAGTGCAAAGGGAGGGAGTTTGGGGTCTTATAGACCCCAGATACCTCCATAAAGAGTACCTGTCACTGCCTATTACTGTCACAAGGCGTGTTTACATTCCTTCTGACAGCAATAAAAGTGATCAGATTTATTTTTTCAAAAAATGTTTTAAAAGCACCTTATCCCTCCGTGCTCGCGCACAGAAGCGAGCACATATGTAAGTCACGACCGCAATTGTAAACACATGTGAGGTATAGCCATAATAATTAGTGCGAGAGCAATAATTCTAGCACAAGACCCCTCTTTAGCTCTAAAATACAGGTGGAACGCATTATTATTGTATAGAGTAGAGGCGTGGAACGTACGCTGAGCGGCCATCTTTTAGAAACTGGAAGTAAACACCTGTGACACAGAGGGGTGGATTCTGCTCGAGTTTGATTGTTCTATGGTATGTATTTTATATAAGGCAGTACAGCAGTAGTGAAAGTACACCCCAGATGATGTCCTAGCGGACGAAACGCGTCAGGGGCCTCCATTGCTGCCTACTTTTTATTGATATGCCTTTGAATGACTACTTAAATGTGAGTTCATTATTTTGTTTTTATTAAATTTTCATTTTTAAACGGTATTATGCTATTTTGGCTTTATCCTTCCATTCCATGTTAAATTTGGTGGCTGTCGGAGATGTCTCTTCAAATATTATAACCATATATGTCCAAGAATTTGAAAAGGGCTATTCACACAGTGAGATTCAGTAGACCTGTGATTGCAAAGCCAGTGCCCCTGAATTGGAGCAGTAAGAGATTTAAGACCCTTTGAACATATGTTTAATTGGGTCATCAAGATCTGGTAAGCCTGCATTTTTTACGGTGATGGTATCAGCACAGTGGTGAATTCTTCAGATATACCTTTTTTGGATGTTCTCCAGATCACTTTTATTCGTTTTTTTTTTTTGGGACTTCACTCCACGCATAATGGACTTTTGATATGGACTATATCTAATCACTAAATGTTCTATTTGATATATAATATGTTAATGTCCGTATAGATGCTTAGGTACATTTTAACGTTACAGAAGGTTTTTTTCAAATATTTTTTTTTACGTTTATGAGACACTTGTCATATTGTTTTGTCAACATACATACATATATATATATATATATATATATATATATATATATAATTACCTAGCGCTGCACTTTATATTTTTTCACGTTTTTTGGCTAAAAATATCCATGTTTTAGTGTGCCGGCTGCTTTTTTTGAGATATTTGGGACAGCGCAGTGTCACATTGGTTGTATCTAACCCTCTGGAGCTCTAAACCGGTAACCTGTAGAAAGCGCTAGTTTGTTGCCATTCCACAAGTGTGCGCAATTTTAAAGCATGACATGTTGGGTATCTATTTACTCAACGTAACATCTTTCACATTATACAAAAAAATTGGGCTAACTTACCGGTTTTGTTTTATTTTAATTTCTAAAAGTGTGTGTTTTAAAAAAAAAAAAAAATTAAAAATGTGTTTGAAAGACTGCAACAATTGCCATTTTATTATCTAGGGTATCTGCTAAAAAAAATTATATATATATATATATATATATATATATATATATATATATATATATATATATACATATACACACACACACACACACACACACACACACACACACACACACACACACACACACACACACACACACACACACACATATAATATGTTTGGGGGTTCAAAGTAATTTTCTAGCAAAAAATACAGATTTTTAGCTTGTAAGCAAAAAATGGCAGAAAAAGCATTAGGCATGAAGGGGTTAAAGGTGCATGCTCTAGGGCTGTTATTTCTGCTTCTAATTTCTTTGCTTAATGAGTCACTGACCTAAAAATACTACAGGTGTTGGAACACATGATATGTTGTTTTAGGTCATTGTTGCAATTACTAGTAAAGAAAGGATCAGGATGACAGCCCTAAAGCATGCACCTTAAAGTAAGCCAGGGCTTGACAAATCCCAGGCAACAGGTCGCCATGGTGACTAGAAATTGTGGGTTTTTGTCAGCCTAGCTAGCCTGGGTATGGGAGGTTGCATAGGGCTGCACAGATTCTTTCACAGGCTGATCTGAGCTAGCAGCTGCATTCACATGGGGCTGCCAAACTCACAAACCACAGGCTGCTTGGTGTAACAGTGAGCCCCACTTGCTGCTGATCACAGGGGGGGGGGGGATCCGGACCCTGACCAGGGATTCAGCCTAGCCCGACTGCTCACTGTGAGCCCTCACTGTCCTGCCACTTATCACAGGGGAGGGGAGCCGGGATCCAGACCTGGCTGGGATTCAACCTGCTTGCTGCCTTACTGAACAAGAGACCCAGTCGGCGTGAGTTAACGTCAGCTTTGCTAAAGGGATCCAGCAGTAAGAGGGTTCAATCTTGAAGAGATCTGGACCCCAAGGCGGGATTTGCTGCCCAGGGAGAGCAGCTCTTTGGGAGTCCAGAGCTTTTGACCTTCAATCAAGGGAAGCTGCACAAGATAAAGGGGGTGCAGAAGTAGTCAGAAAGGAAAGTTTATTGTACAAAATATAAAAAAGTACAAACAGTCGGAGTATGCACAGAGTAAAACATCCAGGAGAAAGGACAGGATGAATAATATACAAACAGTGAATCGGAAAGTATACATACCATAAAACAAACCCCGGGCAATATGTTTATCACAGTATGGCATATACTTTACATGTACAACTCAGTGTTCATCAATGCTTAGTCTGACAAAACAAACCAAATGAACTAGCAGAGTGTGTGTCCTTATCCGAATAAGTGTTATGCCGCGTACACACGAGCGGACTTTTCAACATCCAAAGTCCGACGGAATGATTCCGTCAGACTATTCGATCGTGTGTGGGCTGCAACGGACTTTTGATTTGCAAAAGTCTGACGGACTGTAGAAAATGGAACATGCTTCAAATTTTTCCGACGGAACTCCGCCAGACCCGGTCCCTCCGAAAAATTCGCTCGTGTGTATGCTATTCCGACGGACTAAAACCGACGCTAGGGCAGCTATTGGCTACTGGCTATGAACTTCCTTATTCGAGTCCAGTCGTACGTCATCACGTTCGAATCCGTCGGAGTTTGGTGTGATTGTGTGTGGCCAAGTCCGCTCAGTCGAAAAGTCCGTCAGAACTCTGTCGGAACTCCGGCAGAACTCCTTCGGAAGTCTGTCGGACATAAGTTCTCTCGTGTGTACGGGGCTTTACAGTTGTGCATAGAGTTACAGCGCAAACCTGTATCAACCATACCTCTACATCTGAAGCAGTCTATCCAGGACTAACTGAGGCCGAGCTACCTCAGGAGTGTATAACTATTCTTGCCAGGTCTTGGTAAATTTACCAAATGCATTTCTATGCTGATAGGTAGTTTTCTCTCTAATGTCATTGACCTGTTGAATCCATTGGTGCCATGTAGGTGTATGAGGAGATAGCTAGAAAGCTGATAGTGAGATACTGGCTAAGTAGAATAATCTAGTTAAGGCAATGTATTAGGTGAATAAAGTAGTTCTTCCAGCCCACCAAGCATGCAGATAACTGGGTTTAGCTGTAGTTGCAGTTGATAAATACTATTAATAATCTGGAGCACTTCCTGCCAGTATCTCACTAGCTTTGGGCAGTGCCACAGCAAATGTATTAGGGTACCTGGGTGCAATTGACACTTCAATTGGCACACAAGGGGGGGGGGGGTCCCTCCTACCCCATTTAGACAGCTGTATAGGAGTTCTGTACACATGGTGTAGGATGAATAAATGCGGCAATAGTGTTATCGACACCGAGCTGTCCAGCAGCTAGAATTTTGAATATTGTGTACCGTATATACTCGAGTATAAGCCGAGATTTTCAGCCTCTTTTTTGAGGCTGAAAGTGCCCCCCTCGGCTTATACTCGAGTCACCGCTGTCTGACTGCCCGAACAGCGTGTCGAGCAGACAGACAGCGGCCATTCTACCTTTCAAAAGCCGCGCCTCCGCCTCCGCCTGTGATAGGCGGAACACTCAATTTCCCAGCAGTCAGTGTTCCGCCTATCACGGACATCGGCTCATCCTCGGATGAGCCGATGTCCGTGATAGGCGGAACACTGACTGCTGGGAAATTGAGTGTTCCGCCTATCACAGGCGGAGGCGGGGCTTTTGAACAGGGGAATGGCCGCCAGGGCGCCGACGAAGAGCGGCGATCCTGGCATGGGACGACACGGAGGCTCGGGACGGGACGACACGGAGGCTCGGGACGGGACGACACGGAGGCTCGGGACGGGACGACACGGAGGCTCGGGACGGGACCGGACGGGACCGCTCGGGACACAGGTAGGCTGGACACACAAGGCTGCACGGACACACACACACACACACACACACACACACACACACACACACACACACGGATGGATGGATGGACACACACACACACACAGGGATGGATGGATGGATGGACACACACACACACACACACACACACACACACACACACGGATGGATGGATGGACACACACACACACACAGGGATGGATGGATGGACACACACACAGGGATGGATGGATGGACACACACACAGGGATGGATGGATGGACACACACACAGGGATGGACGGACACACAGGGATGGACGGACACACACAGGGATGGACAGGCATATCTCACCCTCGGCTTATACACGAGTCAATAGGTTTCCCAGTTTTTTGGGGGTAAATTGGGGGCCTCGGCTTATACTCGGGTCGGCCTATACTCGAGTATATACGGTAATTGTAATAGTGTATAAGAATATTGTGACCAGATATCCCCATCTGTAGAGCTAAGATCTGCTTCCCATTTCTCCCTACAAGGTAAAAGATCTGGTGCCTGTATATGCAACAACAGGCAAGCATATATACGGGATAATCCCCTTCTTATCTGGAGTAGCTAGTATTGAACTAAGAAAATCAGAGTCATCCAACTTCAGAATCAAACTTCTGCCTTGCGTCCACATAGAATGTTTCATTTTTAAATACATGTAGTGGCCATGATATATCGGAGGGAATTCCTGTCTTAAGTGATCAAAAGTTTTCATAGTAGACCCATTGAACAACTGTGAGAGATATATGTTTTTTTATTCATCTTTATCTCATACTAGATTGAGAAACATAATACATAGCAAATTCAGTGTACATTTAACAATTCGCCAGTAACAAGTGTAATTATATATTTCCCCTCCTCTCCCCTTCTACATATGTTCATTACTGGGTGATCTTTTAGTCGAATCCCCGACGAATAGACATATTTTCTCTTTTAAAAAAATAAACAACCCAAACCAACTAAACACTTGCACATATAGCCAGAAACAATAAAATCTTAAGACACCATAATTCTTATTTCTCATATGCTACCAGGTATCAGGAGTAGTGATGGCCGAACGGTTCGCCCGGCGGTCGTTTCGCGGCGAATTTCCGACTTTCGCCGTCCGCGGGTTCGAACGCCTTTTTCCGTCGTTCGCCCCGGCGGACTTACGTGTTTAATGTATACAAGAACTTTAACCTTTCGTGACACGTTTATCATGTGTTACAGGACAACCAATTGAGACATGACAGCTCATGGACACTTGGACATTCCCCCTAACCTATAAATACACCCGATCCGGTGGCCATTTTACATTCTTTCTTCTGTCACTGTAGGGAAAGGATCCTGTGTGGAGTAGGGACAGAGAAAACGCTAGCTATTTGGTACACAAAAGTTCTTTTCAGGACTGGTATAGGTGTTAGGTCAGCAGCCTGAGTTTCTTTTGTCAGTTTAGATAAAGGGACAGAGCGCTGTATGCTGCTATTTTAGGGACAGCTCAGCCAGATTAGTCTTTCTTCATCATCATCATCATCATCATCATTAGCTGTTACTATCAGGTCCACAAAAGAGCTGTTCCAGCTAATCGTTCCAGCCTACTCTTTTTTGCCAATTTGTATAGGGACAGGCAGGAAGCAGTGTGTCAGGCAGTGAGGATAATTTTAAAGACTTGCTGTTACTATTAGTTCCACAAAGGTTCTTTTCAGGACTGGTATCAGTGGTACGGTAATAGGCTTGTACACGTATAATATTCTTTCTTCCAAATATAGAAAGAATATTATACTTGACTGCTGCCCTTCTGCTGCAGTCTGCTAATCATTCACAACTCACTTGTTCCACAAAGCTCTTTATCAGGACTGGTAACTTGGTCTGTCTAGGGTGCTACGGTACATAGGCTTGGGTGCGGTACAGTCTGCTGTTCTGTAAGGACCGCTATCGGTCCACAATACATAGGGTTGCCGTGCACTACTGCTGACCGCTGCCCTATACTGCAGCAGTCCTTCAGCGGTATAGGGACTGACGCACAGTCTGCTAAACACTAATACACAACCTGCTTGGTCCACAAAAGTTCTTATAAGGACTGGTAACTTGGTATAGGGTGCTACGGTACATAGGCCTGAGTGCAGTACAGTCTGCTGTTCTGTAAGGACCGCTATCGGTCCACAATACATAGGGTTGCCGTGCACTACTGCTGACCGCTGCCCTATACTGCAGCAGTCCTTCATTGGTATAGGGACTGACGTACAGTCTGCTAATCACTAACACACAACCTGCTTGGTCCACAAAAGTTCTTATAAGGACTGGTAACTTGGTATAGGGTGCTACGGTACATAGGCCTGAGTGCAGTACAGTCTGCTGTTCTGTAAGGACCGCTATCGGTCCACAATACATAGGGTTGCCGTGCACTACTGCTGACCGCTGCCCTATACTGCAGCAGTCCTTCATTGGTATAGGGACTGACGTACAGTCTGCTAATCACTAACACACAACCTGCTTGGTCCACAAAAGTTCTTATAAGGACTGGTAACTTGGTATAGGGTGCTACGGTACATAGGCCTGAGTGCGTTACAGTCTGCTGTTCTGTAAGGACCGCTATCGGTCCACAATACATAGGGTTGCCGTGCACTACTGCTGACCGCTGCCCTATACTGCAGCAGTCCTTCAGCGGTATAGGGACTGACGCACAGTCTGCTAAACACTAACACACAACCTGCTTGGTCCACAAAAGTTTTTATAAGGACTGGTAACTTGGTATAGGGTGCTACGGTACATAGGCCTGAGTGCAGTACAGTCTGCTGTTCTGTAAGGACCGCTATCGGTCCACAATACATAGGGTTGCCGTGCACTACTGCTGACCGCTGCCCTATACTGCAGCAGTCCTTCATTGGTATAGGGACTGACGTACAGTCTGCTAATCACTAACACACAACCTGCTTGGTCCACAAAAGTTCTTATAAGGACTGGTAACTTGGTATAGGGTGCTACGGTACATAGGCCTGAGTGCGTTACAGTCTGCTGTTCTGTAAGGACCGCTATCGGTCCACAATACATAGGGTTGCCGTGCACTACTGCTGACCGCTGCCCTATACTGCAGCAGTCCTTCATTGGTATAGGGACTGACGTACAGTCTGCTAATCACTAACACACAACCTGCTTGGTCCACAAAAGTTCTTATAAGGACTGGTAACTTGGTATAGGGTGCTACGGTACATAGGCCTGAGTGCGTTACAGTCTGCTGTTCTGTAAGGACCGCTATCGGTCCACAATACATAGGGTTGCCGTGCACTACTGCTGACCGCTGCCCTATACTGCAGCAGTCCTTCATTGGTATAGGGACTGACGTACAGTCTGCTAATCACTAACACACAACCTGCTTGGTCCACAAAAGTTCTTATAAGGACTGGTAACTTGGTATAGGGTGCTACGGTACATAGGCCTGAGTGCGTTACAGTCTGCTGTTCTGTAAGGACCGCTATCGGTCCACAATACATAGGGTTGCCGTGCACTACTGCTGACCGCTGCCCTATACTGCAGCAGTCCTTCAGCGGTATAGGGACTGACGCACAGTCTGCTAAACACTAACACACAACCTGCTTGGTCCACAAAAGTTTTTATAAGGACTGGTAACTTGGTATAGGGTGCTACGGTACATAGGCCTGAGTGCGTTACAGTCTGCTGTTCTGTAAGGACCGCTATCGGTCCACAATACATAGGGTTGCCGTGCACTACTGCTGACCGCTGCCCTATACTGCAGCAGTCCTTCATTGGTATAGGGACTGACGTACAGTCTGCTAATCACTAACACACAACCTGCTTGGTCCACAAAAGTTCTTATAAGGACTGGTAACTTGGTATAGGGTGCTACGGTACATAGGCCTGAGTGCGTTACAGTCTGCTGTTCTGTAAGGACCGCTATCGGTCCACAATACATAGGGTTGCCGTGCACTACTGCTGACCGCTGCCCTATACTGCAGCAGTCCTTCAGCGGTATAGGGACTGACGCACAGTCTGCTAAACACTAACACACAACCTGCTTGGTCCACAAAAGTTTTTATAAGGACTGGTAACTTGGTATAGGGTGCTACGGTACATAGGCTTGAGTGCGGTACAGTCTGCTGTTCTGTAAGGACCGCTATCGGTCCACAATAGATAGGGTTGACGTGCACCACTGCTGACCGCTGCCCTATACTGCAGCAGTCCTTCAGCGGTATAGGGACTGACGTACAGTCTGCTAATCACTAACACACAACCTGCTTGTTCCACAAAAGTTCTTATAAGGACTGGTAACTTGGTATAGGGTGCTACGGTACATAGGCTTGAGTGCGGTACAGTCTGCTGTTCTGTAAGGACCGCTATCGGTCCACAATAGATAGGGTTGACGTGCACCACTGCTGACCGCTGCCCTATACTGCAGCAGTCCTTCAGCGGTATAGGGACTGACGTACAGTCTGCTAAACACTAATACACAACCTGCTTGGTCCACAAAAGTTCTTATAAGGACTGGTAACTTGGTATAGGGTGCTACGGTACATAGGCCTGAGTGCGTTACAGTCTGCTGTTCTGTAAGGACCGCTATCGGTCCACAATACATAGGGTTGCCGTGCACTACTGCTGACCGCTGCCCTATACTGCAGCAGTCCTTCATTGGTATAGGGACTGACGTACAGTCTGCTAATCACTAACACACAACCTGCTTGGTCCACAAAAGTTCTTATAAGGACTGGTAACTTGGTATAGGGTGCTACGGTACATAGGCCTGAGTGCGTTACAGTCTGCTGTTCTGTAAGGACCGCTATCGGTCCACAATACATAGGGTTGCCGTGCACTACTGCTGACCGCTGCCCTATACTGCAGCAGTCCTTCATTGGTATAGGGACTGACGTACAGTCTGCTAATCACTAACACACAACCTGCTTGTTCCACAAAAGTTCTTATAAGGACTGGTAACTTGGTATAGGGTGCTACGGTACATAGGCTTGAGTGCGGTACAGTCTGCTGTTCTGTAAGGACCGCTATCGGTCCACAATAGATAGGGTTGACGTGCACCACTGCTGACCGCTGCCCTATACTGCAGCAGTCCTTCAGCGGTATAGGGACTGACGTACAGTCTGCTAAACACTAATACACAACCTGCTTGGTCCACAAAAGTTCTTATAAGGACTGGTAACTTGGTATAGGGTGCTACGGTACATAGGCTTGAGTGCGGTACAGTCTGCTGTTCTGTAAGGACCGCTATCGGTCCACAATAGATAGGGTTGACGTGCACCACTGCTGACCGCTGCCCTATACTGCAGCAGTCCTTCAGCGGTATAGGGACTGACGTACAGTCTGCTAAACACTAATACACAACCTGCTTGGTCCACAAAAGTTCTTATAAGGACTGGTAACTTGGTATAGGGTGCTACGGTACATAGGCTTGAGTGCGGTACAGTCTGCTGTTCTGTAAGGACCGCTATCGGTCCACAATAGATAGGGTTGACGTGCACCACTGCTGACCGCTCACCTATACTGCAGCAGTCCTTCAGCGGTATAGGGACTGACGTACAGTCTGCTAATCACTAACACACAACCTGCTTGTTCCACAAAAGTTCTTATAAGGACTGGTAACTTGGTATAGGGTGCTACGGTACATAGGCTTGAGTGCGGTACAGTCTGCTGTTCTGTAAGGACCGCTATCGGTCCACAATAGATAGGGTTGACGTGCACCACTGCTGACCGCTGCCCTATACTGCAGCAGTCCTTCAGCGGTATAGGGACTGACGTACAGTCTGCTAAACACTAATACACAACCTGCTTGGTCCACAAAAGTTCTTATAAGGACTGGTAACTTGGTATAGGGTGCTACGGTACATAGGCTTGAGTGCGGTACAGTCTGCTGTTCTGTAAGGACCGCTATCGGTCCACAATAGATAGGGTTGACGTGCACCACTGCTGACCGCTGCCCTATACTGCAGCAGTCCTTCAGCGGTATAGGGACTGACGTACAGTCTGCTAAACACTAATACACAACCTGCTTGGTCCACAAAAGTTCTTATAAGGACTGGTAACTTGGTATAGGGTGCTACGGTACATAGGCTTGAGTGCGGTACAGTCTGCTGTTCTGTAAGGACCGCTATAGGTCCACAATAGATAGGGTTGACGTGCACCACTGCTGACCGCTCACCTATACTGCAGCAGTCCTTCAGCGGTATAGGGACTAAGAGTTTTGTCACAGGGTCATTTAAAAAATGACATGCAGAGGAAGAGGCAGGCCCTTCCGCAGGGGTGGTAGGGGTAGGGCAGGAGCAACAGGCTTGAGCCAAAGTGGGAAGTTGCAGAAGGTGCGTTCAATTACTTTAAAGGATGCACCAGACTTGGTTGAGTGGCTCGCTCAGCCTTACTCTTCTGCACCCTCCTCATCCTCTCGATCTGCACCCTCTTCTTCACTCTCTGCTATGTGCACCCCCAAAGACACTACCACCAACAACACGACCACCACCACCACCACCACATACCTTCCGCTTGAGTCACTGGAATTATTTTCCGATCCATATCAAGAGGACATTTCTGATGCGCAGCCACTCTTGGTATTGGATCAGGAAGAGGAGGTAGCAACAAGCGCTACTCAGCAGTCTGACGCCAGTACCCAGATCAGCCCAAGGAGGAGGTTGGTCCCCGGTGTTGCTGCCTACTCTACTTATAGCGGTGGGGAAGGTGACGTTGATGATGACGTGTCTAGTGATGTCACGTGGGTGCCCACAAGAGAGGAAGAGGAGGGGAGTTCAGAGGGAGATATGGACCAGCAGATAGGGAGGAGAAGCAGCAATGACTTACATTGCACAGCAGGGACAAAGCAGACTGCAAATGTATCAGGAGCGAGTCATCGACCATGTACGGTCACATCTGGCGCTCCCAGGACACCGGCACATGGCTCCGCAGTGTGGGCTTTTTTTAACGTGTCCGCTGCTGACAATAGCGTTGCCATCTGCAATCTTTGCAGTCAACGCGTTAGTCGCGGTAAGCCCAATACTCACCTAGGGACGACCGCCTTAAGAAGGCACATGAGCAGCCATCACCGAGCCCAGTGGGAGCAACGGAACACACAAAGCCACACTGCAGGCTCTCACCGTCCAGCCTCGTCTTCTACTTCTCCTTCTCCTCTCTCCTCACAATTGTCCTCCACTCCACCTTCCATCACGCCAAGCTCACATTTTTCTGCAAAAAGGCAGGCTTCCGTGGGCCTAATGTTTGAGCGTAAAAAAATGATGACGCCGGATAACCCTCTTGCCCAACGGTTGGCGGCTGGCTTGTCAGAACTCATAGCCCGCCAACTACTGCCATATAAACTGGTGGACTCGGAGGCCTTTCGCAAATTTGTGGCCATTGGAACACCACAATGGAAGGTCCCAGGAAGGAAGTATTTCTCAGAGAAGGGCATCCCAGAGCTATATGGCCATGTTCAGCGGCAAGTGAATGTATCTCTGGCACACAGTGTCGGTGCCAAGATACATCTGACCACAGACACGTGGTCTAGCAAACACGGGCAGGGAAGGTATATCAGTTTTACTGCCCACTGGGTGAACCTTCTGACGGCCGTCAAGCATGTAACCCGTGGCACCCGTGTAGATTTGGTTTTACCGCCACGGATTGCATGCAGGCCTGACTCTTCTTCTCCTCCTCCTACTCCATCCTCCTCCCTCTCCTCCTCAGCTGCCTCCTCCTTTTCCGCTGCTAGCGTCTCTTCCACTGCACCGCCCAAGCTCCCCAGAACCTATTCCACATGCCAGGTGAGACGTTGCCATGCCGTGCTGCGTCTGTTGTGCCTGGAAGCAAAGAGCCACACTGGCCCGGCACTCCTTTCAGCTTTGCGTTCACAGGCAGATGAGTGGCTAACACCGCTCAATTTGACAGTTGGTAAAGTGGTGTGTGACAACGGTGCCAATCTGCTTAGCGCATTGAAACAGGGCAAAATCACGCACGTGCCGTGCATGGCACACGTCTTAAACTTGGTCGTGCAGCGATTCCTTGTCAAATACCCTGGGGTCCAGGACATCTTGCGGCAGGCAAGGAAAATCTCGGCCCATTTCAGAAGATCTTACACGGCCATGGCTCGCCTTGCTGACATTCAGCGGCGACACCATCTGCCGGTCAGACGTCTTATTTGCGATTGCCCGACGCGATGGAACTCAACCTTCTATATGCTTGATAGGCTGCTCCAGCAGAAACGTGCAGTTAACGTCTACCTGTATGAACTCTGCGAAAGAAACGGTTCTGGGGAGCTGGGTTTTTTTTCACCGCGCCAGTGGCTGCTCATGCGCGACACATGCAGACTTCTGCGGCCATTTGAGGAGATCACCAAACTGGTCAGTCGCAGCCATGGCGCCATCAGTGACATGGTACCTTATGCCTTCTTTCTGGAGCGTGCATTGCGTCGTGTCATTGATCAGGCTGTGGAGGAGCAGGAGCGGGAAGATGAGGAAGTCGCAATGCTGGATGAATTCCCAGGGGGGGCTACTCTATCTGAGACAAGTCAACAACAGGAGTCTGATGAGGAGTCAGAGGAGGATGGTGCCGGGGCGGATGAGCAGGAGCAAGAAGAGCATGCTTTAAACCTTTCTGGGATCCCTGTTGTGCGAGGATGGGGAGAGGAGAATGAAGAGGACGACATTATCCTGGATGATGAGCAGGAGCCAGGCCACCACACCGCTTCCACTTTAGTGCAAATGGGGGCCTTCATGCTCCAGTGTTTTAATAGGGACCCCCGTATAAAAAGCATGAGGGTCAAGGACCAGTACTGGGTGGCAACGTACTTAGACCCCCGGTACAAACACAAAATGGCGGAAATGTTACCGCCGTCGCAGAGGGCTGTCAGAATGCAGCACTTCCAGGCCTTGCTTCGAGAAATGCTGCATTCTGCTTTTGCGTGCGCTGGCAGAGGAGCAATTCCCACTCCCAGAGAAGGATTTGCGGGTACCAATCCAACAGCGCCTGCAAGAAGAGGCCGGTTTGAAGATGTGTTGGTGACTTCGGATATGAGGTCATTCTTTCAGCCGACCCATCGACAGGTGTCATCCGGATCCAGCATCAGGGAACGCCTAGACCGTCAGGTGTCCGACTACATTGGGTTAACGGCCGATGTGGACGCTCTGAGGAGTGATGAACCCCTAGACTACTGGGTGGGCAGGCTTGACCTCTGGCCAGAGCTTGCCCAATTTGCAATCGAACTGTTGGCTTGCCCCTCATCCAGTGTCCTGTCCGAAAGGACGTTCAGCGCAGCAGGGGGGATTGTGACCGATAAGCGTACTCGCCTAGCTCACCACAGTGTTAACTACCTCACATTTCTAAAAATGAATGAGGCATGGATCTCGGAGGAATTCAACACATGTGATCAGTAGACCATGTATATGTCTATAAACAATTTTTGGAATCAAGCACACAGACCTTCTTAATTCATTTGGCTCACTTCCCTGACCCAAAAAAGCACACCGTACTATATGCCCCTACCCTCCTCTTTGAAGAGGTTGAGCGGTGTCATATTTCTACTGGGGCTGCTTATTATGAGGGGTTCCCACCATCCCTGTGCTGTGCTGACTTCCTCCTGGGTGTTCTTATTATGAGGGGCTCCCACCATCCCTGTGCTGTGCTGACTTCCTCCTGGGGGTTCTTATTATGAGGGGATCACACCATCCCTGTGCTGTGCTGACTTCCTCCTGGGGCTGCTTACGGTGCTGCTGTCAGCGCTGTATGTCACGGAGCTGCTGTCAGCGCTGTATGTCACGGAGCTGCTGTCAGCGCTGTATGTCACGGAGCTGCTGTCAGCGCTGTATGTCACGGAGCTGCTGTCAGCGCTGTATGTCACGGAGCTGCTGTCAGCGCTGTATGTCACGGAGCTGCTGTCAGCGCTGTATGTCACGGAGCTGCTGTCAGCGCTGTATGTCACGGAGCTGCTGTCAGCGCTGTATGTCACGGAGCTGCTGTCAGCGCTGTATGTCACGGAGCTGCTGTCAGCGCTGTATGTCACGGTGCTGCTGTCAGCGCTGTATGTCACGGAGCTGCTGTCAGCGCTGTATGTCACGGAGCTGCTGTCAGTGCTGTATGTCACGGAGCTGCTGTCAGCGCTGTATGTCACGGAGCTGCTGTCAGCGCTGTATGTCACGGAGCTGCTGTCAGCGCTGTATGTCACGGTGCTGCTGTCAGCGCTGTATGTCACGGAGCTGCTGTCAGCGCTGTATGTCACGGAGCTGCTGTCAGCGCTGTATGTCACGGAGCTGCTGTCAGCGCTGTATGTCACGGAGCTGCTGTCAGCGCTGTATGTCACGGAGCTGCTGTCAGCGCTGTATGTCACGGTGCTGATGTCAGTGCTCTGTATTACGGTGCTGCTGTCAGTGCTCTGTATCTCCTGCACCCTCTTGTTTGCCTACCCTGGTCCCTGACCTTCCCTCTCCTCCATTGCCTTCATTAGCTCCATAGTCCTGAATTGTCAGAACAATTTCCCAAATAAAAAAAAAATGCTTGTAGTTATCGATCCCAAATTCACCTCATACATGTATTATGCTATTGTCCAGGTGGTGGGACTACGTGCTACCCCCTAATAATTACCCCGTGGCCGCAAATTCGACCTAAAGGTTTGCGAAATTCGCCTCCCATTGAAGTCAATGGAGCCCGCGGCGAACGGTCGTTTTCGCGAACGTTTGTGTCCGTTCGCGTTTCGCGTTCGCGAAACGTCCCGTCGGAAGTTCGTCCATCACTAATCAGGAGTACAGCCCCATCATTCAGGAAGTTCACATATATCCGAGAGTTCAATCCATTCTCCCCATATCTTCATGAATTTACCAGCACACCCCTTGGCTTCGTATGTGAGTTTATATGTCGGTAATACCTGATTAATCAGGTTTTTCCATTGATTGAGAGATTGGTGCGGATTGTATCCACTGCAAAACTATAGTTTTTCTGGCATAATATAATAAGAAACGCAGAAATAGTTTTTGATAGGATCCTACCTCCACATCCTCGAAAGTTGCCAATATACACCACTTTGGACTGCAGATATTCGGTAAATTAAAATTAATCCTGGTAAAGTGGGTTACTTATGACCAAATTGGTCATATTTTTTAGCAGCTCCAGAGCATGTGGAGTAGATCACCTGTGTTCCTATTACACTTATGGCAGATGGGACTGGTTAGTTTCTGCATACGGAAGAGCCGCAAAGGAGTGTAATATATTCTATGGAAGATACGTAGCTGTATCATTCGGTCTCTAGCAGAAATTGCAGTGACAATGTATGTATTAAGAAGTTCTTCCCAATTGTCATCCGAGAGGTCTGGTATATTTGCTATCCAATGATTTTTTAGAGCTTGTAATTGTGTGGATTCTTGTTTCACCAAAGTCTTATAATAAGTGTAGATCAGCCCTGTATGTTCTGATTGTATTAATGCTCCCTCTTAGGCCCCATTCACACCTGAGCGTTTTGTAGCTTGAAGCCTGAAGCTACAAAATGCTGGAGGGGAAAAAAATCTATTATTCTCAATGGAGATGGTTTACATCTCCATTCCATGTCGCCTGAAGCTCAAACAAGTTCTGGACCCTTTTTTGTCGCTCAAATCGGGCAGATTTAAGCGTTTTTCTTCTTTTTACATTGGTGACCTTTTGCCCTGCACAAAATTGCGGCACAAAAGCAGCAAAACCCGCTGCAAAATCACGTGATTTTCTGCCTGAAAGTGCTACGTTCAGGTGTGAATGGGGCCTAAGGCAGAATTTTGAAAGAAAACGTTTCTAAGACCCAGCTGGGACATGGCTGCATGTTTTAATTGAAGATATTTAAAACTCCATGCATTAGGCATCTCAAATTCCTGCCTTAATGTTGGAAAAGATTTGAATTGGCCTTGGTCATATCTGATGTATATATTTTAGTCCCTTTGTAGCCCAGAGACAGGCAAGTCCTAAAAATTAGGGAATGTGGGGTTGAACCATATAGGATAATTGGGAGATATTGAGGCCTGGTCCTCTGGAACCAGAGGGAGACATTGCTTATATATTCTAAGAGCCCTCGTCTACTCTGACCGTTTTCTCTGAAATATTACATTAGAGTCTCATATGAGGAAAGCAGGGCAGCAGTGTCTCTGCTGCAGTGGCAGCATTGTCCAGCTGTGGGAAAAGCCACCATTGTATTGTAGACCAGTTGTGAAGCATAATACTAGAGCCTTAAATTTGGTAAAGCCAACCCCCCCTGGGTTATAGGTAATTGCAGCGCAGTCAAAGCTATTCTGGGGTTCTTAGGAAACCAAAGAAATGTCGACAATAAAGAGTCAATTTCCTGAAAGTTTTTCCTGGGTACATACACAGGGCTATTTGCCAGAATATATAAGAATTTGGGTAAAAATAACATTTTAAATAGGTTAGTCAACCATTAGTGTCAATGGCAGGTTCATCAACCATTCAGGTTCATCAACCATCCGTCAACCATTAGTGTCAATGGCAGGTTCATCCAAGTGGTCATTTTGTTTTTAACCACTTCAATACCTGGCCTATTCTGGCACTCCTCTCTTACACGTAAAAATCATAAATTTATTTGCTAGAAAATTACTCAGAACCCCCAAACATTATATTTATTTTTTAGCAGACACCCTAGGGAATAAAATGGCGGTCACTGCAACTTTTTATCTCGCACAGTATTTGCGCAACAATTTTTCAAATGCATTTAAAAAAAAAAAGTTTCATGATTTAAAAAATAACAAAACAGTAAAGTTAGCCCAATTTTTTTGTATAATGCGAAAGATGATGTTACGCCGACTAAATAGATGCCTAACATGTCACGCTTTAAAATTGCGCACACTCATGGAATGACGCCAAACTTCAGTACAAAATCTCCATAGGCGAGGCTTTAAAATTTTTTACAGGTTATATATTGAGAGTTACAGAGAAGGTCTAGAGCTAGAATTGTTGCTCGCGCTCTAACGCACATGGCGATACCTCACATGTGTAGTTTGAATGGCGTTTACATATGTGGCGGGACTAACATGTGCATTCGCTTCTGAGAGCGAGCTACTGGAGACAGGGGCCTTTTAAAAAAAACTTTTTTTATTTATTTATTTTTTTTACTTTTTTTTTCCAACTTTTTTTTTTATCACTTTTATTCCTATTACAAGAAATGTAAACATCCTTGTAATGGGAATCATTCATGACAGGTCCTCTTTATGGAGAGATGTGGGGTCAATAAGACCCCACATCTCTCCTCCAGGCTGGAAAGCATGAGATTGTGAAAAAAATGTCACCGTTCCCATGCTGACAGCCGCAATCGAGGCTTTGTTTACTTCCGGGAACGTTAGGACATCACGCCTGGGCCTCCGACGGTCATAGAGATGACCATCTGGTCACTGGAAATCTCTATCGTCATCATCCGGAGACGGACGATTCTTTCTCCGGGTCCCCAATGGCACGGGAGAGGGCATGTCGCCTGTAAGAATGATCAAGCGGCGGAACTGCTCTTATGGTGCACAGAATCGCCGGCTGAAAACAAAGATATCTGAATGATGCCTGTGGCTGCTAGCATCATTCAGATATTCCCACTGAAAGTCCAGGACGTCATATGACGGCTGTGGGCGGGAAGTGGTTAAAGGACTCTATGCACGGTAGATTATTTATAATATAATTAGAGATTGTTAATTGTATTGTAACTCACAGATATTTAAATACTGTGTACTTGTAACAGACAGTCTAGGGCAAGATCAAATGGTAGGGTGGGATCTACAGGGAAAACACTGGACTTGGTCCAGTTCACATTGAGACCAGAAAAAAAGTTCCAACATTACAAATTAAACAGAGCATTATAGGGATCGTGACCCGGGGATTAGATAGAGCGAGCAACATATCATCTGTGTAGAGTGATATGCGTTCTTCTAATGAGCCCATCCACATCCCTTGCAGATCTGGTGAAGACCGAAGCAGTCTGGCCAGGGGTTCTATAGTAAGTGCGAATAATAGTGGTGAAAGTGGGCACCCCTGCCTGGTGCCTCTGTGAATTGTGAATGGCTTGGAAATTATTCCATTAATCCTGATGCGGGCTATAGGTTTATCATACAGTATTCTGATCCAGGTGAGAAAGTTTTCCCCCCATCCCAAATGTTTACATTATATAGAAAAGATAAGGCCATTCAACGGAATCAAATGCCTTGTGGGCATCAAGAGACACAACTGCTCTGGGGACTTTCAAAGTGTTAGGGGACTCCCTGGAATAAAGCCGGTTTGATCTGGATTCATCAGTGTAATAATTACTGAGTTTATGCAGGAGGCTAAAATTTTAGATATCATTTTCAGATCCGAGTTAGAGATTGGGCTTGGAAATCAGTATAATTAGGGCCTCCTTCATAGATGGGAGAAGACTTTTCTGTGTAAAGATAGTAAAGTTTATGCGATCTCGGTACCAGGGTCTTTCGGTGTTCTAAATACCACTTAATGGGGAAGCCATCTGGCCCCGTGGGTTTTACATTTGGCAAAGTTTTTAAGAGCCTGCTCTATCACCTCTACAGAGATGGATGCTTCCAGGGACACTTGTTGTTCCTCTGACAGGGTAGGGAACCTATAGAGTCTACACTCATATCATTTGGGGGGGGGGGGGAGATAAGGAGCTTGTGATTTATAAAGGTCTGAATAAAATTGCATAAAGGCCCCCATAATCCCCTCCTGGAAGAAGTGAAGGGTGGTTGAACTATCATGGATACAAGGGATAGTAATGGGGTCAGGTATTGGCTTGGCCAAGAAGGCAAGAAGCTTTAATTTTTTGTTTCCTGTGTAAAAAATCCTCTGACGCCAATACAATAAGTGCTTCTGAGTCCTTGACACAAGTGCCAACTCATACGCCCTTTGGGCATCTTGTAAGAGTTGGTAGCATGCTGGGGAAGGATCACTGACATAATATTCTTCAGCCTCCTTCAAATCGGAAGCCAAAGCCAATATCTGTTCCCCATTAGCTTTTTGCAGGTTTGAGACCCCTTTCATATAAGCTCCTCTTAGCACCGCCTTGAAGGCATCCCAGGTAATTAACTCTGACACTTCCCTGCCATTCTCCTGGCAAAATTTAGTTATAGCATCCTTACAAGCATACATGACCAATGGTTCCACCATCTAGTAGGGACTCATCTGCCAAAGCTCCAAGGGAGAATGATCAGAAATTGCCCTCGGTAGGTAAAATACCTCCTGCACCTTCTGTAAAGCATCTCGAGAAAAAACGTATCCAATCTCGACAGAGATCTATAAGCCTCTGATGAGCAGGAGAACTCCCTCTTATCTGGGCGTTTCCAATGCCATATGTCAATTAAATCATAGGCAGCTGCCCATTTCCTTAAGGTGGGAGCCTGGTCTTGTACATCAGAGTCTGTCCACCTCTATATCCGTGATCCTATTAAAGTCACCGCCTATAATGAGTTGACCTTGCGCCATAGGAAGCACTGCGGACATACAATCCTCTAGTCTTTGCAATTCAAAGGGTGGTGGGATATAAACATTTACTATGGTATTCAGCACCTCCATATACTTAAAGACCAGAGCAACATAACATCCCTGTGGGTCGGATTTAGCCTCCACTACCTGAATCGGTAGAGATTTAAGAATATAGAGAATCCCCTAGAGTAGGTGGAGTATGTTGCATGAAATACATGGGCAATGTGCGTTTTTTTTTACGGCCATGAACCTAGACCCCACCAGATGAGTCTCCTGAAGCAGCATTATTTGCGATAGTCAAAGACCAAAGATTGCTTAATCTTTGATTTCAGGCCTAGAACATTCCATGTAAGGCATTTAAAACTCATCTTTGGGGAGAAGAGACAATGGTTCAGAGGATATTATGCTACACTCTTGGGGCCACTGAAATTTCCCTGATACACCTATATCCTGCATGGTGTAAATCAGCATTTCCATATATTGATACTGACAGCATCTACTCATTGATAGTATCATATTGAAGCATATATGTGCAGTGTGAAAAAAACAAATGAGAAACAAAAAAAAGACACAGAAATACAAACTTCCCTAGCCACCCTCCCTGCTCATTGTCCCAAACTTCAACGAGCTTCATCCCAATAACCATAAAAGTAACCTGAGGGGTGACCAGAAATATCCCTCAGCTAGAATAGCATTATTTCCCTATAGTATATGGGAAAAACTTAGTTTTATAAACAAGTATTGAAAATGTCATATCGAGCAATTTTAGCACCTGCATAGGACAGAAACTTGAGTTATTCATCCTGTTAAAAATACTTATTTAAAGCTTCCGTCACCCATCTGATGCCTGTCCTGGGTACAGATCTAATATAGAGTGCCTCCATCCCCGCATTTATGTCTCTTAAGGGGTAGGACTCCGGATCATTGCCCATGTAGAAGAATCAGGGTCCAAATATCTATTTTTCTGCTGTTCAGTGTCTGTCAGGTATTTCCATTGTTTCCAGGAGAGTCTGAAAAAAGAAGAAGTAGAACAAAAACACAGTGGCGAACAGAGCCGATAACACCGCGACAGCAGTTACTGGTAGAAATGAAACCATATTTGGTAACTGTCAATTAGATCATCATGAAGTATAAGGACTTATCCCAGACCATCGAGCCAATCCGAGGTCTCCGAGGGAGATAGAAAAAATTGAACCTTGCCCTCATTGATGGCCCTCAGCTTAGCAGGGTATAGCATACTGTAGGTAAGCTGCTTATCACGTAGACGCCTCTTCACCGCTGTAAAAGCAGCCCTTTGTTTCTGCGTAACAGCAGAAAAGTCCAGGGGAAATTGAGATTCTGTTACCATTGTACTGTATGTCAGGGAGATAACGGGCTTTTCGCATTATGGACTCCTTATCCCTGAAATGAAGTAGCTTAGCCGGTAGAGTGCATGGAGGTGCTCCTGACAGATGGGGGCACATAGGTACTCTATGCGCCTGTTCAATTGCAAACAAAGAGGATAGGGTCTCCAGTCCCACTAGCGATTTTTAGCAATTTTTCCAGAAACCGTTCAGGGTCTTTGCCTTCAGCTTTAACTGTTGTTGCTGCGTACGTAAATTAGCAGACATGGGTTGCATGGAGTCTTCCATGTCACTAATACGTTGTTCTGCATTTGAGATCCTAGAGCGGATCTTTTGCATGTCATGTTTAACAATTGAGAGATCCAGTCTGACTGATTCGAACTGTGTTGTTAGCGTGGACTGGCACTGATGAATAGCATCCATAACAGGTTTTAGAGTGAGCTCCTCTTTCCCATCAGTGTCCTCTCCAGGTCCCTCCGCAGCCACAGCAGGTTGTGAGGGACCTCCAGGCTCACTGTCCTCCTCCCATCTGCCTGCCTCTTCCCAAGGTTCTGATTTCTCCACTTCTGGGACTGTTACTAAGGCTGATAGGCGTGGACTTTGTGGGGAGTCAGCAAAATGCTCCCTTATAGTGGTTGTGTTTTTTAGTAGTACCCGCAAGCTTTTGTGTGCGGGCAGGAGAGCGTGACTCACCAGTCTGTTGCTGCTTGTCCTTCTTCCTCCTGCAAAAAGTCGTAGAGGAGCCAGCGCCATCTTTGGATCTGCTCACAGCTTGTGTTAGCGGCCATTCATCTGCTGTTTTAGGCCCCGCCAGTCTGTTGGACCATCTTTTTAGACTCCGGTTGGTGCTGTATCAGTACCAGATCCATCGGTGTGGTCTAGAGGGGTGATCAGTGTCCGGATGTTACACAGGATTGCTCAGTGCTGGAGGAGCTTACGAACTGCACTGCCTACATATGTGCCACTGGCCGTGAGAGATATTTAATTCCCGCCACCCTCCATTTGAAATGGCCAGGAAGTTTTGCCAATTCTGGGTAAGAGCTATTGCATCAAACAGGGGTACATTACAAAAAAAAAACCTGTCACTATAATACCCAAGTATTTAAAGGAGTGAACCATTTCCACTAGGGATGCCGAATCCGGAAGGGGGGTCTCCAATGGATCTAATAAGAGTATTGCCCAAACAGGGTAATAAGTTTCATTACATATTCCAGTGAGCCAGCCATATCTCTCAGATAGCTCAAGGTGTCATCTGCATAGAAGGAAAGCTTATCCTCCCGCACACCTCTACAGAACAAACTATCTCAGACAATGACCTTATCTTGGCTGCTAATGGTTCTAGGGTGAAAGAGGACACCCCTGCCTGGTTCCCCTGAACAATGAAAAAGCTTCTGAGAGAGCTCCATTAATCCGAACCCTCGCTGTAGGGGCTGCATATAACAGCTGTATCCAAGAGATAAAGGACTTTCCAACTTGAAATTTACACAGCACTGCCCAAAACTATCTACACTCAATGATATCAAAAGCCTTGGCAGCGTTGAGGGATAATACCGCTCTGTTAATCGGATTATTCACTGGAAGTTGGATATTCAGGAATAGCCTGCGAATATTTAAGCCCGTGGATCTAGCAGGTATAAAGCTCAACTGGTCTATATGGACCAAACCAGACACTACGCTTGCCAGTCTGGTGGCAAGTACCCTAGCCAGCAGCTTGACATCCATATTGAGAAGAAAAATGGGCCTATAAGAATCGGGTGTCAGCAGGTCCTTTCTCAGTTTTGGGATCACTACTATGACTGTCTCATTCATTGAATGAGGGAGACCTCCACTTTTGAGAGCTGCATTAAAAGTATCTAGTAGAAATGGAAGAATGGGTTCACTATATCTCTTAAATAACTCCACGGGGAGACCATCAGTGCCCAGTGATTTACTATTGGCCATAGCCGCCACAGCTGCAGCCAGTTCCTCTATTGTTATAGGGCATTTAGTGCACTATGAGCCTTGGGGGATAGGGTAGGAAAAGGGCATTGGTCCAAAAATTTCACCAACTTTGGACAAATATACATCCTTAAAGAATTCACAAAATATAGATGGTATGCGCTCCATTTAATGAACAAGTTCCCTTGTGGAATGTCAGATGACATCTATATGTGACTTGTGCTGTTGTGAGCGAGAGAGCACAGCCAGCAAGTGACCCGTGCCCTCCCCCTCTTCAAAATATTGCTGCCGCAGGAAAAAACACTTTTTCTGCCACAGTGAGCTCAACTTGTCAGTAAGTTCTGGGCTTCTAGACATCTACGTTCAGAATCCTGTGAAGGATTGGTAATATAAAATTCCTCGGCTTTCTTAACCGTATCCAGCACCGTGGACTCCCATTCTCTAGTGCTAGTTTTAATAGAAGAAATCTGCCAAAAAAGGAGACCCTTGCTGCCGAACCCTTATTACATTGAAGAAAGTCAGCAACTGCTTTAAGGAATAGGGTGGGGGGGGGCAATAATTGAAACCAAAAGGGATTCAGTTTCCAGAGTCTCTCCCCGGTAGTACCCAGACCAGAGATCAGTGCTCTATGAAGGGAGTGGTCAGAGATATTAAGTGTGACATACTCGGACTCTACTCATAGTTTGCGGATTACATAAGCATAGATCAATGCGGGCCAGTGCTCTATGCATGGCGGAGTAACATGAATAACATGAATAACATTTCTTATCAGGGTTTCTGTATCTCCACACATCTCCCAGGCCTAGCTCCATAACCAGCCTAGCAAATGGGGTATGACCTCTAGAACCAGCAGAACATCCACTGTGTGGTGGCCATCTATCCAAATTTTTATCTAAGAGGGGTACAGAAGTAGGGTTATGGGGAAGCTGCAGAAGGTGAGGGGGGGATGGAGGTGGGTGAAATGCTGTGGTGGCTCCTGCACAAAGTCAGCTAGGTGAGCTGCCAGTCAGTGCCACCTCATCAATGTCTCAAAAAAAAGATAAATTGTCATAGTGTGACAGTGCTGAAAGCTGAAAATTGGCCTGGGCAGGAAGTGTGAATGCATTCAGTAAGTGGCTTTAAAAAAACACTGTAAAAGCCACATTTTTCACAAGTGTTTATGGCGCATTCCCATGTTTGGAATTAAAGTAGAACTATAGGCAAATCTCTGAATTTCATTTTGGATAAAGCAAGGGAGGATTATAACCCCGGTCAGATTTTTTTCCCACCATCTGTATCCCATTGCAGAGATTTCCCTTCACTTCCTGTCCCATAACCAAAACAGGAAGTGAGAGGAAATCCCTTCAAATTATAAGAATTCCCCTCGATTACTTTTCTGGGGACAGCCTAAAATTTTGTATTGTTTTACTTTTACTTTCTATGATAACGGTCAGGGCAAATAGAGAGGGTAAATCTCCTAAATGGGGGCCCAGACAGCAACAAAAACTGACAGGTGTTCTAACTTTTGCACTCCATCCAAAACTAATATAAAAAAAGATGCCTTTAGTTATACTTTAATGCATTCTATTGGCCAGAATATTAATTTATTCTGGCCATTTGAATGCATGAACGCATTTGTGCCCAAACGCTCCTCTCTGAATGCTCAAGTGAGGTTTTTTCTTTTTTGACTCTAAACTCTCCTGCCTGTAACTGCATGGATACAGAAGCTAACATGTAGGAGAAAAGAAAACAGGCTTTTTTTTCTGTAGCTACCATGTGCATGAGGCCTAAGATACTGTTGTGACTTTAGGCCTGTCTGGTCTAGATTTGGATAGAAAAGACTTGGTTCTCAATCGCATGCACCGAGTCTAGAAGAGCGGTCATGCACTGTTAGAGCACAACTCCATTGTGAAGAAAAGCTGCTGAAATTGAATAACCCACAATTAATGCCTTCATAAACATTTTTCTATTAACCCTCTGGACGCCAGGGCATTGTGGGGGACGAAAATTGTGTTAGGAGGTAGCCGTATTAAGGCTAAGAAAGCCTCTAGTAAGGAGGCACAGACACGGGCTGCAGCTAAAATGGTGCTGTCCCCTCTACCTTAAACACCTCAGGACGCTCACACAAGTCACATATATTATTGCCAGACTCTCAAGGCGAGTCTGATACAGAAATAATCCCCTAACAATTTACTTCTCAAGACTCCTCTGCTCCCCCAGCTCTCTTAAAACAATTTGAAAGAATGCTTCATAAAGCATTAAAACAGACATCTGAACACATTACTAGCAGTCTGACTAAAGAAATAAGAGGGCTGGATAGCATTAGAGCTCAAAGTAGAAGAAAAAGAAAATATTGATCAAGATTACATGACTGAACTTGAAAATATAAAAGGAAGAGAATTTAATACTACAAATCAGATTATAAAACCACGAGAACAGAGCCAGGCGCTCAAAGTTGCGTATCAGAGGTCTTCCAGAAACTATTATTGACATTCAATCGACTGTAACTGCTTTATTTCAATAACTCCAACCAGCCATACCAATTCAACGTCTTGAAATGGACAGAGTTCCCCGTGCCCTCACACCTAAAAAAAAATGCAAAGTTCCGTTATTATCAAACAAAAGAACAACTTCTGGCTGCAGCTCATGACAAAAATACTCTGTCCTTTCAGGGTCACAACTACCAACTTTTTGCTGACTTATCTCAATTAACCATATCCACAAGGCGTGCAATGAAACCCCAGTTATTAAAACTGCAACGTAACAGCATCCCCAGTCAATGGCGTTTCCCATTCTCCATTTGTTTTGCTTATCAAGGCTCAAAATATGTATGCAGATCCTCTGAAGAATTGCAACAGACTCTACATGATCTTCACCTGATTGATGCGACATTCACCTCACATACTTCACGCAGGAGATCAGCCTCCCCTTCTCTACACAACCCATCCCGAGCCGGGGGTAAAAATAAAAATCAACACACCCATAAGAGAGGTCGATTTGGATCCCCTCCTCTGGATAAAGAAGACTCAATGGACTGATTATGTGACATTCCCCTGAACTCTTTTCCATTCTCATACTTTGAGAAACATCTGAAAGGTTATTAACTGGCTTTAAAACTGCATATTTTTGCAATATCAACTATGTTATATTATAATAAAATTTTACAGGCATAACTTTTTTTTTCTTGCCCCTTTTTATTCCCTTTTAAAATCCCTATTATCCTCATTAGTTATTGACTTCCAGATACTTGACTGGATTGACACCTCTTAAATTTGGGTATGATATCCAATACTCAGAGGTTGTCCCATAATATATTATACTCTATTCCTCAGAGTATTACAATTACTGGTACCTAAATCTTTATTCTTCCCAACCACTTAGATCACCATATCCTTATGTTCTCTCTGGTTAAACTAGTAGTCAATTATAACCTCTTGAAATGTTATACAGTTATCATTTGGTCACTTGAACAAATATACTTTATTAATTATATCCAATTATTACAAGAGACATATTTCCACACTCCCCTTACATCTTGATCAAGAATGGTATATCTAAGTGAAACTTTATTTTCCAGATATAGCTCCGAAAGTTTATACCACCCCTGCCCGTTTCTTTTATCTCCCATCCCCCCCTTCACTTCACTCTTTTCCATCTTAGAGAAGTTGATATTAAACTAGACGTCTGTTCTTTGGTATCTCATTTCCTTTTTCTCTTTAGAAATTTTTCCTGAGATTTCAGAACACCACCTACTAGATGACTTGCAGCCTTTACAAATGTACATCTTGATGTTTCTTCAACAGGGCTTTTTCTCTCACCCATAGAAATTCCTTGTGCTCCATTGTGCTCTCCTCGATCGCGCACCCATAATATGTGGGAGTTTGACATAAGCCCCCTATCCCCTGATAGGAAGATTTTTTTTCCTTATCACGGGCAATTCCTGAACTTTATTACAAGCTTATTTTATTAGAACAGTATCTTACCTCATTTGTTTTTTACTTTTTTGCCTCTCCAGACTCTTCTGAATCCTCTTTACTCCTCTCCCTCTTCGGGTCCGTCCGAGTCGATTTGATCAGTCACCATTTCAAGACAACTCGTATGTATCATCTCCTAGATCAACTACCATGGCTCCTCTAAACATTTTTTCCCTGAACGTTCAGGGTATCAACATTTCACAGAAACCTTCTAAAGCGTTCGTTCCATTCCTTTCATGCCCGTAAAGCACATATAGTATGTCTCACACACTTCACAATAAACTCCACTCTTAAATTCATGAGTTCCTTTTACCCACAAATATATACAGCTTCAGCCAATACCAAGCAACAGGGAACTCTCATAGCCTTCCACTGCTCCACCCCATTTATTCTTCAAATGGAAATCAAAGATCCTGAAGGGCGTTATTTAATTTATGTATATCCCTTTATGGGTAACGATTGAAACCATAGGTTGTGATCCTCTATCAATCTTCAATTTACTTTGGCTACATCCCAAAGACTGCCCAAATATATGTAATCCCATCACCAAATGCTTTCTTTCCCTCTGGGACAGACTTCAATTTAAACATCTACAATCTCCGCACAATCCTCTTCTCTCCTTTAAGAGAAACCCTGCTTTTTTACCCTGCATGGATCTCCTCTTCCTCATTTAAAAAAATGGACCTCCCGGGAAGTCATTAGGTTACACAAATTTGTCAGTACTTTATCCTTTATCCCATTTCCAACCCTCAGTGAAACTTATGGTCTGCCACAATCTGAACTGTTCAGATATCTTCAAATTAAAAACTTCTTTACACCAAATACTAACTCTGACACTGTCCTGACCCAACTCTCAAGCTTTAAATCATTTTGTAATGGTAATCGTCAAAATCCTCATATTAGAGGACTGATCGCCTCCTTATATTCACAACTTTTAGTCAACTCCAACACAGAGAAACCTTCTTACATCCATAAATGGGACCTTGGCCATGCTCTTGATACTGCAGAATGGCCAAAGATCTGGATGGTAACTAAATCTTCCTCCCCTAATATTATCGAAATGGAACCGAATTACAAAGTATTAACTCGTTAGTATCTTGTCCCTTCCAGAGTGGCCAAATATATGCATTCTTACTCTGCTCTGTTTTCGCAGTTGTCCTGGAACTGGGCACACACCTTCATACTTGGTCCTGCCCAATAGCTCAGATATTTTGGAGGGATATCTTTGAAATTGCCTCCGTAATGTTTGATTTGAAGTTATTACCTGACCCAAATATTACCCTAGTTAACTTGAAGCCTCAATTCTTAACACACACTCAATTCAAACTTTTTGTCAGACTCTTACAGCTGCAAAACAAACAGTAACAAAGGTATGGAAATCCCCTTGCTGTAGCTGAAACAAAAAACAGGCTGCACAACTCTAGGGTCCATGCTAAAATGATGCCCATAAAAGGAAACCAAAGTACCTAAATTTGGAAAATGATGGCACCCTTGGATAAAACATCACCTACCATCTACCTATGATGACAATGTTCTTTTGCCATGGTAGCTATTCTACAATTAATCACATTACATCTGGTGGTGACTCTCGAATCGATCGGATGAACTAATTTCTCCTCTCTTCATTCTTCTCCTTTCTTGATCCCCCTCCCCTCTTCTTTATGATTTTGAAGCTCGTAATCTTACAGATTAGAATTCTCTTTCCCATATTATAGTGACTTCAGCTGTTTTAGTAAGATTACTTAGTTTAGATTATTCCCTTATGGAATTCTCCATTTTACATTCCTGTTTATAATCATTATTCTTTATATATTTTGTATGTATACATATTTATACAGTAATGAGATGGTTTCTCTTGTCATAACTCATCTAATTATTATATCTGTTAATGCTTTTGTTAATCAAACAAACCTATTTGACAAGGAAAAGACTTGGTTCTCTTAGGGCTTTAAAGGAAACCTACTTTTTTCAAGCTGTATGGTCCAGGGCTAGCACACATCCTACTGCTTAAAGAGTAACTCCACCTTTGTTGAAAAAAAAAAAAAACTTGCCCTGTGTGATCTATGTATATTGCAAGCATTTTAACCTTGGTGCAGATGCATACCTTTTGTTATTCTGAAGAAAGAGCCGTTTGTCTGTGTCCAGGTAGAAAGTGAATCCAATGGGCTCAATCAGCTGCTGCACCTGCAGGTATGTAACCCTGCAGACAGGATTTCCTATTGGGGGTATCTCACCAAAAATGTAATTTTTGTTACAGGGGATGCCTGAAATCTGATATGCATCTTAGTGCAGATTTCTGGAAAAATCAACAAGCCAATCACACAAGCAGGATATGTTTCTGGCGGGCATTCTTTACACCATCTGTGTACAGAATGCCTCCAGGTACCCATATTGCATTTTACAGAAAATGACAGTGCTGTAGATTGAAAAGGAAGGGCATTTTTAATAACATTCAATTACAAGATGACTGGTGTCACAATTGTATATACTATATTTTTTCCCCATGAAAGTGGAGTTACCCTTTAATGAATCACTAACATAGAAAAAGCACGTGCAAACCCAGGTGTCCTGATATCATATATGCACTCGATACACAATTTTTGTTTTCTTTGAGTCCTCGGGTCAAAAAATTATCTACTGTCCTGGCTGTCATCAAAATACAGCACTAACGTTTTTAGACATCTGTTTCAAATAATGAGAAATTCAGTAAGACTGCTGCAAGTATCAATATATTCCTACCTTTTAATAAGAAGGAAAACTGACGAAGGTAATTACATTGACCCTCTGTCTTAGGCAGCCCGGCCTAGCTGCAGGCACACTGTTCTATTTGATTAAGGAATTGTTTCATGAGCAGTAAGCCTCCTTACGTGAATACAGGTTCTGTATAAGCCTGGCTTGATTACTACAATGGCAGGTGACATGTACAGATAAACAACATGACCCTCCCTGAGATCAAGATATTTTTAGCTTTCAGGAAACCATGATTATTTAAAATTTTCCCATTGGATGTTTGAAGTCAGGTTATGTTTATGTTAGTAAATACACCTCTTATGTGTAACAAAAAAAAAAAAAAGAAACACTTTAAATTACATGGTCTTTCGTAGAATACCAGGTATAAACAAATTTCATAAACATAAATTCAGGTAGAGAATCAGGGGCAAGAAATGCTTGCATTATAAAAACATGAATGCGTGGGGCAGAGTTGTAAAAGCACAAGATTTTCTACCTTAATGCATTTTATGTCCTCCTAAGACTTACCCGAGCCCCGTCTCAATCCAGCAATGTCCACGAGAGCTTTGCCTCTCCGGAAACTCTCACTCCCAATTGGCTTTTGGCCATTGGCTCCCCCTGCTGTCAATCAAAGCCAGTGAGCCAATCAGGAGATGTAGGGGGCAGAGCCAAACCACGGGCTCCATGTGTGAATAGACACACAGCCGCGGGTCAGGATGCGCCTGCTTGGGTGCCCCCACAGCAAGCCCCTGCAAGAGGAAGGAGCCAGGAGCACCAATGGGGGACCTGAGAAGAGGAGGCTCTGGGCTGTTCTGTGCAAAATTATTGCATAGAGCAGGTAAGTATAACATTTTATTTATTTATTTTTTAAACAAAGAATTTACTATCACTTTAGGAATTGTATATTATTTTACTAGCTGATCTTGGAAATTATAGTACAGTGTTCACTACAAGTGTAAGGTAACATTACATTAGGTATTTCATGGAAGAACAGATGACAGATTTGTAGCCTCAAAGCAACAAAGATTCAGACCTTCATTCTCCAGCTGTCATTTTGCATGGCAGGTTTAGATCTGGTTGATTTTGAAGTGTTTTAGATAGTTCTTAAAATGAATGCTGCAGTAAACAGTCCACCAATAATACAGTATACCGGTAACATGGCATTTTAGCAAATCAGATATTAATAAATTGAGACAAAAAAGATAAAATATGGGTATGCCAAAAAGTGTCCATCTAACTTTGAGCAGGTCACCTTCATGTGCTGAAATGATCAGTAAAAGTAAAGCATCAATTTCTTAATTTATAGTATAAACAATCATGTTTGGTCTGCTGCCCAAGAAAGGTTGAAAACAGACCCAGCACATTGCCCAGTTAAATAACATCTCTCCTTGCTTTGGACACTTAATTTATAATATGTTATGAAAGATTACACTGTATGTGCTGCCCCTTGTTCCTGATCTTTTACTGAAGGTTACGTTTTATCAGCAGATTCAGAATGGCTGCCTGGAATGGTTTACACAACAGACAAAGTAATGACAGGTGGCAGCATCCACGGGTGCCGGTTACCATGACAACATGCCAGACTAGTGCAGGATGGGGGCCTATCATGCGAAGAAGAAAATCAGCACGACTCCTCCTAGGCACAAATTGGACACCATGCAAGCCACAGGAAGCCTGGCTTATAATGCATAATACATTGAGACATATCTCAGGGCTGATTCTTACAACCAACAAATTCTGCATTCCATACAAACCATTCAGAGATAAATAAATAGAAAAAACAATACATTATTCCCAGCAGGACAAATTAAACCAAGAATGCTGTTTATAATTGTGACAGTAAATATGATTGTTTAACATGGGCAAAGGTAACTAATACCACTCTTATGTCACCATTCACCAGTTGCAGATATTAAATGATCAGTAAATAATGTATTACATGCTGTTCATACTCACGCAGTCACTATGAGATCCATTTTCTGTATTCTGCAAAAATAGGATTTTTGTACTCACCGTAAAATCCTTTTCTCTTTAATTCACCAACCAAGACAGCTCCTCTCTGTAACAAAATGGGTTGTTAGCCCTATCACGGGAGATACTAGGCAAGTTGTAATACAACACTTCAGAACATTTAGCTCCGCCCATGGGGCGGTCCCTAGGCTACAACCTCACAACCTGCTCAGGCAGAACTTAGTACGTCAACAAGCAGTATAACGTAAAGAGAAAAAGGAGGGGCGGGTGCCGTGTCGGTTTGTGAATTACAGAGAAAAGGACTTTATGGCAAGAACAAAAATCCTATTTTCTCTTATATTTACCGACCGACACAGCTCCTCTCTGTAACAAAATGGGACGTCCCCAAGCAGTGCCAAACGAGGGGTGGGAAAAACAGCATAAAAACTTAATCCACGATGGCAAGTGGGAACTAGTGAAACTAAACCCTCAAAAAAACAGCAGTGTGTGGAAAACACCACCATATAACCGGGTATCCTCAACAGGAGGGATCCCCAAGATCGCAACCATATGCGGAAGTAATGCAACAGTGCATTAACAGAACTAAGTTTTTATCGAAAAACCAGGAAAAAATACAGATTGCATATATAATTGCAAATACACGGCCGTCTGCAAAACTTTGCGACCAAAACAGGCATCAGCCGATGCACGGACGTCTACCTTGTAGAACTTGGTAAACTTATGGACAGAAGACCAGGCGACCGACGCCTGTCGGAAGGCACAAGAAGTTCCGATTGTTCTTGTAGAGTGGGCCGTGACAGGAAAGGGGGGCACTTGCCCCTTCAAGGCATAGGCTTGTACTACAATCTGTCTGATCCACCTGGAAATGGTGGCCAACGAGACCGCCATACTCTTCTTTGGACCAGCCGTGGAAACAAACAGTGAGTCTGACTTCCGAAAAGGGAGCCGTGGCAGACAAATATACCTTCAGAGCCCTAACCACGTCGAGAGCGTGAAGGGCCACCTCTTTGGGGTGCTTTGGCTTGGACACAATGATAGTAATACAATGTCCTCATTGATATGAAAAGCTGAGACCACCTTCGGTAGAAAGGACGGTTGCAGACGCAACACCACCTTATCCCTGTGGATGACCAGATAAGGTGACTTGCAAGACAAGGCTGCCAATTCCGAAACCCTCCTGGCCGATGTGATGGCCACTAGAAAGACCACTTTCTGGGAAAGAGTCAACAGGGGAATCTCCCTGGTGTTTTCAACGGCGGTTTTTGAAGCGCCAACAACACCGGGTTCAAATCCCATGGGGGTAACGGTGGACGCACTGGAGGGACTAAGTGTTGTACCCCCTGAACCAAGGTACTCACCAAGGAGTACGATGCCAGGGGTCGTTGAAAAAAAAAAGACAGCCAAAGCTTAAATTTGATGGTGCTTAATGCCAATTTCTGGTCAACTCCTTGCTGGAGAAACAGCAGGATCCTGGATATGGAAAAGGAGTGCGGATGCCATCCGTTCTCCTCACACATGGAGATGTAGGCCTTCCAGGTACGATGGTATATCTTCAGAGAAGATGATTTCCGTACCCTCAGAGTTGGAATCACCGAGTCTGACAGACCCCGGTACCCCAACACCTGGCTCTCAATAGCCATGCCGCTAAAGCCAGCAATGGTAAAGCAGGATGAAAGATTGGACCTTGAGATAGGAGGTCCTCTTGCAGCGGCAGTCTCCAGGGACCGTCTGCCACCAGACGCACCAGGTCTGCGTACCAGGGCTGCTAAGGCCAATCTGGGGCAACCAGGATTACTGGAATCCCCTCGGCTTCCACTCTGCGAAGCAGACGTGGCAACAGTTTCAGTGGAGGAAAGGCGTAGATCAGCTGGTACTGATCCCACGGAGCCACCAGCGCATCCGACGCATCTGCCCACGGATCTCTTGTCCTGGACACGAATCTTGGCACCTTCCGATTGAGACGGGAGGCCAATAGATCCACATCTGGTGTACCCCACTTCAGGCACAGCTGCCTGCATATCTCCGGATGCAATGCCCATTCTCCTGGGTCTAGCATCTGGCGGCTCAGATAGTCCACCTGCCAATTTTCCACCCCCAGGATATAAATGGCCGGTATGTGTCGCTCTGCCCACCAAAGTATGTGAGCGACCTCCCGAGCAGCACCTGAGCTTCTTGTTCCCCCTTGGTGATTTATGTATGCCACAGCCGTGGCGTTGTCCGACTGTATCCTGATCGGACGCCCTTGAAGACACATCGACTATGTGTGGAGGCACAGCCTGATCGCTCTCAATTCGAGCAGATTGATCGGCAACTCGGATTCTTTTGTCGACCAGAGGCCCTGAGCCGACTGAATCCCCATCACTCCACCCCAGCCGGATAGACTGGTGCCCGTAGTGATCACCATCCATTTCAGAGGAAGGAACGATTTTCCGGACTGAATCACCGGGGACCTTGTGACTGATCTCGGATACTACCGCTGGGCATCTCTTCCAGATCTGTGTCTCCTGTCCTCCAAACGCACCCGCAGCCTGCAGATTCGCCATAACCATCCCTTAACCCCTCAATCACGAGACAAGCCACACAGGTGTTGAGGGTTAAACATCCAGAGCATAAACTGTTTATTAAGTTTCAAACATACACTTTAAACACAGTTAGGGGCACTCCCCTTAGCCTTGTCATAGAGGGGGTAGGGGACAAGGAAGAACCTATGGAAACTCAACACTTGTATATTCAAACAACTACAGTTGAAACAGATAAAGAGATTATGATAAGCAGGCAGCCCCTCCTTACACATCCCCTGCTGGGATGTGTCTCCAGTCCAGACCTTTTGTCTACATGCCATGACCCAACACAATTAAACACAGCAACAAGGGGGGGGGGGGGTGTAGCATTACATTATCTCAGTACCATTTTGTATCTGTCTTTATCAGATAAAAGTACATTGTGGAATAAAAGTATATATTTGACCCAGACAGGCCAATAGGTTTATATAGCCAGGAACGACTCCACAAGCCCAGCCACAGATCCCGCGTTCACCCGGTACTGATGAACAAACCGACACAAATGTCTGGAGGTGGCATCTTCTCCAGGTGGTGGGAGACGGCAAATAGCCCTCCAAATATCATGTTCTCTGCTGGGCCATAGTCTGTGGGTAGGAGGCGAGCCCACAGCCCCCTCCAAAACACACAGTGACAGTCGGTTCTGTCACAGACCTCAACCACCTAATCAGAGAGTGCCTGACTGGCTGGCTTACCTGGATCTGTCGATCCAGGGACAACTGAGATTTGTCCCATTTCAACAAGATCTCCTTCTGCAGTACTCTGGTGTGGAACTGGGCATAAGGTACTGCCTTGAAGGAGGCTACCATGAGTCCCAGTACTCGCATGCAAAAGCGGAGCGTCGACCACTTGCGGTACAACAATAGCTTGACTGCAAATCTGAGAGTCTGCAATTTGTCTGAAGGGAGAAAAACTCTCGCTTCCCTGGAGTCCAATAGAAAACCTAGGTACTCCAGACGCTGAGTCGACACAATCACCGACTTCTTGAGGGTTCAACAGCCACCCAAATTCTTGCAGGGTCTGCATGGTGATCGCCACATCCGCCTCCAATTCTGAGGCTGAAGATGCTCCAGGTAGCCCACGATCGCGATCCCACGTTGTCGCAGCAATGCCAATACTGGAGCCAGTACTTTGGTAAAGACTCGGGGGGGGGGGGGGGCTGTTGCCAGGCCAAAGGAAAGAGGCACAAATTGGTAATGGGCTTCCCCGCCTGCCAAACGTAGACATTTTTTATGCCAAAGGCATATGGTTATGTGCAGGCATGCATCCTGGATGTCTAAGGATGCCAGGGAGTCCCCTTGATGGAGTGCAGCAACTACTGAGCGATTCCATTCTGAGCCTCTGCACTTTTACAAAGTGATTGAGGGCGTTTAAGTCCAAGATCGGACGTACCCCTTCCTTCTTGGAAACCACAGACTTGAGTAGAATCCCTGGAAGCGTTCCGATTCCGGAACTGGTACAATTACCCCCGATTCAGCAAGTCCCTTACTGCCCTCAACAGGGCCTCCCGGCGAACCTGGGACACGGGTATGCTAGAGGGGAAGAATCCTTTTTAGCAGCCAAGAGAGAAACTCTATCTTGTAGCCTGTGGAAATCAGATCACAGACCCATTGGTTGGATAACCAGGAGGACCACCGGCCTGAAAACTCCCGAAGGCGACCCCCCACCCGAGACACGCATGGGGGCAAACCTTCATGCGGTAGCACCTTTGTTCACAGGCTTAGTAGGCTTGCGTTTCCTGGGATGCCTTTGACCGTCCGTGGGCGTCCTGTCGGGCTGGGGACGTTTTGTCGAAGCACCGGGTGGACGAAAAAGCCACTTGTAAGCGGAAAAAGAGGGCCCTTGCCTACGTAGTGACTCCTTAGCCTTCCTGGCCTGTGGGAGTAGAGTACTCTTACCACCAGTGGCATTTTTAATAATGTCATCTAACGAGGTTCCAAAGAGCCGGTTGCCAAGGAAGGGAAGATCCATCAGGGCTTTCTTGGATGCCTGGTCAGCAGACCAGCATTTTGACCAAATCAGGCGCCTCAGCACCACAGCTGACACTGAAGCCCTGGATAGCAGAGGGAGAGTATCCAGGGCCGCGTCACAAACGTACTTAAGGCCTTGCGCTAGTTTGTCTGCTAGTTTCACGCAGACAGGGGAGGCCTGCTGCTATCCCAATTCGCGGTGCAAAACTTTTGCCCACTCAGTCAGTGTCTGCGACACCAGTGCGGATGCCAGTACAGGTCACACGGCTGACCCCACAACCGTAAACAAGGAACGAGCCACCGCCTCGGCCTTCCTATCCCTGGGATCCTTGAATGCAGGAGTCCCCTCAACCGGGATCGTGGTTACTTTATTTAACCTGGATACTGGGGGGTCCACCACCGGAGGAGCCGACCATTTCTTGAGAAGGCTTTCCTCAAAGGGGTAACGCACCACCATGTATTTGGGGACCGAAAAGGTCAGTTGCGGGCAACCCCATTCCTTGTAAATGAACTTATCAAAATAAGTCATATATGGGAACACCTTAGGTGAATGTTCTGGCTTGCGGGACCCAAAAGGGACTGGTACCTCAGCAGAGGGATCCGCTGGCTCCTGGATCTTCAGGGTATCACGCACAGCTGTGAAAAGTGCTCCAACTAGCGCTTTGTCGCGCACGGACCCGGACGGGGACTCATCCTCACTGTCCGAACGGTCCTGGTCAGCGTCATCTGACAAGACAGAGCAGGGGTCACTGGCCTCAGCAGGACCCGAGTCTGCAACAGAGCTCTCCCCAGAGGACGGGGGCAGGGGCCGCTTTTTAGCACCTTTCTTCCCACGTACCGCCTCTATCTTGGCAACAAACAAATTGAGGACCGCCGTAAGGGTGTCCATAGGGAGCGCGCAGTCCGCAGGTGACCCGGTTGCAATTGCCTGGATTTCGGGGAAAGAAACACCAGTTTTGGAAGCCATGCCGACCCTACCTGTCTGCCACCCGAAGGGGACTTAGGACAGTGACAGTCCCACCCTCCTGCTGCCGCTGGCTGAGAGGCTCTAACTCGCTAGACTCACCACCCTGGACCGTTCCGCGCTGTATTACCGCAATGTCTGAAGATCCTCAGCACTCCCAGATGCAGAGATAGCAGAAAACGGTGTCGGTGGCCGGTCGCCCGATCGGTGGGCGATCAAACACACATGTTCAGAACTCAGGATAACCTTCCCCTGCGATGACCAAACAGGAAGCAGAGGGCACAGGGGCAGCTACTAGAGCACAAAAATGTGGTCCGGGTACAAGAAAATGGCTGCCGGTGTTCTTAATATGGAATCACTAGGAAAATGGCCGACTGAAGCCAGAAGCCAGTCTGACCCTTGCCCATACTTAAAATGGCCGCCGAACAGCGCTATGAGGGACCAGAGAGAACATGTGGCAGACACAGCTCTGCACCAACACAGGGGCAAACTACACAGGCATCCAGTGGGACTAAGCTGCAGGACCCAGGCACCCAGAACAGCTAAACCGCCAGGTGAGAGCCCAGGCACACACACACCGCTCAGCACATGTACAGCCCCCCCGTGAGAGGGGGAAAGGAGGGGAGTTAGGGACAGGGGAGAGAAGAGAGGTGGGTGAGGGGGGCCCCCAAATTTACCTCCCAGGGAATTCCCAGCTGCTCCACCCTGCCGAGGCTAGGAGAGCTGTACTTACCAGTCCTAAAGAGCTGGGGGACATTCCACGGTAGTCAGCTCCTGATCAGTACGGCACAGTGGTGTAGTGGTTAGCACTTTCACCTAGCAGTAAAAAGGGTCACTGGTTCAAATCTCAACCACAACACTACCTGCCTGGAGTTTGCATGTTCTCCCTGTGCCTGCGTGGGTTTCCTCCGGGTACACCGGTTTCCTCCCACACGCCAAAGACATGCAGGTAGGTTAATTGGCTTCTGTCCAAAATTGGCCCTAGTATATGAATGGGGACCTTGGATTGTGGGCTCCTTGAGGGTAGGGACCGATGTGAGTGTGCAATGGATAGGGACAATTGTAGACACTCAGGTTGAACTGGATGGACTGGTGTCTTTATTCAACCTTACTAACTATGTAACTATGTAAGTAGTGCATACTGTAACGCAGACATCAGTAGCCCGGTCATATGTATGCCCTGGAGCATAAAGCTCACGACCACCTCTGGAGCTGAGTTATGTCGTGGCCTGCCGAGCAGTAGCTGCGACCTGCACGCACTCGATGGCTGGACTGGGGAGACTACAAGGATAAGTGAACCAGCCTGTCACCAGCTGGCTGTTGATAGAAGATCATAGGATCATTCATCTTGCGCAAAAAGCCAAGCTTCTGCATCAAAAAAACACGGACCCATGGGCCCGCAGGGTTCCTAGGTGTTATCTCCTCACTAGGCAAAAAAACTGAGTTCTGCCTGAGCAGGCTGTGAGGTTGTAGCCTAGGGACCGCCCCATGGGCAGAACTAAAAGTTCTGAAGTGTTGCATTACAACTTGCCTAGTATCTCCAGTGATAGGGCTGACAACCCATTTTGTTACAGAGAGGAGCTGTGTCGGTCAGTGAATATTAGAGAAAAAACTGTTTGATCCGGCTGATCATCTCCTGTCCTTGTCATCACTGTTGATGGGGATTTGGCAGAGCATAGTTGGCAGATGCTAAGTTTTCAGTGAGTTTCTATGCCGAGCATTTCCTCCCTATCACATCTGAGCAGCCCATCTGACAATAGAGTAACACATGTGGGAGTATACACAGTGGTAAATGATACTCCCCTCCCTCCTCCTCCGTGACCACTAACCAGCTAAACACAATGGGGGAGGGATATTACATGAAAATTGATGGAGGTTTCACCTCCCTGTTATTCTAAAACACAGGCTGGGGGGTGGGGGTGACACAGCCTGTGACTGGCAGAAATTCACCTACGCCATGTTATTGCCAAAACATAATAAAGATTTGATTTCAAATATATATTTGTATGACAATTTAAAACCATTTATTGATATTATGTATTTTTACTCTGTAATTGAAAGGCTGTTTTTTTATTTTGAACATGTGACCAGCAGTAGAGGACTAGAAGCTCCTCCTGCCTATATTTTCCTGCAGACAGTCTGGGAAAGAGCTAGGTCATGTGACAGTTGTATATCAATTAGGAAAAAAGTACTTGGATATTTTTTCGGTTTATTTTTTTAAATAAAATAATTACAGTTCCGTTATCCATATACAGAAATAGAAGGGGCAAAGTAAACCAACTAGGGATGCACCGAAATTTCGGCCGCTGAAACATTTCGGGCGAAAATTGACTTTTCGGCAATTTGCTGAAAGAAAAAAAAAGGCAGATGATGGAGCCGAAAATGGGGCGGGGCCTGGGCTCCGCCCCTGGTGCCACCTATCGGGGGGCTTCCTATATTGTAGAAGAGAGGAGAGCCGCCGCCTGCTTGATTAGAGCGCCGGGAACATCATAGCTTTAATTTCAATAGCTGTATGTTCCACGCTGCGTGCTGTCACATACAGCCCCTCCCCCTTGTCTGGGGAACTTTCATAGATCACCCATCCCAGGATTGGACAAGGGGGAGGGGCTGTATGTGACGGTGCGCAGCGGGGAACACACAGCTATTGAACTAAAAGGTGTGATGTTCCCGGCACTGTAATCAAACAAGCGGCGGCTCTCCTCTCCCTTCACAGGCTGCACGACTGGGGACGCTGGCTGCACTACTGGGGACGCTGGCTGGCTGTATCTGATGGGCACTGGTGAGGCTGCATTGATCTCGTGTATCATGTCCCCAGTCTCTGACCATCTCCTGTACCATGTCCCCAGTCTCTGACCATCTCCTGTACCATGTCCCCAGTCTCTGACCATCTCTTGTACCATGTCCCCAGTCGCTGATCATCTCCTGTATCAAAATATTTTAAAAAACAGTCACTTTCGGTATCGGTGCTGTTTCGGTATCGGTATCAGTTTTCGGCCTAGTGTATTTTTCATTTTCGGTATCGGCACCAAAAAACCCATTCGGTGCACCCCTAAAACTAACTATATGAAAATGAAGCCTTTTCTGCTACTTTTTGTTTACAAGTTTAAATCTGTATTTTTTTCTAGAAAATTACTTATAACCCCCAAACATTGTATATATTTTTTTTTTAGTAGAGACCATTTTTTTTATGTCACATGGTAGTTGCGCAGTGGTTTATGAAATGCATTTTTGGGGGGAAAAATACACTTTAATGAATTAAGGAAAAACAAAAAAAAACACAATATGTACTATTTTTTTTGTAAAATATGAAAGATGATCTTATGAAGAGTAAATAGATTCTTAACATGTCACGCATGTCATGGGGCAGCACAGTGGTGTAGTGGTTAGCACTTTCACCTGGCAGCAATAGGGTCGCTGGTTCAAATCCTGACCATGACACCATCTGCCTGGAGTTTGCATGTTCTCCCTCTGCCTGCGTGGGTTTCCTCCGGGTACTCCGGTTTCCTCCCACACTCCAAAGACATGCAGGTAGGTTAATTAGACCTTGTCTAAAAAAAAAAAATTGGCCTTAATATGTGTATGTCAATGTTGTATGTGTTTGTAAGCATGTCAGGACCTTACGGGGTAAAAGGACAACGCAAAGCCGCAGATGGCAAGAAAAAGCGCCCTGAGGCGATTCAGTTCACATAGGTAGCGCTATACAAGTCACTCACACTTTAAAATTGCGCGCATTCCTGGAATGGTGACAAAATACAATATTTAAAAATCTCAATAGGTGACGCTTTACTTTGTCACATGGTAGTTGCGCAGAGGTTTTTCAAATGCATTTTTTTGGGGGAAAAATACACTTTAATAAATTAAGGAAAAACAAAAAAAACACAACATGTACCCCATTTTTTTTGTAAAATATGAAAGATGATCTTATGAAGAGTAAAAAGATTCTTAACATGTCACGCTTTAAAATTGCGCACACTCCTGGAATGGTGAGAAAATACAATATTTAAAAATCTCAATAGGTGACGCTTTACTTTTTTTTTTTTTTTTTTTTTACAGTTTACCTGTTTAGAGTTACAGAGGTCTAGCACTAGAATTATTGCTCTCACTCTGTTACCTCACATGTGGCCTAGACCGGAAGGGATGTCATGGCATCACCCCAGTCCTCCAAGGCCACAGAGGCAATCAAAGATTATTCGGTCTCCGATCAGCACTGTAACCAGCCAGCTGCACTGTTGGATCATGGCTCGGGTGCACCAGTAAATAAAGTAAGCTAGAGAAACACCAGCCGGGGGGGGGGGGTGCGCATCCCATCCCGCTGCTTCTGAAAGCGATACATCGTCTAATGAGCCACTCAGACCACTTTAATGAAAGGAACAGGCGCTAGCTAAAAAAAAAAAAAGAGAGACCGGGGTTACAGCTGATAGTATGCATTGTGGTCAGCAAGTGGCTAAACAGTGTTCGTTTAGTATCACTTTGACAGTAGGAGATGATACAAGCTTCAAAGCATAGGTTGCTCATATCAATCAACTACACATTAAGACATTTGAAACCAACGAAATTGATGAGGACCTAACCACTTCCGTCTACAACAACACGTTGTCATCCTCCCTAGACGTACTTGCTCCTCTTGCTACACGCTGAACAAGGCCCCGTCTGCCACAACCCTGGCAAACAGATGACACCAGAAGTCTCTTGATAGAGCATGGCGTAAATCTAAGTCCCTGAAAGACTTTACCCTCTACAAATCTGCCCTTCTCAAATACAACTCCTGCCTCCACACTGCTAAACAAACCTATTACAACATTCTCATCAAAACCCTCTCATCCAAACTTCGTCAACTCTTTTCTACCCTTAATTCCTTACTTCATCCCCCACTGCCCCTACCCACCAACTTGCTTACCGCACAATAGATTGCCAACCATTTCAATAGCAAAATTGACACAATTCGCAAGGAGATATCCAGCATTCAACTTCCTCCCCTACCCAACACAACAGGTCCAACACCACGCTCAATACTCTCCTCTTTTTGCCCAGTTACCACAGATGAAGTTAATAAACTCCTCTCCACGGTGTCAGGTCACCTGAGGTGAGGTGACAGATACACACCGTAGGGATCAGGAGTGCACCGCAAGGTTGTGGACCCTACGGCTGACTGCTACAGACGGGAGACAGATCCCGCTGGGGTTAGAGCGTAAGATTCCCTGGGGCGCTGAGTCTAAGAGCCAGCAGGTGTTCACCAGCGCCTCTAGTGGTGAGGATGGACTTGGCTGCAACTGGCTCCAGGTCGCGACCCCCAGGGTCCCCCAGCTCACACCCACAGTAAGCAACGGGAGGATAGGGAAAGTGAGGGACAAAGCCAAGGTCGGGCCACAAGCAGACAGGAATAGTCAGGGACACGCCAAAAGGTCAGAATCACAGGCAAACAGGGATAGTCAAGGACACGCCAAAGTCGGTAACGGAACAACAGAATAGCACACGGCAGGTGACAGGAAGCTAACACACAAAGGTTAATCAGCCCTGTTGGCTTGCAGTGCACAGGTTAATATAGGGTTCCCCGATAGGGCCTGGGGTGGAGCCATGCTTAGAGGAGAGGTTATAAAAACCACCAGGTGGAAGTGGCTGGCCTCTTAGTCAGAAAACATGAGGGGAGGTAAGCAACCAGAAGAAGATCACTGCATAACCATGACAGTACCCTCCCTCTTACGAGGCCTTCCCCTCCCCCGCCTGGGTCCAGGCTTAAAGGGAAACAAAGACCTCAGATGCAGCGAGCCAAGACCTTTCCTCAGGGCCAAACCCTTTCCAATGTACGAGGTACTGAAGAATGCCTTTACGGAGCCGGGAATCCAAAACTTGACTAACCTTGTATTTTAGATTATCCTCAGAGACCGGAACCGAGGTAGGAAGAGAGCGAGAGGACTTGAGGACTAAAGGCTTTTTAGGAATGGGTAAGGGCATGAGAAGATCAGGAGCCTGAGCAGGGTCCCCCAGACCCTTAAAGATGAGCTGGGCATCCATAACAGGACCACCAGACTGGGCAGAGGTCAGTGGATCCCTGAGGTCAGGTTGGGTAGAAGGTGACATGTCACAAGAGTCAAGCTGGATAGCTGAAACACAAACAGAATGCAGAGAACCCTGAGAAAAAGATTGAAAACCCCTCCTGGCCGAATGAGGTATTCTATCCAAAGGATGGATTGAGCCTCTTAAACGGGTTTGAACAGACATAGTAGCAGTAGGGTGAGGCCAGGTCACAGAAGATCCTGAACAAGAAGCAGGAAGCTCATTGGGCATGGGCTGGAATGGCATAACTGGTGCAGAGGCCGACTGAATAGTATTGTCAGGTGTAGCGACCATCTCAATTGCATCACAGGACATAGCAACTGTGGAATGTGCAGACAAGTTAGCCTGGCTGGGCGTCCAAGGGAGATTAGGGACAGGCAAAGGTAAATGGTTATGCAAACTGGAGTGAATGATCGACTCCGGTTCATAGGTGGACCCCTCATCCAGAGTACCACATGACCTAGAGAGTGCATCAGTCCGACTATTGCAGGACGCATCCCAGAGATCGCTATATACAGTGGGAAGAGCAGAAGATACTGGGATGGTGGTAACAGGAAGTTTCTCTTTTGACGTACCCTTGAGTAGGCAGGAAGAGGAACAGGAGGGACCCCAAGCCAAGATCTGTCCAGCAGACCAGTCAACGTGTGGAGAATGGAGCCGTAACCAAGGAAGACCTAATATGATAGGAGATGAAGCCTTAGGTAAGACAAGGAAGGATATCCACTCCTGGTGGAGTGTCCCTACTGACATCTTAACAGGAAGAGTCTGGAAGCGGATAGGGCCCCCTGGGAGAACAGTGCCACCAATCGCCAAGACCACCAATGGCGTTGTAAGGGGCAAAAGGGTAAGTCTCATGGAGGATGCCGTTTCCCAATCCATGAAATTGGCAGCGGCTCCGGAATCCAGATGTGCTAAGACCGAACGAGAGGAAGCACCGACATGAAGCAACACAGAAAGGAGAAGACGAGAAGGTGAAGGTGATATTTCAGGGTCTAATACTCCACCTTCCAGATGTATTCGCCCTGAGCGTTTTTCCGGACGAAGAGAACAAGTGTCACGGAAATTACCTTTGACCCCACAATAGAGGCATAGGCCCAGAGTTCTGCGCCTAGCGCGTTCTTCGGGAGATAACTTTGTCCGGCCCAACTGCATAGGTTCCTCAGCAGGCAGGGGGTGCTCCTCGGATCGAAGAGAAGGGTTGCCTAAAGAACGGAGACTGCTGGCATCTTTTTTCCAAGGCCCTCTCCTGAAAACGAATATCGATCTGGTTACACAAAGTGATGACACTGTCCAGATCAGCAGGAAGGGATCTTCCTGCTAATTCATCCTTCACTCTATCAGAGAGGCCATGTAAAAAGGTTGCAACTAGGGCCTCATTATTCCAGCTCAATTCAGCTGTGAGGATACGGAACTGAAGAGCATACTGTCCCACAGAAGCGGACTCTTGACGAAGACGTAAAAGAGTGCTAGCCGCTGAGGAGACGCGACCCGGTTCCTCGAAGATATTCTGAAAAAGTTTCAAGAAATCAGACAGGCTAGAAACCACTGGATCATTCAGTTCCCACAGAGGGGCAGCCCAAGCTAGTGCCTCGCCGGACAGAAGGGATATAATATATGCTACTTTCGCCCGATTGGAAAGGACGTTTTGGGGCTGAAGTTCAAAACGAATTGTGCACTGGCTAAGGAACCCCCTGCAAGCCTTGGAGTCCCCAGAGAAACGGGCCGGAGCTGGTAGTTGTAATGAATGTGTGGCTGTGACTGATGCTATAGGTGCAGCGGCAGATAGCGGTTGAGGTTGTTGAACCGGGGGTCCTAATGAGGCCTGAACCTGTTCAACAAGGGATGCCAAATCCTGAAGGAATCGCATCACCTGGGTCTGATGCGATTCTTGGGTCTCAAGTCTGCGAACTAAGCTCTGCAATGGATCATCTGCAGGAAGCGGCACGTCAGCCAGGTCCATGGCTGATCAAACTGTCGGCTTGCAGTGCACAGGTTAATATAGGGTTCCCTGATAGGGCCTGGGGTGGAGCCATGCTTAGAGGAGACGTTATAAAAACCACCAGGTGAAAGTGGCTGGCCTCTTAGTCTGAACACATGAGGGGAGGTAAGCAACCAGAGGAAGATCACTGCATAACCATGACACACGGCCCACTTCACTACCTGTTCCCTGGACCCTGTCCCCTCACAATTACTGCTACCACCTTCCCACTCTTTCCTCAACTCCCTAACCCACATCTTCAACCTCTCCCTCTCCTCCGGCACCTTTCCTTCCCTGCTCAAACATGCACTGGTTACCCCCATACTCAAAAAAATCCTCACTAGACCCCACCTGTTTGAACAACTTAATCTCCCTGCTCCCGTTTGCCTCCAAGCTCATCGAACGCCATGACCAAATGAGTCGCTATCTCATGGACAACAACCTTCTCGACCCCCTACAGTCTGGCTTTCGCCCACAACAGTCTACTGAAACTGCCCTACTAAAACTCTCCAATGACCTACTAACTGCTAAAATCCACAGCCACTACTCCATACTCATACTTTTAGACCTCTCTGCTGCCTTTGACACAGTTGACCACCTGCTCCTCCTGAGCATATTACTCTCCCTTGGCCTCCGCGATTCTGCTTTATCCTGGTTTTCCTCCTACCTCTCAGTGCACTTTCAGTGTCACTTACAACTCCATCTCCTCCGCTCCTCTTCCTCTTTCTGTTGGGGTACCCCAAGGTTCTGTCCTTGCGCCCCTCCTATTCTCGCTCTATACCTCTTCCCTGGGCCAGTTGATAACCTCCCATGGTTTCCAATAACACCTCTATGCTGACGACACCCAGATCGATCTCTCCACTCCTCAACTCACCCCCTCAATCTCCTCACAGATCTCCAACTTACTGAATGACATATCAGTATGGGTGTCACACCACTTCCTCAAACTCAATCTTTCTAAAACTGAGCTTGTTATATTTCCTCCTTCACGATCCCCCCCCCCCATGGCTTCACCATTAATATCAACAACACAACCATTGATCCCTCCACACATGCCAGCGTCCTGGGTGTAATCCTTGACTCTGACCTCTCCTTCAGCCCCCATATCCAATCACTGGCTAAATCCTGCCGCCTTCACCCCCGCAACATCTCCAGAATTCGACCCTTCCTGATTAATGACACCACAAAGCAACTCGTTCACTCTTTGATTATTTCCCCCCTTGACAACTGCAACTCTCTCCTTAATGGCCTACCCTTAAGCAGGCTATCCCCCTTCAATATATTTTGCATGCTGCTGCTAGACTAATACACCTCACTAATCATTCCGTGACTGCTGCCCCTCTCTGCCAATCCCTTCACTGGCTTCCCCTACCCCACCATGTAAAATTCAAAATGCTAACCATAACATACAAAGCCATCCACAACATCGCCCCCATCTACATCACCAACCTCTTCTGCAGATATTGCCAAATCATCCCCTCCGCTCCACCCAGGACCTCCTGCTTTCTAGCTCCCTTGTTACCTCCTCTCATGCTCGCCTTCAAGACTTCTCCAGAGCCTCTGCCATCCTCTGGAACTCCCTGCCTCAGTCTGTCCAATCAGCCCCTACCCTGTCCACCTTTAGGAGTTCCCTGAAAACTCATTTATTCAGGGAAGCCTATCCCACACCCACCTAACTGTCCCTGAGCCACCCCCATCAAATCATTCTCTGCGGCTATTACCTTTTGTACCACCACCCCCTCCCTTTAGAATGTAAGCTCTACGAGCAGGGCCCTCCTGTACCTTTTGTATTGTACTGTAATTGTGTTGTCCCCCCTATACATTGTAAAGCAACTGTTGGCACTATATAAATCGTGTATAATAATAATGAGGACATCCAGTATATCAATATCTGATTCCTTCCCCCCCCATGGCACCTTTTAGCGGGTACCTGTTTTTGACAGGTACCCTGTCCCCACTTCCATCGGACCTTGCCGCAGCAAGGTACATCACAAGTTTGGTCCCCTCCTCGACTATTTGACAAGTGAACTTATAGAGGAGCTCCAAGCTTCGTCAGAAAAAATTAAAAGTCAGCAGCTACAAATAGTGTAGCTGTTAAATTTTAATTGTAGGACACACACCTATCCACAAATTCAGCAGTGTCTTCACCCGAGCCAATTTTTCAATTGGCTCAGGTGAAGATTTTTTCCCCCCATCTTAGGTTAGTGATTGTGTATACACATTTAACTATACATAGCAAGTGTACCTAATGACACAGTGTTTCATGTGTGAGCGATAAAAAAAGTGTGTGTCAGTGCATGTTTTCCATTGAATTCAATTGAAAATGCATCTGCAAAGACATAAATATGGAAATGTGGTTCTAGTCTTAAGGGCAGAGATGGTATTCATCATAAATGTACTTTTTCGGGGGGTGTGGCCTGGCGCAGCATGGAGTAGGACGTGCATTCTTTCAGCTCCGTCCACTACCTCTGTATTTTAGTATTCCTGTTCACTGGCACTCTCCATTCCTAGCCTGACAGGTCCCCCTTGGGACCCTCCAGGTATCCCAACCTGGCTCCATGAGCTTCCGCTGGATGGGGCCCAAACGGAGCGGCGCTCCTCGACACGGTGGCAGAAACCAGGAAAGACCGCGGCTTTGGCCTAATCTCAGGGGAACGGTGGCCATTTTGCTCCTCCTGGCCTATCTGCCAGCACTGCAGCCCGACATTCCTGACCACCTGCTACCTCCTTACATGGATCCAGTAACAGGCCAGCCTACCCACTGCTCCCCATAACCCTCACAGTGACATCACCCTGCTTTGACCTGCGGGAGTAAGTAGCAGCCATTTTGCTACACCCCAATGGCCACCCTTGATCTCCCAGGCTTGGCTAGAGCCGGGCCCCACTCAGCCATCACAATACCCAGGCCTACTAGAACACTATCCCCCTTTCAATTTGCAAAAGTTGGGGGTGGGGCTGCTCTATGGCGGTATGAAGACGTGCATGGTCTGAGCTCCACACCACATGCCTGCAAGGAAGAGATTCTTCACTCTCTTATGCCCGAGATCCATGTCCAGACAAAGCCCTAAACACGGGGACCCCCGCAGAACGCATCCCACTGACATCCAGCATTAATTCAACCCAGGAACGGCGAGAACCAGATCGGCCTCCTGGGACAAAATGGTGCCAGAACCAGCCACGAGGAACAACATGGCACCCCCAGCGGCTGGACATCAGGTAGAAAGCTCTCCTCTGCTACCGCCAGGGATCCCTACGCTCCGAGCTCCAGCCTCTCTGGCATAGCTGCGCTCCTGAGAGAGGATTTACATGACAGCACTGATCAGCCTAGCATGTCTGCTGATTTCACAGATCATGCCCCCACCTCTAATGCTGTATTATCTCCTGCAGAAATGTCAGCTATCCTCTTATCAATACCCACAAGGCAAGAGATGAAAACTATTGCAACCAGGATGGTGTCATCCCTGCGTCAAGATATTACTAACATATCTCAGAATGTACAGAAGCTTGAAAACTCTGTTCAAATATTATCTACAGAGATGCAATACTATTCAAGTTAGACTTTCTGGAAGGTCTGCACAAACACCAGGCTGCTATGACCCATCTGCGCTTACAACATGATGGATTTAGAAAATCGTCACAGGCGGGGGGCGTGGCTAGCGCGCAGCGGCATGGACGTTTAACACGAGAGCTCCGCTCCAGCGAAGGGATCTAACGCATACCGAGGCGGCGAATCTCAGCCCTGTTTGCACCGGACCGGAGCTGAACTCTTACTCACCCTCCGGAGATGACCCGCAAGCGAGTTAACGCCGCCCAGCGGAAAAAACTCTGGGACTTCTTCACTACTAAAGGCCGCGAGGCTCAAGATGGCGCCGGCGGCGGCTCTCCGTCTCCTGCAGGCGGGCCTCTATCTCCATCTCCATCTGCGACGCCGAGCCCGGGATCGGACAGGGACTCACAGCGGCAATCCCCTACTGCCTCAACCCCTCTATCATGCAGCCCAGTTAAATCAAGGCCCCGCCTGACGAACGATCCACCGGGAGATAAGGTCAGTCCACATCAGGGCTCTCTAGATGATACGAGAGAACTAGCTGACACCATTAACTCCTTCCCTACCGCGAACCAGCCTATATCGGATACCACTCTAAAAGATATTTTAATTTCCTTGCGTGGTTCCCTGCACTCTGATATGATGGAATGTATGAGAAATTTCAAATCTGAAGTGAGTGAACTGGGGAGCAGGATTGACCATGTTGAGAAAAAGATGGGGGAATACGCGACCTCTTAAAATACATTGGTAGACTCCCATAACGATCAGGCAGACGAAGTAGCCTGGCTCAAGGCTAAGCTCGCCGACCTCGAGGACAGGTCCCGCAGGAATAATATTAAGCTGCGTGGCGTACCTGAAACCGTTCTACCTGCCCATCTACATCAATACGCCAAGGATCTTATGCTGGCATTTCTACCCTCAATCCCTACTATTGAACTTGTCATTGACCGGATCCACCGCCTACCCAAACCGTCTCATCTCCCAGACAACACCCCCCGAGATGTTCTGATGAGGGTGCATTTCTACCACGTAAAGGAGCATCTTATGGCGGCTTACCGTAAGAACCCCAATCCCCCGGGGCAATACTCCACCCTTCAGCTATTTGCGGATCTTTCGCAATATACTATGCAAAAAAGCAAGTCCCTTCTGTCGGTTACCAAGGCACTTAGGAACCATAATATTATGTAAAGATGGGGGTACCCAACCAAACTCATTGTCACATGAGAAGGCAGGGTATCCGTAATATCCAGCTTGGCTGAAGGCTATTTGCTTCGTTCGTGGGATATCTTGCCAGCCCAAATCCCAGACAACACCACGGCTGCTTCAGCGTTGAATGTTAGCGACGACTGGCAAGTTGTATCCCGCAAAAGGCATACTAAGAAAACTGACAACTAACTGCCTCGGTTAGACTATTACGGCTAGCTGATCGACAAGATCCCTTTCACCTTGGAGCTCCCAGCCCGTATATCTCCCCGTTCTTAAATATGTGCAGTTTACCTGCCACCAGATTCCAGACGGAATTTAACTTTTTATCTCTTTACAAGTTGTTTTTTTGTTCCTATTTGAACTTTGTTTTTTTTTTCATTTAACCCTCTTACTCTCTCTTACTACCTCTCGGAAATGGACAAGGAGGACCACACAAGGAGACGATCTTTCAGACATCTACACCATCAACCCACTGAACTTGGCTTCCATGGAGCAGCCCAGGACTCACTGAGGTACTTTCTATGGCATTCCTTCCTACTTAAAATATGTCAATTAAGGTGACTTCTTTTAATGTCCGTGGCCTGAATCATCCCGCTAAACGTGCCTCATTATGGAGAGAAGCTCTCAGGCTGGGGTCTGATGTCTTGTGTGTCCAGGAAACGCACTGGACATCCTCTAGTGTACCCACTTTTAAACACAACAGATTCCCACATATTTTCAGGGCTTCTGCCTCTACAAAAAAGAAGGCAGTACTAATCGCCAAAAAGGACTCAGTCGCTTTCTCATTACAGGAAACCTTCATTGACCCTGAAGGAAGATACTTAGTCTTAATAGGCAACTTCAATAACAAACCTTACACGATAGTCAATGTATATGCACCCAACACTCACCAATTGCGCTTCTTGGAAAAGCTCCTCCGCAAAGTGGATCTACTAAAGCGAGGCGACCTAATAGTGTGCGGGGACTTCAACATTACACCCAACTACAAAATGGACACAACTTCTAAAGCGCAACGTTCTCTACCTACTCTGCAACCTTTGCTCCATGCTGAAGGGCTATATGACTTTTGGCGATGCCAGCACTCCACCGAGCGAGACTACTCTTTCCACTCCCTCAGACACAACTCGTACTCCCGTATAGATTTACTCTTAACTGACAAGCTACTGCTCCAAAGAATTTCATCTTTGTCCATTGATGAAATTACTTGGTCGGACCACGCTCCCGTGTCCATCACGGTGGATGGGGAGCGCCCTCTGACACCTGCAAGTGTCTGGCGTGCCAACTCTCGCCGCCTTCAACAGCCGCAGCAAGTTGCCTTCCTTACCAAACAACTGAAGGAATATTTTTCTTTTAATACTGCTTCTGTGTCTAGTCCATTTACTGTGTAGTGTGCCCATAAGGCTTTTATGAGAGGCATTCTCATTCAAATAAGTTCACGGGCAAAAAGGCAGAGGACACAAAAGTTAGATTCCCTTCTCTCTGATATTAGACAACTAGAGGCCCAAAACAAAACTTCAACCGACACAGATTATAGTGTAATGCATAAATTGAACAAACTACAGTCGGATCTCAGGCCACGTACACACGCAGGGACTGTTCGCTCAACTTTGTCCGCTGAACAGTGTTTCCGGCGGACAGTCCGCTCGTGTGTGGGCTTCAGCGGACAGTTTCAGCGGACAGTCTGACGAACAAACTTTTTCGGAAATTCCGAAAAACTGTCCGCTGAAACTTGGTTTGAGCGGACAGTCCGCCCGTGTGTAGGCTTGTTCGTCAAACTAAGTCTCGCGCATGCTCAGAAAGAATTTACACGCCGAAGGTTGCATTGCAGTGTATAGGACGTCGTTTTCTAGTCCCGTCGTACGTGCCGTTCACGTCATCGCGCACGGTTTCAGCGGACTGTTCGTTCGTCGTGTGTGGGCAAGTCCGTCCATGCTAATTTTGAGCGGACTGTCCGCTGAAACTGTTTGACGAACAAAGTTGAGCGAACAGTCCCCGCGTGTGTACGCGGCCCAGGCTCCTTCTGTTAGAGCAATATGACAAACATGTCCACTCTCTGAAACTGTCCCACTACTCATCTGGCAACCGAGCCGGTAAATTATTGGCCCAGAGACTGAAAGATCGTAAAACTAAAACTAACATCCCTTTCCTAATTCGTAAATCAGATAACAGTAAATCGTATAACCCCATGGACATTGCAAACTCCTTTGCAGATTACTACTCTTCTTTGTACAATCTTAAAAATGACCCATCTACCTACTGAGGATGACATTCAAAAAATTTTTGCCAAGCTCACACTCCCCACTCTGACACAAGAACAGCTAGAGACCCTCAACTCGCCTATCATGGAACCTGAGATCCGATGGGTCATTAAGACTCTTCCAAACAGAAAGTCCCCAGGCCCTGATGGGCTCCCGAATTGTTACTACAAGACCTTCTCTCAAATCCTCTCCCCGGCTCTAAAAGCAGTTTACTCAGACGCCGTGTCCTCTGCCTCGTTCCCCTCTGAAATGCTCAAAGCATTTATTGTTACCATCCCAAAGCCTGGGACGGAACCCACTACTCCAGCTAACTTCAGGCCTATTTCTCTACTAAATACTGACGTGAAATTATATGCCAAAATCCTGTCCCATAGGCTTCTTCCTATCCTTCCATCCTTGATCAAACCGGAACAAACTGGTTTTACAAAAGCACGGCAGGCGTCAGACGCCACAAGGAGGGTGATTAATATTCTACATCACACCAGATCCTGTCGGATGCCTTCTCTGCTGCTGTCTTTGGACGCGGAGAAGGCATTCGACAGGATACATTGGGGATATATGTCCCAGACTCTTGTCGAAATGTTGGATTTGGGTTCTCGGGTCCCATCTTGTCGGCGATCTTGGCTCTGTATTCCTCCCCCTGCGCCCAGGTTTACACTTCCAATATGCTTTCCTCCCCTTTCCCTATTTCCAATGGAACTAGGCAGGGTTGCCCCCTGTCCCCCTCCATTTTTAACCTTCTTATAGAGCCCCTTGCTGAAAAAATCAGAACCCACCCTGGCATATCAGGTTTTATGTTCCTAGATAAATCCCATACTATAAGCCTCTTTGCGGACGATGTCATCCTCTTCCTATCCTCCCCACACTCTTCCCTGCCACATGCCCACTCTATTCTTAGTGATTTTAGTTGCATATCCTATTACAAGGTAAACTTCATAAAATCCCTCATCCTAGGCCTAAACCTCTCCCCTCAACTCCAAATTAGTCTACAAAAAAGCTTTCCCTATACATAGACCGAGTCGAGTATCCCCTATCTCGGCTTGCAGATCACACCTGACCCACTTAAACTAGCTGACGCCAACTACATCCCGTTAATTGCCAAGATAGAAAAAGATTCGAAAAGGCTAACTAAAACAGAACTTACCTGGTCTGGTAGATTAGCATCCTTCAAGATGCTTCTACTTCCTCAAATACTGTACGTGTTTCGCACATTACCCATACCTCTTAAGAATAGTCACTTAAAAGCGCTCAACGGTATTCTTCGACAATACATTTGGGGCGGTAGGCGACCCAGATGCTCTAGACCTCTTCTAATTAAGCATAGATCAGTGGGCAGAATGGGCCTGATTGATTTGAAGGACTATTATAGGGCAGCTATGCTTACCTCGCTTAAATACTGGCTCACCCTCTCACTGGATATTCTCTGGTGTGGTATAGAACAGGCCCTCAGCCCAACGAATGATCTGCGTTTGCTTTTATTGCTGGACACATGGAGACACCTCTCCTTACGCCACCTTTCTCAGACACTTCAGGCCTCCTTGCTAGCTTGGAGAGATTTACGCAGTCTAACGGATGCATCCTCTGAAGTTACAGAACTCCCTGTACCTATAGAGATTTTACACCACATAATCCCAAACACAGACTACTCAAGATGGAAGGCTAGAGGTATCTCTCACATTGCTAACCTATATCAGGACAACTCACCTAAACTATTTGAGTCACTTAGAGAAGAATTTGGCCTGCTCCCTATGGACCATTATCGATATTTACAAACAATGCATCTTCTTAAATCATTAGGATCCCCCCACATTTTTATTCTAGATAAACTGTGGCAATTTTATGGGGAAAATCTCCTCCCCCTCCTAAAGGGATATCCCTCTTCTACTCCGCTTTTCAAAATAAACTTATTTTCACTAACTCCCGTCCTTACATTAAATGGTTGTCAGACTTTAATAAGAGTTTTGCTCCTCATGAATGGCAAAAAGCATTTGAAACTATATATAAAGCTTCCAGATGCGTGAACCACTGGGAGCTCTCACAAAAAATAGCCTTGAGATGGTACTTGGCACCTTACCTCATGGCAAAATTCTCAACATCCAACTCCCCCTTGTGTTGGAGAGGGTGTGGAGAGATAGGCAACATCTCGCATATGTTCTGGTTCTGTAAACACCTCTCTAGTTTCTGGGGCAGTGTGTTTCGGTGTATCTCACGCATTACAGGGATATTAACACCATTGAAACCCGAGCTAGCAGTCTTGAACCTAGGTATTGAGAGCTTTCCTCCTTGCTGCCGAACAGTAGTTACACACATCCTATTGGCAGCTAGACTGCTGATCACCAGAAATTGGAAATCCAACAGAGCCCCCAATTTATCTGAGGTACTTGGTATTACCAGACAAAATCATATCTTTGAATCATTACTAGCTGGCAGAAGTGGGACCCGAAAGAGCCTGGACAGCCAATGGAGAGTTTGGGTTGACTGGTCTGAAATGAATCAATGAATGAATAGACGTCTTTTACTGCTCTTGATTACGATTATAAGCATGTTAATACTAGTTTATTGACGAATCTCACGGTATTGGTTTACGTCCGTCTTCTCCTTGTCCATCCATCCATTAGTCCGAGTTCCCCGATTTTCTTACCCTTTCTCAATATTTTTCTTTGTGTTTTGTTCTGTTTCCAATCCCACAATGGTAAGACTACCACTTATGTCTGCACGAATGTCATGACAATTAATGTATGACACAACTTCTTGAATGTCCATTGTGTACTAAGTATGATATGTATACTTGTTGTAATCATATTTTTGTTAAAACCTTTCAATAAAAACGAATAAAAAAAAATAAAAAAAATAAAAAATCGCCACAGGCGAAATATTAAACTGCATGCTATTAGATCAGCGGACCTACGAGACACTGTTATTGCCATATTTAACGAAATTATGGGCAGGCCTACCTCTGAACCCATCGAGTTGGATAGGGTGCACAGAGTTGGTGGTGGAGAATGCACCCAGCTCAGGGATGTGTTGTGTAGAGTGCATTTCTTTCTCATGAAAGAGGAGAAAATGCGACGTGCATGGAACAGGGGCCCATTTCACTTGGATGGTGCTACGATTCACCTTCTTCCAGATTTGTCTCGCAGAACTCTATACATGAGACATCAAATGAAACCTTTACTAGATAAAGTTAGGGACTGTGGCGGCCCATATGTGTGGAATTACCCTTTTGGCCTCACTATCCGCCGACGCAATGACAGCATCTTTGTGAATGACCACAGGCAACTGACGGAGGTTTTCCGCTTTCTGGACACCAAACCCATTGACATACCTGACTGGTTAGCGTTGGATACTGTTCCCACTGGTCCCTCGATCTCGCAACGCAGACGTGTGAGGCCCTCCAACTGGAATGCTCCCAGATCACCACCTGCTGGCCCACATACTAGAGAGCTATGACCTGTCCTATATGCTGAAACTAGTCTTCTCCTGAATCTCTACCTTACTGCTTTCAATAACATATGGATGACAGCTCACCCCCATGATAAAAAAAAAACTTACCGCCTTGTTGTACCATTTTCTAGGGAAGTAGGAAGTTCCTCTACCACTGAATTAGCACTGCACTGCTCAGCACGATGGAACTGATTATATGTTTGGGTGAAAAGCTTACGAGATAACTATACATGCTTTGCCATAGGTCTGGCCTTTAGATGCATATAGACATAGACACAAGTACAATGCTTGGCCTTCCTATAGCTAACCCCCAAGGTCACATGCTGACAGCAACTGTGTTCAGAACTGCCTGTTCAACTTACACCCAGCAGCTGATACAATGTTACAGAGAATGACCATCGTCATGGACCGCCTCACCCCCGGTACCAGCCCACAAACCTTGAATACCATTATTTTAACTTAGGGGGATCTTTTACATATACAGAAACTTAATAACATATGATGGTTTTTCCTTAAATGTATAGCTTCCTACAATTTACAATTGAGCAATATCCAGAACCCTAGTCTTAACCACTTGCCGACCGCCGCACGACGATGTACGTCCTATTTTTGAAGAGGGATATCTCGGTAACGGCAGCAGCTGCTGCCACAACCGAGATATCCATCTCTTCAGGCGGCGGTCGGTTGTACGATAACGGTGGTCTCCGTGGCGGATTCGCCGCGAGATTACCGCTATTGGCGGCGGGAGAGGTGCCACCCCCCCTTCTGCCGCTTACCGGAGCAGTCGGTAGCGGCGGAGGCGATCGGGTCCTTTCATCTGCTGGGCATAGAGACAAGTGAGGCTAAGATGGCCCCCACTCGTCTCTATACCATAGGAGGGCGGAAGCGACGTCAAAACGTCACTTCCGCTCATACCTCTTAAAGGTATATTTTTTTTAAATGTCAGATTTTCTTTTTTTTTTTTTTTTTTTTGCATTGTAGCCCAAATATGAGATCTGAGGACTTTTTGACCTCAGATCTCATATTTAAGAGGACCTGTCATGCTTTTTTCTATTACAAGGGATGTTTACATTCCTTGTAATAGGAATAAAAGTGATCATTTTTTTTTTTTTTTAAAACAGTGTAAAAATAAATAAAATCAATTAAAATAAATGAAAAAAAAAATAAAAATTAAAAAAACACCCCGTCACGACGAGCTTGCGCACAGAAGCGAGCGCATACGTGAGTAGCGCCCGCATATGAAAACGGTGGTCAAACCACACATGTGAGGTTTCGTCGCGATCGGTAGAGCGAGAGCAATAATTCTAGCCCTAGACCTCCTCTGTAACACAAAAAATGCAACCTGTAGAATTTTTTAAATGTCGCTTATGGAGATTTTTGAGGCTAAAAGTTTGACGCCATTCCATGAGCGGGCGCAATTTTGAAGCGTGACATGTTGGGTATCAATTTACTCGGCGTACCATTATCTTTCACAATATAAAAAAATGGGCTAATTTTACTGTTGTCATATTTTTTTATTCAAAAAAGTGAATTTTTTCCAAAAAAAGTGCGCTTGTAAGACCGCTGCGCAAATACGGTGTGAAAAAAAGTATTTCAATGACCGCCATTTTATTCTCTAGGGTGTTAGAAAAAAAACAATATAAAATGTTTGGGGGTTCTAAGTAATTTTCTAGCAAAAAAAACTGTTTTAAACATGTAAACACCAAGTCTGAAAAAGAGGCCTGATCCTTAAGTGGTTAAAGTGGTTGTATAGCCAAATTGGGGACTTTTACCTACAGGAAAGCCTATAATAAGGCTTACCTGTAGGTAAAAAAAAATATCTCCTAAACCTGTCCTCCTAAATATCTCCTAAAAAAATATCTCCTAAACCTGTACAGTTTAGGAGATATTCCCCTCGCAATGTGCAGCGGCACATGCGCACAGGGGATTCCCGGCTGGAAGCCCGCCAGACGCCGGACCCTGCCGGAGAGAAATCTCCCGCGCATGGGTGGGAGTAACGATATCGCGGCTCCGGCCACTCACAGCACCGGAGCCGCGATACCCGGAAGAAACGCAGAGGGAACATGTCAGCTCCCTCGGCGTGGATCAGGACAGATGTCGGGGCCTCGTTCTAAGGTAAGTATTTCATAATGAGCTAGTATGCGGTGCATACTAGCTCAAGCTCATTATGCCTTTTGCTTTGCAGGTGAGGAAAAAAAAAAAATTCAGCGGGTATACAACCTCTTTAAATATAGTTCATCACCTGCATGTCTACTGGTGCTTCTTCATATGAACATAGAACTTAATATAAGCATTGTGGCAGGCTCTGTTAACCTAGGAATGTGTTTTTTTGTTTTTTCTTTCCCAGCTTGGATTCCAAGAGGACCCCTTTGTGAGACCCCAAATGTATCCCAAATTTACCTCCAATTGTAGAGTGTGGTTCTTGCCCTATTATCGTAATAATGTTTGGTGAACCACTTGACTGATAAAACCCCTTATAGAATATATTGTCCATACTGTCCTATGGAGTCTCTGTCCCCACATTTTTTTTTATGTTGGGTCTCGTGGTTTCTCTCCCATCAGGATACCTCTCTTGTGAATCCAATAAGACAAAGGACATAACTGGGATGTGTTTACCTACTGTTTAGTCTTTCTTAAATGTAAAAGGGTTCTACATGACTTAGCCACTCTAATTGTGGCAAGTCCTCTTCATTAATTATGTACTATAACTTGTTCTAATGCATTGTGGGGTGTTGCTTAAACATGCGACTGCTAGAAAACTTTTCTTCCCCACGTAAAAGAACAGTGTTTCAGCCTGTTTTGACCTTTCAGGACAGGTTGAACCCTACTGCCCTACACGGCCACCCCTAATTGGCAACTAGCATCTGAGGTCTTTGTCTTTTTTCCTCCTTCCCTTTCCCTCTGCCCCAATCCCATCTTCCCTCCTCCTCTTTTCCTTTTTTTTCCTCCCTCGCTCTCCCCCTTTTCCATCTCGCTACCATGGGAGGCCCCCTGAACGCTGCTACCCTCCAATTTGCTCATTCAATGCCCGCGGCTTGAATTAACCAATTAAACGCTCATAAATACTGTATGACTTTCACAAATCCAAAATTTACATAATTTTCTTCCAGGAGACCCACTTCCGCACAAATATTATACCAATATTGTGAAATAAATATTACCCAACCTGGCTACATAGCACATACTCACAATCTAAATCTAGAGGAGTGGCAACCGCCCTCCAAAAATCGGTCAATTATACTCTAGATTCCTGTTCGGACCCCGATGGGAGTTATTTGTTTTTGAAAATATCTCTAAGTGGCAAAACTTACACCCTGGCTAATATATATATTGCTAACCAAGACCAAATCACTACTGCTATTCAATATCTTCACAAGCTATTGGAATTCGCAAAAGGGGTGATCCTTGTGGCAGGAGATTTTAATAGCGTTTTGAACCCTACATTGGATACCTCCTCAGGTAAAAGCTCCATCACCTACAACAAAATCAATAAACTCAAGAGATTCCTGATTCAACATAACCTGATGGATGTCTGGCGCATCCTCCACCCCACAGATAGGGATTATTGATTCTTTTCTGCAGCTCATATCGCCTACTCCTGCATTGATTTTTTTCTCATCAGCCACTATGCACTGACATACCATCCCCAGAGTAGGATCGGGAACATATTATGGTCCAATCATATGCCTGTGTTTCTGTCCCTCTCCCTACCCGGTCTACCTGATCATGACTGGACTTGGAGACTTAACGACTCACTATTACAAGACGACATATGCTCTGCACATATCCAGACCGCTATATCCAACTTCATTTCAGACCATGGTAATGATGATACCTCTGCCCCTATACAATAGGAGGCATTGAAATGCGTATTATGTGGGGTCTTTATTAAACAAGGCTCTAGACTCAGACAAATCTGTCTTGCCCAGATTCAGGAACTGTCTTGTCGGATTACTGACTTGGAACGTTCCCATAAACGTATCCAATCCCCGACTGCACAACTTGCCTTATCCAATGCCAGACTTAAACTGTTGAACTTGTTCAAACAGAAGTCCCTGTCCATTAGAGACAAATCACGTAAACTGTTTTATGTCAAAGTTAACAAACCTGGTAGAATGTTAGCTAGAGCCCTAAATGCGAAAAATAGCATTGTTTCTATCCCTAAACTAAAACGACCTGACGGCCAACTCACCCATCATACGAAAGACATTAACAAGTTGCTTTGTTCATTCTATGCCACACTATACAACGTCCCACCATGGCCTCCAAACATGTCGCCTGAAAACTTTCAATCTAAAATGGATGAATAAATTGCTACCACGGCACTTGCGACTATCTCTACAGATATAGTGCAGGATCTTAAGCAAACTTTTATTGACGAACTTGTGTTAGCAATAGCCTCCCTTAAACCTAACAAAAGCCCAGGCCCGGAAGGCTACTCAACCCGTTTCTATAAATCCTTCCATGACTCTCTTACACCACTTCTCATAAAAATGTATAATGACATCTCCGGGGACTCTCCTTTCTCGAGACAAGCTTTGGAAGGCCATATCATAGTTTTACTAAACCCGGAAAGATCCTACACTATGCGGTAGCTATCGCCCAATCTCTCTCACCAACATTGACATTCGCTTATACTACTGGCCAATCGCCCTCTTGCAACCATACCCAACCTGATACACCTTGACCAAGTAAGGTTTTTCCCCACGAGGGAGACCAGGGATAATATCCTAAAAACCATTTCCGTGATGTAATATGTAATACGTCCAAATCCCAGCTTGCTTGATCTCGGTCGATGCTGAAAAAGCGGTTAACCGGGTTCACTGGCAATTCCTAGAGAGAACACTTCAACAAGAGGGCCTTGGGCCCAGCATGCTATGCAAGATCCTGGCTCTCTTGATAATCCTATGGCAAGAACACGATCTAATGGCCTCCTATCTGACCCAATATTGATCTGTATTGGAACCCGCCAGGGATGTTCCCTGTCACCATTACTATACATACTCACTATAGAACATCTTGCCACGGCCATACGGCACAGCTCCAACATTCAGGGAGTTTCTATTGGGCATCGTCAGTATAAATGATCCCTTTATGCTGATGGCCTTTTATTATATGTCACCAAGCCCCACACGTCCATATCAGCCATTAGAGGAATTTGCAGAATTTGGATTGGCTGGTAACTTTAAAGTAAGTTACGATAAAAACGGAGGCCCTTAACATTTCCCTACCCAAACTTACATTAGTCCGGGTTCATGCTTTATTTGGATTTAAATGGCAACAAAAAGCTGTCAAATACCTGGGAAGCCAAATTACTACCTCCTTGCCCTCCCCGACAGACTTAACTGCTTGCTGACTGCCCAATGTCAAATGACCGTGGGGTGGTGCAGATCTTGTTCTGGGACATCATATGACGGCGTCCCAGAGCAGCCGCTATCGCATGCCCGAAGGGGCTGGCATCGCAGCGGTCGTAGTAGCACTGTGTTGCTAGGACACGGCACAACCCCTAATGAGAACATTGTGAACAAGCCTTGAATCTTATGATAAACTGAACATCTCCTGGTTTGGCTGAATGAACATTGTCAAAATGGACATTCTGCATAAACTTGTATACATTTTTCAGGCAATTCCTACCCCCCCTTCCCCGTGCTTTCTTCCAATCGATCACTTAGGCTATTCAGGACTTCATATGGTGTCATAGGAGGTCCAGGATTGGCTTTCATATTTTAGCTTTGCCTAAAAATAGAGGGGGCATTGCTCTCCCTGACCTACGACTGTACTTCCACACTCCATCGTTGATCGGAATAGTTAATGGGTACCATGGCTCCTCCACTAAACTGCGGACATTATTAGAAAATAACTGAATATCTCCCGACCTCACATCCCTCTCATGGACACCCGACCCACAGACCCCCTTCAGACCTAATGCCCCTTGTGACTTCTGCTACATTGCAAATTTGGGACAGCTCCCTTAGAAAAGGTGTATTGTCCTCGAGACCCATTCCCTTGACTCCATTATTTAGTATCAACTCTTTCCCTCCGACTTGTGCTAAACCTAAATTTCTTGTTTGGCAAAAGACAGAGGCCCTTCTGTTAAGACATACGCTCAGTGCTGGAAAACCAATTCACCTACCTGACATGCTCTCTTCCTGCCACAACCCTTTAATGGCTTGGCTTGAACACACTCAACTAACGCACTTTGTAAACAAAATACCGAACATTGACGATTTGACAAGACCACATACAGCCTTTGAGTCATTATTATCCCAGTCGGACAGACCAGAGCATTCACCATCTCTGATATACCAGATACTGATTCAGGATCTTATCCAGACCCACCGACATTCCTTTCAAAATGGAAAAGGGAGATGAACTTGTCTCCGGATGATATGGAACGGGGCAATACAGTGGCGCTTTCTTTTAAATTATCTATCTCATTTCATGCCCAAGAACAGATTTATCTTATATTCTCTAGGTGGTATCAGTGCCCCACTATTCTAAACGAGCTTGATCCTAATGTTTCAGTCGTATGTTGGAGCTGTTTGCAGGCCCCGGATAACATGACACATTTGGGGCACATGCCCACATTACCCCCTTTTGGGACAAGATTCTCCAGCTATACAACAAACTTGTTGGGGACAAATATCCTAATGAACCCCACTTAATGGTCCCACCTTCCTTACCGGGGGTCATACAAACAAATCAAGAAGAGCTTAATTCGCCATTTGCTGACTGCTGCACAATCAGTTATTGCTAGATCTTGGCGTTAACCAGTGGTCCCCTCTCTAGCGGACTGGGCCTGCGAAGTGGATAGGATTGAACATTTTGAAAGGATGTTAGTGTGGGATGCTGATAAAAGTGAGACCCACACTATTATGTGGACCGTTTGGTTACACTTCCAGTTCTCTTCTGATTTTCACCCTTTCTTAGCGGATACAGCTCCTACTAGTCCCCTGGGCCCCCTCATAAGTAGCTTGATATACCTTTTCCCCCACTTCCCTTTCTCTCTTATACCCCCCCCCTTTTTTTTTATATTTTTCTCTCTCTTTCTATGCTTCTCTGCCCTTTCTACTCCTCCTTTACCTTTTTGAGATTATTGTAATCTTACCGGTAGATTCCCCACACTCTCTGTTTTCTACACCATTGTTTAAAGTGGTCTACTGGTTACTTGAGTTACCATTACTTGGTTTATTTCTATACTCTTTGATGATATCAACATGACTACACTTATGTGATGCATGTTCTTTTAATGTCCTTTCAATCCTAATGTACACTTGTTCATTCAACGGAAATATGATATATCTTGCCTTTGGTTATTCAATGTTTAAAAATGCTTGAAACTTAATAAAACAGATTCAACATAAATGTACTTTTTCTAGCTCGGAAAGGATCAGATGGTGCTATACTTTCAAACAACTACTGTGACTTCTGCCTCGGAGACTCAACCATGAACAAGAAGAGCGGACAACCTGAAGAGCTTGTATCCTGTGCTGACTGTGGACGCTCTGGTAGGTCATTCCTCTTTCTGCTCCGAGTCTCTTCCAAAAGATTTGCAATGCATGGAATTGTGCCTGCACTTAAAGACAAGTGAATGCATTAAATGTTCAAAAGAACTCAAAAGTTGTTTGCCAAGGCTGCTTTAGGTCTTTAGAGATGAAAAGCAAATATTACAGAGACCTGCAAACCTAGGGTTCCCAGAGGACCAAAGCTAAAATAGATTTTTTTCCCTCATGTTAGGTTAGTGTTTATATTTAATCTGATTAGTAACATCCAATAATATGGACCAATAACCACTGAAAAAAAACACAACATACACAAGGGAGGCTCTTTTTCCAAATAAAAGAAGCCTTTCTAACTTTTTTATGTGCATGTCCATACAGAGCCGCGATGTTAACTGAAATTTGCATGACCTTATTTACCAACTCCCCCCATCAAAAAAAAAATGAAAAATAATTTTACAATGTATGAGGTGTGACAATTTAAATTCCCAGAATGGACTGCAAAAATAAAAAAATGTTTGCTTACTTATACACTACTGGCCGTTCTCACCTTCAAAGTAGTTCCTTCATGAAGCAATTCACTTTTCTAGATGACAGTGCCAGAAACAATCCTGGAATTCTTTTTCCAGAAAGTTGCGCAGTATCATTGTCATGACTTGCTGAATGTCCGGAATGTCATCACATCTTCATCCTTTTTTAATTTTGGAAGCGGCCAGAAGTTACAAACAGGCTGCTAAATCAGGGGTAGAAGGTTGTGGTTCAAGTTTCAGAAATGATTTCTGGGACAGAAACTCGCAAACACTTAACGCATCATGTGCAGGAGCATTGTTGTGGTGGAGAATACAATTATCAGGCCAGAGTTACGGTCTTTTCCTCCAAACCTATTTCCATAACTTTTCAGAATTAACAAGTAACAATGTTGGGTGATAGTTGTACCATGTTCCATGAACTCTGTCCACATTTGCATCTGTGCTTTGCATTTTTGGCTGCCCACTTCTTACATCATCATGGACATCTTCCCGTCTTTCCTTAACCACTTCAGCCCCGGAGAATTTGGCTGCTCAATGACCATAGCACTTTTTACAATTTGGCACTGTGCTGCTTTAACCACTTTCAGACCGGACCATTTTGCTGGTAAATGACCAGAGGTCTTTTTACACTTTGGCACTGCGCTGCTTTAACTGGTAATTGCGCGGTCATGCAATGTTGTACCCAAACAAAATTTGCGTCCTTTTCTTCCCACAAATAGAGCTTTCTTTTGATGGTATTTGATTGCCTCTGCGATTTTTATTTTTTGCGATATAAACGTAAAAAGACCGCAAATTTTGAAAAAAAATGATATTTTCTACTTTTTGTTATTAGAAAAATCCAATAAACTCAATTTTAGTCATACATTTAGGCCAAAATGTATTCAGCCACATGTCTTTGGTAAAAAAAAAGTCAATAATTGTATATTTATTGGTTTGCGCAAAAGTTGTCACATCTACAAACTAAGGTACGTTTTCTGGAATTTACGCAGCTTTTAGTTTACGACTGCCTATCTCATTTCTTGAGGTGCTAAAATGGCAGGGCAGTACAAAACCCCCCCAAATGACCCCATTTTGGAAAGTAGACCCCCTAAGGAAATTGATAAGAGGCATGTTGAGCCCATTGAATATTTTATTTTTTTGCCTCAAGCGATTGAATAATGACAAAAAAAAAATTTTTTTTTTTTTTTTACACAAAGTTGTCACTAAATGATATATTGCTCACACATGCTATGGGCGTATGTGAAATGACACCCCAAAATAAATTCTGCTGCTTCTCCTGAGTACGGGGATACCACATATGTGGGACTTTTTGGGAGCCTAGCCGCGTACGGGGCCCCGAAAACCAAGCACCGCCTTCAGGCTTTCTAAGGGCGTAAATTTTTGAGTTCACTTCTCACTACCTATTACAGTTTTGAAGGCCATAAAATGCCAAGATGGCACAAAACCCCCACAAATGACCCCATTTTAGAAAGTAGACACCCCAAGCTATTTGCTGAGAGGCATGTTGAGTTCATGGAATATTTTATATTTTGCCACAAGTTGCGGGAAAATTACAAACTTTTTTTTTTTTTTTTTTTTTTTCACAAAGTTGTCACTAAATGATATATTGCTCACACATGCCATGGGCATATGTGAAATGACACCCCAAAATAAATTCTGCTGCTTCTCCTGAGTACGGGGATACCACATATGTGGGACTTTTTGGGAGCCTAGCCGCGTACGGGGCCCCGAAAACCAAGCACCGCCTTCAGGCTTTCTAAGGGCGTAAATATTTGACTTCACTCCTCACTACCTATTACAGTTTTGAAGGCCATAAAATGCCAAGATGGCACAAAACCCCCACAAATGACCCCATTTTAGAAAGTAGACACCCCAAGCTATTTGCTGAGAGGCATGTTGAGTCCATGGAATATTTTATATTTTGCCACAAGTTGCGGGAAAATTACAAACTTTTTTTTTTTTTTTTTTTTTTTCACAAAGTTGTCACTAAATGATATATTGCTCACGCATGCCATGGGCATATGTGAAATGACACCCCAAAATAAATTCTGCTGCTTCTCCTGAGTACGGGGATACCACATATGTGGGACTTTTTGGGAGCCTAGCCGCGTACGGGGCCCCGAAAACCAAGCACCGCCTTCAGGCTTTCTAAGGGCGTTACAGTTTTGAAGGCCATAAAATGCCAAGATGGCACAAACCCCCCCCAAATGACCCCATTTTGGAAAGTAGACACCCCTAAATTTAGGGGTACACTAGTGAGACTAGGTAATAAATGGCGGGTGCCCTGAAACTATAAAAAAATAACTAACCAACCAGCGTCACCTGTAACAGTTATATGGTGATCACTGGTGAAAGGGTTAACTAGGGGGCAATCAGGGGGCTTTATGCGGTAGTATATGGGGGTCCCTGGCGCTATAAAAAGCTGCGGCGAACCTAAATACCTACTTGCCTAACTAGCGTCACCTGTGACACTAATACAGCGATCAGAAAAACGATCGCTTATTAGGCTGGGTTCACACTGGAGCGATGCGGGAACGCCACGAATGCGCGGCGGGTTCCCGCATCGCATGCCTCCCGGCGGCAGTTCACACTGCCCTATGCGAACTGCTGGGAGTGTCAGTGAAATGTTACTGACACCCCCAGATCAGTTCGCATATCGCAGTGCGATCTGCAAACTCGGATCGCATGGTGTGAACACCCATGCGATCCGATTCTGCTGCGGGCCAAAAAAAGGGTCCCGTGCGAATTTGCGGCGGGTGCGGCGGGTGTGGCGGGTGCGGCGAATGGCTGAACTCGAATCGCACAGAGATCGGATGTGATTTGCACTGCAGTGCGAATCACATCCGTTCTCAAACCGCTGCAATCTGAACCCAGCCTTAGTGACACTGGCGACGGGGGGTGATCACGGGGTTAAACCTTTATTGGGGGGGTTAGGGGGGTACCTTAGAACTAAAGGGGGCTAACCCTAACTGCCCTAACAGTTATTAGTCACAAATGACACCCGCCGGGTGATCAGGGGGTTAAACCTTTATTAGGTAATAAATGGCGGGTGCCCTGAAACTATAAAAAAATAACTAACCAACCAGCGTCACCTGTAACAGTTATATGGTGATCACTGGTGAAAGGGTTAACTAGGGGGCAATCAGGGGGCTTTATGCGGTAGTATATGGGGGTCCCTGGCGCTATAAAAAGCTGCGGCGAACCTAAATACCTACCTGCCTAACTAGCGTCACCTGGGACACTAATACGGCGATCAGAAAAATGATCGCTTATTAGGCTGGGTTCACACTGGAGCGATGCGGAAACGCCGCGAATCCGCGGCGGGTTCCCGCATCGCATGCCTCCCGGCGGCAGTTCACACTGCCCTATGCGAACTGCTGGGAGTGTCAGTGAAATGTTACTGACACCCCCAGATCAGTTCGCATATCGCAGTGCGATCTGCAAACTCGGATCGCATGGTGTGAACACCCATGCGATCCGATTCTGCTGCGGGCCAAAAAAAGGGTCCCGTGCGAATTTGCGGCGGGTGCGGCGGGTGTGGCGGGTGCGGCGGGTGCGGCGAATGGCTGAACTCGAATCGCACAGAGATCGGATGTGATTTGCACTGCAGTGCGGTGCGAATCACATTCGTTCTCATAAACCGCTGCAATGTGAACCCAGCCTTAGTGACACTGGCGACGGGGGGTGATCACGGGGTTAAACCTTTATTGGGGGGGTTAGGGGGGTACATTAGAACTAAAGGGGGCTAACTCTAACTGCCCTAACAGTTATTACAGTCACAAATGACACCAATGCAAAAAAAAAAAAAAAAAAAAAAAAAATGACATTGGTGTCACTGTGACTGGGGGGCAGGGGTAATTGGGGGGGTGATCGGGGGGTAAAGGGGGGGTGTGAGTGTGCCTGGCATGTTCTACTGTGTGTGGGATGTGTTGGTGCAACTCACTGATCCGCTCTCCTCCGTGTCGGAACGAAAAATACCGACACGGAGGAGAGAATACATCACTTCCTCTCCTGTGTTTACATTACAGGAGAGGAAGTGATGTCACCGGGGATTTCTATTCGTCGGGAGCGATCGCGAGGGGGTGGCCATGAATGAATGGCCGTCCCCTCGTCCGGGATCGCTCCCGAACGAAAACCGACCGCCGCAGGCACCGGGCGGGGGCCCGATCGGGCCCCCGACCCGCGGGAGGCAAATCACGTACATGTACGTGCTTATGCCTGCCCGTGCCATTCTGCCGACGTACATCGGCGTTAGGCGGTCGGCAAGTGGTTAACTGGTAATTTCAAGGTCATGCAATCGTGTACCCAAACAAAATTTGCATCCTTTTTTTCCCACAAATAGAGCTTTTGATGGTATTTGATTGCCTCTGCGATTTTTATTTGTTGCGATATAAACGGAAAAAGGCCGAACATTTTGAAAAAAATATATATTTTCTACTTTTTGTTATAAAAAAAAAATAAAAAATCAATAAACTCAATTTTAGTCACATGTTTTGGTTAAAAAAAAAAGTCAATAAGCATATATTTATTGGTTTGCGCAAAAGTTATAGCGTCTACAAACTATGGTACATTTTCTGGAATTTACACAGCTTTTAGTTTATATTTATTGAGGTGCTAGGGCAGGGCAGTACAAATCCCCCCACCCCCCCCCCATGACCCCATTTTGGAAAGTAGACACCCCAAGTAAATTGCTGAGAGGCATGCTGAGCCCATTGAATTTTTTTTTTGTCACAAGTGATTGAAAAATGACAAAAAAAATAAATAAAAATAAAATAAATAAAATACACAAAGTTGTCACTAAATGATATATTGCTCACACGTGCCATGGTTATATGTGGAATTACACCCCAAAATACATCCTGCTGCTTCTCCTGAGTATGGGGTACCTCATGTGCACATGTGCAAGACTTTTTGGGAGCCTAGCTGCGTACAGGACCCCAAAACCAAGCACTGCCTTCAGGATTTCTAAGGGTGTAAATTTTTGATTTCACTCCTCACTACCTATCACAGTTTCGAAGGCCATAAAATGTCAACATAACACAAACCCCCCCAAATGACCCCATTTTGGAAAGTAGACACCCCAAGCTATTTAAGGAGAGGCAGGCATGTTGAGTCCATAGAATATGCCATGAAATTACAAGATGACACAAACCAACACCCCCCCAAATTACCCCATTTTCTAAAGAAGACACTTCAAGCTATTTGCTGAGAGGCATGGAATATTTTATATTTTGCCACAAGTTTCGGGAAAATTAAATTATTTTTTTTAACACAAAGTTGTCACTAAATGATATATTGTTCAAACATGGCATGGTTATATGTGGAATGACACCCCAAAATACATTCTGCTGCTTCTCCTAAGTTTGGGGATAACACATGTGTGGGACTTTTTGGCAGTATAACTGCGTACAGGACCTCAAAAATCAATCACCACCTTCAGGCTAAGGGCGTACATTTTTTATTTCACTCCTCACTGCCTATCACAGTTTCAGAGGTCATGAAATTCCCAGATAGCACAACCTCCCCAAATGACCCCATTTTGGAAAGTAGACACCCCAAGCTATTTGCTGAGAGGCATGTTGAGTATTTTGCAGATATTTATTTTTGTCACAAAGTTTTGAAAATTGAAAAAAGAAAAAAAAATTTTTTTCTTTTTCTTAATTTTCAAAAATAAATTAGATCTGCAAAATACTCACCATGCCTCTTAGCAAATACCTTGGGGTGTCTACTTTCCAAAATGGGGTATTTGGGGGGGGGTGATATCTGGACATTACAGGGCCTCCAAAACTGTCATAGGTAGTGAGTTAGTGAAATCCCCATTTTACGCCTTTAGAAAGCCTGAAGGCCGTGCATGGTTTTCGAGGTCCTGTATGCGGGTAGGCTCCCAAAAAGTCTCACACACGTGGTATCCCCATACTCAGGAGAAGCAGCAGAATGTATTTTGGGATGTAATTCCACATATAACCATGCCATGTTTGAACAATATATCATTTAGTGACAACTTTGTGCAAAAAAAATAAATAAAAGTGCAATTTTCCCGAAACTTGTGGCAAAATATAAAATATTCTATGGACTCAACATGCCTATCAGCAAATAGCTTGGGGTATCTACTTTACAAAAATAGGTAATTTGATGTCCTGGCATTTTATGCACAACATTTAGAAGCTTATATCACATATCACCCACTCCTTTATCCACTTGAAGACAAAGCCCTTTCTACATTATATTTTTTAAAGCAAATGCCCTACAGGTTAAATGGTGGGTGCTGCATTTGTTTTTCACACAGTATTTGCGCAGCAATTTTTTTAACGCATTTTTTTTTGGGGGGGGGGGGGGGAGAAACACACATTTTTAATTTTAATGCACTAAAACACGATATATTGCCCAAATGTTTGCAATAAAAATGATGATCTTATGCCGAGTGCATGGATACCAAACACGTCATACTTTAAAATTGCGCACAAACGTGCAGAGGCGACAAACTATGTACATTTTTGAAAAGCCTTTACAGATTACCACTTTAGCTTTACAGAGGAGGTCTACTGCTAAAATTACTGCCCTCAATCTGACCTTCGTGGTGATAACTTACATGCATGGTGCAATTGCTGTTTACATATGACTCCAGACCAACGCTTGCGTTCGCTTTGCACGTGTGCACAGGGGGACAGGGGTTATTTTTTTTATTCTTATCACAGGGAATGTAAAATATCCCCTATGATAGCAATATGTATTGACAAGTGCTTTTTTTTTTTTTTTTTTTAAGAATTGGGGTCTTAATATTAGACCCTAGATCTCTCCTCTGTCCTCAATGCATCCGACCACACCAAGATCGGTGTGATAAAATGCTTTGTCAATTTCCCAACGCCGCTGTTTATATCCGGTGAAACCTAAGTCATGAAATGCTCATAGCTTCCAGTTTCTTAGGCCAAAGAGATGATTGGAGCCATTCTGGTCTCTGATCAGCTCTATGGTCAGCTGGCGGAACCACCAGCTGCATTCTCGGGTTCCCTGTTGGGACAGGAGAGCCAAAGAAAACCATGACAGACGGTGGGGGGGGGGGGAAGGTTCCCTCTCACTGTTTGTAAAAGCAGTCTAGAAGCTAATTAGCCGCTAGGCTTGCTTTTACATGAGAGCCGACCACTGGCTGAAAAGAATGATACTTAAACCTGCAGGCATCATTCTGATCTAACCACTAAAAGTCCTTGTTAACTGTGGTGGTGAAATCACCTCCTACAGTGCTGAAGTCACTGATTTATGCAACGTGGGAGCAAACGCTGTTGCGGTCAAGATAAATAAATCAGTGCTGCAGCATTGGCATACCTGCTAAGCAAATGATGGTTAACAGTAAAACAAAGTAACATTACAGTATAACAGTAAAGCATGCCATACCTGCAAATCAAATACAATAAAAAATTTTTTAATGCAATCTGTGCCTAAAAAAAATATGCCAAAGCATGGGGGCAAACCACCCCTAACTTTAGGGGCAAATCGCCCCTCCACCCCTTCCCCCATGCTTCGGCATCACCTTCTACAGCGATGGAGTCGCTGATTTACATATCGTGGGAGCAAACACTGTTGCTGTCAAGATAAATAAATAAGTGCTGCAGCTGAATGGCGTACCTGAAAACCAAAAAAATGGTCAACAATAAAACACAGTAAACAGTACAGTATAAGAATTACATACCTGAAAAGCAAACATGATAAAACATAGTAACAATAAAACATTGCATTGTAGAATACAGTAAAAGAGAGCAAAACAATAGTGATAGAGAGAGAGAAAATAATATAAAAAGTGTGTCCTAGTCTGGCAGTGCTGTACCCTAGGCAAATACTCCACTAGTGTGTGGTAGCGTTCAAAACATTCACCAATGCAAAGACCAGGATGGTCAGAACAGGAGGGACAATAATAGTGGGTGTCACGTCTATATTCTACTCTACTCTTCCTCTATCCTTCTACAGACACAACTTGTTGGGTAGGCGGTACCAGGGAGGACATACAAAAAATGCCTCTCATGCGGCCGGCTTATTGCATTTGGATTGGGAAGTTGGGCCACAGTACCGTCTGGAAACAGAAGGGCTGTGATGATCTCTTTCTAGAATTTAATAAACGGGATCCAGTTCGTCCTGAAGCTTTGTATAGCACATAAGCATTCAGCAGAGCCAAGCATACAGACACTTTTTTGTACCAGCGTCAGGCCTAATGGGCGCCAACAACTGGTCACTGAGGTCCACCCCTCCCATATTAAGGTTATATTCATGGACACAGAGGGGTTTTTCCACAACACCAGTCACCGTAGGAATTTGGACCGTCGTGTCTACGTGAAGGGAGGACAGAACGAAAACATTCTTATCATCCCTCCCTATGTAGTCTGGCCAGTTCTCTTGCTCTACGTAACCATCTCTTCCCTCGTAAGCCATAAAACTATATGTATAGCCTGTGGCCCTGTCACAGAGCTTGTACATCTGTCACGCTTGCTGGGAAGATACTGTTTGAAAGACAAGCGGTCATAAAATTAATCAGGCACTCATCAATGCAGACAACTTGATCAAGAGTAAACAATGCTGCAAGCTGTTGGTTTAAGTGGTTTACGAGGGGCTGAATTTTGTAGAGCCGATCGTATCCAGGGTCACCGCGAGGACGACAAAGTTCATTATCATTGAAGTGCATGAACTCATTGAAGTGCATGAACCACAAGATCTCCTCGTATCGTGTCCTGGCCATGGAGGCAGAGAAATCGGGCATATGGTGAATTGGGTCAGTGGACTAATATGACTCTCTTCAGTTATGCTCATGAGGCGGGGTAGGCCCAGAAAGGTCTTAAATTCGTAAACCATAATAGGTTTCCATTCTCTGGCAAGGGTCAAATGGGGATTAGCGGCGATGAATTGACCAGCATACAAATTGCCTTGGTCTACAATAGATCTAGAGATCTTCTGTGAAAAACAGTGAATAAAAAAATCAAGTATTGTAAAATCAACTGTTTCCACCTGAATTCTGGGTTGGCCAGTGCATGTGGGAATTAAGGGTGCTGCAGAAGTGGCGGTCTCCCAATTAGGATTGGCAAATGCAGCAGGAAGGGCACTATGGGCCTGTCTTTGTCTTGTTGGTGACTGTGGGACACTAGTTGTGCTAGCCACCTCACCAGCTTGAACTGCACTTATGGGACTCGCCACATCAGCACGTGATACTGCAGTGCTGGTTTGACTATGACCAGGGTGTACTAGGCCGCTGGTGCTTGCCAGTTCACCAGAAAGATGTGCGGCACTAGTACTGGCTCTCTGCTCAATATGAGAGCCCTGTGGTTCTTGTACCTCAACAACAGTAGAACAATGGGGGTCGGGTACGCCTGACCATGACAGGGACCCCAATGCCTTAGTCAGAGCTATCTTTCAGGGTGCTGCCGCTGTCTGCAGGATTGTATTCTGAGACTGAATCTGACAGATGGGCGACTTCCTCTTCACCATCTGTCATGCTCAGAAATGTGTAGGCCTCTTCACTAGTGTACCTTCGATTTGACATTTTGGTCTCTAAATTTACTGGTACACTAGTGAGACTTGCAGGAAAACTGTCAGCGACTAATTCAAACACTACCAAAAAAAACTGTTATGCCCCATACACACGGTCGGAAATTCCGACGGAAAAACTCCGATTAGATTATGTTGTCGGAAAATCTGATCGTGTGTGGGCTCTATCGGACTTTTTCCGTCTGAATTTCCGCCGGAAAAAGTGAGAGAGCTGGATCTAAAATTTTCAGACAAAAAAAATCTGATCTGACTTTTTCCGATCGCGTGTAAAGAATTCCGACGCACAAAGTGCAACGCATGCTCAGAAATAATTTGGAGGAGAAAGCTACTGGCCTCTACGTAGTCCCATCGTACGTTTTGTACGTCGCCTCGTTCTGAACGATCGGATATTACGACAACTTTGTGCGACCGTGTGTATGCAAGTTTGGCCAATAATCCGTTGGAAAAAACCCAACTGATTTTGTAGTCGTAATGTCTGATCGTGTGTATGGGGCATTAGTGTTCGCAGGGATCAGGCCTGACTCTGCGAACACTGCAGTTATGTGTGTTGTGTTTTTGTAAGTGACAGTTATTGATTGATGCTGCACTTGGATGGGCTGGACGGAGGGGCTAAATGCAGGTGCTAGCAGGTTTCTGGGCCGATTCCGCTAACGCTGTGTTTTTGGGAACCCTTAACTATTGGGGATGCTAATATAGTTCTGATCAGATCAAAGATATCGATCAGTTCAGACACTATACTACTAAGGGAGGTGTATGGTGTGTGTGGGTATTAGCGCTACTGGCACTAATCTGGCGCTATAAAAACAATAGAGTAATACAGATCACTCTGGATATGACAATGCATAAAAACTGGTATGGGTAGGGGAGTGGATCGTATTGCATATAAAACAGAACTTATTGGGAAAATAATCCATGTATGGAAAAACAAATAACTGTCCATGGGGGGCTGCCAGTTCCGGAGTTTAGAAGGCAGAAAAAAACTCTAAAATGCAAAAAGGACAAAAAAGAACAGCGTCCTCTAAGTGCAGTATGCAGGTATTTAATGTAGATTAAAAATTTATCAAAATACACTCACAAAGATGTAGAGGAAATAGGCATGTAACATGGTTCATCCGCTCCAACTGTCAAGTGAAGAGGAGGGCCAAAACAGTTGTTATGGATGTGGGTCCACGATCCTTCCTGTCTTTCCTCCAGCCACACTGCTGGTGTACAGGGCTTCCGGATGGCGGAGACAGCATTCAGCACGCTACAGACGGTCATGGCTCCAGTCACTTCCAGGTTGAGTCAGCAGGTGGTGTTTCTTGTTCGGGACATGCGTGTCCCTTCCTCAGGGAACACACTAACTTTCGGGACGCATGTCCCGAACGCGAAGCAACGCCCACTGATCTGACCCGGGAGTGACTGGAGCCAAGACCATCTGTGCACCCCGCTGAATGCTGTCCCCACCATCTGAAAGCCCTATACACCAGCAGTGTGGCTGGAGGAAAGATAGGATCGCAAACACACATCCATAACTGTTTTGACCCTCCTCTTCATTTGACAGTCGGAGCGGATGAACCATGTTACATGCCTATTTCCTCTACACCTTTGTGAGTGTATTGTAATACATTTTTAACCTACATTAAATACCTGCACACTGCACTTAGAGGGCACTGTTCTTTTTGTCCTTTTTACTAATGTGGCGCTGCCTGGGGCAACGCAGACCCTGACTGATGCTAAAACCGATGTCGCCCGCCAGGCGATCAGGGGGTTAAACCTTTATTGAGTGATATATGGCGGGTGCCCTGACGCTATAAAAAACAAACTAATCAGCATCACCTGTAACACTAATACGGTAATCAATGGTGACAGGCGGTGAAATGGTTAAATAGGGGGCAATCTGGGGGTTAAAACCTAGATCAGGTAATATATGAGGGTACCTGACGCTATAGAAACCGGACTGTGAAACGAATCAACTAACTGGCTAACTAGTGTCACCCGTGACACAAATACGGCGATTAGAAAAAAGATCTATTAGTGACACACGCGACAGGAGGTGAAAGGGTTAATGGGGACAATTAAGGGGTTAAACCTTTATTAGGGGGGTACCCTACCTGGACCTACTAACTGCCCTAAGACTTATTACAGTCACAAATGACACCAATGCAGTGATCAGTGAAAAATCTGAAAACTGCAATTGGTGACACAGTGACAGGGAGTGAAGGGATTAACTGGAGGGGCGATCGGGGGGTGACAAGTATACCTATGTGCACTGGTGTTAGTGTAATGTTGTGTAACTCACGGTTAGACATCACGTCCCCTGTCTGTGTTTACTGTTACACAGGCAGGGGAATGGTTTAATTTGTTAGGACCGATTAGCAGATCCAGGCCATAAATCATTGGCCGGGACCTGAGGATTGATCGGTTCTCTAATGAATCCGACCACCACATGCACGGGGGGGCGCGATCGCTCCCTCCACCCACAGGGAGGGAGGGACATACAGATACGCCCATTTGCCCACCCATGCCATTCTGCCGATGTATATCGGTTAACCACTTATGCCATTCAAAAACACTTTATTTCGTCATGGAATGCTCGCCATAAGCTATAGTTTCACTCGCCAATTTTCTTCCAAAATTTGATGTTAATCCACTGCTCTAGATTCCTATTACTCATTTTCCACCAACAGTGCAATGCACACACGTGTTCTTTCTTCTACTACTCTGTAAAAACTGGGTCATCTGTGACCCTGCCCAGTGCAAGTTAGAACATGTCAGAACACACTGAAGTATGCATGGCTGTGTGACTCACCACCATAGTGCTACATTGTGGGCATTCTGGAAATTAAATCACACCTCATATGTATTGTTTAATAATGCATTGCCAATATGTTAACTAAAGCATATCATTTGATAATTTAGGTATCATTTTCTGCATCTATTTTGGCAACATCTTTTTGTACATTTGTTTACACAAAACATTTCTACAATCGAATAATGAAATCCCCTCAAATGACCAACTGTAAACAACTGAGCATATATCCCTGACATATTAAAATATCCATTGTATCAGCCTAAACTGGATCCTATAGAACTTTTTTCTTTTTTTTTTTTGCAGTCCTACTGTAATCCTATTATAGTGGTCAAATAGTATCTCTGAAGCAACTGAAGCATAAATTATGAATGGACAAAAAATAAAAATACAGCCATCTGTGAAAAAATAATATCTAAGTAAAATATGGTAATGCAGAATGAATGTGCAAATAGTTTGAGTCTGACAGGGGAAGGCCCAGTGTAATTCATTATGCAAGAGGAATAATGATCTAGAACGCATTCTTTCTTCCATACCCATAAATGGCAGTTTATAGCAATACATTTACATATTCCAAAATTAATATGGAAAACCTAGTTCTGTGATATATGCATTAAAACTATCAGTTCAGAAAAGCGGGTGAAATTTTTGACCAAAATAGAGACAAAATGTATGTGCAAAAACAGTGGAATCCACATAACCTTATTTCGCAAAGGTTTTTTGTTTTGGTAAAATCGCTCTAAATAAATTGAACTGGAATGAATGCAACCAATAGAGCTTGCAAAGAGTTGGCACACAGTTTATACTAATGTAAATGCTACAGTATATGGAATGTCTGAGTTTGACATTTTTGCAATATATTACTACTTGTACAACAGCCATGCATCTATAACAATGGGCAATTTTCAACAAGACTATTGCTGTATGTATGCCACTAAGCTTTGGTGTGTTTGGTTACCATTTGCGGTTAAGCTGATGCAAATACATAGGCTGGATAGTGTCTTTTGTTCACTATTTTAGAAATGTTTGCTTATAGTTAAGGAAATACTTCAATTTTGGAAGATCCAATGGTAACTTAATTGTCCATGAGCAGTTTACAATCAAAATACCTAAAGTAGTGTGCTTGCTGTTCTTTCAAAGTAAATTTAATTGAATAACCCTTTTGCTGCCAATCTGTATAGATGGTTGATTCACTTTAACATTTGAATATGAATGCCTTTTTTTTGCATTTGATTTTGTCTTGGTGTGGCTGTGCTAGTTAATATGCATTGATATTTGAATGTATGTTACTTAACCTTTGTGCTGATATATTCATCATACATGTCAGCTCATTTGGGAAGAGAAGGCAGGAAGGAGGAGATGAACAACGCAGAGGACTTATTCGGTTCCACATCAGAAAGCGACACTTCTACATTTCATGGCTTTGACGAGGATGACTGGGAGGAGCCTTCCTCTGTCCAAGCCAAAAACTCCCCTACTGCTGTGGACCGGGGAGACTGCTAAAGAAAGTTATCTGGATCAACCCATCTCCTTCCATCCCTGTTAATTTTTGTCATTTAATTTTGCCCTACTCCCGGTATTTCTTCTGCATTTACAAAGCACAACTGGATGTTTTTTTTTTTCCAAGCTTGTTTAAAATGAAAACTGTGGCTTTCAATTTTTTCCCTACTTTGCAATAAGAAGAATTTCCAGTATTAGCAACACTCAGCTGGCTTAAGGGCCACTTTTGATTGACAACTGAATTTCCAGAATACTGGTACCTACATGTTACAACAAAAAATAGAAGGCAGCAAAACACTGGAAGTCTACTTAAATTCTGTCTGTGACCCTAATTACCTCACTGAGAGAAGACTTGTGATCAATGGTGGTTTCTACAACTAGATTTTGCACCCATTGTGTGGAACCAGCCTCCTGACTTTAAAGAGAACACTTCTGTGTACAAGGAGCAAGTTTCTCCTTACTTACCTCCACCAGATCTTCTGCATAAGGTCAGAAGGTCTTTAGGTAGAGAACAAAGAATAAAAGAGCAAATTGGATAAATACCTCAGTCTTGCTTTTCCTTCTTCAATGGTTTATATATGCTATTTATTTTTTGTGGCTGAAAGGACTCCCTGATGTCTAAAAGGCACTTTTTGTCTTCTTATTTAATACCACCTACTAGAAGATACCAAAGCAGTACCCGTTAATGGTCCACAGGGCAACGAAAATGAGACCAAACTATCGTCAAACCTGCTGAGCTGAAATGAGGCTGAACTGCAGCAGGATAAGTTAAGGTACGCTACCAGCACGTTTCATTCTCATCAAACTGCTCCATAACTTGAGGAGCCATTTCAGTTTCATTAAGTCTATTTATAAATCATGTTTTCAAAGTGGGAAAAAAAAATAAAAATAAATAAGGGATTAAAACTAATTTATGTTAATGACTTTTAAGACTGTCTGCAGATAAACTACAAAGCTGCTAATTACACATAAGTATGTTTCTATTCTCCTTTCACACCAATACATATTGGAATCTACAGAACAGGTCATATTAGCAACTTACACCCTTTTCCCATCACCTGCTGATACCCACTAAGAAAAGAAGCAAATGGTCAGTAGAACCCCAGGGTAAAAAGAAGAAAACTTGTATACAATGACAAACAATCAGATATAGAAAGAGATCCGTATTGTATCCCAACTAACTGATTATATAAAAGAGTTGACTATTCTTTCTGATACAAAGTTACAGGTTTAACCATGACAGTTGGCTAGCCCAGTTCTCCCCAATATAGTTCACAGTGAGATCTTATTTATCAAAGTGCATGAAATAAGAATTGTCTAGTTTGCATTACAGTAACCAAAGTTTTGAATTAATATGGTTGCGAATGTGCACTAGGGAGTGCTACATTTTAGGCATGATGGTAAATGGAGCAAATTGTGTCTATTGCTAAATGTGAGATATGAAAAACCCTTATTTTTTAAAACAGAACGAAAAATAATCTATAGCTTTTACTGGTTCCTCATAATACCTTACCTACAGTCAACATAAGTACAGTAGCCTTCATTATGCCATAATACTTTTACTGTGAAATGTCTGTGTTTATTCATGAATAATAAACAGATTGAGACTACTGTATTGTAATGTCGTTTGTGACCCTCAAAGCATGAACAAGGTCAACCATTACATAAATTATAGAAATTGACATTCTGGAAAAAAGTTACATGTTAGCATTAACCACTTCCCACCTGCCCACAGTAGTTTTGCTATGAGCAGGTTACAGCTGCAGGCCAGGTGACATACCTGTACATTGCCCTGCGCATGTGCACCAGCAAACCCCTGGGGCATGCAGTGTGCCATTCCCGCAACTGCTGTGTTCACCGGACACAGTAGATTGCAACTCCCAGTACAATTTGAGTGGCTGGGGTGTGACATGATCACAATGTAAACACAACTGTTATAAATGGGTTTCAATCATAACAGCTGTGCTTAGTATTATTATGCTGTGATTGGCCCACAACTATCACATGGTACCTGTACCATGTGATAGCTGTGGGTCAGTCACAGCATCACAATAGTAATCACAGCTGTTATGAACGTAACCCATTAATGGTAGTTCAAAACATTGCTGTGATTATCACTAACAGCAATGTGTAAAAAAATAAAAAAAGTCCCCGATCAACCCCCCCCCCCCTCCAGTGTAGTACAGTGTTACTGCTTTGATAAAAGTATGTAAAAAAAAAAATTAAAATAAATAAAATGTTTTTTTTTTAAACCACTTCAATACCGGGCCTATTCTTGCACGCTCTCATTTTTTTCCTAGAAAATTACTCAGAACCCCCAAACATTATATATGTTTTTTTAGCAGACACCCTAGGGAATAAAATGGTGGTCATTGTCTTTTTATCGCTCATGGTATTTGCGCAATAATTTTTCAAACTCCTTTTTTTGAGAAAAAAAATGTATCATGAATTAAAAAATAAAACAGTAAAGTTAGTCCAATTTTTTGTATAATGTGAAAGATGATGTTCCGCTAAGTAAATTGATACCTAACATGTCACTCTTTAAAATTGCGCACACTTTTACAGGTTACCCATTTAGAGTTACAGGGGAGGTCTAGTGCTAGAATTGTTGCACACGAACGCGGCGAGACCTCACATGTGTGATTTGAACGGCGTTTACATATGTTGGCAGGACTTGCATGTGTGTTCGCTTCTAAGTGCAAGCTACCGGGAACAGGGGTGTTTTAAAAAAAAATAAAAAATGTATTTTACTTAATTTTTTTTATTTTTACACTTTTTTTAAATTTTTATTTTTTTGATCACTTTTATTCTTATTACAAGGGATGTAAACATCCCTTGTAATAGGAATCTATTGTGACAGGTCCTGTTTATGGAGAGATACAGGGTCAATAAGACCCCACATCTTTCCTCCAAGTTGGAAAGCATAAGATCGAGAATTTTTTTTTACTGATCTCATGCTGACAACTACGATTGTGGCATTGTTTACATCCGGGAACCCAGAGAAAGAATCGGCTGGCGCCAGATGACGACGATAGAGATTTCTGGTGACCAGATGGTCACCAGTCACCTCTATGACCGTCGGAGCCTCTGCTTCTTTCTCCGGGCCCCCGATGGTATAAGAAAAATGAAGCATCAGAACTGCCACTATAGATCATTCTTATCGTGCACAGAATCGCTGGCTGGAAAGAATGATATCTGAATGATGCCTGTAGCTGCAGGCATCATTCAGATATCCCCGCACAAAGTCAAGGACGTCATATGACTATGTGCGGTATTGAAGTGGTTAACATACATTCACCAGTCAAGTATATCTCTGATCACTGCCACTCCAGTCATATGATGATGCTGTACTGCACTGATGACAGTACGTTAAAAAAAACAAAAAAAAAATGTAGTTTTCCAAAAAATTGTGACAATAAATTACAAACTTCAAAAAACTTGCCTTGCCTCTTACTAAATAGCTGAGACTGTCTACTTTTCATTTTAGGAGACTCAAGAGATGAGATTTTTTATATATATACATCTCATACACACATCATAGTTTGTAGACCCTATAGCTTTCACGCAAATATACTTTTTTTTTACCAAAGATATGTAGCAGAATACATTTTGGCTTAAATTTATAAAGAAATTCGATTTTATTGGATGTTGTATAACAGATTTTTCTGTTTAACTTTTGTTTGTTTGCAAAAAAAAAAAGGTCTATAGTAGCCTGGATCTGTCAAGTCTATGCCTTGTCCCGGCCTGCATTGGTAAAAATGAACCTATGCAGGCATGAAATTCTTTGAGAGGAGCAAGCGAACTTACCAGTTGTTGGCTTCTACTCTAATAAATCAGTGGCCCTAGAGAATTGATCTTGCATGTTATATGCATGCTCCAACAATATAATGTAGCGCTAAAAACAGGCCGTGAAAAGCACTTGTGACAAATAGTGAAAAAGAAAAGAAAATATATGAATAAAAGTCCAACTATTCAGTAAGTACAAAAAGTCTTTAGAGTCCTCAGAGGACAAGAATTGTGATAAATCGCATAAAATAAACGCTAGAAGGTGATCATAAAGACATCTTGAAGCAGTGGATTCCCGGTGAAAGTAAACAAGATGGGTACTCTTACCAGAACCATGAGGTCATAAGTGCATATAAAGATAGGTGGATCTCCGTAGGTCTACCAGCCATTGAAATTCCCGGAGGTCCTCTGGTCATAGAAGGAATGATACGTATCGTCCCCAATCTGCCCCTGTTGAAGTCCTATGGGACGAAACGCGTAGGTCGCGGTAGTCATGTTCCCTGTATTCCTTTTTTTATGTGATCACGCTTTTTATGTTTATTTTAAATATTTTATACATTTTGTATTTGCTGAGTTTATGCCAATAAACAGCCATTCGATATTTTTCATCTACACTATGGGAAGCTGTTCTTTTTTGTCCTTTATGTGGTCTTCTATACGAGTTTGGAGTCACTCACCATTTCTGTTTTTTGTTGGAGTTGAGCTTCTTTTCCGTCCATTCCATCGGGACCCTGGAGAAACAGGCACCTTGGGGACGATACGGATCATTCCTCCTATGAGAAGAGGACCTCCGGGAATTTCAATGGCTGGTAGACCTACGGAGATCCACTGCTTCAAGATGTCTTTATGATCACCTTCTAGCGTTTATTTTATGCAATTTATCACAATGCTTGTCCTGTGAGGACTCTAAAGACTTTTTGTACTTACTGAATAGTTGGTCTTTTATTCATAAATTTTCTTTTCTTTTTCACTATTTGTCACAAGTGCTTTTCACAGCCTGTTTTTAGCGCTACATTATATTGTTGGAGTTTTATATGAATTTGGTACAATCGTATGTAGCTGCTGGTTTATGCACTAATTTTTACTTTTGGGGTTAGCGCAATAAATTTTTTCCTGTTTTCATGTTATATGCATGGAAAATTATTACAGCATACCTTCTATAGCACAGCATTTCTCAGCCTTTTCTCAATCAGATTACTCTTTAACCACTTGCTTACTGGGCACTTAAACCCCCCTCAGTCCCAGACCAATTTTCAGCTTTCAGCGCTGATGCACTTTGAATGACAATTGCGCGGGCATACAACACTGTACCCAAATGAAATTTTTATCATTTTTTCCCCACAAATAGAGCTTTCTTTTGGTGGTATTTAATTACAGCTGGGAGTTTTATTTTTTGCTAAACAAAAAAAGATGCAAAAAAAAAAAATCATGTTTAATAGTTTGTTATAAAATTTTGCAAACGGGTCATTTTTCTCCTTCATTGAAGTACGCTGATGAGGCGGCACTGATAGGCTGCATTGGTGGGCACTGATGGGCTGCATTGGTGGACACTGATGGGCTGCATTGGTGGGCACTGATGGGCTGCACTGGTGGGCACTGATAGGCATAGTTAAGGTGGCACCGATGGGCACAGATAAGGTGGCACTGATGGGCAAAGATGGGTGGCACGGATGGGCACTGATAGGTACCACTGATAGATGGGACTGATGGGCACTGATAGGTGGCACTGATAGGTGGCTCTGATAGGTGGCACTGATGGGCGGCACTGATGGGCACGGATATGTGACACTGGGGTGCAGCACCTTTGTTGAGCAGATTGTGGGCACTGTGGGCACTGCTGGGTGGCACTGTGGGCACTGCTAGGTGGCACTGACGGGGGGCACTTACTTTTTATTAATGTGACACTGGCAGGGGGCAGGTGGGCACTGGCAGGGGGCAGGTGGGCACTAGCAGGGCTGGCCGTGATCGGGACTGATGTCCCGATCACTGCCGCCGGTGATCGGCTTTTTTTTTTCTCCTCGCGCTGACAGCGCGAGGAGGAATAATAGCCGATTACCGGCTCCGTTATATCACATGATCAGCTGTCATTGGCTGACAGCTAATCACGTGATAAGGGGTCGGGATCGACCCCTTGCACGGATCGGTGATCAGGCGAGTCTCATAGACTCGCCGATCGCAGAGCGCGCCGCGCGCGCCCCTCAGGGGGCGCACAGGCCGCTCATGCACGGGACTACGTCAATAGACGTAGTCCCGGAAAAGGAGATCCGCGCTGTAGCCGTCATTCAGCTATAGCGCGGGTCCCAAGTGGTTAACCACCTCAATACAGTGCAGTTACACCCCCTTCCTGACCAGACCAATTTTCAGCTTTCAGCGCTCTCACAGTTTGAATGACAATTACTCAGTCATCCAACACTGTATCCATATGAAACTTGCGTCTTTTTCCACACAAATAGAGCTTTCTTTTAGTGGTATTTAATCACCAGTGGGTTTTTTATTTTTTGTGCTATAAATAAAATAAAACGTAAATTTTGTGAAAAAAATGCCTTTTTCTTTGTTTCTGTCATAAATTTTTGCTAATTAGTAATTTTTCTTCATAAATTTTGGCCAAAATTTATACTGCTACATATCTTTGGTAAAAAATAACCCACATTAGTATATATTATTTGGTCTTTGTGAAAGTTATAGAGTCTACAAACTATGGTGCCAATCACTGAAAATTGATCACTTCTGATCAGGCCTTCAGTACATCAGGTGTACCTCATTTCTTGAGACACTAACAAGTCAAGAAAGTACAAATACCCCCCAAATGACCCCTTTTTACAAAGTAGACATCCCAAGGTATTAAGTAAGTAGCATGGTGAGTTTTTTTAAGTTGTCATTTTTTCCCACAATTCTTTGCAAAATGAAGATTTTTTTTATTTTTTTTACTAAATTGTCATATTATCAGGTTATTTCTCACACACAACATATGCATACAACAAATTACACCCCAAAATACATTCTGCTACTCTTTCCGAGTACGGCGATACCACATGTGTGAGAGACTTTTACACAGCCTGGCCACATACAGAGCACTAACATTGAAGTAGTACCTTCAGACGTTCTACGAGCAAAAATGACGCATCTCATTTCTCAACCACCTATTACACTTTTGAAGGCCCTGGAGTACCAGGACAATGGAATTTCCCATAAAATGACCCCATTTTGGAAAGCAAACACCCCAACGTATAATCTGTGAGGCATAATGAGTCTTTTGAATGGTTAATTTTTTTCCAGAAGTTTTTGGAATATGTGGAAAAAAATTAAAACCCATTTTTTTTTTACACAAAAATGTAAATTTATAAGATATTTTTAACACATAGCATGTATATAGCAAAAATTACACCCCAAAATACATTCTGCTACTCCTCCCGAATATGGCGATACTACATGTGTAGGCCTTTTACACAGCCTGGCCACATAGAGAGGCCGAACATTGAAGTAGTACGTTCAGGCGTTCTAGGAGCATAAATGACACATTTCATTCCTACCCATCACACTTTTGAAGGTCCTGGACCACCAGGACAGTGAAATTACCCACAAAATGACCCCATTTTGGAAAGCAAACACCCCAACGTATATTCTATGAGACATGGGCTGCAAATAGGTACTCGGGTACTCTTATGGCCTGGTGACAGGTACTCGGGTACTCTGATGGCCTGGTGACAGGTACTCGGGTACTCTGATGGCCTGGTGACAGGTACTCGGGTACTCTGATGGCCTGGTGACAGGTACTCGGGTACTCTGATGGCCTGGTGACAGGTACTCGGGTACTCTGATGGTTTGGTGACTGGTATTTGGGTACTCTGAAGGGCGGTGACAGGTACTCATATGGACTGTGACAGGTACTCGGGTACTCAGATGAACTGTGACAGGTACTCGGGTACTCAGATGAACTGTGACAGGTACTCGGGTACTCAGATGAACTGTGACAGGTACTCGGGTACTCAGATGAACTGTGACAGGTACTCAAGTACTCAGATGAACTGTGACAGGTACTCGGGTACTCAGATGAACTGTGACAGGTACTCGGGTACTCAGATGGGCTGTGACAGGTACTCGAGTACTCAGATGGACTGTGACAGGTACTCGGGTACCCTGATGGACTGTGACAGGTACTCGGGTACCCTGATGGACTGTGACAGGCACTCGGTACTCTAATGGACTGTGACAGATACTCGGTACTCTAATGGACTGTGACAGATACTCGGTACTCTAATGGACTGTGACAGATACTCGGGACTGTGACAGGTACTCGGTACTCTAATGGCCTGTGACAGGTACTCGGTACTCTAATGGACTGTGACAGGTACTCGGTACTCTAATGGACTGTGACAGGTACTCGGGTACCCTGATGGGCTGTGACAGGTACTCGGGTAATCAGATGGGCTGTGACAGGTACTCGGGTACTCAGATGGGCTGTGACAGGTACTCGGTACTCTAATGGACTGTGACAGGTACTCGGTACTCTAATGGACTGTGACAGGTACTCGGTACTCTAATGGACTGTGACAGGTACTCGGGTACCCTGATGGGCTGTGACAGGTACTCGGGTAATCAGATGGGCTGTGACAGGTACTCGGGTACTCAGATGGGCTGTGACAGGTACTCGGGTACTCAGATGGGCTGTGACAGGTACTCGGTACTCTAATGGACTGTGACAGGTACTCGGTACTCTAATGGACTGTGACAGGTACTCGGTACTCTAATGGACTGTGACAGGTACTCGGGTACCCTGATGGACTGTGATAGGTACTCGGGTACCCTGATGGACTGTGACAGGTACTTGGGTACTCAGAAGGGCTGTGACAGATACTCGGGTACCCTGATGGACCGTGACAGGTACTCGGGTACCCTGATGGGCCGTGACAGGTACTCGGGTACCCTGATGGGCCGTGACAGGTACTCGGGTACCCTGATGGGCCGTGACAGGTACTCGGGTACCCTGATGGGCCGTGACAGGTACTCGGGTACCCTGATGGGCCGTGACAGGTACTCGGGTACCCTGATGGGCCGTGACAGGTACTCGAGTGTGCCGTGACAGGTACTCGGGTACTTTGGTGTGCCGTGACAGGTACTCAGGTACTCTGATGTGCCGTGACAGGTACTCGGGTACTCCGATGGGCTGGGCAAGGTACTCGGGTACTCTGATGGGCTGGGACAGGTACTCGGGTACTCCGATGGGCTGGGCAAGGTACTCGTACTCTGATGGGCTGGGACAGGTACTCGGGTACTCTGATGGGCTGGGACAGGTACTCGGGTACTCTAAAGGACTGCGACAGGTACTCAAATACTCTGATGGACTGTGACAGGTACTCAAATACTCTGATGGACTGTGACAGGTACTCTGATGGACTGTGATTGACAGGTACTATGAGGGGTGGTGACAGGTCCTCTTTATTGGGGGGGCAGGCAGGCAATCAGTGTGATTGGTGTACACTAGGCGGTAACGAGATGTTACCGCAATCTCCTCCTCACACACGATTGGTGTGTGAGGAGGAGAACAACCCGGTAACATCTCGTTACCGCGGTTTGTTTACATTTTAGTGATCGGCTGTGAAAGGATCACAGCCGATCACGTGGGTAAACAGCCGGCCAATGGCTGTTTACCAGCGTCGGTGACGAACAGTGTTCCCGGGGAACACGCTGCCACCGACGTGCACGTGCAGCACGCTCACGATCGCGCACACCGTGCACAGTCGGGGTGTGACCATCTGTGATCGGCCGTGATGGTAAACAGCCATAACGAATGGCTGTTCACCCCCTTCGGTGGCGAGCAGTGTCTCCGTGACACGCCGCCACCGAAGAAACAGGGATGCGCGCGCACGATCGCGCGCATTCCCTGTTTAAACGGGAGGTCGTCATATGACGGCCTCCCGTCACAATAAGTGCGCCGCCTGGCCGTCATTTGACAGCCGGCGGTCAGCATCTAGTTAAAAGTATGCAAACTTTTGAGGCATCCCAGTCTAAAATGTAAAAAACATAAACGTTACTTATCAATGGAAAACCTGAGCCAAAGACAACCCCCTTGATGAAATTGAATTCGCATAAGGAGGTCCCTCCATCACATAAGAGCCCCTTTTACAACAGCGGCCCACCATCAAGTCAAAAGTCCCCCATTCAAGCCACAGTCTCCCCATCACATAGTTTGCTCTTCACATCAAAAACTTACTGTGGGCTCCAGCAGCAGTAAAAGTGAATAAAAGAAAATGTCAAATTTTGGGTTGTCCCCAGAACAGTAATAATGGGGACATTTTCCAGTGGGAATACTAGTTCTGGTGATCCCCAATCCCCATTAATTTAATTTGCAGGGATCATGTCCTGTGTTAGCTATGGGACAGGAAATCTCAATACCACACAGGTAGCAAAAAAACTGACAGGGTTTATAACCCTTCTTTACTTTATCGAAAATGAAAAAACATTTTTTGTAAAGTTCTACTTTAATTTGATTGTAAACGTAATTTTAAACATATGTGGCAGAGCACATCTGTGATACTTAATACTAAATGGGACAAGTTTTTTTTTTTTTTTTTTTTTAAAGCATCACAGATGTGCACTTCCACACATGTTTAAAATTACTTTTACAATCACATTAAAGTAGAACTATAGATATTTTTTTTAACAGAGATCCAGGAAAATATCTAAATACACAATTGAAATATAGGTTTTAGTTTTTCTTGCCAATGGGGTTTTAATTCCTTATAGCCAGTCATGTGATTTACACAATGCATGTATGTCTTGGTTCAATAATCATATTTCACTTCTGATTGTAACATGGCAGGTAGGTGATCCAGGAAGCAGTAAATTCAGATTTACAAATCCTTTGACAGGTAAAGCAGTAAACATATATGAGCTGTGATATTTCCCTGTCTTTCCACATTAACCAATTCAACTTTCCCACCGGTATACTACCTGTGGACCAGAGCAATCTTTACATTTTAGCTACAGGCAGTCCCTGGGTTACAAAAAAGATTCTGTAGGGTTGTTCTTAAGTTGAATTTGTATGCAAGTTGGAAAAGGTAAATTTTTTAAGTGCAACATCAGCCATAAAACATTTATTTAATGTTTATTGGATAGCATAGGGATGGATTAACACCCTTGTAACATTTTGCTGTCTGTGTCCCTGTTCAGAAGATTTCACCTCACTTTCTGTCCCTGTGACAATTTGATTTTGAAAATTTTGGGTTGTTGTGTAAACAAGGATTGGTGACAAAGCTTCAGCGGAGATCCAATTGAATAGATCCAATTATCTGCAGGTTTTATCCAACTTAATCTATTTGTTTTGAACTGATTAGTTGAATATAAACAATATGCTCCCCCCACCACCTGATTCATCAATAAAAGCATTAGAAAATCTAAAAATGTGTCTGTGTTCTGTATTCCCTGAAAAAAAACTGATCTCTTCAAAATTTTGAATGAAGAGAAGCAGTGCAGGAGAGGACAATGGAAGATTGATGGGATTATTATTAGAACAGTTATATTGTCATAATGTTTATACTGAAATATTAAAACAAAATTATATTCATGGAATTATGCAAATATCTGCGGTTTTCTGGAAATTTTCAAATTTTTCCACAAATGCAACCAAGCAAAAGAGATAACAACGATGTGCAAAAAATATAAATAAAAAAGAAAAATGAATTAACTAAAAATTCAGTGTAAAATAATATCAAATATATTTGTTAATACAAATTTGTATATACTTTCAAATATATATGGGGATACAGATGATAATCACAAGCTCGTATTACAAAATACCATATTTCAATACTTGAATGATAACGTGGTCAATTTAGACTTGGTAACTCTTAGTGAATGGCTTTCTGTGGCTCCACGGACTTATATAAACAGACTAGGTGTTGACGTTAACACTTGTGATTCCTTCTCAAAACAAATAGACCTTCTACCTTAAACTTTAAAAATGCACGGACAAAATGTTATACTGTGCACAGGGCTTGATAATTTAATCAAGACTTATTTTTAAATTTAGAATGAATCTATTGTTCAACACGTACTAAAACCAATCCGATTCTAATGCCCTGTACACATGGTTGGACATTCCGACCTCAACATCCGTTGGATTTTTTCAGATGGATTTTATCCGAAACTGGTGTTGCATACACACGGTTGGACAAAGTTTTTGGAAAATCCGATCGTTCGGAACATGGTGACGTTCGTTGCATACAACGGGACTACATAGAGGCTAGTAGCCAATAGCTTTGGTCTTGTAATTTGATCTGAGCACATGTGGCACTTTGTAGAGAATTCTGACTGACAAACAATCGGAAAAGTCTGATCGGATTTTTTGGTCGGAAAATTTTAGATCCTGCTCAATTTTTTTCTGTCTGAATTTCCAACGGAAAAAGTCCAGTAGAGCCCTCACACGATTGGATTTTATGACAATATAATCCAATCTGACCTTTTCCGTCTGAATTTCTGACCGTGTACAGGGCATTAGACTTTGAAGTCAGTTTTGTGAGACATAACAATATATGTATCTCTCTTGGTTTAAATGTGAAACCAATCCATACTGCAGTTACAATTCAATTCACTTCAAAACTGAACTGCCAATATTGATTGGATTGGTTAAGCATATGCTCAAACAACTTCAATTACCCAAAAAGTGAAAATTAAAAGATTAATACTTTACCAGGGCTTAACAACTTTGTTGTTTTAAGAAGCATCAAGTTAGGTGTCCCACAGGACTTCTCCAACATTCCTACATCTCTGCTCTCTCTCCTTTGCCTCGTCTTCCAAGATTCTTTTCATACCAAAAAATTCTAATCAGGCTCCCTTCTGCTTTCAGTCTTCCCTTCAACTATGTGTATAAACTTTTTCCCCCCCTAGAATATGGGTGTGGAAATGGCTTTCACGTCATGAGTGACATAAAACACTCGTAATTTCCTGGATAACCCTTATAGATGAAATTGTTGTTTCCTTTGCCATTGCCGAAGGGGGGGGGGGGGTATTGAATTAGAAATTACTTTATTCTAATACCTGAACAACCTTTTTGACTTGAGCTTAGCAGAAAAGTATGAAATTATCTATAGCTGACACTTGTGTCAAATTTGGTAGACTTCTTGGCTAAAACTGAGATTTATGCCTTCTACATGAATTTAACCCACGCATTTAACTACTGTTCTAAATACCTTGAAAATGAAGTCATGCTTCTGATTAAAAGTGTAATAGCTATTTATGAATATTTTCAATAATAGAACTCAAACTTTTCATAGGATTCCATATTTGGAACCCTTATAATAATATAAATGCATTAATGGGTTTTATGAATATTCAAACAATACATTATGAAAATATGAAAGAAAATTATTAATAAAATACATAAACCAATATGTGTAAAATGATTCACATAATCATGCATATAATTACTATAATGTCATGTGATAATACCATATTGAGAACTTATGTTAATATGATTACTTGTATATCATAATATGTTTCATTTGTGAATAAGCCCTCTTTTATTTCTAACTCCCGGCAATAAAATTTAAGTCTGAGTTCAGGGTACCCTTATCTTGTTTATTTTACTAAGTGTCCAGACCTTAAATGTACGACTTAAAAACTGATATGCAAGGAGTCCAGAGTCTTACAAAAGATTTCTTCTCTAAAGACAGAGAACTTAGGCTCAACTTTAAATTTTTTTATTTATTTTTTTAACAAAGTAACCTCCCAGTTGTTCATAAAATATATATGAAAAATATATAATATACAGGCCTTAGGACTTTTAACCCCAATAGTCCTGACAATATAAAAGTTAACCAAGAAACAAAAAAAACACCAACATGGTTTTATTACTATATTCAAAGGTGCAGAAATTGACAGAGCCTCTCATATCCTGGCTGGTGTTTTGAGAGGGGTCCCCAAGAATTTGAGGACATCAGTTATGATTACCTCATGAAATAGAAGAACAGTTCTTCACTTTCTTAGGAATGTCAATGCTTTTTACCACTACAGTGTTTATAACCACTTAACGACCGCCGCATGCCATTGTACGTCATTACAATGGCATGTACAGTCACATGCTTGCCTTCCAGCGGGTGGGGGGTCCGATCGGACCCCCTCCCGCTGGATGCAGCGGTCCGTTTCGCTTCAGGAGCGATCCGGGATGAGGGGATGGCCGTTGGTTTCTGGCCATCCCCTCTCGATCGCTCCTGGCGAATGAGAAGCTTCCTCCCACTGTGTATTGTATACACAGGCAGGGAGGAAGTGATGTCATTCTCCTCGGGGCGGTCTTATTGACCGGACTACGAGGAGAGGACACAGTAAGTCTGCACCAAACACTACACTGACACTAAATAACACATAGGCACACAACCCCCCCCCCCCGATCACCCCCCCCCCGATCGCCCCCCGATGTCCCCCCCAGTCACAGTGTCACGGATTGCAGTGATCATTTATTTACTGATCACTGCATTCAGTGTCAGTTGTAAAAGTAAAAACTGTCAGGGCAGTTAGTTTTAGGTCCAGGGTAGCCCCCTACCACCCCCCAATAAAGATTTAACCCCCTGATTGCCCTTAGAGTTAACCCTTTCACCCCCTTTTGCCAGTGTCACTAAGCGATCATTTTTCTGATCGCTGCATTAGTGTCGCTAGGTAGCTAGTTATTTTTTTAGGTTCACCGCCAGGTTTTTATAGCGCTAGGTACCCCGATATACTACCCAATAATGGTTTTAACCCCCTGATTGCCCCTAATTAACCCTTTCACGCCCTTTTGCCAGTGTCACTAAGCGATCATTTTTCTGATCGCTGCATTAGTGTCACTAGGTAGCTAGTTATTTTTTTAGGTTCACCGCCAGGTTTTTATAGCACTAGGTACCCCCATATACTACCCAATAATTGTTTTAACCCTCTGATTGCCCCTAGTTAACCCTTTCACCAGCGATCACAGTATAAGTGTCACTGGTGACGCTGGTTAGCCAGTTAGTTATTTAGGTTCCCCGTCAGGTTTTTATATAGCGCCAGGGACCCCCATATACTACCTAATAAAAATTTTAACCCCCTGATTGCCCCTAGTTAACCCTTTCACCAGTGATCACCGTATAAGTGTTACGGGTGACTCTGGTTAGTTAGTTTGCTTTTTATAGCATCAGGGCACCCACCATTTATTACCCAATAAAGGTTTAACCCCCTGATCACCCGGCGGGTGATATCAATTAGGTTTTAGGGTCAGGGTCTGCGTCACCCCAGGCAGCGCTAGGTTAGTGCCAGTACCGCTAACACCCACGTGCAAATCATAAACCTCCCGTAGTGGTATAGAATCTGAACAGATCAATATCTGATCTGATCAGATCTATACTAGCGTCCCCAGCAGTTTAGGGTTCCAAAAAAACGCATTGTTAGCGGGATCAGCCCAGATACCTGCTAGCACCTGCGTTTTGCCCCTCCGCCCAGCCCACCCAAGTGCAGTATCGATCGATCGCTGTCACTTACAAAACACTAAACACATAACTGCAGCGTTCGTAGAGTCAGGCCTGATCCCTGCGATCGCTACCAGTTTTTTTTGGTAGCGTTTTATATTTAAATTCCGGAAGGCAGTGCTTGGTTTTCGGGGTCCAGTACGTGGCTAGGCTCCCAAAAAGTCCCCCACATGTGGTATCCCTGTACTCGGGAGAAGCAGCAGAATTTATTTTGGGGTGTAACTTGACTTATGCCCATAGCATGTGTGAGCAATATATCATTTAGTGACAACTTTGTGCAAAATTTTTTTTTAATATTCCTGCAACTTGTGGCAAAATATAAAATATTTCATGGACTCAACATGCCTCTCAGTAAATAGCTTGGGGTGTCTACTTTCCAAAATGTGGTAATTTGGGGGTGTTTTGTGTTATTTTGGCATTTTATGGCCTTCAAAACTGTGATAGGTAGTGAGGAGTGAAATCAAAAATTTGCACCCTTAGAAACCCTGAAGGCAGTGATTGGTTTTCGGGGTGCCGTACGCGGCTAGACTTCCAAAAAGTCCCACATATGTGGTATCCCCGTACTTAGGAGAAGCAGCAGAATATATTTTGGGGTGCAATTCCACATATAACTATGGCATGTGTGAGCAATATATCATTTAGTGACAACTTTTTGTAAACTTTTTTTTTTTTGTGTCATTATTCAATCACTTGGGACAAAAAAAAAAAATATTCAATGGGCTCAACATGCCTCTCATAAATTTCCTTGGGGTGTCTACTTTCCAAAATGGGGTCATTTGGGGGGGGGGTTTGTACTGCCCTGCCATTTTAGCACCTCAAGAAATGAGATAGGCAGTCATAAATTAAAAGCTGTGTAAATTCCAGAAAATGTACTCTAGTTTGTAGACGCTATAACTTTTGCGCAAACCAAAAAATATACGCTTATTGACATTTTTTTTACTAAAGACATGTGGCTGAATACATTTTGCCCTAAATGTATGACTAAAATTTAGTTTATTCGATTTCTCTTATAACAAAAAGTAGAAAATATATTTTTTCTCAAAATTTTTGGTCTTTTTCCATTTATATCGCAAAAAATAAAAATCGCAGAGGCAATAAAATACCACCAAAAGAAAGCTCTATTTGTGGGAAGAAAAGGACGCAAATTTCGTTTGGGTACAACATTGCATGACCGCGCAATTACCAGTTAAAGCAGTGCAGTGCGAAATTGTAAAAAGACCTCTGGTCCTTAGGCTGTTAATTGGTCCGGGGCTGAAGTGGTAAGAAGGGCTCACCTTACCCCATGCTTCTTCACTCATCCTTCCTCCATTGCAACTGGTGACACTTTTGGGTATGGGGAGTATGTGACCTACCTCCTTGTGATAGCGCTCAACCTAGCTCTGTCAAATGAACAAGAGATTGAAATGTGGGTGATTGGGGGAAGAGTTGAAGACAGATTTCAGTGTGGCTGCAATAGACTAAGGAGCAGGAAGGGAGTGCAGGCAGGGTAAGTATTCGGGGGGGGGGGGGGTCCTTCAGCACTGACAATGTCACTCTGCATTGGCAAAGTAGCATTGTCTCTAACATTTTAGGAGTACATGCTTGCTTGTCATGACTTGCATGATTCTAGATCAACTTTCTTTGCAAACATTCTGCAAGTTCTGGTTCAGTTATTTTGTGCAATACCCATCCCACCACAGGGGTCACTGTGGCTGAATTGTGTGCTGTACATTTGCAGAGCTCTTGCTGTAGACCAATGCAGCTTTGCTCTTGCTAAAGACTTGCCACGCAAATTTTCTACAAATTGGAAAATTTGTCAACTATAACCCGTGCTTCAAGTGCTCTGCAAGTTTACAACTTGCCAGTGAAAATGTGCAGCAAGTTAACAGAATTACAATTCAACACTGCCACAAATTTGTGTCAAGTTATCCTTGCTTTCTGGGATTATTAAAATATAAAATAAAAGAAAATTCTAATTTTTTGATGACACAGAACACTAATGCCCTGTACCCACTGTCGCACTTTCTGCCGACAAAATCCGTTGGATTTTTTCAGATGGATTTTGGCCAAAACTTATCTTGCATACACACGGTTGCACAAAGTTGTCGGAAAATCTGATAGTTCAGAACGCGGTGACGTACAACAGGACTATAAATGGGCCAGTACCCAATAGCTTTCTTCTCGTAATTTATTCTGAGCATGCGTGGCACTTTGTTGGAATTGTCTACACTCAATCGGAATTTAAACGATCGGATTTTGTTGTCGGAAAATTTTAGATCCAGCTACCAAACATTGTGTGTCAGGAAATTACGACGGAAAAAGTCTGATGGAGCCCACACACGATCGTATTTTCCAACAACGCAATCTGATCGCACATTTTCCGTTGGAAAGTCTGACCGTGTGTACAGGGCATAAGAGGCGTAATCTTCCAATAGGAACACTAATTCTGGCAACACACCAGGATTGCCTTTGTTTAGAGGAATTTCCCCTCCCTTCCTGCTTTGGCTATAAGACAATGAGACAGAAATGGCAAAAAAAATAAATCCTGTCAGGAGTTATAACTCTATCCAAAATCAACAAAAAAAAAAAAAAGTTTTACACTTTAGGCTGCATAAATACTGCAGCAGCTGATAACGCTACTTGACGTGACACCTACAGCCCATAAAGAGGTATCAAAATGAGGAGAGCCCCCATCAAGGTACCCAAACCACTGCTTCGTGCTACCCAGAAACAAAAATGGAATTGGAGTCTACCCACTATTATATTTAGCTCTATAGGGCCATTCACACATTTGTGTTTTTGTGCATTTTGTATAATGTGTTTTACATTGACTATAATGGAAATGCATCAAAAACTCACGCCATTGTGCCATGCAATGCCATCCGTTAACACATGTTGATAAGCACACTCCATGCCACCCATGTTACATCAAGGGTTGATATGTTTTTAATGCACTTCAATTGATTATAGTGGGAAATGTATAAGGTAAAAATCACATCTTGTTTTTCAGAACAGAAATGTATTCTGTCTAGCCTATTTCTTTTTAAAGGTATAAATGAAGGATATGCTTTTTTAGAAGGAAATATCAATGTCATCTATTTAAATAGTTGCTCTAGGAACTTTCTTACTCATTTTTTTTTGGTTATTTTAAACAAAAGTGAAAAGTATTCAGAGAAATCAGCTACACAGATATCAGCAATTTATTAAGACTTTCTAGTGCTAGAATGCATTGCACACTAGCACATTACAACAAAACAAAGCCCTCCAGCGGTGTGCTGTCACCACTGAGGGCGCTTCCATCTTCACCTGGTCTTTCTTCCAGGTTTGTGTGCTTCGGCAATATGAATGGCCGAGCCGGCGATAACATCACTCCCGTGTATGTGCTCAGGAGTTGCTGTTTAGGGCATAGCTTTGAAGGAGCAGCATGGGTATGACGTTACTTCAGAGCACACCAGTGACATCACCGGCTGCATCTAAAAGGAAGGATCTCCTGAACGGTGCACGTTTAGGAGATATTTACTGTACCTATAGATAAGCCTTTTTTATAGGTTTACCTATAGGTAAAAATCATACAAGGGAATTTATTCCCACTTTAAGAAATCACACCACCCCAAATCCAACATGCAGCAAACAAGTGCAGAAATTCTGATATGCATACTTGTTCAGGATCAGTGACATGAAAGTACAGAAGTCAGATCAGCATGAAAACAAGGCAGTGGGCTTTTTTTTTTTTTAAGGAGGGGTCAGCAACAGCACATCACATATTTTACTACAAGCATACAGACCACTTCATCAGAAAACTCGGGGTTGATCGTTAGGCTGACAGCCATGGAAATTGTACTTTTAGAAAACAAATTAGCATTATTATTCTACAGATTTCTTGTAAGACATTTCCATTGACAAAATATATGCCCCTTTCTACTAGTCTGTACTTGCACATTCTAGGTGAGTAAAACACAAAAATTTCTGTTTTAAGTGGACAAAGTTAAGTTAAAGTATTACTTCCAGCACTGCTTTAGGGGTAACGTTTTCAGATTTCACTAGAGGCTATTGCCGCATACACACGACCGGACTTTCCGGCAGACTAGGACCGACGGTCTTCCTGACGGACTTTCCGAATGAACGGACTTCGCCACACACAATCACACCAAAGTCAGACGGATTGAAATGTAATGGCATACGACCGGACTAGAATAAGGAAGTTCATAGTCAGTAACCAATAGCTGCCCTAGCATCTGTTTTTGTTTGTCGGACTAGTATAGAGAGGAACTTATTTCTCCATAAGACCTGGGTCCGGCGGAAAAATTTGAAGCATGTTCTATTTCTAAAGTCCGTCAGATTTTTGGACAACAAAGGTCTGATGGAGTCCACACATGATCGAATTTTCAGACGGATTCGTTCTGTCGGACCTTTGCTGACGAAAAGTCTGGCGGTGTGTACGCGACATATGGAGAAGGGTTAGACGCTATATAAAATGCTGTCTGTGTTTATTTGAACAGGGTGCGAGGGAGAAATCTCCCATCAGATGCAGAGCTAAAAAACAAAAAAGAAACAAACGGTACGCTTCCCCAGAGGACAATATAACTTGGCTGGAATGGCTTTACTCGTATGGTTTGATGGGAAAAAAAAAAAACTCACATATTGGTTTTATGGGAGTAAAAATTATATGTACTTGTCTGAGCAAAAATTAAAGCGATTTGTAAAGGTTGTGATTTTCTTTTTTAATAACAAACATGTTATACTTACCTGCTCTGTGCAAAGGTTTTGCACAGAGAAGCCCCGATCTTTTTGGGTCTCCCTTCATTGGTCCTGGCTTCTCCCCCTGCCGAGTGCTTCCAATAGCAACTAGCAAGCCTCTTACTATGGGGGCACTCAAGCAGATTCATTTCCAGCTGAGCTCCTGTGAATAGACATAGTCTATTCACACACAGAGTGCAGCTCGGCCCACCCTCTGCTCTCTTCTGATTGGCTTACTGACTGTGATTGACAACAGCAGGAGCCAATGGTTCCTGCTTTGTGTGAGCCAATGAGGAGAGAGAGATACCCGGTGCTCTCATGCCAATTGCTGGATCAAGATGGGGCTCAGGTAAATATAAGGGGGGCTGGGGGGGGGGGGCAAGCTGCGCCCAGAAGGTTCTTTTTACCTTAATGCATAGAATTCATTAATTTAAAAAACCTTTTGCCTTTAGAACCACTTTAAACTGTAATTTTTTGGTCAGGTTTATATATCAACAAAGAGACACAAGAAAAGGGGCTCTTTCACCACATGGGTGTCCCGATCAGATCCACCTGTCAGTTTTTGAGAAGGATCTGAATGGAAACTCCCTTTTAGGCCGCGTACACACGGGCGGACTGTTCGCCCAACTTTGTTCGTCAAACAATCCGACAAACAGTCCGCTCAAAATTTGCATGAACGGACTTGACCACACACGATGAACGAACAGTCCGCTGTAAGCGTGCGCGATGACGTGAACGGCACGTACGACGGGACGAGAAATTCGACGTCCAATACACTGCAATGCAACCTTCGCCGCGTAAATCCTTTCTAAGCATGCACAAAACTTAGTTTGTCGAACAAGCCTACACACGAGCGGACTGTCCGCTGAAACAAAGTTTCAGCGGACTGTCTTACGGAAATTCCGAAAAACTTTGTTCGTCAGACTGTCCGCTGAAACTGTCCGCTGAAGCCCACACACGAGCGGACTGTCCGCTGAAACACTGTTCAGCGGACAAAGTTGGGCGAACAGTCCGCCCATGTGTACGCGGCCTTAGTCTTTCCATTTAGGTCAGGAAAAAAAATGCCAAAAGGCCTGCATCATTTGCTGTTCTCTTAGACCTAAAACATAATGGATCAGAGGTAAAAGGATGTACTAGAACATACATTACCTGACGTGGGTTAGTTGACCTCCAGCAGAAAAAAAACTGAACTGACACAATGTCAAAATAGTGACATCTGCACTATTTGTCTCCGATTCAGCAGGAGATCTTTTCACAGATTCCTTGCTCATCAGAATGAACGCCATCTGTCTGTGTTAATGGGCCCTAAGAAAGTCAAAATGTATATTTATACCAATTACTGAGCTAGGAACAAGATACTACTTAGGTACAAGAAGCAAATATGCCTTCAAGTATGTATACACAAAACTGTTTAGGGGTTTGGATAAAAGTAATGAGGGGTTAGTACAACCACCAAGCTTTAATTACTGTCTGTTGCTACTCTAGATAGATTCACATTTGTTTGTCTAGGTGATCACTGAAACAGACAGAAAGTGATGGGAAGTCCAAAATGTTATGGTTATCACCCGAACAGGTGGCAAGTGTAAATCTTTCAATGGGGCAATTGCTTCAGAGACACCAAGTGAAGAATGGAATTCTTCTCACTGTTTAGATGTCTCTTCACTACATGTTGCATCTCCAGAAGAGAAGTGAAGGAAAATAAAAAGACATGGGTTTTAACACTGTTTTTCAAGTTTTGGATAGAATAATGTTTTGGTTATACACAGACTTTAAAAAACAGCCAAGCACTGAATGACAAGTCAAGCAAATAAATATGCAATTTTAAGAAAACCCAATTTTTTATCAATACTACAATTACTGCAATTACAGTGTTTTATAAACAGGTGCTCAGTAGACATTAATGTTTCCCTTTATCCGAGTTTTATTAAATGTGGGCCTAAAAGAGTACAAACAGTATTGCATGAAGGCCTTACTGAACCCTTTGGGCAATGTAATTTCAGACAAATATACCACTGATGAAAGGCAACATTGGGCACCCAATTTATAGGTCACTAATAATGGATGTGTAGTATATTGTTGACACTTTTCTCACTAGCTTACTTACTAAATACCATTAAATGTTTATTTCTAAAAAATACATACTTGGTCTTAAAGCACAAATGCAGTCAGGCTATGAGCATCTGCAGGCTCCTAACCAGCAGCAAATGGGCTTTAAAATAAATAAAAGCTCTCACTGACTTTTTTTGCAGATTCTGTGGAGAAATGTATTATCAAAGTTTACAGAAGAAAGCCCAGCTCTGTTTACCATGCCCCTCTTTTCCAGCGATGACTTGTCAGCTCCACTCTTTAACCATCTCTATACAACAGTATTGTAAAAAGATGGCGGGGAGAGTGGACATGTATTTTTGGACTGCTGTTTATAAGCAGTACTTCAGAAAACACGCAAGAGCTGCTAGTGTGCCTGATAATGGTGATCTTCGTTGTCATTTAACTACATCAATACTGGGCACTTTCACCCCCTTCCTTCCCAGCCCAATTTTTAGCTTAGTGTTGTCACATTTTCAATTACAATTACGCGGTCATGCTACGCTGTACCCAAATTTAATTATGTTCGCACAAATAGAGCTTTCTTTTGGTAGTATTTATTCACTACTCCGTTTTTTATTTTTTGCGATAAAAGAGCAGAAATTTGAAAAAAAAAAAAATCTTCTTTCTATTTTAAAAGAAATCAAATAAAATCCAATTTTGTCATAAAATTTAAGCCAACATGTATTCTGCTACATGTCTTTGGTAAAAAAAAAAATCCTGTTATGTGTATAATAATTGGTTTGTATGATCATGGACATTTTTTTTTTTTATCACAATAAAGTTTATTGATATCAATTGTATGTGTACATAGTAGTGGCATAAGATATGATCATGGACATATTTACGCAGATGATCATGTACAGACGTGCGCAGGTGATCACGGACAATCATTGGGATGTGTGATTTTACTGTTAAATCTGTGGGGGATGGGTGTTTTTACATTGTGTACATGTTTTACATTTGTGTTTTACACTGGTGATCAGTGTGTAAAAAGCTGTAAAAAACAGCTCATACTCGCTGATCACCAGCGATCTACTCTCCTCACCGACGTGTGTGATAAGAGGAGACCTGATTGCCTAGCAACCAGCTCTCTGTTTACATCACATGATGGCTGTGATTGGACACTGCCGTCATGTGATCAGGAGGGCCAATCACAGAGCCCTCCTGCCATTTAGAGATGCGCCATGTCTGGGTGACACGAGCGCATCGGGATTGCGCTGCTGTGTGGGCACACGCGATCTGCCTCATTCTGAGGGAGATTACTGAATGTCCACTCAGAAGGAGAGAGCAACCACCCGGCCGTTTATGTGCAGTGGCCGGGTGGGAAGTGGTCAACAACTCAGATCACAGTCCTAATGTACAAGAATCAATCACAGCTATAAGTATAAACATTAGTAGTGTTTACAAATATGCCCCCATTCACAAGGGAGAAACTCCTCTTCCTATAATGCAAATGGGCTGAATGTTTGTAAAAACAATTGTCAGGTTGAAGGTGAAGGTGGGTGGTCTTAAAGTGACACTGAACAAATAATTTTTAGGTATAAAAGCTAGTACTCAAAGTGGTTGAGCACCTTTTTACAACTTTGATTTTTGCTAAGTCGTCCACTGAAATCAATGAAATGGATCAAAATGAGTGTCTGCATGGGTGGTCATGTTTTGAAATGAATTGAAATTCACTTTACATTGCACATCAAAGTGTTGAAAATGCATCAGTAAACATTCAAAAGGTGCGATTCCAACCCTTTAAAAACTCAAAAGTAGATTGTGCAGGAAGATGGCACACTGCTTAGACCAAACCCCAATGATCTCAGTGCTTCAGATTTAAATTTTGGGGATAAATTGCTCCTGAGTGCCTGCAGTTGCAGAGGTCAAGGGCTTGTTCAAAAGCGTATTTACTGCTCATCAAGAATATGAATTTGAATGCCCACAGCCTGGCTACTGTAATAATTTAACACTTATAGGATTTTCTGAACTCATTTGCCCCTTATTTAACTCACAAATCACATTCTGTGGACTATGTTGTTTTTTTTTTATTCTGCATGCAAAAATTTCTTATGCTGTTTTTTTTTTTTTCCCCCACAGCTCACCATGCCCTATGATGATCGTCTACTTCCACAAAATTTTGTCGGCGCTGACGACAATTAAAAAAATAGTCTATCGGCCGACAGACAGTCCTTGAGCCCAATGCCTTGCTTGTGCAATATGAGAAAGTGGCTTCTGCTGATGATTTTGGGGTGACAGTTTTTTTTTTTAAGATAGATTTTTTTTTTTTAGCTTAGGTGCTGTTTACCACATTTTCATGTAAGCCTATGGTAAAGAAAAAAAAATGAAAATTTAGGGGGGAAAAACACCTAATTTATTTCAGTATTTAAACGAAGGAAACAAGAAAAAAAGATGAGCCGATGCAAGAGTATTTTTGTTCTGGTATTGTTTTCTTTGGACATGGAAGATCATGCTGAAGTGAGTGAAAGCACTTATGCAATTGAGGACTATTTATTTTTATTAATAAACATTTTGTGTTCTGTTTACCTGAAGAGCAAGAAATTTCATCTTAGATTTTTTTTTTTTTGTTATAGTATTTTTCTAATTTTGTAGTGGACTTAAGCCTCTTGTTGGTTAGTCTGTGAAACACTGTTGTGCGAACAGCAGGTATCAGGCACTGCTGACCAATAGTGAATCAAAGTACACTGTTGTAATATAAACTACTGTGAGTTATTTTACTTCTGAAATCCTATTAATACAACTTTGTGTAAATCTGATGAAAGAGGGTGTGCAAGAACGTTTCATGCCGATTACACAATATTTGGAGTCGGTTCATTAAAAATACTTGGTAAAAGATAGACGCAGTAAAACTGAGATCACTCAGCTGCACTGTACCTGGAACCTGAATAGGCATGCATATGTATACATACATAAAAAAACACTTTTCATAGCACCTGCAAGATTCCCACTTGAGGAAAGACCTCTGAATACAGTTCAGTAATCTGTATGAAATTTTATACCGATAAATTGTCTTTAACACTTAACAAATCGTGGATTTGGTGCTTTGAAATTAAACACTGCATGTTATCAACCTCAAAACCTGATAACTGTATTGATCTAGTTCTGTAGGCTGCCATCGTTTACCTCCTGAAAATGTTAGATGTTGCTGGCTGTTTTCAATACTTTGGGTCACGCACCAGTAAAAACAATGCAGCAACTGAAGTCAAAAGATTTTATTAGCACACGTGTTCTGTGTTAGTTACTCAAAGTTTTTAAACTTCTGAATCAATATGACAGCCAAGCAACTAGAACTTTTTAGAAAAACACTTGAAGTGGCAGCATGTGTATTTTTGTCAAGGGTTCATTTAAAGTGGAAGCAAACTCCCCTATCGTTTTCAGCCAAGGAAGCTGCCATCTTTACCTCTGTTTAATCTTCAACTGCTATGGTGCTGCACATGTGATTCGTTATGACACCAGCCATTGGATGGTTTGATAGTTTGGCTGAGAGCACAGCCAATGTGCAGTTAGCATTTTCGGCATGCCTTTTTTTTTTTTTAACTGTTTAAATTGATGGGTTTACTTCCACTTTAAGTACTCACAACAGGCTGTGCTTTTCAAAATTTTCTTTCACAGGTCAGTAACCATGACATACTGGGGTAATTATACCTTATGTTGAGATGAACTAATGATTATACCAGTTTTTACCCTAGGGTCACACCTATGCTTTTTTTAGTGCGTTTTGCAGAAACCCACTACAGTCCATTTAACATGGTTTCCTATGGTACAAGTTCACATCTATGCATTTTGCAGCCGGTGTGTCTTTGGAAAGGGTCGGGACTTTTTTTCTGCGTTTTGCATGTAATAGACTTTAAAGAAATTGCACCAGAAATGCAAATGTTGTATTTGTGATTCAATTTTTGATGTGTGTTGCAGTTATTTTCACACTGTATGTAGCTGATTGCCAAGCAGGGGGCCAGGAAGGCGGCCGCCATGTCCTTAACCGATGAGTCATTAGCTGTCAGCTGGGTAAAAATGAAATGTAAAAAAAGGCCCTTCTGGTCTAGAATGGATTCGGAGCCTCCGGACCGCCCACACGACACTGGCTCGGCCTCCAAAAAGCACCTTGTCCCCATGTTGATGTGGACAAGGGCCTCTTCCCGACAACCCTGGTCGGTGGTTTTTGGGGGCTATGGGCTTATTGGATTCTGGAAGCCCCTCTTTAAGAAGGGGACCCCCAGATCCTGCCCCCCTCGTACCCCTAAGGACTTGTCAAAAACTGTCTTTTTTTTACATTTCACTGCTTTTTGGGGTGAATGGGAAGGGGTGCGATTACCCCTACCCATTCACATGATCTGGGGGCCCCCCCTTCTTTAAGGGGAGCTTCCAGATTGCAATAAGCCACCCCCAGGAAACCCCAACAACCACCAGCCAGTGGTGTCGGGAAGAAGCCCTTGTCCCCCCCCCCCCCCATGTTGAGGGCATGTGGTCTAGTATGGTTCAGGAGGTGCCTGGAAAAACGCAGCCGCATAGATGTGAACTTAAACTTATGGTCTGTTTTATTAATTGCTTTGGTTATTTTTGAATAATTTTTAATTGCTCCCTCAGAAATGTTACGTCACAAATATCCCCCAGGTGTGGGATCTGTTTTTCCACACATAAAATTAACATTTTACTATTGAAAAGCTTTACTCATTAGTTCATAGTTATTGTGCACCTCAAATGGCTTAAATGTTGTTCTCTTTTCATAAGACACCTTACATTATTTCCAGTCAGATGCTAGTGATATTTTCAAGGAAAGATAACCTATGTGATAATCTTTGGGAATTGACCCATTTTGCACTTTAGCACATAGAGATGTTACAGCTTTAACACATTACTCACTATAGCTAAAGCTGGACGCCAGATGGAAATTGTATTCACTAGGTAGAAAAATATAAAAAAATATATATATTTGCATCTAAACGTTACATGTTTTTTCAAAGCATGTTTTGATGCATTTAACAATTGGATCTTTGTACTCCATAAAATCCTTTACTCGCCGTTCATTGAGGGACACAGGATTCAAAGACATTTTATACTGCCACCATGCACAAGGGTTTAGACACTGGCAAAAAAAAAAAAAAAAAGAAGAAGAAGACTGGCCAACCTGGTATAGTCCCGGCCACTCTAAGCATTCCTCGCTCTGAAACAAGGAAGTGTTGAGAGCAAGACCATAAACAAAGTGGGTGTGACCTGGATCTCTCAAACTCTAAGAAAAGGATTTTACAATAAGTACATAAATATAATTTTCTCTCATTCATTGAGTAGGCAAGACAGTAAAAAAAAAAAAACACAACAGGTCCACGAAAAGGAGGAAGCCAAAACAGAAGACCAGGGAAACAGTTGCCTAAAGCTGAAAAGCCCAAATACAATTCTTTAGACCATAGGCTTCAACAAAGATCTGCTTTTAGCCACTAAGAAATAGAGCAAGAACCTGGATTCCCTTTGCTGGGGCCATATAGGATGGCAGAGAGGTAGTCTTTCTAATGGAAGCAGTGGCTGAAAGATAGACTTGTGTAGCACAACCCACATTCAGACAGTGCAGGAAAATCTCTGATGTACTGGAGCTGGACAAAGACAGAGGTACAACATCCTAGTTGAGGTGAAAAGTTGAAACCATCTTAAGAGAGAAAAAGACTCTAGGCCTCAACACTACCGTGTCTCTATGCAAGACCAAAAAAGTTCCTTACAAGACAAATAGGTTCAAAAGATATATTGAAGAGCCGAGAGAACCAAAATTCACATCCCATGTAGAAAGGAGTGAACATACGGGGTAAGCCATGTGAGAAATACAATATAAAAACTTTTTTTTACTAGGTTTTTTATTTGACCTCTGATGGTATTCAGGGCCAATAGCTGCTCTAGACCAAACTGTAAAAACATCTGGATTCACCCCCCCAGAAAATTTTCTGTAATAAAAGTTTTTTCCTTACACCAAGTGAAGCAACTTTTCCACGTGTGACGGTAGACCTTCCAGGAAGTGGAATTCTTAGCTTTTAGTATTGTAGGAATCACCAGCTTAGAGAGGCACTAAGGACCAAGGCTTCAACAGCCATGTCATTAAAGCCAGCAACCATGATGCAGATTGGTAAATCGGTCCTTAATATAGAAGGTACTCCTAGGACACTAGCAAACAGAGGTATGCCAAGAGTGTCAATGGTTATAACAAGCTGATCACTGTTTTGTATGCCAGTGTCTAAATCTTCCTGTAGATGCCAGTATAACCAGAATGTCTTTGAATCCTAGGTCCCTCAATGAACAAGGCAGAATCTTTTTTTTTTTTATTCATATGGTTTAGGTATGATGGGCAACACCTGCACTATGATGTCTGGATAAATCCACCAAACATCTGTTAAAACTAATGAAAATAGGCCAAATCATACATCAAAATTGAAGGTTTACATTCAGTCCTCATACAATTGTCACCTGGACAAAGAGGATCAAATCTCAAAATACACAGATGGTAAAAAAAAAAAAAACACACCCACAAAGTTCTAACCTTCACCAATCCATCCAAAAAAAAAAGTTTAAGCCGCAGGATTTTAACACCACCATAGATAGCATCAAGAAGGCTTAATAATAAGATTAATAATGCTAGAGAAAGGTTGATAGTAAGGCCTGCCACAGACAGGAGATCTGCCCATCACACATACAAGCTACACATTCTATGCAACTACTGACCATCTGGAAACGTAAGTCAACTTCAGGCTCTGGATCCATTGTAATATTGCCTATATTGTACATTAACAAAAAATTTAAAACTGCGCTATTGTGTTAAATAATAATATGTAACATAAAAAAAAAATAATCAAAAAACAGCCGCAAACTCTACTGTGAGATACAGCACAGTCCCAAAACAGAAGATACACAGCGTTGCGCTAGGAAATGTTGAGTCAGACACAAATAGGGAAAATGCAGTCCCCCAAGGGCAAAGCGATGTGCTGATGTCACTGTGCTTCTCGGATCCCGGAAGGACATTAACTGCGGCTGGCTTGATTTTGATCCTAATGTTACTCTCCTTGTCGCAAGTGCAATTTTTTATATTTTAATAAAGTTTTAAAGGCCATACAGTATGCAAGTCTTTTTTATGTTTTGGAGACAGTCTGACAGATACCTGGATGGTAGTTCTACATGCCCCAAGAGGCTCCTTGAACGTTTAAAGGCCCTGGCTGGTTTTAGAGCTAAAAGTGTCACTGAACTTCCGTGATAGAATGTCTGTGCAATCTGGTAAGCGACCATTTGCCTATGGTGGGGGTGACTGTCAGGGGATCATATATTTAACGGTGACGGATGGTGCCAATGCCATCACAGAACTTTCTTTCACTTTACTTTTGAGACTGCATTTTCCCTATTTGTGTCTGACTCAACATTTTATAGCGCAACTCTGGACGAATCTTCTATATTGTACATTATGCAATATAAAAAACAAAAAACACACTTACTGAGTGCAGGGTTTCTAAATATTACAAAGTGTTGGATGGCTATTGTCACTAAATCCTGGCAATTTTGGTTAGGTTAGAAATCTAAATACTACTTCTTCTAATATAAGTAACCATAGAGAGGTGTTTCCTTCATGGTTAATTCCAGAACACATATTCTGGGGGTATCCATGCATACATTCAAGAAAAGAAAAGCGTCAGAGTTACTAGATTTTGATTGACAGTCACTTTCGGCACAAACACTTCTTCTGTGCTTCTCTCTGACCTTAGTTTCAGTTTGCTACTAAATACTCAACTTCTGACTTGTCATGTAAGCCCTATCATCCCTCATCCCCAGAGGAAAACCGCAAACCCCCCATGCAAATAAGACCTCAGTAGGTCATAAGGATGCTTTCAATGCACAGGTGGATGGCTACCCTTTTTGTCAGGGAAATTGAGCCCTTAGTAACAATGAGAAATGAGGATCTAAAAAGGTTCACAACATATACTTTGGGACCCACATGTACAGTAACTGGGCCGTTTCTAACAAAAGGTAATAGCAAGTATAACTTTTACTATTAAAGTGGTTGTATACCTCTCATTGTCACGTTTACCTATAGGTAAGCCTATAATAAGGCTTACCTATAGGTACTGTAAATATCTCCTAAATGTGCGCTGTTTAGGAGATATTTACCTTGCAGTGGGCCGGTGATGTCATCGGCGCATACGCTGTGAAGAAATGGCCCTCCGTGCCGTTTCTTCACTAGCAAGTGCCGTGACTGACTGTTCCTGCACGCATGCGCAGGAGTGACGTAACTCAACTCGCCCAGTCACAGAGCCGGAAGTTCATGGCCCCCGAAAGAAGAGGAAGAGGGGTGAAGATGGATGCGGCTACCCTCAGGGACAGCGTGGGCTTAGTTTGCGGGTAAGTGCCACATAATGGGCTAGTATGCGATGCATACTAGCCCACTATGCTTTTACTTTGCAGGGGGGAAAAAAGGAAGCAAAACCCATCAGGGTTTACTTTCTCTTTAAGCTACATTTACCACAGGGGACAGGTTCACTTTAATCCTGAAATGTACATGCTGATCTCACGGCTTAAAATATGCTCTGAAACATGGAAAATTTTAGGCGAATGGACTTGTTGCTACCATAGAGATGTTTAAATACTGAGGATGTATACTTTGAAAGCAAGAAACTTGATTCCATTAACTAGACATTAATATTTTAGGATAATTTTCACACTAATGTATAATGATAAGTTAAATCAGAACTAAAGACTCCTGTCCTTTACAGCCAAGGAAGCTGCCATTTTAGCCTCAGTTCAATTTGCAGTTGCCATGGTAGTGCACTTGTAATCTATTATGACACCAGACATTTAATAGCTTGATAGTTCAGTTGAGAACACAAGCGACTGTGACTTAGTGGATTTAGTTCCACTTTAAGGGCCAGTTCACCCCAGAGGGCAGTACAGGAAACCTGCGTTCTGTATGCATTTCCAGCACCGTGTTCAAAACACCCTGCACTTGCAATCTGCAGCATGTGTCAGTGTTAACTTGACACCCCAGAAGCAGTGCTTTTGCCTGCACCGGACTGCATGGCAAAGTAGTACCATGTGATCCTGTTGCTCTGTGTTTTATAAAGTAGTGCATGCACTTCTTTTGGTGTGGTCCAGTGCAATTTCAGCCCATTTAAATGAATAGGCTGAAATCTCGCTGCACCGGATTGCATGTGTATTGCACAGGAATGCACAGTACATTCCTATTTGACTCATGGTGTGAATCGGCCCTAAGTGTTTTAAATTTATTAAATATTACCAACACTGCCCCCCCCCCAAAAAGATAGATATATATATATATTTGATGGTCTAGCACAGATTTGTATAGCTGCTGCTATTTGCAATAAGGGAAATATGCTGCACAGCTGTTTCTAAAGCTAAGAAAATTCTGTGAAATCTCATTTTCACAATTAAATGTTTGGTAAAGAAAGAAAAATATCCACTTCATATGTGCCAAAAATGTCAAATATAAAGATAACATTCTGGTCTGTGTTAAGAAAAGGTAATTGTGAATTCCATTCTTTTCCCAAACAACGCTGTAACAGTTTTGTTACAAGCAATGTTATTTAGTACCACAAACATGAATGTGGTTGGTTTTTATCATGTGGTATTTGATCTCTTACATGCTCTATCAGTCCTGGTAAAGATATACTGGTATACTGAATGTAGTGGTCTGCTCAGTAGAAGCATACAGTTAAAATCCTGATGATTATGCAGGTTTAAAAACGAATTGTCTATACTTGGCTGCAAAAAAGCAACCACCTTTTCATGTTTCAGTGCATTATGGAGAATTAAAAAGACAGTCTAAATCTTATAAACAAGAATATTTATTTCAGACGCTTGTGTAATGCCCCAAGTCTGCCTTTAGATCCGTGTTTATGGGCTTTTTATTTCCACTGCTATTCATGTATACAAAGAAAGCATAACAAATGATTTCATACTTAAAAGTTTCCTCTCACCATTTTAAGTGAAATATCCCATTCATGAAACAACCAAATTTTAACTCTTTCTAAAAAGCTGGTAGGAAAAAAAGATCATTAAACTGCTGAGCACATATTACATGCTCTTCATTCATATTCCGGTAACATTCTCCATAAAGCTCAGCCTTGACACTGCCATCAGAAGTCCACCACTCTTCGATCCCTTTGCGGACAAAGCTGCATGTATTAAAAATGTCTATTTCCCTGATATTCTCTGGATACACCTGAAAATATCACTTATAGATTATTGTTCCCTTTTGTCACTTAATAATCACTACTACTTTGTGTAGCAAGAATCTTTCATCATTAACATAGAACTGTCAAATGACTTGTGTGTTTAAGTTATGGCACTCAATTTAAAGGGCCAGCTACCATACACTACCATTTATTATTTTAATTGGGGATAAGACACAAACTAGATAACAGCTTCTTATATTTTAATGACCCAAGGACCTCTGCCGAATTTCAATGTGTATGAAAGTGGCATCTAAAACTCTTCCAGGTAGTCGCTCCTGCCGATGCTAAAGTAGCAGAAGCATTTCTATTTTGCTATACTGTAAAAAGGACAAAGCCCATAAGCTATGCAGGAATTTCCCACCACAGGAGCTCCCCATATCCAATCACTTGCAGGTGATTGCTGCATAGAGATTACACAGTATTGGCTGCAATTGTCTGCGGAAGCCTCCATTTGCTTTCAATGGGGCTTCTCGCATGTACATGCTGTTGGGCCAAAATGCAGGTGTGAATGTAGTCTAATTGTGCTCAATAGTAATTGTTTTTTCTGATTCTGAAATTAGCTTTGCTATGGTAGGAAAAAATAAAAAATAAATAAAAAAAATGTTCACAGACATACCATACCTGCATAAATTAGGATATGTAATGGCATCTGAACCCAGGGTACCTCTTCAATAACATTGCAGGGAAACATTCTAGATTACAGATGGAACATGATTATTTGAAAAACTTCTAAAGTCATATGTTTCACATACTGTATATGCAAGACCCAATGTTCTTACCTATTCCACAATGTAGGGCCTCATACACATTCAGCGCTAAAGACTGGACACTGAAATATAAGTGGGCCTATGCTAAAGAACACTATAACGAGGGAAAACATTTTTTACTGCACCTTGTGGTTACAACTAAAATTTCATAACTGTGTTGGGACATTGTATCATAGCATGGTTATTAGAAAAACACAAAAACACCTGTGCTCATGATAGAATACAATATACACAGGAATAGATTAGAGCAGCTGGCACAGTTTTCTGGTAAAAACAATAACAATGTAAAATAAATGCAGCACTTGAATGTTAAACATAAGTGAGTCCATAACAATGGGAGATGAAAAGCTCCTAGATGAGGATCCAGCGAGTGCAATTCTAAAGGACAAGTACTGATGAAAATCTGCCACCAATAGCAGGGACACACACTATCCCTTAACCCAAATGATGGACCACTTAACCAAAAGCAGTAAAAAAAAAAAAAGGCATTTATATAGTATCCAACTTCAAATCACCATGCTTGCAGGATCTCTTGATAACCATATCCTTTAGGCTATAACACTTTCTATCACGAACAGGAATTAAGGTCATTAACGTAGTAGCGACAAGCAAAAGGAACATTTCATTGCACAGTATTAGTAACCAAAGGATTTATTGTAAAAACAAAAAAGAAAAAAGTAAAATACTAACAAATGGCTCAAGTAAAATCGCATGTGTGCCCCTGATGGTGTCTATGATCATGAAATGTGGCAGCAGAAGTTTGGTTACGTGACGTCGCTATGTCTGGTAGTCAGCCATTTTACTAGTTGGACACATCTCCATTCGACACATGGATTGACACATAATTTAAATGTGGTATTTACTTTAGTAGTTTGTGAGTATTTTGGATTTGTTTACAAAAAAAATGCTTTGGTCAGTAATACTGTGCAATGAGGTGTTCCTTTTGACAGTCTTCACTACATCTATGATCTGAGGTCCTGTTCGTGATGGAGTGTATTATAGCCTAAGGAATTGGGTTATCAAGCGATCCTGTGAGCATGAAGATTTGAAGTTGGATACTCTATAAATGCCTGTTTGACTGCTTTTGGTTAAGTGGTCCATCATTTAGGATAAGGGACAGTGTGTGTCCCTGCTTTTGGTGGCGGATTTTCATCAGAACTTGTCATGTAGAACTACACTCACTGGATCCTTATCTATGAACTTTCCATCTCCCATTGTTATGGACTTCACTTACTATAGCATTCAAGCACTGCATATATTTTATATAGTATGGTTATTATTCATAGAAACATCAGTAACAGATTTGGTCTGCAGTGTAATTTTTAAATCGTATATATAGATTTGAAGTTGGGGGTCAAAGATTTTCTTTGTCCTATGATCTTTGGGAGAATACTGTAGGCTGTAGTGTGCATAGAGCTGGTGTCAGTACTGCAGCATCATTTTTTTATTACAAAGGGCACCAAAATATACTGCATGGGCATTAATCTTGCCATACGCCAACACATCCATGCAGTGGATTTATTTGGGGGTGTCAAGCTGCACATATATAATTAATTGGCCTGAGATGACTTAAACCACCAAAAAATCCAAATACATTTTCCCAGTGCAACCCCATTTATTTTTTATGAGTTTGAAACAGAATATTAAAAACACAGCAAGTGTTTATATAATAAAATTTCCACAATGTTCCAAGGTTTCTGTAACATGCCAAGCTCTCAAACAATTATCTCGTTCCTGTTCTGTGTGGCTTGTAGCAGCAGTACAGCCCCATGGCAAAATAATCTATTTGCATTTGCTTTTAGTCTGCAATGAACAAGCAGGGGATCAATCCATCTCAAATTGATTGCAAGGAGTGTGCCAGTCTTGCTAACCTTACTGTCTGACTACACAGCTGCTGTAAAAAAAAAAAAAAATTGATAACATGACAAAAAACTGTTTTAGGTCTTGTATATTGCTATTAAATTGTACATCATTATATACAACCAAATTGTTTCTGATAAAAATTATGTACATTTTACGCATGAAAAACAGGATATGTTCATTTTTTTTAACTCTGCTAAGCTCGGACAATGCAAGATTATTCTGGCAGCAAAATGTGTAAATATTTTATCCACTAATACTCTGAAATAGGAAGAAAACCATTGCCATTATTTAGAACAGACTTTTGAAAAATTATACCCCTATGGCTTTTTTTTTTTTTTTTTTTTTTTTTTGAGTCTGTGCTATGATAAATACATTCTGGTACACCACTTATTTCTCCTTTTGTTATGCATCTTGTTCCCCACTATTTCAACTCAGTGTAACTTTCAAAAAAAAAAAAAAAAAACACAAGAGGTGGAAAACTGATAAAACCAAATAAAAGAAGGGGTGGACAGACCTAACTGTACTATTATTAGTAGACCTCAAAACACACACAGTGAAATCCAAAAAAAATGAAGTTGATGTGTTGCAAATAGCAGCCTTCCTAAGCAACAACAGATGAATAAGGAGACTACGGGGTAATTTTTAATCTAATAAAATCAAATAAAAATTTTTTTAAAAAATCGTAGAGATTAAATTGCTCTTCCATGCTACTGCAGGAGATTGTTAGGTGATTGTTATAGATGCATCATGAGATTATCATTTGGAAATTGCTCAAGAACATCGTAGATAAGCGATTGTTGAGAAATTGATGTCTACTCACGTGCGCTTCTATTTAGAAGAGATTATATGTTATTCAGTAAATTTGTGGTATTGTGTCTTCATGGGAGATGGACTGCTCAATTGTGCTACTGAAAAACTCCTATGTAGCAGCTCAAAATTAAAGAAATGTGTTGCAAACAAAAAAAAAAAATCTAAGCTACTCTAAATAACCTGTGTATTTTTAGGTTACCCTAGAAGGCTGCAGCTAACATTTTGTGGCAGATGCCTATTTAATAATCATGAATTGTAAAATGTGTAGCTTTACTTTAAAAAACACCTACAGTAAGCCAGATAAATGACGCAGCTGTATGCCCAGAGCCCCACACGGCCAAGCTGCTTTTAGAGATTGTGATGGTGGGTACGGGAATAATGACCCCCCAGCTGTCTTGGGGGGGAATCAGGGGTTGTGGGCAGGTGCTGTATAGTAAACATGTTACACCCTAAATATGAGTGTAACATGTTACTAAAGGTGAATTTAGCCTTAAAATTAGAACCATCTACATATGGCAGCAGTTGAAAGGATGGCACAGAAAAATACCACTGAAAATCCACTAGCAGTTGTAAAACAATTGGTAAACTAATAGGGCTCATTTTTCTTAAGGTTATATTATCTATATTCTTCAAAGCAGGAGATGCACCTTAGTTATTGTACAAATTAAGACAATAGAGATCTATCACAAAAACTGCAAAGAAAAAAAATGCAAGAAGCTTGCTCTTTGAAAAGCAGCTCAGTGTTAATCATGTAACAGCAATTACTCAGAAACCATAACTAGTTTATAGAAGGGCTGCTACGAATCATGCACTACAGAAGTGATAGCATGAGCGGAATTCATAGACACTGGTCATCTGGACTCTGCAAATGGGGACAATCCTGATCAAGCAACCAAAAAAAAAAAAAAAGAGTCTAGCTACTGAAATGTAACTCTCTTTAGGTAGAGGTAAAGATAAAATGACCAATGCCTCTGGATTAGTCAAGTGGTCTTTTACCAGAAGAGGAGAATAAATATATGAAAACACCATTATTGCCATATTGCTAGCGGCTATGGAATCCTCTCACTGCCGTCTGCTGTCAAACACAAGGAAGGCAGGCCTGAAGGTTAACTAGTCTATCATTATCCATCGTGCTCCACTCACTGATAATCTTAGGGGAGGCAATCATGATGGGGAAATAGTGTCAACATAATTATTCAGACTTGGCCAACCCAACAGCTTATCTCCACAAGGCAGACCTAAAAGACAACAGCCAACCAGTCACTGAAGAGGTTATGTGTGACAGGCACAGTGGCCAGGTAGGGAGCTCAGCAACACTGAGCCTGTGATTTTTATCATGCTCAGCATTACTGAGCTGCAGTAGGGATGGAATGCCTGATATGGACACTGTGCTGACCCTACCATGTCACATTTACAAGTGTATACTGCAAGTAGCAACATTTGTTGTACAATGGGAGGCAGTTTTTTTATGAGGGTTGACAATACTCTGTTAATTCCACTATATCTGTTTTTTAAAGCCTCAGCAGGGTGATGTGGTTTATGTGATCGGTAAAACTGCATTCTAAGTCAGGTCTAAGTTTATCTTCATAGTTCTGTTTATGTCAAAAGTTCATGCTTTTCAGGGCTTGGGTAATGCTTTGTAAATGTTAAACTAAAGAAAAAAAAATAAAAGCACACAAAATTTAGTTTTGCCATCCTTCTGTACCTCTCATCAATACTTAGGAGATCAAACACTGAACTGTGCGGGTTATTTACTAAAGGCAAATCCACTTTGCACTACAAGTGCACTAAAAATGCACTTGGAAGTGCTGTTGCTGTAGATCTGAGGGGGGTATGCAAGGAAAATAAAAAACAGCATTTTTTGTTTGCACATGATTGGATGATAAAATCAGCAGAGCTTCCCCTCAGATTTACAGCAATCTACAGTGACTGCACTTACAAGTGGATTTGCCTTTAGTAAATTAACCCCAGTGTGTCTGACTATAGGGCTGTAAGACTGTATACAACATGATTACACTCATGTGCATGTTTATAAACAAACACCAAAAGGCAAAGTCTGCTGTCTAACAGAGGTCTCTTTCTGTGATTATAGCACTGCTATATGTCTATAGTAAACTATTGTCAGCACTGAGATTAGTGCACTTAGACATTTCATTGACATAGAACTGTATTTTTGACCCAGTCTAAATGTTTTTTTTAAAGTTTAGATCACTTTGTTCAGTATGTGTTTTCTAGGAAATTCCTACATTTAAATTCTATTTTGTGTGTATATCCCCATTGCGCCTTCTGCTTTGCTTCATATACATCTTACTGTGTAGTATGTGGAGATGAGTCATTTTGAGATGGTTTAAATTTACTGGACCAATCTCTAGCCAAAGTAACTATGTAACTACAGTTGTATTTCATATGCTCACAAGCAAATGAATTAAATTTCTTTAGTTTGGAAATAATAATGGTCTCAAAATGAGTGTTATTTTGCTTTATGTAAATAAATGTTTCCTTTTGTACTGTTTCAATTCAGAATTATTTGGTTCAGCATAAGCAGGTCAAAAGTTACATTCTAAAAAGTTAAAATTATCTACATCACACATTTAAAAAGTAATTATCTATAACAGAAGTCTCCAAACTGCAGCCCAATGGCCAGATTTGGGCCCTTAGCTAGCCTTTATCCAGCCCGTGGGGGACTATTCCTCCCAATGATAGGAGACACTATTCCTCCCACTGACACCAACAATAGGTCACTATTTCTTCCACTGATACCATTAATGGGATATTATTCCTCCTAATAATAAGGGCGCTATTTCCCCTCTTACTGACCACCAACTCTGAGCCCATATTTATTCTCACTGATGCTGAACCCAAGACATTTTATATCCCCCGCTGGGCACAATATGGCCCTCCAAAAGTCTGAAGGACAGTAGACTCTTGATCTATACTGAATGAACTTTATAAGGAAATAATTTTGACTGAATGACAAAGATCAATAACAGACTCGCTATTTATATCTCTATGAAGTTTTTTGGTGATGCCTCTGTTCCCAAGTTCCCTAGAATGTCATGGCTATTGCTAAAGGGACATCATATTAAATAGTAATTTGCCAATATGATTGAAATATTGACCTGTAGAATTTCAACTTGATAACGCAAGAACGCAAGAGGTTAGATGTTGTTGCAGAGATTTTGGTTTTGTTTATTAGAAGAGTGAGAGTTTGCAGTGGATGTCATATAGGGCCAAGAATTTTTTTTTTTCCTAGAGATAGGTATGGATATATACCAACTGCACAAGGTAAGTATAAAAAAAAAAAAATAATTTAAATGAGCCTTTACAATCACTTTAAGTTATAGCTAAAGCTACACATGCTGAAAAATAGCATTCTTCTAAAACAATGCAAAAATCTTTTTCAAGAATAAAGTTATATAAAAATATGATTTATACCATTATTTACACTGGATTAAGGCTATACATTTAACATTCTGAACAAGTCATATCTTTGCTCCTGGAGTGTTTCTATTTCTGTACAAAAACAATAATACCTCCACTTGGCCTTCAGATCAGAACACAGCAAAAAGGTAGCTTGAAATTTTTTTATAATATTTTGGGGTTTTATTCAGTTTACATTTTATGGGTTGTAATCATTCAGGCCATGCTCACAATTATTTTCTTGTCAGAGAAATAACTTAAGAAAACTGCATCCACAGTTCAATGATCATCTCAGCCACCAACGAAAAAGGACTACCACAGCATTCCTTTGTCTAACATGAAATGCCAACTCCTCTGCTTGGACCAAATAAACATAGTAAGCTTAAAGTTCCAGTAAAGAAGGGTTATACATAGAAAAATGCTGACGATCTTTTGGACCAATGGGTATCAAATACTGAAACAAAAAAAATACAACACACACGGATAGATTTCAGATATGCAAAAGTGACCATGTATAGATACAGGAATTGTGAGAGATGGATGCTATTCTGCTAGTGTTTATTTATTTTGCAGAAACAGGCTGGTTTATTCTGTGTTGAAAAAAAATATTATTGGTCACCATTTTTTTTTTAAGCTGGAGATGGACATGCATGCTGGTGCCTGGACATGTTATACCATGCCTTCCTTGTGTGCAGCCTCAATCTTTCTGTTTTAGGAAAACTTTGTTTTGACATAAAGAGAACAAAGATGATACTGCATATCTTACCTCCATTGTTTATCCTCTGAACTTTAGTAAATTACAGCGTAAGGCTAAATACATCTAATATGCAAAGATTTCAATTCATATGGCTAGCATCAGAAACGTTTAATCTGACGCTCACCAAACAGTCACTGGAGGTGAATCTTCCCAGGTCATGTGTTTTAAAATGGCAGGGATTGATTCACTACCCATGGATGTTTGGTAGAAGTCACATTCACCATTAAAAAAGCTCCTAAAAAAGGTATAAAGAGCACAAATATATTCTGAAATCCAGAGATTTACACAATACTCCAAAATACTTACAAAAAAGTAAGCGCTCTTAAAAATGAAATGTATTACTGAGTGTGAATGAAGCTCATATGCGATTGGCAGCAAAAAGGTTTATTGTCCATTTCACTCCATTTCGTTACATCAATTGTTACATTCAAATATCACACTACACAATTGTAAGTTAGAACCAGTTTAATTTTCTTCTTCTTTTGTAGGTCACCCAACTTGTCTACAATTTACTGTAAACATGACCGAAGCTGTAAAAACCTACCAATGGCAGTGCATTGAATGCAAGTCCTGCATCATTTGTGGAACATCGGAAAATGATGTAAGATACCAAGTGCTTGACTAAATAATAAAAAAAAAAAAAAAAAAAAAAAAAAAATGGTGGTAAATCAGGGTCATGCAGATTGAAGTTAACAAGGTGAGGATGCAACCCATTTTATGTTTTTTGTTTTTGGGGGGGGGGGGGGTGTTATCATATGAGTGAGAATTTTGTGGCGTGCCAGCTTATAGGTTCTTGCACTTTTTTTTACTTCCCTATTTTCCTTGCATCTAGTCCTGCAGTGCTCTGAACCCATTTACAAAATGAAAGTATAATTACCTTTTAAAATTTCCTTGTCTATTGTCAGGAATGTAGCTGTGGGTGACTTACATAACCATCAGGGAAAACCTACACTGATCAGTATTCAACTATGTTTTAGCCTGGGTTCACTCTACCTGCAAATTCAAAGTCGGACCTCAGTGAGACTTCGGCATGACTTGCATGCGACTTCTTTACCAGAAGTCAATGCAAGTCGGACCAAAGTAGTGCAGGAACCTTTTGCCAAGTTGGAGCAACTCAAGTCGCACCATTTAGAACAGTTGCATTGCACAGAATGGGGTCTAACTTCTGATGAGACAATAGCTTCAAAGTCGGAACGATTTTAGCATCAATGTGAACCAGGTCTTAGGCCGCGTACACACGGGCGGATTGTTTTAGCGGACAATCCGCTCGTGTGTGGGCTTCAGCGGACTTTTTCAGCGGACAGTCTGACGGACTTTGTCTTTCGGAATTTCCGTAATTTTGTCCGTCCAAACTTGGTTTCAGCGGACAGTCCGCTCGTGTGTAGGCAAGTTGGACGGACTGAGGCCGCGTACACACGGGCGGACTGTTCGCCCAACCTTGTTCGGCAAACAGTTTCATCAAACAGTCCGCTCAAAATTTGCATGAGCGGACTTGCCCACACACGAGCGGACTGTTTGACGAACAAGGTTGGGCAAACAGTTCGCTCAACTTTTGAAATGAACGGACTCGCCCACGTAAGGCGGAGGCAAATCCGCCCATTTCGAGCGCGTGTGCAGGTAGGCGGGGCCCGCGAAGGAGACGTCGCGGGCTCCGCCGCCTGGAATGGGCTTAAAGGGGAACCCCAACGCCGAAAAAAATCGGCGTGGGGGTTCCCCCCAAGTCCACACCACACCCTTGTCCGAGCACGCTACCCGGCCGGCCAGGAAAGGGGGGCGAGCGAGCGCGCCCCCCCTCCTGAGCCGTACCAGGCCGCGTGCCCTCAACATGGGGGGTGCCTTGGGGAAGGGGGGGCCGCGCGGCCCCCCCACCCCACAGCACCTTGTCCCCATGTTGATGAGGACAAGGGCCTCTTCCCGACAACCCTGGCCGTTGGTTGTCGGGGTCTGCGGGCGGGGGGCTTATCGGAATCCGGGAGCCCCCTTTAAGAAGGGGGCCCCCGGATACCGGCCCCCCACCCTATGTGAATGAGTATGGGGTACAATGTACCCCTACCCATTCACCTGTGAACTAAAGTACAATAAAAAACACAACACAGAGAAAAAATATTTTATTGCACAGCTCCGGGGGTCTTCCGTCTTCGGGGGTCTTCTCGCCGGACTCCTCCGCTATGTGTGTGTAGCTCTTTTGCTAGCGGAGGAGTCCGGCTTTCTTCCTCCCCGCCGCCGGCCTCTTCTCCCGACTTCGGGGGTCTTGTCCCCCTCTTCGGTTCTTCTGCCGGGCCACCGCGCCTGGTCCGGTGGCCCGGTCTTCTGTCGCCGTCTTCCGTTCTTCTGTCGCCGCCTTCGGTTCTTCTGCCGGGCCACCGCGCCTTCTTGTAGCTCTTTTACAGGCGGTGGCCCGGTCTTCTGTCGCCGCCGCCGCCTTCCGTTCTTGTTCTTCTTCTTGTTCTTCTTCTTCTCCTGGAGATGTTGACTCGACGAGCTCTCCGGCCGGAATGCCAGGGACACGCTCCGCTGCCACTTATATAGTGACAATGGGGCGGTGTCACATGGTATATGTCACATGGGTTGGTCACATGGGTTGATGTCACATGGGGACTATGACATCGTAAGGGGGCGGGGTCACCATGTGACCAACCCATGTGACATATACCATGTGACACCGCCCCATTGTCACTATATAAGTGACCGCACAGCGCGGCTCTGGCATTCCGGCCGGAGAGCTCGTCGAGTCAACATCTCCAGGAGAAGAAGAAGAACAACAAGAAGAAGAACAAGAACAGAAGGCGGCGGCGGCGACAGAAGACCGGGCCACCGCCTGTAAAAGAGCTACAAGAAGGCGCGGTGGCCCGGCAGAAGAACCGAAGGCAGCGACAGAAGAACGGAAGACGGCGACAGAAGACCGGGCCACCGGACCAGGCACGGTGGCCCGGCAGAAGAACCGAAGAGGGGGACAAGACCCCCGAAGTCGGGAGAAGAGGCCGGCGGCGGGGAGGAAGAAAGCCGGACTCCTCCGCTAGCAAAAGAGCTACACACACATAGCGGAGGAGTCCGGCGAGAAGACCCCCGAAGACGGAAGACCCCCGGAGCTGTGCAATAAAATATTTTTTCTCTGTGTTGTGTTTTTTATTGTACTTTAGTTCACAGGTGAATGGGTAGGGGTACATTGTACCCCATACTCATTCACATAGGGTGGGGGGCCGGTATCCGGGGGCCCCCTTCTTAAAGGGGGCTCCCGGATTCCGATAAGCCCCCCGCCCGCAGACCCCGACAACCAACGGCCAGGGTTGTCGGGAAGAGGCCCTTGTCCTCATCAACATGGGGACAAGGTGCTTTGGGGTGGGGGGGCCGCGCGGCCCCCCCTTCCCCAAGGCACCCCCCATGTTGAGGGCACGCGGCCTGGTACGGCTCAGGAGGGGGGGCGCGCTCGCTCGCCCCCCTTTCCTGGCCGGCCGGGTAGCGTGCTCGGACAAGGGTCTGGTGTGGACTTTGGGGGAACCCCCACGCCGATTTTTTTCGGCGTTGGGGTTCCCCTTTAAGCCCATTCCAGGCGGCGGAGCCCGCGACGTCTCCTTCGCGGGCCCCGCCTACCTGTACACGCGCTCGAAATGGGCGGACTTTCCGAGCGGGAACAGTCCGCTCATTTCGAAAGTACAGCGGACAAGCCCACACACGGGCGGACTGTTCGCTCAAACACAGTTTCAGCGGACAGTTTTTCGGAATTTCCGAAAGACTTTGTCCGTCCAACTGTCCGCTGAAACTGTCCGCTGAAAGCCCACACACGAGCGGACTGTCCGCCCAAACACTGTTCAGCGGACAAGGTTGGGCGAACAGTCCGCCCGTGTGTACGCGGCCTAAGTATGGCGCATGCTCAGAAAGGATTTACACGGCCGAAGGTTGCATTGCAGTGTATTGGACGTCGTTTTTCTAGTCCCGTCGTACTTGCTGTACACGTCATCGCGCAAGTTTTCAGCGGACTGTCTGTTCATCGTGTGTGGTCAAGTCGGTTCATTCAAAATTTGGACGGACTGTCTGTCGGATTGTCTGACGAACTTAGTTGGGCAGACAATCCGCCCGTGAGTACGCGGCCTTAGAGTTCTTTGCACCTTGAATTATATATTATCCAATACGGCACTGCGTTAATTTAACTGACAATTGCACAGTCATGCAACGAGGTACCCAAATTAAATTTATGTAATTGTTTTTTTCCACAAATAAGAGCTTTCTTTTGGTGGTATTTGATCACCACTGCGATTTTATTTTTTGCGTTATAAACAAAAAAAGACTGACAATTTAAAAAAAAAAAAAAAAGAAAAATTATATATTTTTTTTACTTTCTGCTATACAGTAAGACATATTCAATAAAAACATGTAAAACAAGCCATTTTCTTCATAAATTTAGGTGAATATGTATTGTGCTACACATTGTTGTTAAACAAAAATCCCAATAAGCGTATATTGATTGGTTTGTGCAAGATTTATAGGGTCTACAAACTATGGTATATATACTGGAATTTTTATTTTATTTATACTATCAATGGTAGGGATCAGCGGCTTATAGCAGGACTGCGATATTGCAGTGGACAGTCTGACACTTTTTGGGAGCCAGTGACACGAATACAGTGATCAGTGCTAAAAATATGCACGGTCAGTGTACTAATGACACTGGCTGGAAAGGGGTTAAATATGTAGAGCAATCAAAGGAAGAAATGTGTGCCTAGCCAGTGTTTTTGTGTACTGTGTTTGGTGTTTTTACTAAGGGAAGTGATGGATCTTCTTTCCCTGCCAAGTGGTTAAAAAAGGCATTATGTACAGTGTCTAATATTAAGCTATGGAAAAACTCAAAGTAGTATTGTCTAAAAGCAGAAAAACAGAGAATGAGCAATAATTAGTAACTTTTTGTCCTTTGTTTAAAATCTGGCTTATAATTGGTCAGTAGAAACTTCATGTAATACTGAGAACAAAGCAAAGTGAAAGAACAAAAAAGAAAAAAGACAGAGAGGGGTAGAGTTACAGAACTAAATTCAACATAATTTTGGATAGTAATTTCTGTGGAATAATTTATAAACTGGTTCCCGACTGGCGCACGCTGATGTACGTTAGCAGAATGGCACGGCTGAGCAAATGGGCATACCTGTACGCCCTTTTAAATTTGCGTACCACCGGGACCTCCGTGAGTCGGGTTGCGTGTCCCGCAGACTCTATCCCGCGGACTCTATCATACCCTCGATCACCTCACGGAGAGGAAGATGTAAACAAGCATCTCCCCGTTCTGCCTAGTGACAGTGTCACTGATCTCTGCTCCCTGTGATCGGGAGCAGAGATCAGTGATGTATCACACGTAGCCACGCCCCCCACAGTTAGAATCACTCCCCATGACATACTTAACCCCTACACTGCCACCTAGTGGTTAACCCCTTCACTGCCAGTGTCATTTACACTGGAATCAGTGCATTTGTATAGCACTGATTGCTGTATACATTACAATGGTCCCAAAAATGTGTCAAAAATGTCCGATGTGTCCATCATAATGTCGCAGTCATGATAAAAATCACTGATCGCCGCCATTACTAGTAAAAAAAAAAACACTATAACTTTTGCACAAACCAATCAATAAAAGCTTATTGCGATTTTTTTTAACCAAAAATATGTAGAAGAATATGTATCGGCCTAAACTGAGGAAAAAAAAATTTTTTAAAATATTTTTTGGGGGATATTTATTATAGCAAAATGTAAAAAATAATGCGCTTTTTTCAAAATTGTCACTTTTTTTTTTTGTTTATAGCTCAAAAAATAAAAACCACAGGGGTGATAAAATACCACCAAAAGAAAGCTCTATTTGTGGGAAAAAATGGACGTCAATTTTATTTGGGAGGAACATCGCGCGACCACGCAATTGTCAGTTAATGCGAAGCAGTGCCGAAACGCAAAAAGTGCTCTGGTCAGGAAGGGGGTAAAATCTTCAGCTGAAGCAGTTAATACTTGTAATTTTAGATATAGGGCCACTAATTAGCAAAAAAAAAATCAACGTGAATAATAACCCTCTCATTAACAATCAATAATTTGCCACTTTTTAACAAATATCTTTTGTACAACTATTCATAGTGCATTCACCCTATTATGTACATGAAATAAATTTTAAACAACAGTTAACACATTCATTTGATAACACCCCAGTGACAGAAATTGCTGAAACAACTAGTGTGTAAAAGTCCTTGCAATTTAAACTATTCCAAAGAAGTTCCTCTATAACGTGATGTGATTGTCACACACAAAACAATGACAGATCTTTTGTGTAAAAATATGTAGCCACAACCTTCCACGTGATCCTTCCCCACAGCCTCGATCATCCACACCAAATAAGTGATTGTGATATAATTCAGCTTACCAGATTTTATTGACCACTTTATTGAAAAAGTTAGTCAGTGATCGCTTCTGCAGGATTGTGCCTGCTCATATGCTTTTAACCTGTAGACAATTTCAGCCTTCCTCCTCACAGACAAGTAAGGTAAGTGCGGTATATAGAAAACAGATGGAGAGCCTACATAGCGTAATTCAATTTTATTAAAAAATTAAAAATAATACACAGCCAAATGGCTCCTTACTTGAAAAAGTGCCTTTCTCCCGGCAATGGGGCTGCTGGCGTTAATCTCGAGCAAGCTGCAATACCGAAGGTATCCACGCTATCCACTACAGATGATCTGTAGTGGATAGCGTGGATACCTTGAAATCAATATGTCACTATGACAAACCTTGTGGAACTCCAGTATTAAAATGTTTTCAGTGAATTTGTTTACTTATAGAACATACTCTATTTATATAGGAACAGCTCCTGTTTTGTGACGACTGTGATCGTGGCTACCATATGTACTGCCTTAGTCCTTCAATGGATGAACCCCCAGAAGGTACAAATTTGTGCAACTATTTATTTTAGCTGTAAAATATATTATGCCTTTAAATACACGTAAAGCTGGTCCAAATACTTAATACAATTATATTTCCTATGAAAACACTATACTACATAAAAAAAAATTAAAAATAAAGAAATTGCTATGCTACACTAAAATGCTTTTACTGACAATTTGCATTACGGTCAGATTTTTGAGAGGGAAAATCCAGAGATAAAGCCTAAATATATTTTTTCATCTCACAATGTGTAAATATACAGCCCCTTCAGCCCTCTGCACCTAAGAATCTGGGCAGTGAAAGCAGCCAGAGGTATTTGCTGGAAGTGGCATAGGCTGCTTTGGGAGGCTCACACTAGCTCACAGTTGCAACACAGTTTATATAAACAGGGTTGTTCATGTAAAAAGGAGTTTGACCTACCTGTAAATTTCATATCTTGGTGGAAAGGGCACAGGCTGGATATTCGAAAACCCTGGGTTGGTGGCTGCTACCGTGAAAAAAACTAGAAAAGCTTTTGAACACAACCCTTGGAACCCTCCTTTAACTCTACCCCACTCCATGTGACCTATTTTTAGCAAGCAATGCAGAATAACATAGGAACAGAGGGGAGGATGGCCTGTGTCTTGTATTGTATTTTAAGATATGGAATTTACAGGCAAGTCAAAATTCCTTTTATCTTAAAGCGGAGTTCCACCCAAAAGTGGAACTTCCACTTGTACTCCTTCCCCCCTCAGGTGCCATCATTTGGCACCTTTCGGGGGGGGGGGGGGAGGGGGAAAGGATACGTGTCTTTCACAGGTATCCTGTTCCCACTTCTGGGAGCCTCAGCCATCAACGTTACCGCCCAGGCTCCCCCCTCCTTCCCTGGCCGCCGGGCCTGTAGGAGATAGGAGCGGAGCGGAGCTCATGCACAATAGGGTTTCCGGCGGGTTGCCTTACTCATAATGATGGAAACATCAGCTGCGGTGCCAATGTTGCTGGTGTTCGATTAAAAGTCAGGAGCTGCAGTATGTGTACCTGCTGGCTTTTCATTTTTGCAGTGGACCTCCGCTTTAATCGTATAGTACAGAATGCAGTTTGGATATTCATAGACCCTGAGTCATGCCCAAGGAATGAATAACATGAGTGGCCAACAAGGCAAACAGAACAACTCAGTGCTGCTAAAAGAACCTTGCGGCCAAAGACTGCATCTGCAGAGGCCTGGTCATCCACCAGGTAGAACTTAGAAAAAGGTATGGACCAGATGGCAGCCTTACAAAGCTGAACAACAGAAGCTTGATATTGGGAAATCCCAGGAAAATGCAACTGATCTGGTGGAGTAACCACATAGAGATACTGGGCAATTTATACTTAAGAACATAAGCCTTCACATTGAGTGGTCTTAACCACTTAGCAATGGTGGACTCAAAGGCAGGGTGTCCTTTACGAGACCCTGCTGGCAATACAAAAGTGTTTTTTGAATATAGGGCGTGGCTGTCAGATACACCCCAATAGCTGACTAAATCCAGACAGAGGAGTGCAATTTCTTTGGGATGCAAAGGGAGGAAGGACCATGTCCTCATTAAAGCCGAGACGACCTTGAATAGAAAGGAGGGCATTGGACAAAAGACACATTTATCCTTGTGAAAAATCAAGAAAGGACCTTTGCATGATAGAGCCAACAACACAGAAACACATCTGGCAGGCTTAAAGCATTTCTAAACACATTTTTTGTTCCCCCAATTAAAAAACAAACATCTTTTTCTTACCTGCTCTGTGCCATGGTATGGCACAGAGTGGCCCAAAACCTCCTCTGTTGAGGTCCCCTGGTGGCTCTGTCGGATCCTCTTGTGGGTTTACCCCAAAAGCAAACTGCTTGAGATGGGAGTATAAGGGGGGCTGCAACCAGAAGTTTTTTTTTACCTTAAAGTGGTTGTAAACCCTCACATATGCCCAGTCAAAAAAGGAGAGATAATAGCGTGGGACTTTGCATGAGGCATGTCAAAGTGTAGAATACTATATGAATTGATGTATCTGTAAATTGATTTGTGTCTCCATCCCATAGGATGGTCCGTGAGTTGTAAAAAAAATATTGCATCAATAATAATCATAATAATATAATGTAATCATTGAAGATTAACATATCAAACATATAATGTAATATAATAATGTATTTAATACGAGTAATCAATGGACATGATTGGTACAATCAATAGAGAATAAATAGTTCATTCACATAAAATACAAAGCATACAAGTAGAATTCACATGATACATGTACAAACAGTAGGTAATATTAATAAAATACATAATTTGGGTGAGGCTTTTCCCTTCTCCAACTCAACATGTTTCATGGCGTTATAACCAATCATCGGGAGTGAGATGCACAGTATATGCTGAAAAGTCAGATATCTATTCATTAATAAGTAATGCTCTTTGTAAGGGAAAAATATCAGGACAAACAATTTCTCAATTCCTTACACAGACAAGGCATGCAGGCTATACTCAACCTTTAAGATGTGATTGGGCGGTGGGCCCTCTCAAAAAAATGGAAAAGGGACCAAGAGGGGGAGCAGATCATCCACAACATGATCCCAGGATGTACTGTGTGTGCAAATTGACATGTACCAAAACTTTGAAAAAAAGTATGGGAATGGGTAAAAACCAAAGCAAGGCTAAACCAGTGAAATTCTAAGACTAATGCCATGTACACACGACTGGACTTTTCATCGAACTCGGTCTGATGGACTTTTGGCGGAGTTCCGACAGACTTTCCAAATGAACGGACTTGGCCACACACAATCACACCAAAGTCCGACGACTTTGAACCTGATGATGTACGACCGAACTAGAATAAGGAAGTTCATAACCAGTAGCCAGTAGCTGCCCTAGCGTCGGTTTTCGTCCGTCGGACCAGCATACACACGAATGGATTTCTTGGTCCGGCGGAGTTCCGGCGGGAAAATTTAAAACATGTTCTATTTCTAAAGTCCGCCGGATTTTTGGCAAGCAAAGGTTTGTTTGATGAAGCCCACACACGATCGAATTGTTCCGACGGACTCGTTCCTACCAGGCCAATTCTGACATTTCTCCTGCATGTAAAAATATTTTTTTTGCTAGAAAATTACATATAACCTCCAAACATCACTTTTTTTTAGCAGAGACCCTGGAGAATAAAATGGCAGTCGTTGCAATTTTTTTTTTATCTCACACGGTATTTGCGCAGCAATTTTTCTAACTTTTTTTTTTTTTTTAAACGCGAGTATCATGCTTCATAAAAAAAAAAAACAACACAGCAAAGTTAGACAAATTTGTTTTCATAAATGTGAAAGATGATGGTACACCGAGAAAATAGATACCCAACGTGTCATGCTTCAAAATTGCATACACTCGTGGAATGGTGCCAAACTTTGGTACTCAAAAATCCCTTCTCCGGTTTTCTGTTGGCAGCGGAGGGCCCGGATTAGCAACGAAGGGCGGTGTCCCCTCTCGTGCCCATAAGAACGATTAAGCGGCTGAGCAGAAGCTATGATTCTTCTTATGGTGTAGGGAATCGCTGCCTGAAACAGAAGATATCTTCATGATGGCTGTAACTGCAGGCATCATTCAGATATCACCACTCAAATTCAAGGACGTCATATGATGGCGGCGGGTAAGAAGCAGTTAAGGGGCTTGTTAAGTGTATCACCAATGAGACAGAAGCCAGCGGCCAGTGTTTATTGCGATTTACAATGGATCTTCACAGAGGGACACTGTGTGTGTGTTTTTTTGTGTACGTTATTTACTTTATGACACTTTTTGGTGAATGAGTAAGGGTACAATATGCCCCATAGTCATTCACATAGGGAGGCAGGATCTGGGGCCCCTTATTAAAGGAGGCTTCCAGATTCCAATAATTCCCCTTTCCTGGTCTGGCAGGCTGCATGCTCGGATAAGGGTCTGGTAAGGATCCAGGATCCCCTTGCCATTTTTTCTTTTTAATGGTGGCAATTCTTTTCTTAATATAGAAGGTGTTTATGTGGCGCTTCCTAGATAATAAATCCTATATAGTTTCTAATAAATTTGAATTCTCAGTGAAATAAATAATCATAAATAAACCTAATCTATATATAAAACCTCATATAGTGCATCAATTTTCAGAAAAATATAAAATGCAAAGGGAATGTTACCCAATATCACAAATTTCCAAATTAATTGTATAAATAAATCAATATGTGCAAATGTGAAAAGGTGTAGTTCATAAAGCACACCATCAAACAAAAAAATATTGTTGCTCCCAATAAAAAATATACAGTATCACAAACGTAAAAAAATATAAAAATTTGTATAAATAAATTAATATGTGCAAAAGTGCAAATCGTAAAGCACACAATCAAACAAAACATGAAAAAAATTGTGTTGCTCCAAGAAAACTTAAACTTTAAGGCCGCGTACACACGCGGGGACTGTTCGCCCAACTTTGTCCGTCAAACAGTTTCGGCAAACAGTCCGCTCAAACTTAGCATGGACGGACATGGCCACACACGACGGACGAACAGTTTGCTGAAACCGTGCGCGATGACGTGAACGGCACGTACGACGGGACGAAAAATACGACGTCCTATACACTGCATTATAGCTTTCGGCGTGAAAATCCTTTCTGAGCATGCGCGCAACTTTGTTTGACGAACAAGCCTACACACGAGCGGACTGTTCGCTGAAACAAGGTTTCAGCGGACAGTTTTTCGGAAATTCCGAAAAACCTTGTCCGTCAAACTGTCCGCTGAAACTGTCCGCTGAAAGCCCACACACGAGCGGACTGTCCGCCCAAACACTGTTCAGCGGACAAAGTTGGGCGAACAGTCCGCCCGTGTGTACGCGGCCTAAAGTGCAAAGTGCATATAAATCAGTCCATTCAGATGTATCCAAATTGTGCAATAAGTTCAACGGATAATGATAACCATGCAAAGTAAATAAAGGTGCAGACTATTCCGTTCCTCCACACTTCAGTGCTTAAGGTGCACCCCTTGTTTCCCCCAGCCTCTCACCTCAAAATAAGGTCCCTAAGGACCGGATTGCACTTCAGGGATAATGGGCTGGTAATCTTCCACCTCCTCTTAGATATAACCTCCAGGACACCAACTAAAATCTCCACAACTCCCAATCCGGGTTATATCATAATGGGGAAAGAGAATAAAGGGGCCTCCAATGCGTAGTATAATCGAGAAACGTTTATTAATAAAAATATCCACACTTACATAAAAATCCAGTGATTCGCAAATGTAAACAATGATACTTCCGGTCTCGGCCGCGACCGGAAGTGACGATCGACACCTAGCTTCTCCCTGACGCGTTGCGTCACATACCACGTGACTTTCTCAAAAGGGTAAAGGGGTCAAGGGGTCGCTCTTCCTTATATACGGTCCGCCCAGCTGTCGCATTAATCATACAGCAGCGGAGCAGACCCAATACACATATCACATACTTTTCAGCATTCTCTATTTAACTTATATTTATGATACCCATTCAGCATTAAAATTAAATTATAATATCATTGTACTTAACATTAAAATTAGCCATGTTTAAAATGTAAAAAATTATTTTCTTACATTTCATTTCAGCTGACAGCCGATGAGCTTGCCAGCCCGCTCCTTAAAGCGGTAGTAAACGGCAAAAAAAGTTCAAAAAATTGGTTCCCTGCAGGATATTACCATAATGTGCCAGTATGCAAGGGAGGGAGGGTCATAACCCTTGTTGGTTTACTTTTTGACATCGGTGCCCTATTATATAGTCTGTCCAGGAAATAAGGCAGAAGTAATGGATAAGTGTTTTTAAACAACCGTGAAGTAAGTGTGTGTGTAGAATAAATGGAAAGCTGTTTTTTTTGCAAAATAAGTACATGATTGCTATATTGGTACATAGGGAAGCTGGAATTTAGAAAAAAATTTAGCCTTTAAGAATAGAAGAATGTCTCCACAGGGCAGAAAGGTACATCGCCTAAAGAGCAAAAAACTGAGGTCTCACGAATGGGTTCTGGTTATAGGGGTAAGTCTAGGCAACATGTCCAAAAGGTTTGCCAGTGTCCAATCACCTTAAAGTGGTTCTGCACCTTTAAAAAAAATATTAAAAGCCAGCAGCTATAAATATTGCAGCTGCTGACTTTTATTAAATTGACACTTACCTGTCCCAGGGTCCAGCGATGTCGGCGGCAGATGACGAGCAATCTCTCGTGTCTCTGCTGCCCCCGCCGCCATCCTCTGTCAGGGAATTGGGAAGTGAAGCATTGTGGCTTCACTGCCCAGTTCCCTACTGCGCAACTGTGCGTTTCCCAGAACACAGCGGGGGGGCGGGGCATCTGCGACAGTCTTGTCCCGGAAGTGGGTGCAGATACCTGGATTATCCAGGTAACTGCACCCCGCTCCCCCCTGAAAGGTGCCGATTGTGGCACCGGAGGGGGGGGGTCAGATGAGCGGAACTTCCACTTCAGGGTGGAGGTCCGCTTTAAGGTAGCAGCCTATACCACAAGGCTCTTAATTATTCCGTTTTTGAACTGTACTGAATAAATAAGGTAAACCTGGTTCTTGATTACAAATAGCCAAAAGTAACTACTGTATTGAAAAGTTGTCAGTCTGTTTACATGCATGCATCTCATGTCTATAGTAGAGAACTTATGAACACTGCAATATATATGGCAAAAAAAAATGAATATGATTTTAATGGTTAATAGAATTACTCTGCTTTTCCTGTAGGAAGTTGGAGCTGCCATTTGTGCATCAAGGACTTACAAGAAGCTGTGTCTATGCCCTGAGTCACACTGGATATTGATCACGAAGATACCTACAACTAAATGCAGCAATTCCTTCTTTTTTAAATATCAAAATCACAACGTTTGCATTATTCTATAGTTTATAATACAACAGTCACCATGACCTAAAAACCATCAGGTTTAAAGTGCAAGGTCACCTTTACAGAAAATTCTTTAAACTGAACTTACACAGGACCCCCTCCTCCCCCCCCCCCGCGCTGACCTGCATGGCGGCGATCGCCCGCGCTCAGCCCTGGTATAGCCCCCTCATGGCTGGGGCACTTAGAAATCCTCCCAGCTTCCTCTCTTCTTCCCCGCTGAGAGGACGGGCTATGCGGGTTCTGATTGGTCGCGCCAACCAATTAGAATGCTCCTGAACGCCCCACCTGAAGGGGTTCATTTAGGAGATTAAGCTTCGGGGATTTCTAAGCCCCAGAGCCTTGAGGTGGCTATAACGGGGCTCAGAATGGGCGATCTCCGCCATGCAGGTCAGCAGAACTGGGAAGAGGGGCGAGGAGGGGGTCCTGTGTAAGTTCACCTTACAGATTTTTCTGTAAAGGTGAACTTGCCCTTATTTAGAACATCACCAGCTAGCAATATAGATTGCAAAGTCTTATACACAAAGCATCATTTTTACTGTTTAGATGCCCACATTCCACATTCCTTATCACAATCTATATAAAGTAGCATTGTCAAGACCTGTCATAGTTGTTTTGCTGACTTAAAGATTTCCTGAGCACCGACCTAGATCAAATATTCAAATGTGGAAAGTCAGAGAAACATCAGAAGTCCTTAACAGCTTTTTATAGGTCAGCAAACCAAACAAATTATGCAAGAGTCAGAATGACAGCCAGGCAGCTAGCTTTATTCATAAATAATAATAGGTTACCTTTACCAAGGCTATATTGAAGACATTGTCAACTTTTGTACAATTTCATTGATTTACTAGGACTCGTGTACAGGTGATTAATAGGGAACCTTCTTTTTTAAAGTGGTTGTAAACCCCAGTCACGAAATGTGAACTAAGCACATATATGTAGTGTTTACCTGTCTCTCTCCGAAGCTCTAAGTGTGGTTTCTCTCTGGTGCTTTGTTACTCTGTTATTAGCATGAGTCACTTCTGAAGTTTTCCCGACACACGAGATAAAATTTGTGGCGGGGAGGGAGATAAGCACACAGCTTGTCTATTCAGAATACAGCTCTGCATGCTCCTTCGTGCCTCTGTCTATGTGAAGGGGGTGTGTGTCTCTTTCCTCCAATCAGCTTCCACACAGTGTATAAGAGCTGTAACTGCTGCTCTACACCCGCCTTACAGATGCAAAAGGATTTGCTCACAATTGTGCTCTTTTGAAGGAATGCAGGAATTCACAAGCAAAACGTTTAGGAGGATTTGTTTCATCTGAGTCTATTCACTTCACTGCGTATATGAGAGGGTTTACAACCACTTTAACCAAAACTTCACTGTTCAAACTGAAAATTCCAGACCGGCTAGAGAGAACAGATTTGAATATACTATGAATGCATATGTTGCTAGTTGTATATAAATATATTATTTACACATTCCGTTATAAAAACTGCCCTAGTCAGTATTTAAGTTCTGAAACTTTATATTTGCACATCCCCGAAAATGGCACAAACTGTTGTGACTTATCAGAAATAGATGAGGCTCTATAGGCACAATTCATGGAGATAGTTTAGTTATTTTATCTCATGATCATTTATGTTCAAATATAAAATTTTAAAAATAGTTAAAAAAAGTGTTGCCTTACCACCACTTAAACAGTTAGGTTTCCCCCTCTCCTCAAAAGACACAATATTGCACAGTTATTCTAAGCCTAAAGATAGCAGTATTATAAACAAAGAACCTGTGTTCTCATCTCTGTGAACTGACTTTTTCATACAAAATACCTTGAAAGAAAAAAAAAAAAAACCCTTGTGTGCTATAAAGTCATCTCATACACGAGAAAATGGTTTAAAGATAAATCGACAATCCATTTTTATTTTTAAAAAAAGGCAAATAATGCATGGCAAACTACCATATGCTTTATGAAATTATGTTATTGTGATAAAACTTGACAAGTCTTTGAGGGCAGACATTCAAAAGAATATAATGTAAGGAATGGGCTGTAGATGGACAGACATCCCTCTGACCATCCTGTGCTGCATTGTTGGAGAGCCGTTTCACCACATGACTCTCTGACAACATCCAAGTGTTACGGTCATATGAAAACAACTTACTATTTTCACTTACTTTCAACTCCGATTCCAAACAAGTCGGGACGCTGTGTAAAATCTATATTAAAAAAAAAACTGATTTCAATGATTTGCAAATCTCATAAACCCATATTTTATTCACAATAGAAAACAGATCAAATATTTAAACTGAGAAAATGTACCATTTTAAAGAAAGAAATAAGGTAAATTTGAAACTGATGACATGACAACAAAAAGTTGACAAAACACAACCCTAATTCCATAAAAGATGGGACAGGGCCATGCTTACCACAGCGTAGCATCCCCTCTTCTTTTAACAACACTCAGTAAACAACTGGGATCTGAGAAGACCAGTTGGAGTTTTGGAAGAGCAAAGTTGTTGCATTCTTGACTGAGCATATGTGGTTTTATAACCTGGATATCTACTAGCATTGCTAGCATTTAGCATGCACCCCCATACCATCACAGATTAAGGCCTTTGAACTGAGCGCTGATAACAAGCAGGAAGGTCCCTCTTCCCTTAAGTCCGGAGGATGAGGTGCCCATGGTTGCCAAAAAGAATGTCACATTTCCATTCATCTGATCACAAAACAGTTTTCAACTTTGCAATAGACTATTTTAAATTATCTTTGGCCCAGAGAAGACATGGCCTTTCTGGATCATATTCAGGTATGGCTTCTTCTTTGCAGGATAGCTTTACCTTCATTTTTGGATTGCATGGCGAACTGTGATCACAGACAGTGATTTTTTAAAGCATTCCTGAGTTCTCGCAGTGATGTCCATCACAGAATCATTTTTCTATTTTCAATTGGAATTGGGGTTGCAATACGGTTCTTTAGATATGTCATAAAGGGCTCAGTTGCACAGATCTGAAGCGTCACTTGCACAAATCCAACCTAATTCCTGCCTTTATGCAACTAATGAGTTATCGCAACTAAAGAGTATAACTTGCATTTTTTACTGAATTATGTAGTATAGTGCTGTCTTCTTATAACAATTTCTGGTAGTTGTTTTCAGTGTTAATAATTTTATCTTTTGTGGAGTGGGATTAAGTTTTTAAACAGTATTATTTTTAGGAATAGCCCTCTATTGACATGTCTGAAACTGGAATAGGGTTCTTTTTTATCAGGGGTCCCCTGGAGTATGAATGCTTAGTGTAATATGATATTTTGGTATACTGCGGTTTTACACACACACACACACACACACACACACACACACACACACACACACACACACACACACACACACACACACACACACACACACACACACACACACACACACACACACACACACACACACACACACACACACACACACACACACACACACACACACTACTCCGAACTGACCTATTATTTTTTGTTTGTTTTATTCCCTTAATGGAAGTACCTGAACATATACCATTATTGAAGTGTAAATGTAACGTAAAGGAAGATAGAGAAACTTAAGGCTGTTCATTCCAAACAAATCCTGTAATTAGCTCTCGCACTTCTTTATAGAGGTACAGTGGTACAATAGACTACATTATGCTATTGTAGTCCATTGTGGCTAAATTATTTGGTTCCATGCAGTAGTTGGTTAAACTGGGTTTTGTACTGTAAGGTACGTCCTTCAATATTTGAGAGTACCTTTATGATGAAGTGCGAGCTCTATTTTGTTTGACTTGTTTGTTTTCATGGTGAATACTCCTGGATGATTGAAGTTTTAAGTTAGCTGTTGCAAGCCATTTCTGTAAAACGGAAACAAACCTAAGGCAGCACAGTGGTGTAGTGGTTAGCACTCTCACCTAGCAGTAAAAAGGGTCGCTGGTTCAAATCCCAACCACGACACTACCTGCCTGGAGTTTGCATGTTCTCCCTGTGCCTGCATGGGTTTCCTCCGGGTACTCCGGTTTCCTCCCACACTCCAAAGACTTGCAGGTAGGTTAATTGACTTCTGTCCAAAATTGGCCCTAGTATATGAATGGGGACCTTGGATTGTGGGCTCCTTGAGGGTAGGGACTGATGTGAGTGTGCAATGTACGGGGATAGGGGTAGACACTCACTCAGGTTGAACTGGATGGACTAGTGTCTTTATTCAACCTTACTAACTATGAAATTATGAAACTAAGCTAGCCAAATATGGCTCCACCTTTGGCGGTGATGTGATGATGGCACCATCTGGCTTGACAAAAAAAAAACACAACTGAGCTGGGTGGAAATCTATCAGCCAAGCAGTGACTGCATCCTCACAGGTGCCATGGCTATCTGAATACAATAGCTGGCAGATTATTTGATCAATGCTTAACATGGATGGACCTGAATAAGCAAAATCTAAAAGTGTAGCTAGCTTTACTGCCATACTAAAGCACTAGTTCAACATTGTGTGCGTTTTATGTTAATCACAATGCATCTTACTGTGCAGAAAAAAGAAAAAAAAAAGATTTAATATGCTTCTTCACAACGCAGTACTGTACTCAGGAAAAAGCTGAGATCTAGCTGTGTGTATCCTGAGAGTCAAGAGACTTGGGCAAATGCCCAAGTCCAGCTTCAAGTAACCTAAATATCAAGACAAACTAAAAAGTGCAAAAAAGTCTAATGCTGCATAAATCATAATGGACTCTTAATGCCTGGTACACATGGGGAGTTGTTTTCGTTCAACCCAGTGGGATAAGAGATCGCTGTACTAACACAAACTACTGTGTTCTTACAAGGGGCCTATTGAACAGCGCTCACAGCCATTGGTGGATGCATGCGCTGATCGGATGCTGGTTTACCATGGCGCAAATGTTGCCCGGTTTCTGCTGACCCTGGCCAATATTCTCTGTGTACTACTCTTTAGGGCAAGGCAATGCTGCTTTTCTGTAGTTATACTTTTTTTATTTGCATGGACTTTACTCTCATCAGAGTCTGCCATTCTCTGCATTGGAGAAAGTCTCACTCCTATAGGAGCCTCTGTTCATCTCAGTTTTTAGGCTGGTCTCCTTCCATTAAGCTATTTGAAGGGTCAGAGCTAGCAATTTCTCAACTTTTTACAGTGTAAATATGAAGAGTGGGCTCTCTTAAAATGCAACAAAAGGACCACTTTATATCTGTAGCTAAAGCAATTTCTTTTTAGTAGTATTAAATAAGCTCTGCCAAATAGACTCACAAATGTTTCTATAAAAAAATAAAAAGAAATTAGGACTTGTTCACACTTGATTAAAGTTGTAACACTTAACACTCCTATAGCGTTAGTGGGCATTAGACTTGCATTAATGAGCTTTAGTATGGGCCTTAGACTGGCGTTTTACAAACATTATTGAGGAGTTAAAAACATTCCCCAAATGCCCTAGGCGCAGTTTTGAGGCATTTGATGAGCATTAGGCTACATTCACAATGAGGCACTTTACAGGTGTTTTAGTGCTAAAAATAGCGCCTGTAAAGCGCCTCTGTCACTCCAGGGTGAAAGCTCGAGTGCTTTCACACTGGAGCGGTGCGCTTGCAGGATATAAAAAAAAAAAAGTCCTGCAAGCAGCATCTTTGGGGAGCTTTAGGAGCAGTGAAATCAATGGGCAGCGCCGGCAAATCGCTTTAGCAGCAGTGCTACACGGGCGCAAGAGGGGGTTAAAAGTGCCCCGCTGGTCGGCAAAAAGTGCTGATTAAATGACAGTAAAGCAGCGCTTTACCGCCGACACCCCCACCGCCTCAGTGTGAAAGTGCCCTTAAGGCATGTTAAAACTCCACAAATGCCAATTTTTAAATGGGAAGTGATATTAAAAGGAAATGCACAAAAATGTTAACACCCCACAACCGCACTGTAACCGCCTGCTAGAGCGTTTGCAAAGCGACTTGAGTGGGAGGCGTTGAAAGGCTAACGCCTCCTGACTCGACATAATGCTTCAATTTCGAAGCAAAGCGATTTAAATGCAGGTTTTGATAATGTGAACTGTGTGCTGTCTATTGTATCATTTGCATAGGCGTTTGAGGGGCGTTTTTAACGCCCCTCAAATGCCTGCTTTTAAAGCCAGTGTGCCTTACTGATGTATATTCAGAACTTCTTACAAAAAACAAAAGCACAAAAGCATTTAGGCTGCTTTCACACTGGGGCGGTATTCAGGCGTTACAGCGCTAAAAATAGCGCCTGTGTAGCGCCTGAAAAAAACCGGCCCCTTCCCCTCCAGTGTGAAAGCCGGAGGGCTTTCACACTGGAGCGATGCGCTGGCAGGACGGTGAAAAAAGTCCTGCTAGCCGCATCTTTGCAGCGGTGTATTCACCGCTCCTATACCGCTCCTACCCATTGAAATCAATGGGACACCGCGGCAATACCGCCGGCAAAGCGCCGCTGCAGCGGCGCTTTGCGGGCGGGTTTAACCATTTTTCGGCCGCTAGCGGGGGTTAAAACCACCCCGCTAGCGCCCGCAGACCGCCGCTAAAACGACGATAAAGCGCTGCTAAAAATAGCGGCGCTTTACCGCCGACGCCGCTCCCGCCCCAGTGTGAAAGCAGCCTTACAGCAACATAAAAGCAAAGGGTAGGCAAAATATGAGTAATTCAAAGTCACTGGTCTCTTTCAAAATGCCTATAACCAGTGGACAATTTGCACATCCAAGCTTCTGCATCTCCTACAGATATCCTGCTGACATATTTTAGAATAGTGTCATATATCCCTTAACAATTCACAGCAACAAGAATTGTGAGACATAAAAACAAATATTGGAATTCATTATCTATTGAACTGAGAATGCACCAAATCTGAACCTCCTTTTGCAGAGCTGCATTGCATAAATTGAGTAGTGTCATTTTTTTATTTTGTTAGACATATACACTACTGTGCACATGGCAGATGTAAAAAAAAATCTGTAAATTAAGAATGCTTTCAGAAATAGTGTTAATTTATTTTTATCAGTTACCAAAATGGAAAGTAAATGAACAGAACAGAAATCCATATCAGAATTAAACCAGCATGAATTCTTCTACAGTTGCACACTGTTTTTGAAGGAACTTGGCATGTAGGTTGTTCCAAACTTCTCGGAGAACTAACCACAGATCTTCTGTAAATGTGGGCTGCCTCAAATTCATCGGCCTCTTTATGTAATCCCAAACAGACTTGATGTTGTTCATATCAGGGCTCTGTGGGGGCCAAACCATAATTTCAAGGACTCCTTGGTCTTTTTTACACCGATGATATTTCTTAATGACATTAGCTGCATGGTTTGGGTTTTTGTCCTACTACAGAATAAATTTGGGGCCAATCACATGCTTCCCTGACAGTATGGCATGATGGATAACTATCCTACTCAGTACTGTACCGCTGTCCAACCCTTAAGAATTGATGCTGGTTTGAAACCAAAGGGTAGTCATACCAAATATTGATTTGATTTAGATTTTTCTTCTATTTGCTCTCTTTGCATTTTGTAAATTGATAGAAATAAACAATTAAATTATGTATTTTCTCAAAGCATTCTTACTTTACAGAAGGGTTTCTCAACCAGAGGTTGCTAAGAGTTCCTTGGGCAATTTTTGCTTCTCTGATAAGTTCTCACTGACACCATTCATCTTTTTACTGTATCTGCAAGGGGGTTATTCTTCCCAATGCCCACAAATGTAAGGAGCATTCTTCCCACTGACCATCAAACCAATGTATCACGAGTTGTAGATATAGTAATAGTACAGTGTAGTAATAATGTGTTTATAAGGTTGAAAAAGGCTTCTTTACATTTATATTTAACTTTTGCACAGTATTGTATATTTGGATTTTTAAAGGATCATTTGATGTTGAATATATTGGTTGAAAACTTTATAACAATTTATATTGTTTTATTAACCACCAAGTTAGGGGCAAGATTTGGTAATAAAGAAAACATATCTAACCACTTATGGACCGCCTGTCGTTATAAGTCGCTACTTTAACGTTAAATACCGTTATGGAGTGAAGGGCCACCTCTTTGGGGTGCTTCGGCTTAGGACACAATGATTGTAATACAATGTCCTCATTGATATGAAAAGCCGAGACCACCTTCGGTAGAAAGGACGGTTGCGGATGCAACACCACCTCATCCCTGTGGATGACCAGATAAGGCGACTTGCAAGACAAGGCCACCAATTCCGAAACCTCCTCCCTGATATTTTCAAACGGCGGTTTTTGAAGCGCCGACAACACCAGGTTCAAATCCCATGGGGGTAACGGTGGGCGCACCGGAGGGAGTACATGTCGTACCCCCTGAACGAAGGTACCCACTAAGGAGTGCAATGCCAGGGGCCGTTGAAAAAAAAGACAGCCAGGGCTGAGATCTGCCCCTTGATGGTGCTCAATGCCAATCTCTGGTCTACTCCTCGCTGGAGAAACAACAGGATCCACCGAAGTATGTGAGCGACCTCCCGAGCAGCGGCTGCGCTTCTTGTTCCCCCATGGTGATTTATGTATGCCACCGCCGTGGCGTTGTCCAACTGAATCCTGATCGGACGGCCTTGAAGACTCACCAACCATGTGTGGAGACACAGCCTGATTGCTCTCAATTCAAGCAGATTGATTGGCAACTCAAATTTTACCGTCGACTGAACCCCCATCACTCCACCCCAGTCAGATAGACTGGCATCCGTAGTGACCATCTACTTCAGAGGAAGGAACGATTTTGCGGACTGAATCACCGGGGACCTCAACCACCAGATCAGAGAGTCCCTGACTGGTTGGCTCACCTGGATCTGTTAATCCAGAGACAACTGAGACTTGTCCCATTTTAACAAGATCTCCTTCTGCAGTACTCTGGTGTGGAACTGGGCGTAAGGTACTGCCTAGAAGGAGGCTACCATGAGCCCCAGTACTCGCATGCAAAACCAGAGCGACGACCGCTTGTGGTTCATCAGCAGTTTCACCGCGGATCTGAGAGTCTGCAATTTGTCTGAAGGGAGAAAAACTCTTGCTTCCCTGGAGTCCAACAGCAAACCTAGGTACTCCAGGCACTGGGTCGGCACAATCACCGACTTCTTTAGGTTCAACAGCCACCCAAATTCTCGCAGGGTCTGCATGGTCCACGACTGGAGGAGCCGACCACTTTTTGAGAACGCTTTTCTCAAAGGGGTAACGTACCGCCATGTATTTAGGGACCACAAAGGTCCGTTGCGGGCGACCCCATTCCTTGTAAATGAACTTATCAAAATAAGTCAGATACGGGAACACCTTAGGTAAATGTGCTGGCTTGCGGGACCTAAAAGGGACCGGTATATCAGCAGAAGGATCCGCTGGCTCCTGAATCTTCAGGGTATCACGCACAGCTGTGATAAGCTCCAACTAGCACTTTGTCACGCACGGGCCCGGACGGGGACTCATCCTCACTGTCCGAACGGTCCTGGTCAGCGTCATCTGACAAGACAGAGCAGGGGTCACCGGCCTCAGCAGGACCCGAGTCTGCGTCAGAGCTCTCCCCAGAGGATGGGGGGCAGGGGCCACATTTTAGCACCTTCCTTCCCATGTACCGCCTCTATCTTGGCAACAAACAAATTGAGGACCACCGTAAGGGTGTCCATAGGGACCGCGCAGTCCGCAGGTGACCCGGTTGCAATTGCCTGGATTTCAGGGGAAGAAACACCAGTTTCTGAAGCCATGCTGACCCTACCCTGCCTGCCACCCAAAGGGGACTTAGGACAGTGACAGTCCCACCCTCCCGCTGCCGCTGACTGATGGGCTCTAACCCGCTGGACTCACCACCCTGGGCAGTTCCGTGCTGTATTATTGCAGTGCCTGATGATCCCCAGCGCTCCCAGATGCAGAGATAGCAAAACTGTGTCGGTGGCCGGCCGGTCGCACAATCAGTGAACGATCGGTGAGCGATCTGACACGTGTCCAGAATCACAGGATAAACCTCCTAGCGCTCTGTGATAACCAAACAGGAAGCTGAGGGCACAGGGGCTGCTGCTAGAGCACAAAAAACGCAGTCCGGCTACCAAAAAATGTCCGCCAGTGTTCTAATAGAGAATCACTAGGAAAATGGCCACTTGAAGCCAGAAGCCTGTCTGACCCTTGCCCATACTTAAAATGGCCACCGAACAGAGCTATGAGGGAGTAGAGTGAACATGTGGCAGACACAGCTCTGCACCAACACAGGGGCAGACTACACAGGCATCCAGCGGGACTAAGCTGCAGGACCCAGGCACCCAGAATAGCTAAACCCCCAGGTGAGAGCCCAGGCACACACACACCACTCAGCACATGTACACCCCCCCCCCCCCGTGAGGGGGGGAAAGGAGGGGAGTTAGGGACAGAGAAAAGAGTGGGTGAGGGGGTCCCCCGAATTGACCTGGGAATTCCCAACTGCTCCACCCTGCCGAGGCTAGGAGAGCTGTACTTACCAGTCCTGAAGAGCTGGGGGACATTCCACGGTAGTCAGCTCCTGATCAGTACAGGGAAGACTACCGGCCCGGCATACTGTGACGCAGACTTTAGTAGCCCGGTCATATGTATGCCCCGGAGCATAAAGCTCACGACCACCTCTGGAGCCGAGTTATGTCGTGGCCTGCCGAGCAGTAGCTGCGACCTGCACACGCTCGATGGCCGGACTGGGGAGACTACAAGGATAAGTGAACCAGCCTGTCACCCAGCCGGCTGTTGATAGAAGATCACAGGATCATTCATCTTGCGCAAAAAGCCAAGCTTCTGCATAAAAAAAAAACACGGACCTATGGGCCCACAGGGTTCCTAGGTCTTATCTCCTCACTAGGCAAGAAAAAAACTGAGTGGGGGTTGTAGCCTAGGGACCGCCCCCCTGGGCGGAACTGAAAGTTCTGAAGTGTTGTGTTACAACTTTGCCTAGTATCTCCAGTGATAGAGCTGACAACCCATTTTGTTACAGAGAGGAGCGGTCGGTCTGTGAATATGAGAAATGTTTTGTTTTTTTTAAATGCGCCACCTCCTCTGTAACTCAAAACATACAACCTGTAGAACTTTTTAAACGTCGCCTATCAAGATTTTTAGGGTAAAAGTTTGTCGCCATTACACCAGTGTGACATGTTGGGTATCAATTTACTCGACGTAACATTATCTTCCACAATATACAAAAAAATTGGGCTAACGTTACTGTGGTCTTCAAAAAAGTGTATTTTTCCCCCAAAAAAGTGCTCTTGTAAGACCGCTGCGCAAATACGGTGTGACAAATTATTGCAACGACCGCAATTTTATTCTCTAGGGCAGGGGTCTCAAACTGGCAGCCCTCCAGCTGTTGCGGAACTACAAGTCCCATCATGCCTCTGCCCATAGGAGTCCTGCTTGTAACGATCAGCCTTGCAATGCCTCATGGGAATTGTAGTTCTGCAACAGCTGGAGGGCCACCAGTTTGAGACCCCTGCTCTAGGGTGTTAGAAAAAAAAATGTATAATGTTTGAGGGGGTTCTAAGTAATTTTCTAGCAAAAAAAAAAAAGTTTTTAACTTGTAAATAGGGATGAGCCGAACACCCCCCGGTTCGGTTCGCACCAGAACTTGCGAACGACCCCCGCGTTCGGTACGAACGTTAGAACCCCATTGAAGTCTATGGGACTCGAACATTCGAATTGGAAAGTGCTAATTTTAACGGCTAATATGCAAGATACTGTCCTAAAAAGGGTTTGGCGACCTGCCTCCTGCCTCAGGGGACATGGGTCACTGCAAAAAAAAGTTTTAAAAACTACCGTTTTGGCGGGAGCACTGATTTTAATGACGATTAAAGTGAAAAAAAAAAGTGAAATATTCCTTTAAATATGGTGCCTGGGGGGTGTCTGTAGTATGCCTGTGAAGTGCCACGTGTTTCCCGTGTTTAGAACAGTCCCTGCACAAAATGACATTAAACGGAAATAACACCATTTAAAACTGCTTGCGGTTTTAATGTTATATCTGGTTCCTGCAATATGGTTGAAAATCATTGAGAAAAATGGCATGGGTAGCCCTCCCTGCCCATTACCAGCCTATTTGGGTCTTGTACGCATATTAAGGGGAACCCCGTACCCATATTAAAAAAAGGAAATGCGTGTGGCCCCCAGGCCCTATATACTCAGAACAGCAGTATACAGGCGGTGCAAACAAGACAGGGACTGTGTAGGTTTGTTGTGTTAAGTTGAATCTGTTTGTCATTTTCAACCGGTACATTTTTAAAGTGTAGCTCCAGTCAAAAAAACTATCTTTAAGCTTTTTGGAAAACATAGGGAAGGGTTATCACCCCTGTATAATTTGTTTTGTCGTCCATCTTTTTTCATCTCACTTGCTGCTGTCTCCTTGCGTTTGCAAGTAGGAGATGTTTGTAAGTTGGATGTTTGAAAGTAGGGGCCTGCCCTATATTATAGCGGTATGTACTGGGTACAGAGCACGCAGACAGCACGCACTATCTCCTAACACTACTGACTGCAAGCTCTATTATTAACCACTTGTTAGCCCAATGTTTGCATAAAGTGAAAGATGAAGTTATGCTGAGTAAATAGATATCAAACATGTCACTCTTCAAAATTGCACATGCCCGTGGAATGGCGCCAAACGTCGCTACTTAAAAAATCCCCATAGGCGACGCTTTAAATTTTTTTTTACTGGTTACATGTTTTGAGTTGCAGAGGAGGTCTAGGACTAGAATTATTGCTCTCGCTCTAACATTCTCGGCGATACCTCACATCTGTGGCACATGCGAGCACATGGGGACATGGGCGCTTTAATTTTTATTTTATTTTTTTATTGTTCATTTTACTTTATTTATTTTAGTTTGACATTTTTTTTCCCAAAAATATATTTTTGATCACTTTTATTCCTATTACAAGAAATGTAAACATCCCTTGTAATAGGAATATGGGGTGACAGGTCCTCTTTACAGTGAAATCTGGGGGGTCAATATGACCCCACATCTCACCTCTAGGCTGGGAAGCCTGAAATAAAAAATAAAAAAAATATTCTGGCTTTGATCGTACTGGAGAGTTGGTAGAAGCACCGGAGGGCGGTGAGGGGTGGGGGGCGTCTATGGCTGGGTATTTCAGGGTATCACTGAGTATGGCTGGGTATCTCTGAGTATGGCTGGATATGGCAATTTATGGCAGGGTATTACAGAGTATTGGCGGGGTATTGGCGGGGTACTACAGAGTAATAGCAGGGTACTGCAGAGTATTGGGGGTACTGCAGAGTATTGGGGGGTACTGCAGAGTAATGGGGGTTACTGCAGAGTAATGGGGGTACTGCAGAGTAATGGCGGGGTACTGCAGAGTAATGGCAGGGTACTTCACTGCAGAGTAATGGCGGGGTACTGCACTGCAGAGTAATGGCGGGGTACTGCAGAGTAATGGCCGGGTACTGCAGAGTAATGGCAGGTTACTGCACTGCAGAGTAATGGCGGGGTACTGCACTGCAGAGTAATGGCGGGGTACTGCAGAGTAATGGCCGGGTACTGCAGAGTAATGGCAGGGTACTGCACTGCAGAGTAATGGCGGGGTACTGCACTGCAGAGTAATGGCCGGGTACTGCAGAGTAATGGCCGGGTACTGCAGAGTAATGGCAGGGTACTGCACTGCAGAGTAATGGCGGGGTACTGCACTGCAGAGTAATGGCGGGGTACTGCACTGCAGAGTAATGGCGGGGTACTGCACTGCAGAGTAATGACGGGGTACTGCAGAGTAATGGCAGGGTACTGCACTGCAGAGTAATGGCGGGGTACTGCACTGCAGAGTAATGGCGGGGTACTGCAGAGTAATGGCCGGGTACTGCAGAGTAATGGCAGGGTACTGCACTGCAGAGTAATGGCGGGGTACTGCACTGCAGAGTAATGGCGGGGTACTGCAGAGTAATGGCGGGGTACTGCAGAGTAATGGCAGGGTACTGCAGAGTATGCACTGGTATTGCAGAGTATTGGCAGGGAATTGAGGGGTTAAATTCGGTGAGCAGCGATGTGGGCACTGCAGATGCAGCCCACATCGCTGCTGACACCGATCTCTTTCCCCTCCGCTGTACCGATCGGTACAGAAAGGGGAGGGAGGAACAGGCGTCATAACATGACGCCGGTTTGTTTCCAAGTGATCACTCCGTCATTTGACGGAGCAATCATGTGGTAAACGGCCGCTATGAGCGGCCGTTTACCGTGATGCGCCGGGTCCTATGGACCCGGCGATCACGGATGCTCTCGAGTGCGCACACCTCGGGGCACGCGAGAGCAGAATTCTGGGAGGCCGTTAATTAACGGCCTCTCTGAGTTAAACAACCGCCCTGAAGCCGTTAATCGGCAATGGGCAGTTGTTAAGTGGTTAAAGCTAGATCACTAGCTATATAGGTGAGGTGAATATAGTGGTGTATACTGCAGTCAGGGCACAGACAACAACCACTACACAGCAGCAAGATAGGAAATCAGCCAAAAACGATTGGTGTGTACTGTGTTGAAGGTACACAGAACACCCACTGCTTCAGATGCAAAGTAACACACTACAGGAGGCCGCCTTAAAGGCGGCCTTATATAGTGTGGGGCGTGCACTACACAGCCTGAGCTATGATTGGCCACAGGCAGGATGCCTGTGGCCAATCATGGCTCTCCTCGCTGCCGGCGCTGCGATTGGCCAAGCATGCGGGGTCACAGTGCATGCTTGGCCAATCATCGGGCAGCAATGCACTGCGCCAACGCAGTGCATTTTGGTCCGCGCGTGCGTCACTCGAATTTTGGCGCGAACGGCCAAAACGTTCGGAATTCGCCGAACGCACGAACAGCCAATGTTCGAGTCGAACGTACGTTCGACTCGAACACGAAGCTCATCCCTACTTGTAAACAACAAATCTCAGAAAGAGGCTCGGCCCTTAAGTGGTTAAATGAACCAGTCAGAGGGAAATAGTACACGAACTAGCACCATTATGCAACATCAGGTATCACAATATGCAGTTACATGCACTTTTCATCTAATCAGGTTTCAGCGCACCCTAAAAAAACAAAAAAAAAACCCCCAAAAAAACAAAAAAGGATAAATTAGGTATGCAAATAGCCATGTTTGTCCCAAGTAAGAGCATCAATATGCCACCAGCATTTCACAATGTGCCTTCAATGTCCGTGTCCTGAATTCTAATATTTAGAAAGGGTGCTTAGACTCTAAGCCTAGTTGATATTTGTATGTAAGGCAATATCCTTGACCTCATTTTCTCTCACCTTTGTACTCCATGCAACCTCTCTAACTATCCATTCTCTCCCTCTGATCACCACCTTATTAGCTTCACCCTCTCCCTCTCCTTCACCTCCACTCCCTCCAACCGCCTTAAAGTTACCCGCAGAAACCTACGTCATCTCAACCCTTCTCTTCTCTGCTATCTCACCCCTATCCTACAACGCTTCACTTCTAGCCTCACTGGCCCCCCCTCACTGCACATAGAATCAAGCCTGACCCCTTCAACTTTGGCAAACAGATGTTACTAGAAGTCTGAAAAAACATAGTCGTGCCCATGAGCGCCTGTGGCATAAGACCAAGTCTCAGAGAGATTTCAACCAATATAAATCTGCCCTCCAAAAATAAAATTCCAGCCTCCTCTCTGCCAAGCAGACCTATTTTATCACTCTCATATGTAACTTATCATCCCGTCCCAGTCAACTCTTCTCTACCTTCAACTCTATACTTCGACCTCCACTGCCTCCCCCTGCCAATCACTCACTGCCCAGGAGTATGCCAATCACTTCAAACAGAAGATTCATACAATTTGCGCCTAGATCTCTACTGTTCCGATACCCTCCACGCTTTACACTTCATTACTTCCCTCTTTCAACCCCACCACTATAGACGAAGTTGCTAAACTACTTGGTAATTTCCACCTTACCACCTGCCATCTGGATCCTGTTCCCTCACAAATGCTACGTTCACCCTCTGACTCTATGCTACACTCTCTAACCCACATCTTCAATCTCTCCCTCTCTTCTGGCATCTTCCCCAACTCTCTAAAACATGCACTTGTCAGACCCAAACTTAAAAAGCCCTCACTGGACCCATCCAATCTCAACAACCTACGCCCCATCACCTTGCTCCCCTTCTTATCCAAACTCCTCGAACCGACTGAGCGTCCACCTTGCTGATAATAGCCTTCTTGATCCACTTCAGTCTGGATTTCGTCCTCAACACGCCACAGAAACTGCTCTCCTAAAACTAACAAACGATCTACTAATGGCCAAAACCAATCGACATTATTCTGTACTCCTACTAGTGGATCTCTCTTCTGCCTTTGATACGGTTGACCACCCCCTCCTCCTCAAAACTCTACACCTTTGGTCTCCGTGACTGTACTCTTCGCTGGTTCTCTTCCTACTTATCCAAACGCACCTTTAGAGTTTCTTAAAACTTGACTTCCTCCTCTCCTCTTCCTTTCTTTGTTGGGGTCCCCAAGGTTCTGTTCTTGGACCACTCCTATTTTCAATCTACACCTCCTCCCTAGGTCAACTGATAGCCTCCCATGGCTTCCAATACCATCTCTACGCTGATGACACCCACATCTATTTCTCTACCCCTCAGCTCACTCCCTCTGTCTCCTCACGTATCACTAATTTACCATCAGATATATCAGTCTGGATGGCACACCACTTCCTCAAACTCAATCTATCCAAAACTGAACTTATAATTTTTCCTCCCTCATATGCCCCCTTCCCTTGATCTCACTGTCAAAATAAGTGGCACAACCATAAGCCCATCCCTACATGCCAAGGTTCTAGGTGTAGTCCTGGACTCTGAACTCTCCTTCAAGCAACACATCCAGTCACCATCCAAATCCTGCTGCCTCAACCTCTGCAACATCTCCAAAATACACCCCTTTCTAACCTATGACACAAAAAGGTCTTAATTCACTCGCTGGTCATCTCCTGCCTCGACTACTGCAACTCCCTTCCCATTGGCTTACCTCTACATAGTCTATCACCTCTTCAATCCATCATGAATGCTGCTGCCAGACTCATCCACCTTACCAATCACTCTGTCTGCTACTCCTCTCTGTCAATCCCTGCACTGGCTTACGCTCGGCCAAAGAATTAAATTCAAAATACTAACAACTACGTACAAAGCCATTCACAATTTCACCCACAGCTACATCACTAGCTTAGTCTCCAAGTCTCGTTCTCTTCGTTCCTCTCAAGACCTTCTGCTCTCTAGCTCCCTCATCACCTCCTCCCATGCTCGCCTCCAGGACTTTTCCGAAGCCTCTCCAATCCTATGGAATACCCTACCCCAATCTGTCTGCCTATCTCCTACTTCATCAGCTTTTAGACGATCCCTGAAAACCCTTCTCTTCAGAGAAGCCTACCCACACCTAACAACTGTATTTTCATTTTCTCCATCAACTCATCCCCCATAGTTATTACCTTTTGTTTCAACTTGACCCTCCCTTCTAGATTGTAAGCTCTAACGAGCAGGGCCCTCTAGTCCCTCCTGTATTGGTTTGTAATGTAAGTGTATTGTCTGCCCCCATGTTGTAAAGAGCTGCGCAAACTTTTAGTGCTATATAAATCCTGTATAAAAATAATAATTTGTATATTGCATCTGGATTGGTTCACTAGAAAAAACAAAGATAGAATCCCAGTGGAATGCAACACAAGCATCAAAATAGTTTTTTCCTCTCTGCACAACCAGATGGATTCATATTCTGGATGCTAGCATTTTTTTGCAGTTGAATTCAAGCAATCCTAAGGTATCTTACTACATAATAATGGATTACCGTATTTGCCGGCGTATAAGACGACCCGGCATATAAGACGACCCCCTAAAAACCTGCACAGTTAAAATGTTTTGCCCGTACTCACCGTTTAAGACGACCCCCGATTCCGAGGCTTCCGACGCTTCATATCCCTCTTCTTCTTCGTTCTTGCTGGAGCCATTTCCTTCTTCCTTCTGGTGCTGGAGCCAATCACGGCGAGCAATGTATTCTATTAATGAATACAAAGCCTGCTGGGATTGGCGGAGGCTGTTACATCATCAGCCCGCGCCTCACTCTCAAAGCCAATCGGAGCAGGCTACTGTGTGTAGCCTGCTCGGATTGGCAGAGATTGCTGCTCCAATCCGAGCAGGCTCTGTATTCATTTGAATACATCGCTCACTGGGATTGGTTCAGTGGTATATACTGTATGTAGCCGAAGCTACATACAGTATTACCGGACAGCCAGAAGGCATCCCAGCAGCGGACCCGGCGTATAAGACGACCCCTCCTTTTTGCTCAGTTTTTTTAAGTGTAAAAGGTCGTCTTATACGCCGGCAAATACGGTATATGCCATTTCCAAACTGAACTGTCAAGTTTACTTTAAATTGGCTTCAAAGAGTTAGGGCCCCTTAAGTGATTTGGTTAGCGGTCATGGGCCACAATGAACTATGGGGTTTTTACCCCCCTAAACTGCAAATGTATATGAGCCCTTGCTGTCCTGAGCCCCCTATAAGGCTGCTTTCACACAAACATGCTGCGGTTTACCCACACTATGGGTGCAGCGTAGTCCACCTGCGGCTTTCCTGCAGGCTAGCTGCACTTTGCTATAGACTGCCATTACATCTTGTGGGTGTAGTTCACTTTCTGAAAGAGCACCAAATTTGCAAGATATAATAGAAGTCTATGGCTCAGTGCAGCGAACCTGCAGGAAAACCACAGGTGCACTGTGCTGCACCCGCAGATCAGTGTGAAAGCAACCTAATAGTTAAGTCTTTTTCTTTTATAGGATGCCAATATGCTCATTGCAAAAGCTAATATGCCTATTGTATGTGGTGTTTAATACACTGACTAGGGCCGAAATAACGAATAGATTATGAACATAGTTGTCAACTATTTTCATAATCGATTAATCGGACAGCCAATTAGTTGGCCTGCATACAGAGTGCATTATTTGTTTACATATCAGGAAATACAGTGCAGCACATATAGCTCAGTACACCGTCCATACAGGTCAGTAAGTGCCTGAGAACTTGTGAAAGTGTGAGGAGCAATGCCTCATGGGACATGTAGTCCTGGGCAGCAAGTGAGTGGTTCTACTTTTACCAATATTGTGCATTATATTTAAAATGAGCATATCCATGAAGGAAAAAAAAAAAGTCTCAGCTTCTATCTCCCTTCCACTCACAAAATGCCCATATATCCTATTTCTGGGTGTATTTATTATAAATATATATATATATATATATATATATATATATATATATATATATATATATATATTATACATTATTACTTTCACTTTTTTACAGTATAAATTAACCCTTTATAGTAGCGATTTTCTTCTCGTTCTTGTACTATAAAGTTTTAATTACATTTTTTTAACCACATTATGACAGGTGATACAAATAAAAGTATGCTGCTGCTACTAAACGTCTTAGGCCTGGTTTACACCCATGCGTTTTTTTGGTGCTTTTTTTTTTTTTTGCAGAAACACACTATAGGACACATTCACATCTAAGGTTTTTTCAGCCACTGCAAATTTGGAAAGGGTCAGTTACTTTTTTTCAACACAAAACTGTGCTTTTTTGGTTCAATATACTTCAATGGAGAAGCTGCATAAAAGCATGCAGTGCATTTTTTGCAGCAAAACGCAAATTGCAGCAAAATCGTGTGTTCAAAAAGCACTGTAGAAATGGATCAAAGCAAACTGCATAGTTGTGAACCAAGCCTTATGCTGGTTATACACGTAGCGATTTTCGGACGAGAATATTCATATGAAAAATCTTTGCACATACGCTGAATGAAAGAAAGTTGTTTGAAATTTTCATTTTCTTTTAACATACAGTTTTAAAATGAATGTCATTTCTGAACGAAAACCATATACTCTGTCTGAAAATTCCTTTGGAACAAGAAGTTTTTTTATACTGCTCCCCTGAATTTTACTATCACTGTGGTTGACAACAAACGTCAATTTGACCCCACTAACAATTAGAAAATGGAACAAACGTTCTTAAAATGACTTTTTTTAAAGGAAGACATTGTTTTTGTATGGCCAGCATATAATATATTACACTTCTGTCTGAAAAGCGGCAAAACAGTCTAATTTGTTTTTTCTTTAAATAAAAAAAATTGGATATGTGTCTGATGGTATTTACCAAATTCAACCTCTAATAGTATCTTTTGTCTGTTATTCTCGGAGTGGATTCGAGATTTCGCTCCCTAACCATATGGCTGGATATTTATATTTACCACTGCATAGAGATATATTTAAGAATTGCTTTTTTTTTTAAAGCTTTACATATTAACCACCTCGTGCCCGCCCTATAGCCGAATGACGGCCGTAGAGCAGGCGCGTTTGTCCGGGTGGTCGTCCCTGGACGTCCTGATGTTTACTTTCGCAATGCGCGCCGCCGGGGGGCGCGCATCGCGGAAGTTCTGTGTTCGCCGTGTCCCCCGGGGACAGGCAAACACAGATCGCTGTAAACGGCCAATCACAGTGGCCGTTTACAGCGTGATCGGCGTGTCCAATGGGAGATGATCTCATATGTAAACATATGAGATCATCCCTCAGCGCCGCTCTCCCTCCTCACACAGACAGTGTGAGAGGGGAGAGATGAACGGCTGCAGCGGCAGCCGTTCTGCCTCGAGTAAAAAAAAAAAAGTGCCATCCTCCCCCAGCAGTGCCATCCGCCCCAGTGCCATCCGCCCCAGTGCCATCCACCCCAGTGCCACCTGCCCCCAGTGCCATCCACCCCAGTGCTACCTGCCCCCAGTGCCATCCACCCCAGTGCCACCTGCCCCCAGTGCCACCGGCCCCCAGTGCCATTTGTCCCCAGTGCCATCTGTCATCAGTGCCACGTATAAGTGCCATCTGTCATCAGTGCCACGTGTCATCAGTGCCACATAGTGCCATCTGTCATCAGTGCCACGTATTAGTGCCATCTGTCATCAGTGCCACGTATTAGTGCCATCTGTCATCAGTGCCACGTATCAGTGCCATTTGTCATCAGTGCCACCTGTCAGTGTCACGTGCCATCTGTTGTCAGTGTCACGTGTCATCAATGCCACTTATCAGTGCCATCTGTCATCAGTGTCACGCGTCATCGGTGCCATGTATTAGTGCCATCTGTCATCGGTGGCACGTATTAGTGCCACGTATTAGTGCCATCTGTCATCAGTGCCACGTATTGGTGCCATGTGTCTTAAGTGCCACGTGTCATCAGTGCCACATATTAGTGCCATCTGTCATCAGTGCCACATATTAGTGCCATCTGTCAGTGCCACGTGTCATCAGTGCCACGTATAAGTGTCATCATTGCCACGTATCAGTGCCATCTGTCATCAGTGTCACGTGTCATTGTCCTGGTGCTTCAAAAGTGTAATAAATAGTCAACAAGTTAGATGTGTAATTTATGTTCCTAGAACACATGATGGCGCTACCTGCATGTTGGGCCCCTCTATGTGGCCAGGCTGTGAAAAAGTCCCACACATGTGGTATTGTAATACTCAGGAGGAGTAGCAGAATTTTTTGGGGGGTGTCATTTGTCATTTGTGACAATGACAATTTTGTGGAGAAAAAAAAATGAAAAATCTTAATTTTGCAAAGAATTGTGGGAAAAAAATGACAACATCAAAAAGCTCACTATGCCTCTTACTAAATACCTTGGAATGTCTACTTTCCAAAAAGGGGTCATTTGGGGGGTATTTGTACTTTCCTGACTTGTTCGGGTCACAAGAAGCGACATAGGCCACCAGTACATCAGATGTGATAAATTTTGTGCGATTCGCACCACAGCTTGTAGACTCTCTAACTTTCACAAAGACCAAATAATATCCACTAATTTGGGTTATTTTTACCAAAGATATGTAGCAGTATAAATTGTGGCCAAAATTTATGAAGAAAAATTAATAATTTGCATAATTCTGTCACAGAAACAAAAATATGCGTTTTTTTTCAAAATTTTCGGTCTTTTTTCATTTATAGCGCAAAAAATAAAAACCTCAGAGGTGATCAAATACCACCAAAAGAAAGCTCTATTTGTGGGAAAAAATGGACAAAAAATTCATTTGGGTACAGTGTTGCATGACTGAGTAATTGTCATTCAAATTGTGAGAGCACCGAAAGCTGAAAATTGGTCTGGGCAGGAAGGGTGTTTAAGTGCCCAGTAAGCAAGTGGTTAAGTAAATTATACACCAACTTTTTTTAAGGTTATTATCCAAATAATTAAACCTAACAATACTAATCCAACAAATCAATTATGAAAATAATAGTTTGTTGCAGCCCTACTGTCACTGAGATCATCAGTAAAGGCAAGGACCAATTATTGCACTGTTCTGCAGCCCATCACCCTAATTAAGGCGGCAGCATGCAGTATTCATATAAATGTATCATATAGACTGAATGCCTAACTCCTGGTATTTGTCCAGCCTTGCATTAGTGTTAACAAAACCTTTGCATTAAGAGGGGAAAAAAACTGCAGTAGGGATTATTTCTGCAATTCTCTCTAGATTGTGTTAGTGATACAAACACAATTTTGGTCTACAGAAAGAGTCCATATTTTCAGTTACCAGGTAAATAAAGATCTACAATCACAGTCTATGCTATAGGTATCTTCAAATACAAAGTACAATGCAAGTATAAAATAACATGTTTCTAGAAATTTACAATGGAGGGGTTTTACAGGAAAAATAGAAATTGTTCGTCTTACTTGGACCCCTAAGACCCAAAGAGCCTTTGAACAAAGTTATGCCGCTTACACATGACCGGTTTTTCCATCAGAATAAATTCTGACGTTTTTTCTGACGGAGTTCCAACGGATTTCCTCTGAAACAGACTTGCCTACACACAATCACAGCAAAGTCTGATCGTTTAGAACGCGGTGATGTACAATACGTACGACGGGACTAGAAAAAGTTCAATAGCCTGTATGCCGATAGCTGCCCTTGCATTGTTTCTGGTCCGTTGGAACAGTATACAGACGAACGGTTTTCTCAATAGGAATTGATTCAGTTGGAAAGATTTAAAGCGGAGGTCCACCCTAAAATGGACCTTCCGCTCATCGGATTCCTCCCCCCCTCCGGCGCCACGATTGGCACCTTTCAGGGGGGAGGGGGGTGCAGTTACCTGGATAATCCAGGTAACTGCACCCACTTCCGAGCTAGCTCTCTGCGGAAAGGGGCGTACATTACGCCCCTTTCCGCAAGTGCCCGCCCCCTTCCGCAAGTGCCCCGCTGCCTGCTGGGAAACACACAGATCCCAAAGGCAGCGGGGACCGTCCTCATTGCGCAGCGCGGCTCGCGCATGCGCAGTAGGGAACCGGGAAATGAAGCCGAAAGGCTCCATTTCCTGATTCCCATACCCAAGATGGCGGCGGCAGCACTCGAGTGTCGATCTAGAGATCGGCTTCGGGTGCCGACATCGCGGGCGCGCTGGACAGGTAAGTGTCACTATTTTAAAAGTCAGCAGCTGCAGTATTAAATTCTGGCTTATTTTCCCTGCAAAGGTAAAGCATAATGGGCTATTATGCATCGCATAGTAGCCCATTATGTGTCACTTACCTGAAACCGAAGTCTGCAATGTCACCCTTGTCCACACTAGCAGGGAGCGTCCATCTTCACCCCTCTTCCTTCTGGGGCCATGAACTCCAGCTCTGTGACTGGCCGGAGTCGCGTGGCGTCACTCCCGCGCACGGGAGCTGCCAGTCACGGTATGACCCCTATTAGAAACAGCACGATGTGCCCTTTATAACGTGCGCATGCCCCAAAGTCATCGGCTTTTTCGTAAATATCTCCTAAACCTCCATGGTTTCCAGCACCTACAGGTAAGCCTTAATATAGTCTTACCAGTAGGTAAATGTGGTTAACAGGGTGTACAACTGCTTTAAGGAATGTCCGTTTTATTTTGACAGTAAAATGGTCTTTTTTTAAAGAGAATACTGCACCACAACAGTGAGCCTAGCATACTCGAATAGGTCTTGCTTTGTGGCAGTACCGAACACAATGGGGGGGATAATTTTTGCTGCACTCAATGGCACAACTGCCTATTTTTATAAGCCCCAACCACAGGGTGGCATCTATCTATAGAGGCACAATGGAGACACTCTTGGGCAGAAGAACTGTCTAGAGAGGGTAGTGTTAGATGAACTAGTAGATTTAAATGGACTACATAAATTAACAAATGAAAGCCTAACTCTAGCTAACACTAAGCAGTTACAGAAAATGTTTCCTTTTAGAAAAAAGGTTGCAATTAAATGAATAAAAGCAGACCATTGTAAGGAATCATGCCAGGGTTTAAATGGTTTGTTACAAACCTCTAACAAACTTTTGCTGGACAGCTTGGTCCATTACAGAAAACTGAAAAATAACAGCAAGATCGACAGGTAAAATAAATTACAGGGGGGACTCAGAAAAACACCTTATTTACCATCATTCACGTTGCTATGTAAATAGTCTCTACTACTTTAGAGAGGAACTCCAGGCTCCTTCAGAAAAAAAATTAACAGTCAGCAGCTACAAATACTGTAGCGGTTGATTTAATATAAGGACACTTACCTGTCCATGGATCCCGCAATGTCCTTATTCAATGGGCTTCGGGTGTAGGCGCCGACATCAGTAGTAAGGGAAAATCACAAGTAAGTTTTTTAGTGCAATTGCAAATTACACGGCCGCCTGCAAAACTCTGCGGCCAAAACAGGCATCAGCCGATGCACCGACATCTACCTTGTAGAATTTTGTAAAGGTGTGAACAGACGAACCAAGTCGCCGCTTTACACACTTGAGCGACAGACGCTTGATGTCGGAAAGCCCAAGAGGTTCCAATTGCCTTGGTGGAATGGGCCGTGACCGGAAAGGGGGGCACCTGCCCCTTCAAGGTGTAGGCCTGAACCACAATCTGTCTGATCCACCTGGAAATGGTGGCAGATGAGACAGCCATGCCTTTTTTCGGACCAGCTACCGAAACAAACAGTCTGACTTCCGAAAGAGAGCCGTGGCAGACAAATATACCCTTAGAGCCCGGACCACGTCCAGGGAATGGAGGGCCACCTCCTTAGGATATGCCAGCTTAGGACACAAAGATGGTAACACAATGGGGGTTATTTACTAAAGGAAAATCCACTTTGCACTGAAAGTGTACTTGGAAGTAAAGTCGCTGTAGATCCGAGGTGGACATGCAAGGAAAATAAAAAATAGCATTTTAGCTTGCACATGATTAGATGATAAAATCAGCAGAGCTTCCACTCATTTCAGATCTACCCCTTAGATTTAGAGCGACTGCACTTCCAAGTGCACTTTCAGTGCACTTGCAGTGCAAAGTGGATTTGCCTTTCGTAAATAACCCCCAATGTCTTCATTGATGTGGAATGCCGAAACCACCTTCGGCAGAAAAGAAGGTTGCAGACACAACACCACCTTATCCTTATGGATAATCAGATAAGGCGCCTTACAAGACAAGGCTGCCAGTTCCTAAACCCTCCGGACCGATGTAATGGCCACTAGAAAGACCACTTTCTGGGAAAGAGTAAACAAGGGAATTTCTCTGATATTCTCAAGCGGCGGTTTCTAGAGCGCCAATAACACCAGGTTCAGATCACACGGGGGTAACGGTGGATGTACCGGAGGAACTACATGCCAAATCCCCTGAACAAAGGTGCTCACTAAAGAGTGAAAAAAGACAGCCAAGGCTGAAATTTGTCCTTTAATGGTTCTTAAAGCCAATTTCTGGTCTACTCCACGCTGTAGAAACGGTAAGATCCTGGATATGGAATAGGAGCGCGGACGCCATCCTTTCTCCTCACACATAGAGATGTAGGCCTTCCAGGTACGATGATATATCTTCCGAGAAGAAGATTTCCGTGCTTTTAACATAGTTGAAATCTGATTCAGATTTCGAGTCCGATAGACCCCGGTTCCTTAGTACCTGGCTCTCAACATCCATGCCGTTAAAACCAGCCACCAGGCACACTAGGTCAGCGTACCAGGGATGCTGAGGCCAATCTGGGGCAATCAGAATTACTGGAATCCCCTCGGCCTCCACTCTGCGGAGCAAACGCGGTAGTAGCTTTAGCGGTGGAAAGGCATAGATCAGTTTATAATGACCCCACGGTGCCACCAGCGCAGCTGACGCGTCTGCCCAAGGATCTCTTGTCCTGGACATGAATCTTGGCACCTTCCGATTGAGACAGGAAGCCAGGAGATGCACGTCTGGTGTGCCCCATCGCAGGCACAGTTGCCTGAACACCTCCGAATGCAGCGCCCATTCTTCTGGGTACAGTATCTGGCGACGTAGGTCATCCGCATGCCAGTTCTCCACTCCCGTGATGTAAATGGCCAATAGGGCGGTACCTAATAGGGCTCTGCTCACTGAAGGATGTGAGCGACCTCCCGTTCTGCAGCCGAGCTTCTTGTTCCTCCTTGATGATTGACGTATGCTACCGCCGTGGCGTTTTCTAACTGGATCCTGGACGTCCTCAAAGTCTCATCGACCATGTGGAGAGGCACAGCCTGATTGCTCGTATCTCAAGCACATTGTGTATTCCTCCCTCGACCAAAGGCCCTGGGTCGACTGCACTACCAGTACTCCACCCCAGCCGGTCAGGCTGGCGTCCATTGTGATCACTGTCCAATGTAGAGGTAGGAACTACTTCCTGGACTGAAGTGCCGGGATCCTCAGCCACCAGAGCAGGGAGTCCCTGACTGACTGGCTCACCTGAATCTGCCAATCCAGGGATAACGGAGATTTGTCCCATTTTGTCAAGATCTCCTTCTGCATGTCTCTGGTATAAAACTGGGCGTACGGCACAGCCTTGAATGAGGATACCATGAGCCCCAGGACTCGCATGCAGAAGCGTAGGGACAGCACCTGCGGTTCATCAACAGTTTTACCACGGCTCTGAGAGTCTGTAGCTTGTCTGAAGGGAGAAACACTCTCGCTTCCATGGAATCCAGCAGTAAGCCTAGGTACTCCAAACGTTGAGGTGGTATAAGCACGGACTTTTTTAGGTTCAACAGCCACCCAAAATCCTGCAGAGGTTGCATTGTGATTGCCACATCCTCCTTCAATTCTGATGCGGAAGATGCTCTCAGGTGGAGATCGTCTAGGTAACCTATGATCGCAATCCCATGTTGTCACAGCAACGCCAAAACTGGAGCCAATACCTTCGTAAAGACTCAGGGGGCTGATGCCAAGCCAAAAGGGAAAGCCACAAACTAGTAGTGGTCGTCCCCAACTGCGATACGCAGAAACCTCTGATGCCAGAGGCATATGGGTATGTGCAGGTATGCATCCTGGATGTCCAGAGACGCAAGGAAGTTCCGTTGATGGAGTGCAGCGAGTACTGAGCGAACTGAGTCCATTCTGAACCTCTGTACTTTCACAAAGCAATTAAGGGCTTTCAGGTCCAAGATTGGACATACTCCTTCCTTTTTGGGGACTACAAACAGATTGGAGTAGAACCCCTGGAACCTTTCTGACTCCGGGAACAAGTACTCTCACCCCGCAAATTAGCAGGTCCCTTACCGCCCCCATAAGGGCCTCCTGGCGAGCCGGGAGTACGGGTATGCTGGAAGGGAAGAATCTGTTTGGTGGCCAAGAGAGGAACTCTATCTTGTAGCCAGAGGAAATCAGTTCGCAGACTCATTGGTTGGACAGCCGAGAGGCCCACCGGGCTACAAACTCCCGAAGACGACCCCCCCACCCGTGAGATGGGCGGGGGCAAACCTTCGCGCGGTAGAACTCTTGCTCGGAGGCTTGCGGTTCCAATGACGATTTTGTCCTTCAGAGTTCGTCCTGTCGGGCTGGGGACGTTTAGCCAAACCCCCGGATGGACAAAAAAGCTGGTTGTGAGTGGAAAATGAGGGCCCTCGCCTACGGCGTGGCTCCTTAGCCTTCCTGGCCTGTGGGAGTAAGGTACTCTTCCCACCTGTGGCATTCTTAATGATGTCATCCAACGAGGCTCCAAAGAGCCGCTCACCAAAGAAGGGTAGATCCGTCAGGGCTTTTTTTTTTTTTTAGATGCCTGGTCAGCCGACCAGCATTTTAGCCAAATTAGGCGCCTCAGCACCACTGCTGACACTGAAGCCCAGGATAACAGAGGCAGGGTATCCAGGGCCGTGTCACAATCTTACTTAAGGCCTTACACTAACTGGTCTGCTAGTTCCACGCAGGCAGGAGAATGGAGGTCGTGCTGGACATTTCAGGGCCTTTGAAACTGTGATAGGTAGTGAGGAAGTGAAATCACCATTTTACGCTCCTAGGCCGCGTACACACGCGGGGACTGTTCGCTCAACTTTGTTTGTCAAACAGTTTCAGCGGACAGTCCGCTCAAACTTAGCATGGACGGACTTGCCCACACACGATGAACGAACAGTCCGCTGAAACCGTGCGCGATGACGTGAACGGCACGTACGACGGGACTAGAAAACGACGTCCTATACACTGCAATGCAACCTTCGGCGTGTAAATCCTTTCTGAGCATGCGCGGAACTTAGTTTGACGAACAAGCCTACACACGAGGGGACTGTTCGCTGAAACAAAGTTTCAGCGGACAGTTTTTCGGAAATTCCGAAAAACTTTGTTCAGCAGACTGTTCGCTGAAACTGTCCGCTGAAAGCCCACACACGAGCGGACTGTCCGCTGAAACACTGTTCAGCGGACAAAGTTGAGCGAACAGTCCCCGCGTGTGTACGCGGCCTTAGAAAGCCTGAAGGCAGTGATTGGTTTTCGGGGTCCTGTACACGGCTAGGCTCCCAAAAAGTCTCACACATGTGATAACCCCGTACTCAGAAGAAGCAGCAGAATGTATTTTGGGGTATAATTTCACATATATTCATGGCAATAGATCATTTAGTGACAACTTGCAAAGTTTCATTTTCACAAAACTTCTGCCAAAATATTAAATATTCCATGGACTTACCATGCCTCTCCCCACTTTGAACACCCAAGCAGAATATATATTTGTTTAAAGCAAAAGACCCTACAGATTAAAATGGTGGGTGTTTCAATTTTTTTTTTCACACAGTATTTGCGCAGCGATTTTTCAAACGCAATGTTTTTGGGAAAAAAAAAAACAAACACACTTTTTTAAATTATAATGCACTAAAACACACTATATTGCCCAAATGTCTGATGAAATAAAAAGGATGATCTTATGCCGAGTACAAGGATACCAAGCATGACATGCTGCTTTAAAATTGTGCACAAACGTGCAGTGGCAACAAACTACATACATGTTTAAAAGCATTTAAAAGGATACCACTTTAGATTTACAGAGGTGGTCTACTGCTAAAATGACTGCCCTCAATCTGACCTTCGCAGTGATACCTCACATGCATGGTGCAATTGCTGTTTACACATGACACCAGACCGACGCTTGTGTTCACCTTCGCGCGTGAGCACGGGGGGGCAGGGGTGTTGTTTTTTTATTATTTTGCCTTTTTATTATATTTTTAAACTGTTCCTTTCATTTATTTTTTTAAAATCATTGTTATCTCAGGGAATGTAAATATCCTCTATGATAGCAATAGGTAGGAACAGTAAGGCCGCGTACACACGCGGGGACTGTTCGCCCAACTTTGTCCGCTGAACAGTGTTTCGGCAAACAGTCCGCTCGTGTGTGGGCTTTCAGCGGACAGTTTCAGCGAACAGTCCGCTGAACAAGGTTTTTCGGAATTTCCGAAAAACTGTCCGCTGAAACCTTGTTTCAGCGAACAGTTCCCTCGTGTGTAGGCTTGTTCGACAAACTAAGTTCCGCGCATGCTCAGAAAGGCTTTACACGCCGAAAGTTATAATGCAGTGTATAGGACTTCGTATTTTTCGTCCCGTCGTACGTGCCGTTCACGTCATCGCGCACGGTTTCAGCAAACTGTTCATACGTCGTGTGTGGCCATGTCCGTCCATGCTAATTTTGAGCGGACTGTTTGCCGAAACTGTTTGACGGACAAAGTTGGGCGAACAGTCCCCGCGTGTGTACGCGGCCTAACTATTTTTTGGAAAATATTGGGGTCCATTAGACCCTAGATCTCTCCTCTGCCCTCAAAGCATCTGACCACACCAAGATCAATGTGATAAAATGCTTTGTCAATTTCCCAATGGTGCTGTTTATATGCAGTGAAACCCAAGTCATGAAATGCTCGTAAGCTTCCGGTTTCTTAGGCCATAGATATGATTGGAGCCATTCTGGTCTCTGATCAGCTCTCTGGTCAGCTGGCGGAATCACCGGCTGCATTCTCGGGTTCCCTGTTGGGACAGGAGAGCCCAAGAAAACCATGGAAGACGGTGGGGGTGGGGGGTGGGGGGGGTCTAGAGGCAGTCTACATGCTAAATAGCTACTAGGATTGCTTTTACATGAAAGCCGACCGCTGGCTGAAAATAATGATACCAAGATGATACCTAAACCTGCATGCATCATTCTGGTATAACCAAAGTCCAGCAACATACCAGTACATTGCTAATCCTTGTTGGGCATACATTGTAATGTTCTTTTTTTCATGCAGCCTGTGGGCTGAACGGAAAAAAGATTGATCGGTCGGTATGCCCACCATTATAATACCGCCCTTCATCCACCCACTTCGAATGATGGGCATACATGCAACTTTTTTTTTTTCTTAACTGTGGTGGTGAAATCAACTTCTACAGCGCTGGAGTCGCTGATTTACATAACGTGGGACCAAACGCTGTTGCTGTCAAGATAAATAAACCAGTGCTGCAGCTGAATGGCATACCTGCTAAACAAATGATGGTTAACAATAAAACAAAGTAACATTACAGAATAACAGTTTTTTGTTTTTTTGTGTTTTTTTTTTTCACTTTTATAAAAACAGTAAAAAAAACTGTAAACTGAACATTGCAGATTAGGGTCTCTCAAAATGTGATGGCTATCACATCTTTTGAGACCCTGTGTACGTGTGCCTAGGACTGTGCAGTGCTGTACCCTACGCTAATTCTCAAATAGTGTGTGGTAGCATTGAAAACAGTCACCAATGCAAAGACCAGGTTGGTCAGGACAGGAGGGACAATAAAAGCGGTTGTCACGCCTATATCCGCCCTTTCTACAGACAAGACATCTTTGGGGGTTTCTTTGGGTAGTGGTACCAGAGAGGACATGCGGAAAATGCCTCTCATGCAGCATCATGTTGTGGGGATACTTCTCTTCAGCAAGGACAGGAAAGCTGGTCAGAGTTGATGGGAAGATGGATGGAGCCAAATACCGGGCAGTCTTAGAAGAAATCCTGTTAGACCCCATACACACACTATACAACTTTTGTTTTCTTCCTTTCGATGTACCAAAACCATGTAGTGCAAGGGCCTGCCTGATTGCATACAAATTGAAACTCTTAAGGTTTGACCTCATATTATATGGTTTTTGGTAAATCTAAATGAAAAAAAAAATCCACAGAAAATTGTACAGTGTGTATCCAGCTTTAGAGTCTGCAAAAAAGACTTGACTGTAGCAGAGGTTTTCTACTTCCAGAAGGACAACAACCCTTAACATACATACAGCTAGAGCTTCAATGGAATGCTTTAGATCAAAGCATATTCATGTGTTATAATGGCCCAGTCAAAGTCCAGACCTAAAGCCAATTGAGAATCTGTGGCAAGACTTGAAAATTGCGGTTCACGGAGGCTCTCCATCCAATCTGACAGAGCTTGACCTATTTGTCAAAGAAAAATGGGCAAAAATGTCACTCTCTAGCAAAAGAGAGTGGTTGAGACATACGTATTGACTCAGGGGGGCTGAATACAAATGCACGCCACACTTTTCACATTTATTTGTAAAAAAATTGAAAACCATTTATCATTTTCATCCCACTTCACAGTTATGTGCCACTTTGTGTTGGTCTATCACATAAAATACATTTACGTTTTTGGTTGCAACATGACAAAATATGGAAAATTTTAAGGCGTATGAATACTTTTTCAAGGCACTGTAACTGCTGAAAGTATGTGAAAAATGGACCTGTAAAAAAAAAAAAAAAGGAAAGAGTCACATGACACTTCTTCCAACAAGATTCTAAGGAATACAGGGCAGTCCAAGTCTCAGAAGAGGTTGCTCTTGCAATTGGCAGGAATACCATCTTTCAATATTTGGAGTGCTCTGCCTTTCCAGGAACCTTCCCAAAAAGGATAATGACGTCACACTCAGCATTGAATAAGATAGGAGTAAGGGAAGTATAAAATCTAACATTTTTCTCTTTACTGGTATCTTTAAAAAAAATAAAAAAAGGATTTTTGTACTCACCGTAAAATCCTTTTCTCTGTAATTCACCGACCAACACAGCTCCTCTCTGTAACTAAATGGGTTTGTTAGCCTGCCATTAGGAGAACTAGGCAAAAATTGTAACACAATGCACAGTACTTTAGTCCCGCCCCGGGAGGCGGACCCTATGCTGCCCAGCCAGGACTCAGTATGTCAACAAGCAGTATAACGTAAAGAAAAGGAGGGGTGGGTGCTGTGTCAGTCGGTGAATTACAGAAAAAAGGATTTTACAGTGAGTACAAAAATCCTATTTTTTCTTATATTCACCGACCGACACAGCTCCTCTCTGTAACTAAATCAGACGTCCCCAAGCAGTGCAAAAAGAGGGGTGGGAAAACACAGCATTAAAACTTCATCCACCATGGCAAGTGGGAACTAGTGAAACTAAACCCACAAAAAACAGCAGTGTACGGAAAAACACACCGCCATATAACCGGGTATTCTCAACAGGAGAAATCCCTAACACTGCAAAAAATTTGTGGAAGTAATGCAACAGTGCATTAACAAACAGTACTGCGTTTTAACGAAAAACCAGGAAAAAACTCAATTGCAACTACATGGCCGCCTGCAAAACTTTGCGGCCAAAACAGGCATCAGCCGATCCACTGACGTCTACCTTGTAGAACTTGGTAAACGTATAGACAGACGACCAGGTCGCCGCCTTACACACCTGGGCGACAGACGATTGGTGCTGGAAATGGTGGCCGATGAGACCGCCATACCCTTCTTTGGACCAGCCACCGAAACAAACAGTGAGTCTGACTTCCGAAAGGGAGCCGTGGCAGACAAGTACACCTTCAGAGCCCTAACCACATCGAGAGCGTGAAGGGCCACCTCCTTGGGGTGCTTCGGCTTAGGACACAACAATGTTGTCCTCATTGATATGAAAAGCCGAAACCACCTTCGGTAGAAGGGACGGTTGCGGACGCAACACCACCTTATTCCTGTGCATGACCAGATAAGGCGACTCGCATGACAAGGCCGCCAATTCCGAAACCCTCCTGGCCGATGTGATGGCCACTAGAAAGACCACTTTCTGTGAAAGGGTCAACATGGGAATCTCCCTGATATTCTCAAACAGCGGCTTTTGAAAGGCTGACAACACCAGGTTCAAATCCCAAGGAGGTAACGGTGGATGTACCGGAGGGACTACATGTCGCACCCCCTGAACGAAGGTACTCAGTAATGAATGAGACGCCAGGGGTCGCTGGAAAAAGACAGAAAGAGCTGAAATTTGCCCCTTAATGGTGCTCAACGCCAACTTCTAGTCTACACCTTGCTGAAGAAACAGCAGGATCCTGGATATGGAAAAGGAGCGCGGATGCCACCCTTTCTCCTCACACATGGAGATATAGGCCTTCCAGGAACGATGGTATACATCTTCCTTGAAGAAGATTTCCATGCCCTCAACATAGTCAGAATCACCGAGTCTGACAGACCCCGGTTCCTCAGCACCTGGCTTTCAACAGCCATGCCATTAAAGCCAGCGACGGTAAAGCAGGGTGAAAGATTGGACCTTGAGATAAGAGGTCCTCTTGCAGCAATAGTCGCCAGGGAGCGTCTGTCACCAGACGCACCAAGTCTGCGTACCAGGGCCACTGAGGCCAATCTAGGGCCACCAGGATCACCGGGATTCCCTTGGCTTCCACTCTGCGCAGCAGGAGTGGCAACAGCTTTAGCGGAGGAAAGGCGTAGATCAGCTGGTACTGATCCCATGGAGCCACCAGCGCGTCTAATGCGTCTGGCCCCCGATCTCTTGTCCTGGACATGAATCTCGGCACCTTCCGGTTGAGGCGGGAGGCCAATAGATCCACATCTGGTGTGCCCCATTTCAGGCACAACTGCCTGGATATCTCCGGATGTAATGCCCATTCTCCTGGGTCCAGCTTCTGTCGACTCAGATAGTCCGCCTGCCAATTTTCCACCCCCGGGATGTAAATGGCTGACAGGGCCGGAACATATCGCTCTGCCCACCGAAGTACGCGACCTCCCGAGCAGCGGCTGAGCTTCTTGTTCCCCCTTGGTGATTTATGTACGCCAACGCCGTGGCGTTGTCTGGCTGTATCCTGGTCGGACGGCCTTGAAGACATGTCGACCAATCCTGACGATTGGGAATACCCATGAAACGCGTAGAGCTTTATTTGATGCTGCAGTTACACCTCATACGAACTGATATTTATTCATTACTACTAGACTTGACGATGTTTTTATACTTTTTGACAGATGTACATATACCATGTAGGTGTACATACCAGCATTGGGCATGGTACTATTGGCATATACATGCCTTTTTGTATCAATCTGTACATTTATTACTCTGATAATGTGTTGTATGTGTGTATTTTGTTTACTATGTTCAGTTTTTGTGCACACTACATGTGCGTATATATATATTTATGATATGAACTATGATTTAATGCTTTGAGAGTATTTATAAATAAAATACATTATATTGTAACTCACCTCCACTATTTAATTGCTTCATTCAAAGTCCCAATTCCCTTCTCTCCTTTTATCCATTACCGGGATGGAGGCACTTTAGGGTGCTTCATTTAAAGTCCCAACCCTCTTCTATTGTATTCAAATACCGGGATGGAAGCAATTGAATATCTGGGACTGGCAGTGTTCCCCTGCCATCCCTGTGTGAGGTTGCCCTCATTTATAGGGTACCTTCTGTTAAGGTTTTACATATCAAAAGTATTAAAATTACTACTATTATTTTTCATTGACCATCTATATTGTTATTACTGTACATGGTATTATTTTACATGCAACATTCCTTATGCTGGTTCAAAGTACCCACATGAAGCGTCTCTATTCAGATGCCCAATACACTGCCCTGGCCTTGTTAGCTATCCGCTATGTGGGGATTGGTTAGCTTGGGGGTGTGGCTATGGTCCTTCCTCACCGCGGGAGCTGCGATGCGCTCAACGGGCCCTCCCTCTCCTCCCCTTACACGTATTACGTTTGGGAGGGGTGGGCGTTTGCCCTTCTGCGCATCGGCGCCACGTCTGTCATGCTGTGGGCATGACGGCGGGTGCACCGTGCGCATGACGTCAGTTTTGGCGCCATTGCGCCGACGCCTGCCTCTGACATCATGTGCTCCGATATGGGGAGCTTGCGCGCCTGTTACTGAGTGGTCACTTGGTTCAGGTGCGGTTGGTTCTCCCCTATTGGTCCACTGATGTGGCGTTGGCGGCATATATTCATATCCCCCAGTGCAGTGGGCTGTTCATTTGACTGGTCTGCCGCTGGGGGACTGCACACCGGCTACGTTGTTTGCTGGTGGTGCTTCTATGCAGCATCAGGGTCAGCTTTTCTTTTGGACTAGATCCTCTCTTTTTCTTGCCTCCCCCTTTCTTTTATTCATTCTTAGGTTTTATTCCTCATCACCTTTCCACTTGTTTTGGATTTTTTAGATTTTTCGTTTTTTCCTTGCTTGTTTGATTCACATACTTGTCTATCACTTTTTTACACTGATACTCTCACATCTCTCTCGCACTTCTCTTATATTGTCCTCACCCCTTGTGGCTTCTTCCACATTCTTACACGTTCATAATCTGACACTCTCACTCTTACAAAATTATTATTTAGAACATGTCACTGTTCCAATTACACATATCCCTTAAACATTTTGTTTTTAGATATCCTCGCTCCACGCAATAGACACAATTCTTTGCCACATGGAGATTCTATTCATACTGCTTATGCCCTGATACCATCTTATGCTGCATTCTTGTTTCTATGCCGCCTCAGCTCCCGTGGTGGGGTTTGTATTCTCGCCTGACCTTTGGCTGGCCACTCCTAGCTGCGGTTGTGGACAGGTTTGGTGAGTGTTGCTGGTCAACCATTTATACTTGTATAATTATTTTGAGTATTTTTTACTTAGAATTCAGTTCTTTATATCCCTTTTTATATATATTCCATAGGAATGTCCGCCGCATCTGCTCCTGACGATTGGGAATACCCATGAAACGCGTAGAGCTTTATTTGATGCTGCAGTTACACCTCATACGAACTGATATTTATTCATTACTACTAGACTTGACGATGTTTTTATACTTTTTGACAGATGTACATATACCATGTAGGTGTACATACCAGCATTGGGCATGGTACTATTGGCATATACATGCCTTTTTGTATCAATCTGTACATTTATTACTCTGATAATGTGTTGTATGTGTGTATTTTGTTTATTATGTTCAGTTTTTGTGCACACTACATGTGCGTATATATATATTTATGATATGAACTATGATTTAATGCTTTGAGAGTATTTATAAATAAAATACATTATATTGTAACTCACCTCCACTATTTAATTGCTTCATTCAAAGTCCCAATTCCCTTCTCTCCTTTTATCCATTACCGGGATGGAGGCACTTTAGGGTGCTTCATTTAAAGTCCCAACCCTCTTCTATTGTATTCAAATACCGGGATGGAAGCAATTGAATATCTGGGACTGGCAGTGTTCCCCTGCCATCCCTGTGTGAGGTTGCCCTCATTTATAGGGTACCTTCTGTTAAGGTTTTACATATCAAAAGTATTAAAATTACTACTATTATTTTTCATTGACCATCTATATTGTTATTACTGTACATGGTATTATTTTACATGCAACATTCCTTATGCTGGTTCAAAGTACCCACATGAAGCGTCTCTATTCAGATGCCCAATACACTGCCCTGGCCTTGTTAGCTATCCGCTATGTGGGGATTGGTTAGCTTGGGGGTGTGGCTATGGTCCTTCCTCACCGCGGGAGCTGCGATGCGCTCAACGGGCCCTCCCTCTCCTCCCCTTACACGTATTACGTTTGGGAGGGGTGGGCGTTTGCCCTTCTGCGCATCGGCGCCACGTCTGTCATGCTGTGGGCATGACGGCGGGTGCACCGTGCGCATGACGTCAGTTTTGGCGCCATTGCGCCGACGCCTGCCTCTGACATCATGTGCTCCGATATGGGGAGCTTGCGCGCCTGTTACTGAGTGGTCACTTGGTTCAGGTGCGGTTGGTTCTCCCCTATTGGTCCACTGATGTGGCGTTGGCGGCATATATTCATATCCCCCAGTGCAGTGGGCTGTTCATTTGACTGGTCTGCCGCTGGGGGACTGCACACCGGCTACGTTGTTTGCTGGTGGTGCTTCTATGCAGCATCAGGGTCAGCTTTTCTTTTGGACTAGATCCTCTCTTTTTCTTGCCTCCCCCTTTCTTTTATTCATTCTTAGGTTTTATTCCTCATCACCTTTCCACTTGTTTTGGATTTTTTAGATTTTTCGTTTTTTCCTTGCTTGTTTGATTCACATACTTGTCTATCACTTTTTTACACTGATACTCTCACATCTCTCTCGCACTTCTCTTATATTGTCCTCACCCCTTGTGGCTTCTTCCACATTCTTACACGTTCATAATCTGACACTCTCACTCTTACAAAATTATTATTTAGAACATGTCACTGTTCCAATTACACATATCCCTTAAACATTTTGTTTTTAGATATCCTCGCTCCACGCAATAGACACAATTCTTTGCCACATGGAGATTCTATTCATACTGCTTATGCCCTGATACCATCTTATGCTGCATTCTTGTTTCTATGCCGCCTCAGCTCCCGTGGTGGGGTTTGTATTCTCGCCTGACCTTTGGCTGGCCACTCCTAGCTGCGGTTGTGGACAGGTTTGGTGAGTGTTGCTGGTCAACCATTTATACTTGTATAATTATTTTGAGTATTTTTTACTTAGAATTCAGTTCTTTATATCCCTTTTTATATATATTCCATAGGAATGTCCGCCGCATCTGCTCCTGACGATTGGGAATACCCATGAAACGCGTAGAGCTTTATTTGATGCTGCAGTTACACCTCATACGAACTGATATTTATTCATTACTACTAGACTTGACGATGTTTTTATACTTTTTGACAGATGTACATATACCATGTAGGTGTACATACCAGCATTGGGCATGGTACTATTGGCATATACATGCCTTTTTGTATCAATCTGTACATTTATTACTCTGATAATGTGTTGTATGTGTGTATTTTGTTTACTATGTTCAGTTTTTGTGCACACTACATGTGCGTATATATATATTTATGATATGAACTATGATTTAATGCTTTGAGAGTATTTATAAATAAAATACATTATATTGTAACTCACCTCCACTATTTAATTGCTTCATTCAAAGTCCCAATTCCCTTCTCTCCTTTTATCCATTACCGGGATGGAGGCACTTTAGGGTGCTTCATTTAAAGTCCCAACCCTCTTCTATTGTATTCAAATACCGGGATGGAAGCAATTGAATATCTGGGACTGGCAGTGTTCCCCTGCCATCCCTGTGTGAGGTTGCCCTCATTTATAGGGTACCTTCTGTTAAGGTTTTACATATCAAAAGTATTAAAATTACTACTATTATTTTTCATTGACCATCTATATTGTTATTACTGTACATGGTATTATTTTACATGCAACATTCCTTATGCTGGTTCAAAGTACCCACATGAAGCGTCTCTATTCAGATGCCCAATACACTGCCCTGGCCTTGTTAGCTATCCGCTATGTGGGGATTGGTTAGCTTGGGGGTGTGGCTATGGTCCTTCCTCACCGCGGGAGCTGCGATGCGCTCAACGGGCCCTCCCTCTCCTCCCCTTACACGTATTACGTTTGGGAGGGGTGGGCGTTTGCCCTTCTGCGCATCGGCGCCACGTCTGTCATGCTGTGGGCATGACGGCGGGTGCACCGTGCGCATGACGTCAGTTTTGGCGCCATTGCGCCGACGCCTGCCTCTGACATCATGTGCTCCGATATGGGGAGCTTGCGCGCCTGTTACTGAGTGGTCACTTGGTTCAGGTGCGGTTGGTTCTCCCCTATTGGTCCACTGATGTGGCGTTGGCGGCATATATTCATATCCCCCAGTGCAGTGGGCTGTTCATTTGACTGGTCTGCCGCTGGGGGACTGCACACCGGCTACGTTGTTTGCTGGTGGTGCTTCTATGCAGCATCAGGGTCAGCTTTTCTTTTGGACTAGATCCTCTCTTTTTCTTGCCTCCCCCTTTCTTTTATTCATTCTTAGGTTTTATTCCTCATCACCTTTCCACTTGTTTTGGATTTTTTAGATTTTTCGTTTTTTCCTTGCTTGTTTGATTCACATACTTGTCTATCACTTTTTTACACTGATACTCTCACATCTCTCTCGCACTTCTCTTATATTGTCCTCACCCCTTGTGGCTTCTTCCACATTCTTACACGTTCATAATCTGACACTCTCACTCTTACAAAATTATTATTTAGAACATGTCACTGTTCCAATTACACATATCCCTTAAACATTTTGTTTTTAGATATCCTCGCTCCACGCAATAGACACAATTCTTTGCCACATGGAGATTCTATTCATACTGCTTATGCCCTGATACCATCTTATGCTGCATTCTTGTTTCTATGCCGCCTCAGCTCCCGTGGTGGGGTTTGTATTCTCGCCTGACCTTTGGCTGGCCACTCCTAGCTGCGGTTGTGGACAGGTTTGGTGAGTGTTGCTGGTCAACCATTTATACTTGTATAATTATTTTGAGTATTTTTTACTTAGAATTCAGTTCTTTATATCCCTTTTTATATATATTCCATAGGAATGTCCGCCGCATCTGCTCCTGACGATTGGGAATACCCATGAAACGCGTAGAGCTTTATTTGATGCTGCAGTTACACCTCATACGAACTGATATTTATTCATTACTACTAGACTTGACGATGTTTTTATACTTTTTGACAGATGTACATATACCATGTAGGTGTACATACCAGCATTGGGCATGGTACTATTGGCATATACATGCCTTTTTGTATCAATCTGTACATTTATTACTCTGATAATGTGTTGTATGTGTGTATTTTGTTTACTATGTTCAGTTTTTGTGCACACTACATGTGCGTATATATATATTTATGATATGAACTATGATTTAATGCTTTGAGAGTATTTATAAATAAAATACATTATATTGTAACTCACCTCCACTATTTAATTGCTTCATTCAAAGTCCCAATTCCCTTCTCTCCCGTTGTCTGGCTGTATCCTGGTCGGACGGCCTTGAAGACATGTCGACCATGTGTGGAGGCACAGTCTGGTCACTCTCAATTTGAGCAGATTGATCGGCAGCTTGGATTTGTCCGTCGACCAGAGGCCCTGAGCCGACTGAATCCCCATCATTCCACACCAGCCTGAGAGACTGGCGTCCGTATTGATCACCGTCCATTTCAGAGGAAGGAACGATTTTCCGGACTGAATCTCCGGGGACCTCAACCACCATATCAGAGAGTCCCTGACTGACTGGCTCACCTGGACCTGTCGATTCAAGGACAACGGAGATTTGTCCCATTTCATCAAAATCTCCTTCTGCAGGACTCTGGTGTGGAACTGGGCATAAGGTACTGCACTCGCATGCAAAAGCGGAGCAACGACCACTTGCAGTTCATCAGTAGTTTGACCGCAGATCTGAGAGTCTGCAATTTGTCTGAGGGGAGAAAGACCCTCGCTTCCCTGGAGTCCAATAGTAAACCCAGGTACTCCAGATGCTGGGTCGGCACAACCACCGACTTCTTTAGGTTCAACAGCCACCCAAATTCTCGCAGAGTCTGCATGGTGATCGCCACATCCTCCTCTAATTCTGAGGCGAAAGATGCTCTCAGGAGGAGATCGTCTAGGTAACCCACGATCGCAATCCCGCATTGTCGCAGCAACGCCAATACTGGAGCCAGTACTTTGGTAAAGACTCGGGGGGTTGACGCCAGGCCAAAAGGAAGAGCCACAAACTGGTAATGGGCTTTCCCGACTGCCAAACGCAGAAATTTTTGATGCCGAAGGCATATGGGTATGTGCAGGTACGCATCCTGGATGTCCAAAGACGCCAGGGAGTCCCCTTGATGGAGTGCAGCGACTACTGAGCAAACCGATTCCATTTTTAACCTCTGCACTTTTACAAAGTGATTGAGGGCTTTTAAGTCCAAGATCGGACATACCCCTTCGTTCTTGGAAACCACAAACAGACTTGAGTAGAATCCCTGGAAGCGTTCCGATTCCGGAACTGGTACAATCACCCCCGATTCAGCAAGTCCCTTACTGCCCCCAACAGGGCCTCCCGGCGAACCGGGGACGTGGGTATGCTGGAGGGGAAGAATCAGCTTGGCGGCCAAGAGAGAAACTATCTTGTAGCCTGTGGAAATCAGGTCACAGACCCATTGGTCAGATAACCGGGGAGGTCCACCGGGCTGCAAACTCCCGAAGGCGACCCCCCACCCGATACACGGGTGGGGGCAAACCTTCATGCAGTAGCACTTTTGTTCACAGGCTTGTGGTTCCAGGGACACTTTTGACCATCCGTGGACGTCCTGTCAGGCTGGGAACGTTTTGTCGAAGCACCGGGCGGATGAAAAAGCCTCTTGTGAGCGGAAAGAGAGGGCCCTTGCCTGCGGCGTGGCTTCATGGCTTGTGGGAGTAGTGTACTCTTACCACCCGTGGCATTTTTAATAATGTCATCCAACGAAGCTCCAAAGAGCCGGTCGCCAAGGAAGGGAAGATCCGTCAGGGCTTTTTTGGATGCCTGGTCAGCAGACCAGCATTTAAGCCAAATCAAGCGCCTCAGCACCACAGCTGACACTGAAGCCCTGGATAACAGAGGGAGAGTATCCAGGGCCGCGTCACAAACATACTTAAGGCCTTGCAATAGTTGGTCTGCTAGTTCCACGCAGACAGGGAAAGCGTTTTACTCTCCCAATTCGCGGTGCAAAAGTTTTGCCCACTCAGTCAGTGTCTGCGACACCAGTGCGGATGCCAGTACTGGTCGCACGGCTGACCCCACAACCATAAACAAGGAACGAGCTACCGCCTCGGCCATCCTATCTGTGGGGTCCTTGAATGCAGGAGTCCCCTCAACTGGGATCGTGGTTACTTTATTTAACCTAGATACTGGGGGGTCCACGACCAGAGGAGCCGACCATTTTTTGAGAAGCCTTTTTTTTAAAGGGTAACGCATCGCCATGTTTTTAAGGACCGAAAATATCCTTTGCGGCCAACCCCATTCCCTGTAGATCAGGGGTCTCAAACTGGTGGCCCTCCAGCTGTTGCCAAACTACAGGTCCCATCATGCCTCTGCTTGTGGGAGTCATGCTTGTAATGGTCAGCCTTGCAATGCCTCATGGGACTTGTAGTTTTGCAACAGCTGGAGGGCCGCAAGTTTGAGACCCCTGCTGTAGATGAACTTGTCAAAATAAGCCAAATACGGGAACACCTTAGGTAAACGTGCTGGCTTGCGGGACCCAAAAGGGACTGATACATCAGCAGAGGGATCTGCTGGCTCCTGGATATTCAGGGTATCACGCACAGCTGTGATAAGTGCTCCACCAAAAGCTTTGTCGCGCCGGGACCCGGACGGGGAATGATCCTCACTGTCCGAATGGTCCTGGTCAGCCTCGTCTGATAGGTCAGAGCAGGGGTCACCAGCCGCAGCAGGGCCCGAGTCTGCATCAGAGCTCTCCCCAGAGGATGGGGGGGGGTAGGGGCCTTTTACGCGCACCTTTGCTTCCACGGACCGCCTCCATTTTAGCAACAAAAGAGTTAAGGACCGCCGACAGGGTGTCCATGGGCACAGAGCAATCTGCAGATGACCTGGTTGTAATAGCCTGGATTTCGAGGGAAGAAACACCAGTTTCTGAAGCCATGCTAACCCTACCCTGTCTGCCACCTGCAAGGAGACTTAGGACAGTGAAGGTCCCACCCTCCTGCTGCCGCCGTGTGGGGGGTACCTAGCGCCAGACTCACCACTCTGGGGAATTCTGTGAACGGTACTAGCCATGCCTGTAGTCCCCAGGAGGTTACCCAGTTGCAGAGTGAAGAAACTGTGTGGGCAGCAGCTGTATAGCTACATCTGCAGAGCTTGCACCAGTGTTCAGGGAAGAGCCATCCAGCATCCTGTATACACAGTGGACACAGGAAACAGAATGTGAGAGCACATGTAATGCTGTCACAAGAGAACTGTGGTGAAAAGAGCGCTCGGGCTTCAAAAAAATGGCCGCCAATGCAACTAATAGGAAAATCCTATAGAAAATGGCTGCTGAGGCTCACAAGGGGAACCTGCTTTGCCCACAGTCAAAATGGCCGCCGAACAGCGCCATGAGGTGACAGGAAAAAAAATCACAGAACAGTGCTGCCTGCATTCAGCAAGAAAACCTCCACAGACACCTTTTGGGACCCCCCAGACTGGGACCAGGACCCACGCTAGCCGCACAGAGCCCCCTACAGGTGAGAGACCCAGCGAACCCCACACACACACCGCCCGCAGCACATGCAGCCACCCCCCGGAGGGGGCAAGGAGGGGAGATAGGGACGTGGGAGAGAAGAGAAGGTGGTGAGGTGGCCCCCGAATCGACCTCCCAGGGAATACCAGCTGCTCACCCCACCGAAGCAGGGAGAGCTGTACTTACCAGTCCTGAAGAGCTGGGAGACATTCCATCACAGACCTACTCCTGCGCAGTTACAGGGTAGCTGTTGGCCCAGTATACTGTGATCCAGACATCAGTAGCCCGGTCATATGTATACCCCAGAGCATTGAAGCTCACCGACCACCTCTGAAGCTGAGGTATGTCGTGGCCTGCCGAGCCTTAGCTGTGGCCTGCACACGCTCAATGGCCGGACTGGGGAGACTACAAGGATAACTTAACCAGCCTGTTACCCAGCCGGCAGTTGATTAAAGATCCTAGGATCTTCTATCTTGCGCAAAAACATCAAACCTGCATAAAAAAAAATGGACCAAAGGGCCCGCAGGGTTCCTAGGTCATTCTCCTTCACTAGGCAAAATAAAACTGAGTTCTGCCTGGGCAGCAGGGAGGGTTGTTAGCACAAGGCCTGCCCCCCGGCACGGGACTAATGTTCTGTGTATTGTGTTACAATTTTTGCCTAGTTCTCCTAATGCCAGGCTAACAAACCCATTTAGTTACAGAGAGGAGCTGTGTCGGTCGGTGAATATAAGAGAAATCAACATTTATTTGTCAAAGGGGAAGGGGCCCAGACATTATTAGATGATCTTGCATTACACTGCAGGGTCTGCTTTAAGGAGCATTACTGGAATTCACTGCTATAAAATTCTACATTCAAAATCTCAAAAAGCTGTAACATATATAGAATATATATATATTTTGCCAATTCACATTTCATGTCGGTCACATGCATGTTTTTTCAATAAAAGCTAGTTTCCCATAATTCTTTTGAAATATTTGTAACTGCGTTTGTGAAGAATAAGAACCAAAGCAATACCAGAAACATCAGCATACCTGTTTATTTTGTTGTATTAAAAAAAGGGATAGAATCCTAAAATATTACTTATTTTAACATGTGCTTTTTAGCTTCTGTTGCTAAAAATAAAATGTTCTTTTTTGCCATGACAATATCTCCCTCGCAACCACAACTCATGACACTTTGAGATTTCCTAATTTAGAATGGCACCCTAACATACAGTAGGTGCCAAATAACCATTTCTGCAGAGCAGAGGCATATAACATGCACTGCATTAACCAAACAGACAGTAGGTCCCGTATTTGATCCATTGCAATTTGTAAATAATTAGGCCTTTTGAAGAATATTAAAATGGTTCTAAAGAGGGGGGCCTGTCCTGGCTATGGAGGTGTGAAGACGTGTGCCGCCGCAGCTCCGTCCCACCGCAGCACCTGAACACCGACTATGTCCCAGAGAAGCCGGGCATCCTCGCAGCCACCGAGGAATGATCATACCAGGCAGGGACAGCTTGACTCCTTCTTCCCCAGGAATCGCGGGCAGGGCCGCGAGGCCTCAAAGATGGCGCCGGCTGGGAAGGCCCAGAAAGCTATTAAGGCCGCACAGAGCGCCGCTGCCCAGACACAGCAGCCTGCGAGCTCCCCTATTCCATCCCCGAGGTCGGTGAGTGAATCGCCGCTCCTCCCTGACCTCTCCAGGCTCTCCTTTCTCTCAAGATAGAGACCCTGAGGCCCCAGACCCCCTGAATGTGGCTGACATCAGGCACCATATTTGGTCTCTCCCCACCAAAGCAGACCTGGAGCGCTTTGCTGACAGGGTGGAGAAGGCCCTCAAAGAAGACATTGCACAGCTAAAAACAGACACCTCACATCTGGGAGGCAGATTGGAGACCCTGGAGCAAAGATTTGAGGAAACCCCCCCAGTCCTATCCATGCTGCAGGAGAAGTGTACTACACAGGATCATCAGATTGAGGCCCTGCTCTGTCAGCTAGATGACATGGAAAATCCGCAGGGCCAACATTAGAATAAGAAGATTGCCTGAAGCGACAGGAGCTGAGGGCATTATGCCTACCCTAGAAGGCATTTTTAAAGAAATACTGGGGCTACCTGCTACTGCCACCGTGGAAATAGACCGTGCACACAGAGCTCTGAAACCCCCATCCCAGGACGTGAACAACCCTAGGGACATAATTTGCAAGCTGCACAAATATACTCTCAAAGACCGCATTATGCAGAAAATGCATGGCAAGCCCTTTTTTACTTTGATGGCGCACACCTAGCCTTTTACCAGGATATCTCTAGACACACTCTCATGCAGCACAGGTCACTCTGTCCCCTTCTGACAGCTATTCAAGACGCAGGTCTGAGGTAACGCTGGGCTTTTCCCTTCTACCTCCAAGTCACCAAAGATGGCAGAAAAGTGACTCTCCGCAATAAAGATGACCTGCCGAATTTCCTGTCCTCTCTTAAACTAGATCCTGTGGACTTTCCGGATTGGCAGGGGTTCTTCAGACTTTCCAATCACCAGACTACCACCACCTCAGCCGTGGCAGTCGGCCAGGTGCAGAAATCACAGACAAGATCATAAATGCCACCCCTCTGACTCCTCGACGGGTCTGGTCCCCACCAGAGACTGAAGGATCAACTGCGTTCCCTCCCTTTCTTCCTCTTTTTTTCTTTTGTCCCCCTAAGAGAAACTCTCGGAACTGATGGGCCTTGGACTTCCATATGAGGCTGAAGATGGGCCCTACCCACCCCGGTTTACTCTGCCTACCGAACTAGATACTCTCCCCCCCCCCCCCCCCTATTTTTTGCATTTTTTTCTCTGTCCAAATGGACTGCCTGAATGGGGTGGGGACCCATATACCCCAGTAAAGTTCTGATTACCAGCAGAAGGCCGCACACCGTTAGAAGCGTTGGACGGTCGTGGACCCCCCTCGCCCTCCCTCCATGTTGGCTCACGTACCCCACGTAGGCCACCCTCTTTTTTTTGGGGGGGTATTGATCCCCATTGATGTCAGGCCCTCTCCCCCTCATAAGGGATGAGGCCCCAAACATGACCCTTAGATGTTACATGTCTAGATGGCTCTTGCCACTCTGTTTTGTATGTTATGTTCTTGATTTGTATTTCACATGTCCAACTTTCCTTTCTTTCTTTATCTCCCCTCCTACCCCCCCCCCCACCCTCCCTTTTTTATCTAAGAGAAACCTGCCATGTCGTCACCCACACCGGGCAACATCTGGAACACCACCAGCTCTTACCATGCTGTGCAGGTAAGCTCTTATAATGTCAGGGGTCTTTGTTCTCCACACAAATGCAACAAATTATGGTTAGAGGGTAAAACGGCTAAGAACACAGGTGGTCTTCCTGCAAGAGACCCACTTTACACCCCAGACACTCCCTAAGCTACCCACCCACCTATTTAATCTGTGGTTCCTCAGCACCTCCCCGATATCCAAAGCTAGAGGGGCCGCTATCGGAATACACAAATCTTGTCCGTTTCAGCCCACTAATAACAAAACAGACCCCTGGGCAGGTACGTTTCCTGAAAGGCAAAATTTCTGGACAAACGTATACGTTCGCAACAATATATGCCCCCAACACCAACAAACTCGCTCTCATTGACTCTACCTTGGAGCAATTGGCAAACTTTAGAGAAGGCCTCTTGATACTTGGAGATTTCAACACTGACCCTTTGCTAGATATGTCCCACGCGAGACCCCACATTCATATGCATTTCTCAAACATTTCCGTAAGACCCTCCAATCCTACTTTGATGGACAGCTGGAGAGTATTACACCCCCATGGACCGGGACTAAAGTTACTACTCCAAAGTACATGACGTTTACACATGTATAGACCACACATACATGGATCATAACACTCTAGAGCTCCTACAGTCTGCGTCCATTGGCAGCATCACCATCTCTGACCATGCCCCAGTCACGATTTCTTTCACCCTCCCTTCAGGCATGCACCGCGCCTGGACGTGGAGGCTGAATGACAACTTATTGGATGACGTGAAGTTGGTGAAGGAGAGGACTGATGCCTTAACCCACTATTTCAGAGAAAACTCAACTGCTGACATTAGTGAGGGTGTATTATGGGAAGCCCATAAGGCCGTAGCCAGAGGGACACTGATCTCTCAAGGGTCCAGACTTAATCACTTCAATACCGGGCCCATTCTGGCACTTTTCTCCTCCATGTAAAAATCATAATTTTTTTGCTAGAAAATTACTCAGAACCCCCAAACATTATATATGTTTTTTTTAGCAGACACCCTAGGGAATAAAATGGCAGTCATTGCAACTTTTCATCTCACACGGTATTTGCGCAATAATTTTTCAAACGCTTTTTTTTGGAAAAACAAATTTAAAAAATTACAAAACAGTAAAGTTAGCCCAATTTTTTTATATAATGTGCAAGATGATGTTATGCCAAGTAAATAGATACCCAACATGTCACACTTTAACCACTTCAGCCCCGTACAATTTTACTGGTCAAAGACCAGACCACTTTTTGTGATTCGGCACTGCGTCGCTTTAACTGACAATTGCGCGGTCATGCGATGTGGCTCCCAAACAAAATTGACGTCCTTTTTTTCCCACAAATAGAGCTTTCTTTTGGTGGTATTTGATTTATTATTTTTTACTTTTTGTTATAATAAATATCCCCCAAAAATATATAAAAAAACATTTTTTTCGCTCAGTTTAGGCCGATAAGTATTCTTCTACATATTTTGGTAAAAAAAAAAAAAAAAATCGCAATAAGCGATTATTGATTGGTTTGCGCAAAAGTTATAGCGTTTACAAAATAGGGGATAGTTTTAGTTTTATGGCATTTTTATTATTATTTTTACTAGTAATGGCGGCGATCAGCGATTTTTATTGTGACTGTGACATTATGGCAGACACATCAGACATTTTTGGGACCATTGTCATTTATACAGCAATCACTGCTATATAAATGCAGCAATTTCTGTGTAAATGACACTGGCAGTGAAGGGGTTAACCAGTGGGTGGCAGTGTAGGGGTTAAGTGTTCCTAGGGGTGTGTTACTAACTGTTGGGGGCTGGGCTTTAATTTAGTGAACACTGATCTCTGCTCCAATCATATGGAGCAGAGATCAGCGTCACTAGTTGCTAGGCAGAACGGGGAGATGCTGTTTACAATGGCATTTCCTCGTTCAGCCACCCCATGAGACAATCGCGATCGAGTCCGCGGGACCCGCAACCGGACTTACGGGGGTCCCGACCAGCACGCGAGCACGCCGCCGGCGGCAGGGCGGCAAGTTTATAAGGGACGTACAGGTACGCCCATTTGCCTGCCCGTGCCATTCTGCCGACATACATCGGCGTGCGCTGGTCGGGAACCGGTTAAAATTGCGCACAATCATGGAATGGCGCCAAACTTCGGTACTTAAAAATCTCCATAGGCGACTCTTAAAATTTTTTTACTGGTTACCAGTTTAGAGTTAGAGGAGGTCTAGTGCTAGAATTGTTGCACACGCTCTAACGCACGCAGCGATACCTCACATATGAAGTTTCAGCTGCGTTTACATATGCAGGCAGGACTTATGTGGGTTTTCGCTTCTGAGCGTGAGCTACCAGGGACAGGGGCGTTTAAAAAAAATATATATATACTTTTATTCCTATTACAAGGAATGTAAACATCCCTTGTAATAGGAATGTATGTGACAGGTCCTCTTTATGGAGAGATATGGGGTCAATAAGACCCCACATCTCTCCTCCAGGCTGGAAAGCATGAGATCGTGGGAAAAAAATTCACGATCTCATGCTGACAGCCGCGATCTTTGTTTACTTCCGGATTCCCGGGCGTGACGTCATAACGTCACGCCTAGGCCTCCGACGGTCACAGAGATGAGTGGTGACCATCTGGTCACTGGAAATCTCTATGCTTGTCATCCAGCAGCGGGCGATTCTTTCTCCGGGCCCCCGATTTCACGGGAGAGACCAGAGGAGCACCAGATGGCGGCGGGGGGGGGGACCATCCCCTCCCGTTGCCTATAAGAACGATCAAGCGGTGGAACTGCCGCTATGATTGTTCTTATCGTGCACAGAATCGCCGGCCAGAAAGATTGATATCTGGATGATACCTGTAGCTATAGGCTTCATTCAGATATCCCCCCCCAAACTAGAGAACGTCATTTTACTATGGCTGGGTATTGAAGTGGTTAAACGGACACGCCGGGCAGACTTCCAAAGAGTACACAGCCCTTCAAAAAGCCAAACTCCACCATAAGGCAAGTGGGGGGGCCCCAGGCACTAAAAAAACACTAACCGAACTGAGGGAAGTGTTCCTACGCCTTTTAGACCGCCAAACTCGCAAGCAATTTCGATACATGTCCCATAAATTCTACGAACATGGAAATAAGTGCGGCCGGATGCTGGCGCGGGCGCTCAGGAAAAAACACACAGACATACATATAAAAACTACACTCCACCTCAGGGGATCTGACGGTACAGTCCTCCAAAATTGCAGTGGGATTCGGAGACTACTATGCCAAGTTGTATAACTTGGACTCCGAGCTTCCCCCCAACACACGAGACACTAGACAACAAGCAGTCCAGGAATACCTTACCTCGGCCGGTGTCCCCCCGCTCTCAGAAGAACAGTGCTCCACCTTAGAGCTACCGATTACCCCAATTGAACTTGGGGTGACGGTGGAGTCCTTGCCCAACGGGAAAAGCCCCCCCCCCCCCGAGAACGGTTTACCGGTATCTGGACACCCTGGACGGACTATACTACACACACTAGATATGTTCCCTCTAGTCTAGGCATAGCCCTACTGGAGCCAGCAGATCCCTCCCTTAAAACTCACAGACAATTGAGAACCTAGAAGAGGAAGAAGAAGACCCCCTGACGGACAGTGGCTACAGGAGCCATCTGTATTGAGGGCTTTCATTCGGAAATGGTGTGCTCGGTGTGGTCACGATCATGGCTTCCTACAAGATCGCATGTACGCTCGGTACATACCTCCCCCCTCTCCCTCCCCTCTTTTCTCCCCCTTTTTCTCTCTCTCTTGCTTGCTCTAAATACCCCAAGGGTGATACTATTTTCATTATACAGTTGTTAGTTAAATGATTGGATGAAACACTGCTGATGGACATAAAAGCACAGAGCCTCCATGCTCGCAGGGCAGACCCCTGACAGTTGGAGCATGCACGGCAGTTCTTTGGTGTCCAGGCTGTGTGCCGTGGATAGGGGGAGGTATGTTGGAGGCTATGGGGGGGGGGGGGGGTGTCCCACAAGAGAGGCGAAATACTTTACTTACCTCCTATACCTCCTCAGCTGTTCATATTCCAACTCTCAAAGAGCATTCTTTAACACACTTTTGGGGAAGACACTCAGGTCAACCCACGCAATATTCACGAGTGTCACTTTGGTGGTTATATTTGTCTCCTTATCCAGGATGTTTTCTTATATACTGTTAACTTATGCCAGACCCTGCTGGGTCAGTGATTTCATTCTATACAAAATGATGGATATGTCTTGTTATTTGTTTCTATTTTTAAAAACAAATAAAGATTATGCAAAAAAAAAAAAAAATGGTTCTAATGCCTTAAAGTGGATGTAAACCCGATTCATAAAATTTGAGCTGGGCACATATCTGTAGGGCAGGGGTGCCAAACCAGTGGCCCGCGGAGCCCTCTGATGTGGCCCGTGACCTCCTGCTCTGGGATGGCGGGTTGGCAAGCCCAGATTGCAGGTTGCCTACCCACCATGCCAGACCATTAGTGTAGTGAATGGAGCCAACAGTAGAGGAAGCAAGCAGTTGCAGAGCAGAGCCTCATAAGCCAATGCTTACTGTATAGCACCAGCTCCTGCCATAGGTAGAGTGATACCAAATGCATTCTGCCTGGGACAGCAAATTTATTACTAAAATCACAGTGCATATATGGACATATCTGTTCTGTAGTGGTTACTGGGCTGCTTTTAAACTGATCCACAGGTGTAGTGCAGTGTACCTGCAGCTTACCTGCACCGAGCCATAGACTTTTGGTTTTACCTGTGGGTTTGGTGCTCTTTCAGAAAGGGCACCACACCTGCAGGATATGATAGAATTCTATGGCAAACTAACATGCAGGAAAGCCACAGGTATGGGTAGACTGCAGACCATCAGTGTAAAAGTAGCCTTAGGCCCCTTTAACATGATCTGTCTGACCCAATCAGACCCTCCATTCACCTCTATGGAGCGGCAGATGTAAACAGACTTGTGTCCGTTTACACCTGCCTCCTTCCAATACGATCTGCTAAAAAAAATGAAAAGTGGATCCGTCCCCTTCCATCTGATCAGATGAGAGGGCCCATAGAGTAGAGTGGGCTGTGTCTGCTTTGCATACGCAGAGTGGACGCAGAACTGTCATCTACTCATTGTGGCCCCACGACTGGTTACCAAGTCGCTTAAGTGGCCCTTGCTCTTCTAAAGGTTGGGCCCCCCTGCTGTAGGGTTTTCTTATCTCTCTTCAAAGCACTATGTCCAGTAGCTTTCTCCTGCTCAGTAGCTCTGTTATCAGCCTGATAACATCTGCCAAGTTCTCCTAGACAGCGGCCTGAAGTGTGTGTCCTTAGAGGTTGCTATAGATGAGCAAACAGCTTGCTGTCTCAGTAGAGCTCTGCACATTCCTTCCTTTGCCAATGTGGAGTGGGGGTGTGCGCCTTTCCTCCAATCAGCTTTCTTGGCTGTATGCCAATAGTCCACTCCCAGTGCTGAACAGGAAGAGAAAATCTGTAACACCATGTGCACTTTCTAAAGTATATATACAGCTGAAAACGTCAGATATACATGTAAAAAACTTATGTAGGGAGATTTGTTTCATTTCTGTGTATCATCTAAGGCTGTTCACTGGGTATAGGCAAGGGTTTACATGCACTTTAAGATTTTTCACCTTACTGCATTATATTATATATTAAAATCCCCCTCCAGACCCCCGTTACCTACCTAAACCTAATCTGATCCAGCAATGTGCATGAGACCTCCTTCCCTGGGCAGACTGATAACAGTGGGAGTCCACTGCTGTCAATCAAATTCTGTGCCGAGCGAGCAGGGAGTGGGGCCAAGCCGTCCACCCTGTGTCAATAAACACCGACAGGGCAGCTTGGGAGCGAGCACACACGAATGCCCCCATGGAAAGCAGCTTCCCTTGGAGGCACTTGCCAATGAAAGGGAGCCTGTAGCGCCAGCGGGGGACCCCAGGACAAAATCGGGGCTGCTCTGTGCAAAACCATTGTACAGAGCAGGTAAATATGACCTTTGTTATTTTAATAAAAAAAAAAAAGCTGTAATATCGCTTTAAAGTTACTCTTAAATAGCACAGTACATGCAGGACTTTTCTAAGGGGTAATTTTTTACGAACATTTCTGTTAAGTTGGTGGTCAAGGTGGTCATCTCAAACTTAAAAAGGTAATCGGCTACTTTCACACTGGGGAGGCGGGCACCAGCGGTAAAGCAGCGCTATTTTTAGCACCACTTTTATTCGGCCACTAGCAGGGCGGTTTTAACGTCCACTAGCACCCAAAAAAGGGTTTTGGCGCTGCCCTACTGTTTTCAATAGGAAGGGGTGCTTTAGGAGCAGTGAATACACTGCTCCTATAGCGCTGCAAACATGCAGCTTGCAGGACTTTGACTGTCCTGCAAGCGCACCGCTCCAGTGTGAGCAGCCTTTTCAGGGTGCTTTGTAGGCGCTATTTTTAGCACTATAGCGCCTGCAAAGTGACTCAGTGTGAAAGTAGCCTTAAGGCAGGGCTTGACAAATTTGCTTGGAATCTAGGAGCCAGCTAAAAAAGTTAGGAGCCAGGTCGATAACGGCGATCCGGACCTGTCCCTGGCCTGACATGGAGACGAGTGAGGGGAAGATAGCGCACCCCCCCCCCCCCCCCACCTGTCTCCAAGTCATTGCCCTTAGCTCTTAGAGGGACATTTTATTTTATTTATTTTTTCAAATGACAATTTTTTTTTTAATTGCATTTTAGTGTAAATATGAGATCTGAGGTCTCTCTGACCCCAGATCTCATATTTAAGAGGACCTGTCATGCTTTTTTCTATTACAAGGGATTTTTACATTCCTTGTAATAGGAATAAAAGTGACACAATTTTTTTTTAAAAAGAACAGTGAAAAAAATTAAAATAAAAGTTAAAGTAAGAAAATAAAAATAATTTTAAACGCGCCCTGTCTCACCCGCATATGAAAGTGGTGTTCAAACCACACATGGGAGGTATCGCCGTGATCGGTAGAGCGAGAGCAATAATTATAGCCCTAGACCTCCTCTGTAACTCAAAACATGCAACCTGCAGAATTTTTTAAACGTCGCCTATGGAGATTTTAAAGGGTAAAAGTTTGTCGCCATTCCATGAGCGGGGCGCAATTTTGAAGCGTGACATGTTGGGTATCAATTTACTCGGCACAACATTATCTTTAACAATATAAAAAAAATTGGGCTAACTTTACTGTTGACTTATTTTTTTATTAAATAAATTCTTTTTCCCCAAAAAAGTGCGCTTTTAAGTCCGCTGCGCAAATACGGTGTGACAGACAGTATTGCAACGACCACCATTTTATTCTCTAGGGTGTTAGAATAAAAAATATATATAATGTTTAGGGGTTTCAAATAAATGGAAGGAGAGAGGCAGGCAATAAAAAAACAGGCAGGGGAAGCTCCATTAGCATTGCTTGTTGTCATACCAACGGCCACCACAAGAGGGCGCCAGATTCCAGAAGGAATCATAGGACCGGAGAAGGCCTCAAAGCCGCGGCCTCAATTACCGGCCGCTGGCGGAACGGCCCGACGCAATCACACCGGGGGGGTCCACGGAGACAGGATACCCCCAGCTGTGCTGCCCCAGGCGCCAGGTCGCTAATTCTAGTCGCAAATGCGACCTGGCGCCTGGAGGAGCAGGAGAGGACATCCCCCTTCCGCCCCTCTTCCCCGGCCTCCTGATCCGGAACTTCCGCCAGCTAGAGTGAGACTGGAAGTAAGCCGGAAGCAGCTTCCTTCCAGTGTCCTATGTGTAACACGGAAGCGATGTCATGACATCACTTCTGGTTTACTTGGCTACTAATGGTGGCGATTAAAAAAAAAAAAAAGACAGTATTCAGAATCAGCATTTTTGGCAATCTGAATACTTTGAAATACAAAAGGAGGGATCTGGAGTCTTTTAAACCCCGCTCCCTCCGTAACGAGTACCTGTCACCACCTATTACTTGTCACAAGGGATGTTTACATTCCTTGTGACAGCAATAAAAGTGATCCAAATTTTTTTTTTTTAAAGAGACAATGTAAAAAAATAAAAATAAATAAAATAAATAAGATTTTTTTTGTTTTTAAAGCGCCCTCGTGAGTTAACGCAGCAAAGAAAACGCACTTGTAAGTCACGCCCGCATATGTAAATGGTGTTCAAATCACACAATAGGTTCGAATGGATCCCTGGTCAGGACCTGCAGAACAGTAGTCCCAGCCTGGACATATTTTAGACACAACAGGCCTAGATCGAGAAGGAGCTCGAAAGAACCTAACTACTAGGGGGTCTGATGCTATAGGTTTCTCCAAGAAAACCCCTAGAGCGGCCACTTGCACCTTGAGGGTACTGATTGCTAACTTATCTGCCCCTTCTTGCAGGAATTTCAAAATTGAAGCAATTTGTCTCGGTGATCTAGCCCGAAGTCTTGCACCAAGAGTTGAACACCTTCCAATATTTGAAATATATTGTCCTAGTCACTTTCTTCCTACTGGACATCAGGGTAGCCACCAACCTGTCCGAGAAACCTTTTCTCTTCAAGAGCTTCTCCTCAGAAACCAAGCCGCGAGCCTCAGCTTCACTAGGTCTTGATGGACGAGAGGGCCCTGCCGGAAGAGATCCCGTCTTAGAGGAAGATGCCAGAATGGTTTTCGCTGCGTTTGCAATAGGGCCGAGAACCAAGTGATCAGAATTACCCTTGCCTCTTCTCTTCTGATCTTGCTTATAACCCTCGGAATCAACTGAAACGGGGGAAAGGCGTAGCATAGGTGAAAATTCCAACTGTGTGCTAAGGCATCTACTCCCAACAGCATCTTGTGCCTGTTCAAGGAGAAGAAGAGAGGGACCTGGGCATTTTCCTGAGTGGCAAAGGGATCTACATCTGGCTGACCCCATCTTTCCCCAATCAGCCTGAAGACCTCCGGATTCAACTGCCATTCTGCCTCTAAGACCTGGTTCCTGCTGAGGAAGTCTGCTTTTTCGTTTAGAGACCCCTTTAGGTGGATCGCTGACAAGGATAGAGTAAACTGCTCTGCCCACACCAGGATACCTTTTGCCAGATCCTGAAGTGCCCTGCTTCTGGTTCCTCCCTGCCTGTTCAAGTATGCCACAATGGTGGCATTGTCCGATAGGACTTGGATGTGTTGATTCTGAATAACACCTGAGAAGGCCAACATCGCCCTCTCCACTGCTTTCAGCTCCTTCCAATTTGAGGACCTTCTTGCCTCTTCCGCAGACCATGAGCCCTGAACCCACTGGCTGTCCATGTGAGCCCCCCAACCCCAGCAGCTGGCGTCGGTTGTCATTCGCACCTGGACCAGGAAGTACCACAACAGGTCTTCTGAGAGCGCCTCTCGGTTTTTCCATCACCACAGACCTCTCTTTACTGAGGTGGGGATCCTCACCAGAACATCCAGCGAACTCTGTTGATGATCCCAAACCTTCAACAAGAAAGCCTGATGAGGCCTGAAGTGGTGCCTCGCCCACTGGACCGCCGGGATGGAAGAAGTCAAAGTTCCTAATGCAGACATAACCTTCCTGATGGAGATGGGTTGATTGGACAGCAGTTGGGATACTAACTGTATCAGCTTCTCCTTCTCTTCCGGCAGGAAAATCTTGGTCCAGAGAGCTGATCCGAAACCCCAGGAAAGTCATTTCCTGAGCAGGCACCAAATTAGATTTTTGCAGATTTATAATCCATCCCAACTCTTAGGTGGATGCAGGCTCTGTCCAGATCTTTCCGCAAACCCTCCCTGGTCTGGGCGAAAAATAACAGATCGTCTAGGTAGGGAATCACAGAGATTCCCTCCAGACAGAGGGGAGCTAAAGCTTCGGCCATAATCTTGGTGAACACTCTCAGGGATGATGACAGGCCGAACGGGAGGGCTCTGAACTGGAGGTGAACAACCTTGCTCCCTTTCCTTTAGTGCTAACCTCAAATATCTCTGAGACCCGACCCAAATCGGGACATGGAGATACGCATCCTGCAAATCTATGGATGCCATATAGCACCCCTGATTCAGGAGGTTCCTTACGGAGAAGATGGAGTCCATCCGAAACTTCTCGTACCTCGCGGAATTGTTCAGCCCTTTGAGGCTCATGATGAGTCGGAACCTTCCCGAAGGCTTTCGGACCAGGAACACATGGGAATAAAATCCCTGACCCAGTTCCCCTATTGGGACCAGCACAATGACCCCCTGAAACATCAGATCTCGAATAAGGGACTTTAAGGCCTTGATTGGATCCCTGGGGATGTTTGTGAACAGGAGCCTTTGAGGAGGGACCCGTGGGAAATCATCCTCAAAATGAACAGATTCTGAGTAATGGCCCCCCACTGAGGGAGAAACTCTTGGAGTCTCCCTCCCACCCTGATGGGTGAGTCATTGTGGCTTGGCGGCGGACGCAGGAGGATTGAGAACTCCCCCCTTTACCCTTGGGTTTTTGTACCTCCTGTTTTGCATCCTATCATCAGCTTGTCCCTTGGGGCTCCGAAAAAAAATGTCTCCGCGCTGTTTTTTTCTGCACTGGTAAAGATTTTTTCCTATCCGCCGTTCAGACCAGAATAGAATCTAATTCTGGGCCGAACAACAAATCCCCCATGAAAGGAATGCTGCATAGCCTATTTTTTGAGGCCGCATACCCTGGCCAGGTTTTCAGCCACAAGGCCTTTCTAACAAAGTTAGTTAGGGGGGCTGACCTGGCTGTCATACGGACGGACTCAGCCAAAGCATCTGCAAGGTACGCAATTGCCGCTGAGAGAGTAGCAAAGGAATTAAAAATCTCCTGCTTAGGGGAATCCGCCAAAATATGAGATTTCAATTGGTTAACCCAATGATCTAGATTTCTTGCCATGCCCGGTTTTAAATTCATCATTACCGACTGCCAGGATCTTTTTAGAAGGAGATCCAGCTTTTTATCCATGGGTTCTTTTAATGTGCCCATGTCTTCAAAAGCCAAGTCTGTTGATTTTGAAACCTGTGAGAAGGCTGAGTCTAACTTTAGGACCTTGTTCCAGACCAGGTCCGAGTTATCTTCAAAAGGAAACCTCCTCCTGTGTGCTCTGGAGAAAAAATGTTTCTTCTCGGGCTCCAACCACTCTCTCTTGATCATGTCAGACACCAGGGAATGCACCAGGAAGGTGCGAGATCTGGAATCCCCTAGCCCTGCATACATGCGATCATGTAGGGAGAGCTCTCTCTTTTCTTCCTCAATACCTAAAGTGGCATATACCACTTTAAGGAGACCTCCCACTTCTTCCAAGGGTAATTTGTATTTGGAAGCTGCTTCTGAATCTTCCTCTTCTTCTGAGTCAGACTCCTCTAAGGCCAGCGAGAATGAATCCTGCGAGATGTCCTGAGACAACCCTCCCCCAGTCAGCAACTGAGAACACCCTTGATGTTCCAAGGAAGACTGCTGGGCTCTTGGCTCTCCCGACGTTCAGGTCTAATCTATTGGATGAGCCTAGAACGCCTGAAAAGTAGCCTTAAGCTCATTCTTAATGGTTGAAATTAAGTCAGCACACAAGGACGGGGATTCCTCCCTAACCAGGCCTGCAATACAAGACGCACAAAACGTTTTGGTCCAGGTTTCACTAAGTTTCTCCTTGCAGATAGGACATCTCCTCTTAATTGGTTGGGCAGCACTTTTTGCCTAAACAAACAGAAAGAGACAAGGAAAAAAACAAGCCATATTTATTTCTGCAAACAAAAGGCAGCTATCACCCAGGTGCAACTAAGGAAAAACACACCATTTCCAAGTGCTCTAGCAAGCCGACACCCCTTAAACTTCCACCACTGCAAACACTCAGCAAGGGAGGGAGAGGGGGGGAGGGTGATCACTTCCCTCCCCCCCCCACAGGAGCATAGGATCCAGACTATTCAGAGCACTGCTCCTACCTTCACCTTGCTGGCACCTTGGTTTGCCCCCTTGTCTGTATAGCTCCCCATCGCTGGCTAACAGACACGTGGAATACACCACCGCCGGTCCCAGATTCAAAATCGTTGCTGCACCGACCGCAACTGGAAATAAGGCGCCAGTTGGGCCTCCTCTCTCCCCCTGCGTTCCAGTGCCAGGAAATGATGCGGCGCGCCATCAGAAGTCCCCCCCCTTTCCCAAAGGACACGGCCAAAGACTCTCCTGGCCACCCGGAAGACGACCGCTTTTCCTGCGATGCAGCACGCGGGAACAACAAACCCTGCGGCCGCCACTCTGATGGAAAAAACACAGAGGCAAAGGACCTCCGGTGTACTGGCTCTCCCCGAGCACTGAAGGGGGGGAGAGAGTCCATGGTACCATCCCCACCGGGAGGCAGATGGGAGGACCAGCCCCTAAAAGAAAAAACTACCAAGGTGAGAACCTACACTCTCAGGACCACCCGAGAGATCATGGTTCCCACCGGAGGGGTTCCTCCTAGTTGGAGGAAACACAAAAAAAAAAAAAAAACTGAGGAGGCTGCGTGGATGCTTCCCTTAAAAAGCTCTGATGGAGGAGGCGTTTCCTTTGGGAGGTGGAGGCATAATCTCTCGGGTGGCTGTCCTGAAAGTCGTTTTGGAAATACGGATTTTAACTTGTAAGCAACAAATCTTAGAAATAGGCTTAGGCTTGAAAGGGTTAATAGATAGATCAGACAAGTGCAATAAAAAAACTGGAGAGCAAATTAGCCTCTTCCCCCACAGCCAACCATTATAATCAAACATGCACTTAAAGGAGTCCAATGAGGAACACAAATTCAGATAGACGGGTTATACTGCTACCTACAGAAAGAATTGGACACCAACAAACTGATAAAATGTAAGACAGCCCCAGTAAAACCCCTCCTCTACCTGGCAAGTTGTGTTTCATGTTAAAGCATTACCAAGGGCAAGAGCAAAAAGAAGAGTGGGGAGCGTGTCCTCAAATAACTCTAAGAACCGATTTTACTGCAAGTACAAAAATCTTACATTTTCTCTCTCATCCATTGAGGGACACAGGCATTCAGATACAGTTTGGACATTCAAAGCAATCCAACTGAAGGGTGGGCAACAGTCACTGGCAAGTCCACAAAAGGTGACTGGAAACTGTCTGCAACTCAGAACCACCTGAATGACCAATGCCTACATATGAAGCAAATGAGTTCATATTGATAACTTAATTTTGTCCTATTGGGGGATTCATTGACCAAGGAAAGATTGATGATCAGTTGAATGCTCAAGACCAGGACAGAGGAGCTCACCATCATATTGTCTGTGTGGTCTCTTATGTTGGGGAGGCCACACAGAAACCTAAAGACCACATTGCAAGACACAAATATTCCTTTAGAGATAAGTGGTTAGAACTACCATTGGTATGAAATTTTCTCAGAAAAGGTATGTGCCTATAGATAGTATTTCCAAATTAAGGAGAGGTGGAAATAAGGAAATTATCTTATAAAACAGTGGTTAGGTGGATACATGACTTAAATACTTTACATCTGCTTATTTGTGATGCAGACTTTTTACCCCCCCCCCCCCCTTTTTTTTTTTTTCACTTTGAGTCACCTACAGGACTATAGCGTTGTTACTGTAGGTTTTTTCTTTGTTTGATCAAATTTTTTAAGAAATTTGATTTAAAAAAAAAAAAATTAAAAATTATTGGCTTTATGTGGTAAAGCCAAAAGTTAAAAATATATATTTTTTTTTTCAAAATTGTCCTTTTTCTTCATAAAATTAATTGAAAAAAAACAGCATTGGAATCACCCACAGTCCATTACCAGACCCTTTGGGCCTGGTATAAATATTAAGGGGAACCCTGAACCAAATTTAAAAAAAAAAATAATTGCGTGAGGGTCCCCCCAAATTCCATACCAGTCCCTTCAGGTCTGGTATGGATATTAAGGGGTACCCCGCACCATTTAAAAAAAAAAATGGCATAGGGGTCAAAATCCATGCCAGAGCCTTCAGGTCTGGTATGGATTTTAAGGGGACCCCCGTGCCAATTATTTTTTTAAATGGCGTAGGGGGTACCCCCAAAAATCCATACCAGATCCTCATCCAAACACACAACCTGGCAGGTCGCAGTAAAAGAGGGGGGGATGAGAGAGCGCCCCCTCTCCTGAACCGTACCAGGCCACATGCCCTCAACATGAGTAGCCAAAGCACTGTGTCCCCATGTTGATGAGAAAGAACAGAACAAAATATTACAGCGCACACATGCAAAAAAAGACATTTACTTCCTGCAAGGCTTATTTAAAAAAACACCTAGACATTTTAAAAAATAATTATCAAAAAATATGGGGATTTGGTCACACCATATTGCTATAAGGTGCTTAAGCCCACTTACTGCGACAAAGTACCCCATAATTAGTGGGTCCTACACTATCCATAGACTGGGAGATCCTGCTTCTCTGAGCCATGGGAGCAATACACTCCTCTATATGGGAGAACTAGCGGTCTCCACCGATGACACAGGTGGACACTAATAAGAGGCACTGATGAGGGAGTGGGGTGCTCTGCGCCCAAAAGGATTTGGTCAGAATCCATACAGTAAACAAACAAGATATTTGGGGGGGCACACCCTAAAAGATGCATTAAAGATGGTGCAGCCATAAGACCATACAACAGAACAAAAGACACGTACCTCCTGCAAGGCTTATTTAAAACACCTAGACATTTTCAAAAAACATCAGAAATATGGGCTTCCGGATTCCGATAAGCCCCCAGCCTGCAGACCCCCCCACAACCACGGGCAAGGGTTGTGGGGATGAGGCCCTTGTCCCCATCAACATGGGGACACGGTGCTTTGGCTCCCCCAAAGCACCCTCCCCATGTTGAGGGCATGTGGCCTGCTACAGTTCAGGAGGGCGGGGTGCTCTCTTGTCCCCCGTCTTTTCCTGTGGCCTCCCAGGTTGCATGTTCGGATGAGGGCCTGGTATGGAATTTGGGGGGACCCCCACGCATTTTTTTTTAAATTTTGGTTCGGGTTCCCCTTAATATTCATACCAAACCCAAAGGGCCTGGTAATGGACTGTGGGGGAATCCCATGCCATTTTTTTCAATGACTTATGTGTATTGCCGGAGCCAACAATTCATTATAGCCGCAATTACTTTTTTTCCCCACTTTAGAAATGTAATTTTGTGCAGGGACTGTTGTAAACACGGGAGACATGCGCCACTTTACAGGCATACTATAGACACCCCCCCAGGTATGAAATTTAAAAGGAAAATTAAATTTTTATTGTTTCACTTTAAAACTTTTTTTTGCATTGATACATACGTTTGACTCAAACATCGGGCTCATTCCTACTGCTCAGTGGACACCACACCTTCCGGATACCTCACTTCCGGCAGATGCCGTCAATGAATGCCATTCCCAAGATGGCGTCAGCGTTAGAGAAGGCAAGCGGGAAAAAAAAAATTATGTCCGCTTGCACCTCTTGCCGCCACCCAGCAGTCCCGGCTCTCCCCGAACACTTCGAAGATGGAGAAGGAGCCCATCAAGCAATCACATACCTCACTCTGTGGAATGGGAGGAACAAGCCCTCTGAGGTAAAAAACAAAACAAAAAAAAAACAGTGGAGCAGGAAGCCTGGCCTCTCAGGACAGCACCTAAGAGTTCCTGACTCCCCACTAAGTGTTCCCTTCCAGAGGAAACACAAAAACTGGCAACATGTGGGAAGTAGCCTACTTTTAAAGTTCGGCGGAAAAGGTGTTTCCTGTTGGCTAGTGGGAGGAGCCACTCTCTCAGATGCTGTCCTCAAAGACGTTAAGGGAAATTACATTAATTTTAAAACAAAATGTTAAAAGCAAGTGAAAATTTCAAACAACATTTTTTCTTTCAGAGAATGGACAAAGATTTTTTGGATGAATATTCTCGTCTGAAAATTGATCCATGTGGCCAGCATAAGGCTCAGTGCACACCTATGCAGTTTGCTTTTGATCCATTTTTGCAGTGCCTTTTGCTGTGGCGTTATGATTTTTGAGCACGCGATTTTGCTGCGATTTCAGTTTCTGCATTTTTTAATGCTTTCTTTTGGCCAATTTGTTGTTGGGCAGATTATAAAACACAAATTGCTGAAAACGCGCATAACATGCTTTTGTGCAGCTTCTCCGTTGAAGTATATTGAACCAAAAAAAGCACTGTTTTGTGTTGAAAAAAAAAAGTCCTAGACCCTTTCCAAATACGCAGCTGAAGAAAGCATAAATGTGAACGTGTCCCATAGGAAACCATGTTAAATGATTTTTAGTGTGTTTCTGCAAAAAGCACCAAAAACACAGGCGTGAACCAGACCTAAGACGTTTAGTAACATAATGTTTTTTTTTTTTTTTACTGTGGAACAGTGAAATATTTACAGAAGCGATTATTAGCTCTTTTTGAACTATAAAGAATATATAAAAATATAATTTTTTTTTTTTAACCCCACTATGTTCCTGGCCAATTAATCGATTATAAAAATAATAATCGATTGGTTGTTTCAGCCTTAAAGATTTCAGTCTGTTTTTCAATTGAGTTGTACAGTTTATAGGTCACATTAAAAAGGTGTAAAAAAGATCTGAAATTATTCATCTTTGTCTCATTGTTTTACATCACAGAAACCTGACATTTTAACAGGGGCGTGTAGACTTTTTATATCCAGTGTATTTGATGAACTGCCTAGTACACTGAGCCTCATGACGGGTCTGCTTTACTGCACTTGTGCCATTTCATACAACTGGAGCAGGAATGGACTGATCTAGCACTCACTGCTCAGCAATCAGTCAGACCCTCGTCTTTCATTGTGTGGAACAAGGACAGGTACAGCGGCTGGGCAACCACCGAAGGACAAGAGAGTGTGAGGATTCAGGATAAAATAAGATGAATTATTTTGCTTAGAATAAAGATCACGATTCTGAAGAACTTTTTTATTTTAAAGATTTACAACATTAGGTTATTAACCACGTAAGGACCGCCTCACGCCAATGTACGGCGGCAGAATGGCACGGCTGGGCACAAGGACGTACCTGTACGTTGCTTTTTAAGTGCCCAGCTGTGGGTCAGGAGCGTGCCGGCGGCAGCGTGCTCCCGACCCGGTCCTGACCTCCGTGACCGTGGTCGCAGGCCCAGCGGACCCCGATTGCCGGTGGTGTCCCGCGTTTGGGTCACAGAGCTGAATAACGAGGAGAGGTCTGTGTAAACAAACCTCTCCCCATGCTTCCCTGTGTGGCTGTCACCAATCGTCTGTTCCCTTTTATAGGGAAGGACGATCAGTGACGAGACATGCCAGGCCACGCCCCCTACAATAAAAAACAACACAACGTCATGGTTAACTCCATCACTGCCAGTGTCATTTACACAAGAATCAGTGCATTTAAATAGCACTGATTGCTGTATATGACACTGGTTCCAAAAATGTGTCAAAAATGTCCAATGTGTCCGCCATAATGTCGCAGTCATAATAAAATTCGCTGATCGCCACCATTACTAGTAAAAAAAAAAAAAATTCATAAAAATGCTATAAAACTATCCCCTATTTTGTAAACGCTATAACTTTTGCGCAAACCAATCAATAATTGCTAATTGCGTTTTTTTTAACCAAAAGTATGTAGAAGAATATGTATCGGCCTAAACTGAGGAAAAAAATGTTTTTTATATATTTTTTGGGGATATTTATTATAGCAAAAAGTAAAAAATATTGCATTTTTTTCAAAATTGTCGCTCTATTTTTGTTTATAGCGCAAAAAATAAACAACGCAGAGGTGATTAAATACCACCAAAGGAAAGCTCTATTTGTGGGGAAAAAAAGATGCCAATTTTGTTTGGGAGCCACGTCGCACGATCATGCAATTGTCAGTTAAAGCGACGCAGTGCTGAATCGCAAAAAGGGGCTTGGTCCTTTGGCTGCAAATTGGTCCGGAGCTTAAGTGGTTAAACAAGATAGCAATAAAATAAGAAATAATACTCGTTGCTTCAATCAAATTTAACCACTTCCCGACTAGCTCCTGTACATATACAGCAGCAGGATGGCTCTCCTGCACGAATCCCAGTACACGTACAGCGGCTCCTGTAAGAACCATAGCAGGCATCGGGGGTCCCGATGCGAGTCGCTGGCGAGCTCCATCACCACTGGCCACCCGTGATCACGGGCACGAGAGCCAGAACGGGGATTTGTGTGTGTAAACACACAAATCCCTGTTCTGACAGGGGAGGAGAAACAGATCGTCTGTTCCTACTAAGTAGGGACAACGATCTGGCTCCTCCTTTAGTCAGTTCAATCCCCCCACATTTTAAAAACACACCTAGGGAACACATTTAACCCCTTGATCGCCTCCTAGTGTTAGCCTCTTCCCTGCCAGTGATATTTACACAGTAATGCATTTTTATAGCACTGATCGCTGTATAAATGTCAATGGTCCCCAAAAAAAAAAAAAAAAAAAAAACTGTCCACCTCGCTGTTGCAGTCATCACTAAAAGTCGCAGATCACCACCATTACTAGTAAAAGAATTAAATAAAATGCCATAAAATCTATTCTCTATTTTGTAGACACTATAACTTTAGTGCAAACCAATCAATATATGCTTATTGTGATGTTTTTTGCCAAAAATATGTAGAAGAATACATATTGGCCTCAACTGACGACAAAATTTGTTTTTTAAAAACATTTTTGGGGATATTTATTATAGCAAAAAGTAAAACAGTTTTTTTTTTTTTTCAAAATTGCCACTCTCTTGGAGTGCAGGAGGTGATCAAATGCCATCAAAAGAAAGCTCTATTTGTGAGGAAAAAAAAACGTCAATTTTGTTTGGGTACAGTGTTGCATGACTGTGCAATTGGGGGTAAAAGGGGGTCATTAAGGGGGTAAAAACTTCCGGGGCTGAAGTGGTTAGAGAAATGTAATGTGTAAAGAAATAAAAAATGTATAATAATAATAAATATATATATATATATATATATATATATATATATATATATATACATACACACACATATACACATATACACACACACACATACACATATATACACACACACATACATATATACACAAAAGTGAGTGCACCCCTCATATTTTTGTAAATATTTTATTATATCTTTTCATGTGACAACACTGAAGAAATTACACTTTGCTACAATGTAAAGTAGTGAGTGTACAGCTTGTATAACAGTGCAAATTTGCTGTTCCCTCAAAGTGGTTGTAAACCCATCTGGAAAAAAAAAGCAACGTATGCATAGCATACTAGCTTATTATGAATAACTTACCTGAGAACAAAGCCCCCGAAGCGGTCCTCCATCTCTTCATGTCTGCCGCTGCCATGGAGTGACTTCTGGGTCTCGCTGCTCCGGCGCTGTGATTCGCCGGAGCAGCGATGATGTCACTCCCACGCATGCGCACTCCACAAAATCATCCCCAGCTACATCACCAACCTCATCTGCAGAATTCACCCAAATTGTCTCCTCCGCTCCTTCCAGGACCTCCTGTTCTCTATCTCTCTTGTTACCTCCTTCCATGCTCGCCTTCAGGACCTCTCCCATCCTCTGGAACTCCCTGCCCCGGTTTATCAGATCTGCCCCTAACCTGTCCACATTTAGGAGATCCCTGAAAACTCCCTTATTCAGGGAAGCCTATCCCACACCCACCTAACAACTGTCCTCGAGCCAACCCCCATCAAATCATTCTCTGCAGCTATTACCTTTTGTACCAATACACCCTCCCTTTAGAATGTAAGCTCTATGAGCAAGGCCCTCCTGTATCTTTTGCATTGAACCGTACTGTAATTGTGTTGCCCCCCTATACATTGTAAAGTGCTGCGTAAACTGTTGGCGCTATATAAATCGTGTATAATAATAATAAATATTATATATATATATATATATATATATTTATTTATTTTTTTACACACTGATCGGCTCTCCTCATGAAACACTCTGTCCGTGTAAGGCAACGAGAGCCAATTACCAGCATCTCCGTGTTTACATGTGACCTGCTGTGATTGGAGCCGATCAAATGGTGAAACACTCGCAGGGGTGCAAAAATCAGGTTCGTGGTGCATCCTAGCAACACAACACGGTCATGACAGCTGTGCATCCCCGTTCTAGGACAGCATCATATGACGTTGTCCCAGAACGGGACCCGCAAGGCCACTCCATCATTTGGCAGTTAAACTGACTTCCTTTGCAGACCAACGTTCATCCCTTTGAGCTGTAAATCAATAAACAGAAGGACAGATAAGAAGATTTTATTTTACAGCTGTGAGCAAGGGAACTGCTGCAAGCTGAGTCATCGGTTGTTAAGCAAGTAGCGGCCCCACTCCTTAACAACCGATGATTGCGGGGTTTTTTCAGCTGTCAGCGGGTAAATCCCATTGACAGATGAAATAATAATAATAATAATAATGATGATGCTGGATTAACCACTTGCTTACTAGGCACTTAAACCCCCTTCCTACCCAGGCCAATTTTCAGCACTGTCACTCTTTGAATGACAATTGCGCAGTCATACACTGTACCCATATGATTTTTTTCCCCCTACACACTGTGTTTTTTTTATTTTTTGCTAAAAATAAACTAAAAGACTGAAAATTTTGAAAAAATAAATAAATAATAAAACTGTTTTGTGGCACTGATAGGTTGCACTGGCAGGTGGCACTGTTTAGCAGTAGTGGGTGTCCATGTGCGGGACCGCTGTCCCTCTGACAGAATCTGGTAATCAGCTGTTACAACAGTGATGCAGTTTATTATTCTGACCAGTGCCAACCCCCCCCAAAGCTTTTGACAAAAAAAAATCACTTTAAGAGTGACCAGGCGTCGGACACACAGCGGTCTATGAGAAGCTGATTTACCCGTGTTTAGGGCGTGTGCAGGGCACAAGCCGTGCGTCCGTACACACTGCCCACTCTCACTGTCCATTTTTTTTTCATTTGCCGGGACCAGAGGGCGACTGGGCGGTGCTTTTTCAGCACTACGGCGTCACTTGCAGTTTCCCTTGAGTTAGAGTGGAGTACGGACACTGAGTCTAGTTTATTACTGCAACCTGGGACCCTGTAATGTGAGGCGGGGAGCTCACAGATGCGACGGATGGATGCAGAGCTGAGCCCAAGTGCGATGTACTAGAGAAGAAGGCTCCAGGGATCGGAGGTGATCTCTCTCACAGTGTGAATGACAGAGGACTTTTTCATGTCTCTCCCTCCCGGCAACATGCTTCCTCATCCCCCGAGTCCTCTGCAGGGAGGCTACAGAGTGACTGCTCCACTCGCTGTGTAGTGCATCCTGCTGTGAGCCTGGCTGCTGAGTGTTGTGGTGCAGAGCAGTGACCTGTCCCGCATCCCCCACCTTTACTGCATCCTAAAACGGCCCCCCACCTCTTCACCCTAAAACAGCCCCCCTATCTGCCTCTCCACCCTAAACAATAACCCCCCTCCCTGGTTCTCCACCCTAAACAATCTGTATCAAAATGTATCTGTGGTGCTGATCTATATACCGGATCAGTGTTTTTGATCTATGTGCTTTTGAAAGGGGACTGAATGCTAGCCTCTTGACTCCAACTATGGGCCCTGGCATTTGGGGAAGCTACAAGCATTTAGGAATATATTTGGTTATGTAATGCAAAAAGGACATTATTAAGGAGGCCATGATGGTCTCTGCATGCTTGGGACTCATATAGCAAATGTATGTGAAAGGAATGCCGATTAATGAGATCTGGAAAGCCCTGGGTCTCCTGTTGTCTACTAGTGTGGCTTCTAAGAGTATTTCACCCATTGTTTTTTTTGTGCTAATTAACTTTGCTATTGTATGAAGGAGTTCTGTGTTGATATTTATGATAATGTGTATTGTATAGTCGGTGAGCTAGGAGACGTGAAATCTACCCTAAAAAGGTCATATCTCTGAGTCACCTAGTCTGGGTAAATGATTTAGTAAACTAGCTGATGTTAATTAGGTTCCTGGTTACAGGTGTATTGTTAGGGTAATAGGAGCAGGAGGGGGGAACCTCCTCTTTAACTGTATATAAGACTGTATTCTGGTTCTAATAAACTGATGTTTTACCCTACACTGAGCTACAGCTAGTGAATGAGAAAGCGAAGGGGCCTTGGATTGTGTGGTACCGGACAGAGGAAGCATTTACGGCAGACAGGCTCATCTTGAGTATGGGGGTACTGCTGTGAACACATCCATACATTCAACTGGATCCAAGGTCCGGATAGCAGGAGAGGAGAGGTACAGATACGTCATCATGGAAGAGGAATTCCAAAGGAGGTTGCAAGAGATGCGGATACAGCACAGAGGACCAGTATCGGTGCAGGTCCTGCTGGGATAGTATGATTCTGTCCACCCACAACTCTGGAAGAAAGCTCTAGCTCTCGAGCAGCACCACCATGGAAAAAAGACTCCCATCCATCCATGTAAGGTACTGGTTGCAGTATAAAGTATGAATGCTGTTATGGGGGGGGGGGGGGGGAACGACAACTGAACCAGGAGTGGACAGCTGAGTTAAGCAGGCTGATCCAGGCAGAAATGCAGTTGGACGAGAGCTACAGAGCCCTCCGTTAGTCTGTAGTCCAAGTGTGCCCGTGGACAGCGGATGACAGCCCCACAGAATGCTTTGACTATGATGGCCTGGGATTGTTGTACTGGAGGCTGTCCAGGGACCCTGACTTTTGGAGTTATCTGGAGTGGCGTTTGGAGGAAATAATGGAGCACAGAGAGCAAAGACTGAATATTTCAGAAGTGCTCTGGGCACAGGAAGATTTGGAATTTCTGGCCATTCAGGAATGGGAGCTGGAGTTCGCCTACAGACAGCTTCTAGACTCTGCTCAGCAGCAGGGTGGGGCTCCCTTTGCCTGAGACTATCAGGAAATACCAGCAAACAACTCTAAAATCCTGGCTGCAGAGTTGGCAAGGTGGCATAGAAACAGTGTGCTTTGCCCACCTGGCCCCATAGCTATTGACGCAGAGGTCTTATGGCAGATGCAGCAAGTGCTGACTGACCTCGACGAACCCGTTTCTGCATAAGACGAGGTTGGATGGAGGAATGTGCCTGTCGAGCAGCATGCCAGAGAATTGGCAGTGGAAAAATAGGATTTTTGTACTCACCATAAAATCCTTTTCTCTGAAGTTCATTGACGGACACAGCTCCTTTAAATCTTGACCGTAGGGTTATCACGCCACCTTCAGGAGAGGACTAGACAGAACATGTAATATATGTAAAAACAGCAAAACTGCATAGTTCCGCCCAGGGGGTGGTCTCCCTGGCTATGTTTCCTGCAGGTCAGTACGTCAACAAGCAGTACAACGTAAAATAGGAGGGGTGGGTACTGTGTCCGTCAATGAACTTCAGAGAAAAGGATTTTACAGTGAGTACAAAAATCCTATTTTCTCTTTTGTTCATTGACGGACACAGCTCCTTTAAATCTTGACCGTAGGGACATCCCCAAGCAGTGTCAAAACAAGGGGTGGAAACAGCAAAACATAACTTCACCCACAACCCGAGGCACGACTCAACGGAGGAGTTGCCATCTGAAACGGCCGCACCAGAACTTGCGGCCAACGTATGCATCAAATACAAAATTGTAAAAAACAAAAGGTGTAAATTGCAACTTTTACACAGCCGCCTGCAAAATTTTGCAGCCAAAGCAAACATCCGAAGATGCGCTTACATCAACTTTGTATAATTTTGTATAAGTGTGAACCGACGACCAAGTCGCCGCCTTACACACCTGGGAAACAGACGTTTGATGTCGGAAAGCGCAGGAGGTCCCAATTGCCCTGGTGGAATGGGGCTTGACAGGAAAGGGGGGGCACCTGTCCCTTCAAAGCATAAGCCTGGACCACGGATCTGTCTGATCCACTCGGAACTGGTGGTCGACGAGACCGCCAAACCTTTTTTCAGACCAGTCACCAAAACAGAGTTTGACTTCCGGAAGGTAGCCGTAGCAGACAGATATACCTTCAGAGCCCGGACCACGTCCAGGGAATGTAGGGCAACTTCTTTAGGATTAGAGATGTGAAGGCCTGGAAAAAAAGAGAGAAAAAAAACTTTTTTCCGTTTTTTTTTTCTGAAGGCTTTGTTTGTTTCCCAAAAATTTGAAAAATTTGAAAAATTTAAAAAATAAAAAATTGTGGAATATTTTATTGCAACATGATGAATAAAATATTTTAAGACAGGGTGTTCAAATATTTTCCAGATCATCTCTAAAAAATAAAACGTATGATATCAGATTATTCTAATTTCTGTGCACCGAGGACAAGCAAGTCCTAGGTAACAAACTGAACCCTCCAATGCAAGAACAGTATGCATTTCTTCCTTTAGGAGCTGCTGTGCTGCTATTGTAACAAGAAAAAGGTTTCAGTTTTGCTTTTGCATGTTAGTAGGTGTGTTTGGTTTGTTCTGTATGCCTCAAAAGCATTGGAAGAAAATACAGAGCAACAAAAAGTATATACTTAATTAAAAAAAGGTAAGAGTTTACATTTATCTGATTCTGAATCGAAATTTAATCATTTAGCTACATTAGTTTATGTTTATAAACTTGTGTAAATAATAAAATTACCAGCAATCTGGTTCTTCCCCCACCCCCAACCATAGATTAGTGTCTTCTTGCAAAGTAGTCATTTTTTCTTGTTTTTATTTCCTATTCCCCTCAGAAAAATGGTGAGACCAACATCTAACATATGGAGGCATTTTCACATTACAGGTTCGTATGAAAAGAAAGAAAAAATATGCCAGGATGACAAAACACATTCTTGTATGTAACAAGTATCCTGTAGATATTAAAAAATCCTTCATGCATCAAAGTGAAGAGGACAACAATGATGACAATGCACATAGTTTTTCTCAACGTTCTCGTAACAGAATGACTTTCAATCTTAAAAAGACAAAAAAGTGCTAATGTAGCATTTTTGAAATTTTTCTGAAAATTTCAGTTTTCTCCCAAAGGGAAAAAAAAAAAAAAAAACAGATTGTGTCGGCTTAGGACAAAGAGATGGTAATACAATGTCCTCATTAAGATGAAAAGCCAAAACCACCTTTGGAAAAAAAGAGGGTCGCGGACGTAGCACCGTCTTATCCTTGTGGATAACTAGATAGGGCGACTTCCAAGACAAGGCCGCCAACTCAGCATCCCTCCTGGCAGATGCAATAGCCACTAAAAATACAACTTTATGGGAAAGAGTCAACAAGGGAATTTCCCTGATGTTCTCAAATGGCGGTTTCTGACGCACCGATAGCACCAGGTTCAGATCCACGGAGGTAGGGGTGGTCGAACCAGAGTAACTACATGCCAAAACCCTTGGACAAAAGTGCTTACCAATGAGTAAGACGCCAAGGGGCGTTGGAGAAAGACAGCCAAGGCTTATATCTGTCCCTTGATGGTGCTTAAGGCAAGTTTCTGATCCACTCCTCGTTGTAAAAACAGTAGGTTCCCGGAAACCGAATAAGTGCGCGGACGCCATCCCATCTCCTCACAAATGGAGATGTAGACCTTCCACGTACGATGGTAAATCTTCAGAGAAGAAGATTTTCATGCACTCAGCATAGTGGAAATTACCGAGTCCGACAGACCTGGGTCCTTAGAACCTGTCTTTCAACAGCCATGCCATTAAAACCAGCGACGGTAAAGCAGGATGGAGTATCGGACCGTGTGATAGGAGATCTTCTCGCATCAGCAACCACCACAGAGCATCCACCACCAGGCGTTCTAGGTCGGCGTACCAAGGATGCCAAGGCCAAACTGGGGCAATCAGTATGACTGGAATCCCCTCGGCCTCCACTCTGCGTAGCAGACGTGGTAACAGTTTGAGTGGAGGAAAGGCATAAATCAGCTGGTACTGCTGCCATGGAGCCACTAACGCATCTGACGCATCTGCCGAGGGGTCTCTTGTCCTGGACACAGCTGAGAGGCCAAGAGGTCCACATCTGTTGTCCCCCATTTCAGGCAAAGAAACCTGAATACCTGCGGGTGCAATGACCATTCTCCGGCGTCCAGCATCTGGCGACTTAGGTTGTCCGCCTGACAGTTTTCTACGCCCGGAATGTATATGGCCGACAGGGCCGGCACGTGTCTCTCTGCCCACTGGAGGATGTGAGCGACCTCCCGTGCTGCGGCTGAGCTCCTTGTTCCTTCTTGATGGTTGACATATGCCACCGCCATGGCGTTGTCTGACTGGATCCTGATTGGATGCCCATGTAGCCTCGTTGACCATGTGGAGAGGCATAGCCTGATCACCCGAAGTTCAAGCACATTGATCTGCAACTGGGATTCTTCCCGTGACCAGAGGCCCTGGGTTGCCTGTACCCCCAGCACTCCACCCCAGCTGGTCAGGCTGGCGTTTGTTGTGATCACCGTCCAATGGATAGGAAGGAACGATCTCCCAGACCGAAGGGTCCGAGACCTCAGTGACTAACTGGCTCACCCGAATCTGATGATCCAGGGATAACAGATTTGTCCTAATTGAACAGGATCTCCTTCTGCAAGACTCAGGTGTGAAATTGGGCGAAGGAGGCTTCCATGAGGCTCAGAACTCGCATGCAGAGGCGCAGAGTTGACCACCTGCGGTTCATCAATAACTTCACCGCGGCTCAGAGTTTGCAGCTTGTCTGAAGGGAGAAACACTCTCACTTCCACAAAGTCCAGCACCAAGCCAAGGTACTCCAGGCATTGAGTCGGCACAAGCACCGACTTTTTTGGGTTCAGCACCCAACCAAACTCCCGTAGAGTGTACATGGTGATCGCCACATCCTCCCTTAATTCTGGGGTGGGGGGGAGTGTCCAAGATGGCGACCGGAGCAGAAGCATAGTGAGGGAGCTTCGTGGGCCTGACTGCTAAACATCCTGATTCCCTGCGGATAACGCTGTCTCCGAGGCCACCAGGACCCGACCAGTGTCATCCTGGAGTGGTATGCCTGGTAAGAAGAAGTCGGCGACGCCGCAGAAGGCCTATACGCCGTGCACTCAGCCTCGCGGTGGGGGATCTCGGCCCTGCACTCTCTCTAATATGGCGTCTCAGGCGGCAGCTGCAGACTCTGCTGACCCTGCACTCCGGGAGCAGGACAACTTCACAGCCCTTATGCAGGCTATTGGTACGTGCCAATCCACGCTGACGGCAAAGATTGACACCATACAACTTGAGATGGGGCTGCTCCGGAGGGACATGGACAAGTTCCGCACCAGAATGTCAGAGGTGGAACACCGCGTGGGGACTACGGAGGATACCCTGACAGAACACTCTGCCTCCCTTCATAGCCTCACCACCAAGGTCCACGCATTGGAATACCGGGCGGAGGACGTGGAGAACCGTAACCGAAGGAACAACCTTCGGGTTATTGGGCTGGCGGAGGGATCAGAGGGCCCCAACCCTGCTGCCTTTATGGAACACCTTTTCCATCAGTTACTCCCCCAGGCGGCCTTTTCGCCGTTTTTTGCGGTCGAGAGGGCCCACAGAATGCCGGCGGCTAGGGGACCTCTTGGAGCCCCCCTCGCACACTTATCCTCCGCCTCCTGAATTTTAGGGACCGGGATCTGGTGTTGAGAGAGAGCAGAAATGTGGAAGAGCTGCGCTTTGAGGGCTCCCAACTCATGATTTTTCCAGACTTTTCTGTGGAAACGCAGAAACAGAGGAAGCTATTTGATCATGTGAAGCTTGCCCTGCGGCAGAAGGGCATCAAATACAGCATGCTCTTTCCAGCACGCCTCAGAGTACAAGATGGTGAGACCCATAAATTCTTCAACTCGCCTGAAGAAGCTTCCAACTGGCTGGAGTCTTTACCGCGGTGTTAACTGGTGAGCATGATACCATCTCTCCTCTCTTTATGGCCCGTTCCAATAGACAGATCCTTCTTGCGGCCCATGCTGACTTACTCTGTGAGCCCAAAACGGTTGTTCAGTGGGGAGGACTGCTCATGACATTCGGGCTCCCCTGTGCCTCCCCATGATTCCCCCCCTTCCTACCTGCTAGTTGGGCTATAAGACCCGGGACACCTGCTGAGGTCGGCTTTACCCTTGTTGCCCATCCCATGATTTGGAGAGAGGAGATTGCTGTATTCTGCGTGGGGTTTATGCACGCGGACACCTTGCATAGGTTCATCCCTTCCCCTACCATTAGCAGCATGAAGAATTGTGCCCCTGGACCTACTCGTCCGGGCGACTCCCTATCCGCAGGGAGGACAGTAATGTGATGTTTATCCGGTTGTCAGCGCAGTTGGACACAAGAGCCTTCTACTGTGCCTTCTAGGCGCTATTTTGCTACATTGCTCCCAAGGGACTGAGTGTCATGTTCTATTTCGGGTTTTAAACGCACCCAAGTTGGGGGGGTAGCGTGGGGTGGGGGAGGGGGGTTGGCAAGTTTCAGTGGGTTTGACTGTTGGTTATATGCAGCTGCTAGACTTCTTGCACTTCTCTCATTACAACGTGTTACATTGAAGCCTTCGATCTCAATGCTAAGATTATACATTTTTAATTCTGTTCTGTGGCTGGACAGGGCGGGGGGTGGAGGGGGGGGGGGGGTTAGGACTGTAATGACTTTGTCTCTCTTCCTATGGCTCCCCTGAGGTTGGTCTCCTGGAATGTGCGGGGGATGAACTCTAAAATTAAGCGATCCCTGGTCTTTACGTACCTAAAGAGATACCTCCCGCACATTTGTATTTTACAGGAGACTCATCTTACGGGTTCCCGTATACTCTCGCTCAAAAAATCCTGGGTGGGATCTTACTACCACTTCACTTTCTCCTCACACTCTAGGGGAGTTAGTGTTTTGGTTCATAAGACACTCCCTTTTCGCTTGATGAATCTACATTTGGACCCGGATGGGCAATATGTGATTTTGCATGCAATGTGTGATGGGGTTGACATGGTGGTGGTTGGACTCTACGTGCCCCTGCCGGCGAGTCTCTTGATACTGAGAAGGATCTTGGCTATTGTAGCTAGATACCCGGTGACTAATATTATCCTACTGGGGACTTTAATATGCCTCCGGACCCGGGTGTCGATAGACTCGCTGCTGGGCAGATGCCCGAGTCTGACCTGGCCAGATGGGCAGAAACATTTGGCCTACATGATATGTGGTGGTGGAAACACCCAGTAGCAAGACAATTTACGTGCCATTCGGCTACACATGCGACGCTGTCACACATAGACTTGATTTATGTGAGTACTCCTCTGTTACAAAAGGTGTCTGAAGTTTCCATCTTGCCACGCGGCATCTCGGACCATGTCCCGGTGATGCTGACTCTACACACAGACTCGGTGGCAGGAATGGGACTCTGGAGACTCTCCGGGTACTGTATCAGATGAAAAGGTGGCGCCACTGATGCTGTCAGAGCTGGGGGACTATTGGAACCATAATGACCGCTCGGCACCACCGGCCTCATTGTGGGATGCATTTAAAGCATACGCCAGGGGGAGATACCAATTTAATATTGCCCAAATTCGAAAGACCTCGAGATTGGAACTTTCGGAAAGGCAGGGCTCAGAACGGTAAGACTGGAGGACCAATATGCGAGCTCCCCGAGTCCGAGTACGCATGTGGACATGCCTACTGCGTATAGGGAGCTGGCTCTGATCCGCACTGCTTCCTGCCGCCGCTTCCTCCTCTCCCAGACACAAAGAATATTTGAGCAAGGAGAAAGGCCGGGGAGGTTGCTGGCGTGGCTGGCGGCGGAGCGGATGGGGAGTCCCTGCATAGCTAATATCAAGGGGGCAGATGACACTCTGCTCTCTGACCCAGCCCAAATAAATGCCCGGTTCGAGCAGTACTTTACTCACCTAAATGAGTCCAAAGCTACATATTCCCTGGCAGACTTAACCTCCTTCTTAGACAAAATTGAGTTCCCCGCCCTGACTGGGGTGGCTGCATTGGTACTGGAGAGCCCCATTACCCTGACAGAGGTCCAAAGGGCTATCAAGTCCCTTCAGGCAGGGAAAATGCCTGGCCCCGACGGACTCCCATCAGAGTTTTACAAAACCAACTTAGAAGTAGTGGCCCCATATTATCATTCCACCCTCACCAAGGCCTTGGCGATGAATGCCCTTCCCAACTCCTTTTCAGAGGCTGTAATTGTACTCATACCGAAACCAGGAAAAGACCCAGAACTGTGCTCCTCTTATAGACCAATATCTCTGCTGAATGTTGATGCTAAAATACTGGTGAAGATACTGGCCAATAGGCTGAACACAGTGATACTTTCCTTAGTCCATGGGGACCAGACCGGCTTTATGCCTGGTAAAGTCACCGATATCAATATACGGCATCTCTACACTAACATAGCGTGGTTGGGGGCGGGGGCCGGGGAGGGAGCGGTGGCCTCTTTAGATGCGGAGAAGGCCTTAGACTCCGTGGAGTGGGGCTTTCTCTGGCAGTTCAACCGGTTTGGGTTTGGCCCTAAATTTGTGGCCTGGGTTTAACAGCTATATGCCTCACCTACGGCTCGGGTACGCACGGGTGGGATCCTCTCCTCCCCTTTCCGCCTCTGCAGAGGCACTAGACAGGGCTGCCCCCTCTCTCCAGGGCAGTTTGCCCTGGCCATTGAGCCTATGGCAATTCTCCTTCGCTCAGCGGAGGGGGTGGGGGGATTACAGGTGGGCCCCTTGGTGGAAAGGCTGTCGCTATATGCGGACGACGCGCTTTTGTACCTTGGGGACACTTCTGACTCCCTTACGACAGCCTTATCAGTTATCGACGAATACTGTAAATTTTCAGGAGTCAGGATTAATTGGGGTAAATCCAGATTGTTCCTACTCTCTGACTCAACGCCCCTCCACCCCCCTCGTTTTCTCTGCAAAGGGTGACCCGTTTTCGATACTTGGGGATTGAGATCACCAATGACCTCTCCCACTATTTGGCAGACAATCTCTACCCAATCCTGCGTGCTCTCACGGCAAAATGCCTGATATGGAAGACGCTACCCTTGACACCGGTAGGACGGGTTAATTAAAAATGAAGTTTCTCCCCAAATTCTTGTATATATTTAGAAATACCCCAGTTCCGATCCCTACCACATTCTTCCGCAAACTAGATGGGGTAGTTTCCTCATTTATCTGGGGTGGCAAGGTTCCGCGGATCTCTAGGGCCAATCTGCAGCTCCCTCTATCTCTGGGTGGCCTGTCACTGCCCTGTTTCCGACGGTACTACTGGGCGGCGGTGTTGGTCACAGTCCGATGGTGGTTCACTCAATCTAAATCTAACCCTGCGGTCACTTTGGAAGCAGCGATTATGGGCTCCTACGCAGCCTTAGAAGAACTTAGTTTATAGGGGAATCAAGTCTACCCCGCAGGTAACGACCCCAATGCGGACCACAATCCAAGTTTGGGAAAAAGTCACCGCCACTGTTAAGGCGGCTAACTCTATATCCCCTCATACCCCGCTATGGGGCAACCCCAAACTTCCGCATTTCCGATCTATCCCGGATCCCAGCCTCTGGGCCAGATTTGGAATATACAAACTCAAACAAATTATGCCAGCTGGGGCTCTCCTTCCCTTTCCAGACCTTAGAGAGGCCTATAGGCTTCCCTCCTGGATGCTATTCAGGTACCTCCAGTTAAAACATGTGACCCAGGCGCAATTTCCAGGGGACATCTTGGAGGAGCCTCATGTGACAGATTTCTCATCTCTCGACGGGTGGACAGAATTCTCTCCTCCCTATATCTCCGCTTGACTTGTGAACAACCAGGGAGGGAATCACCCTTATATCAGATTTGGAAGGGGGATATCCCCTCCCTTACGGAGGAGGAATGGGACTTAGCCCTGCAACACTATATCCCCAAGGTAATCTCCGCAAGAGATAGGTGATCCAGCTGAAATTTATACACAGGGCTTATCAAACCCCTCAGCGTTTAGCCAAAATATATCCCACCCAGTCAGGGCTCTGCCCTAAGTGCCAGCGGGCAATCGGTACATACTACCATGTTATATGGGACTGTCCGGCTATACAGGGCTACTGGGAGCAGGTGCTGGTGGACATTAATGTGGTCACTGATCTTTCAGTATCAATGGAACCTAAGGTGCTTCTTTTGGGAACAACAGACCTAGCATTACAGGCCACATACAAGAGTCTCTTGTTGTTTTATCTTTGCTTCTATGCCAGGAAGGTGCTATTGCAGATGTGGAAGCAGACGTCTCCCCCTACACTTACCCAGTGACACTCAATGGTGGACTCGGTACTACCACTCTATAAACTGACATATATGGGGCGGAAATGCCCAAAGAAGTTTGGTGATATCTGGGATCCGTAGTTGAGAGCTCGTTCCCTTAATGTTTGAGAGTGTGATTGTCATGCATTAACTGCCCGACACCCATGTCCGTGCCTCCCCTGTGTTCGGTAACCCTCTTTTTTTTTTCCCCTTTTCCTTTCCTTCCAGGTGAACTAGATTGAAGGTGTAATTTGTGTAGCTGTTTATAGAGAACTGTGCATAAGTTGTAATGATGCCCTATTTTATCAATAAACATTTCTGTTAAAAAAAAAAAAAAATTCTGAGGTGGAAGCTGCTCTCAGAAGGAGGTCATCTAGGTAACCCACGATTGTGATCCCACGTTGCCATAACAGCGCCAGAATTGGAGCTAATACTTTGGTAAAGACTCGGGGTGCTGATACCAGGCCAAAAGGAAGAGCGACAAATTGGTAGTGCTCTTCCCCAACTGCAAATAGCAAGAACCTCTGATGGCTGAGGCATATGGGTATATGCAAGTACACGTCCTGGATATCCAGAGACGCCAGGAAGTCCCCCTGATGGAGTGCAGCAACCACGGAGCGAAGGATTCCATCCTAAACCTTTGTCCTTTCATAAAGCAATTGAGGGCTTTTAGATCCAGGATTGGATGTACCCCTTCTTTTTGGGGACTACAAACAGATTGGAATAGAATCCCTGAAACCTTTCCAGCTTCGGAACAGGCACCATCACCCTGCGTATGAGCAGGTCCTTTACAGGGCTTTCCGGTGAGCTGGGAGTAAAGGTATGCTGGAGGGAAAAAAAAAATAATCTGTTTAGCGGACAAGAAAGAAACTATCTTATAGCCCAATGAAACCAGTTTGCAAAACCATTGATCGGACAGCAGTAAGGTTGTCAGAAACCATGAAACAGACTGAGACAGAAGTACAATCAAATCACACTTGTTTATTAATAAAAATAAAAAAGGTAAATAGAAAAAAGTGTAGTCAAGCATAGCCATAGTCCTGTAGCCAGATCGGGTAGTCAGCCAGTCCAAAGTTCATTAACCAGATCGGGTAATCAGCCAGGCCGGAAGTCAGGGATCAAAGGAGAGCAACCGCAAGCAGGATAGAAGCCAGGAGGCATGTCAGCAAGCCAGTCTTGAAACAAACAGCAGGAGATGGTTCCCTGTGATGTGACCAATGCGAAGGCAAATGAAAAAGTGAGCAGGAAGGCTTTAAATAGGCAGGTCAGACAAGCATCATCGGGAACAGCTGGTAACTGGAAAGAGAAGAGAGCTGGCAATTAGCCGACAGCTGAGCGGCCAGCCCAGAGGAGGAAGGGCCAAGCCAGCCCTGACAAAGGTCCACCGAGCTGCAAACTCCCGAAGGTGACCCATGCAGTAGTACTTTTGCTCGCAGGCTTGTTGGGCTTGCGAAACCAGAAACGATTTTGTCCAATCAGCAGACGCTCTGTCAGACTGGGAGTGCTTGCCTTAGCAGACATCCCGGGCGGGCGAAGATGGCGTTTCTGAGCGGAAAAGGAGGGTCCTTACCCTTCCTGGACCGTGGGAGTAACATGCTCTTCCCACCTGTAACATTCTTAATAATGTCGTCCAAAGCAAAGCTCCAAATAGCCTCTCACCAAGGAAGGGCAAATCCGCCAGATGTTTTTTAGATGCTTGGTCCGCAGACCAGCATTTCAGCCAAATCAGGTGCCTTAGCACCACTGCTGATACCAATGCTCTAAAGAGCAGGGGGACTGTATCCAGGGCCGCATCACAGACAGACATACTTAAGGCCGTGCACCAACTGGTTTGCTAGTTCTATGCAGACTGGGGGAGACTGTGGGAGACTTCTCCAATTCATGGTGCAATAACTTTGCCCACTCAGTAAGTGTCAGCAATATCAAGGCCGTGGCCAGTACAGGTCGTAATGCTGTCCCCACTACCATAAACATGGACCAGGCCACTGCCTCGGGTCTCCTGTCGGTAGGGTCCTTGAGTGCAGGAGTCCCTTCTACCGGAATCGTGGTTACTTTATTCAACCTGGATACCGGGGGGGGGGGGGGGGGGTCAACGACCAGAGGAGCCGTGCATTTTTAAAGGATGCTCTCCTCAAAGGGGTAACACGCCATTCTTCCTGGGACTGAAAAGGCCCATTGCGGGCTTCCCCATTCCTTGTAGATGAACTTATCAAAATAAGTCAAATACGGAAACACCTTAGGTGTACGGTTTACAGGACCCAAAGGGACAGACACCTCAGCAGAAGATCCTGCTGCATCCTGTATTTTCAAGGTATCCCGCACAGCTGTGATAAGTGCTCCAACTAGCGCTTTTTTCTGCGCTGACCCGGAATCATCCTCACTATCCGAAGGGTCCTGGTCTGCATCCTCTGACACGTCAGAACAGGGGCTGCCAGTCACCACGGGGCCAGAGTCTGAATCAGAGCTTTCCCCGGAGGACAGGGTGGGGCATGGGGCGTTTTTTACCCCCCTAGCGCCCTAATGCCACCTCCACCCTGGCAACGAATGTTTCCAGGACTGCCGACAAAGCATCCATAGGCACTGCATTTTTTGCAGGTGAGCCGGTTGCAGTTATAGGGATATCTGGGAAAGAACCGCCAGCTTCTGACGCCATGCTGACCCACCTCGTCTGCCACACTTGGGGACTTAGGACAAGGTACACAATCCCACCCTCCTAGCTGCTCACAGACTGAGGGGCCTGACCGCAGGACTCACCACCCTGACCGAGTGCTGCACCGTGCTGCCACTGACCGGTGTGTTCTGTGTCTAGTCACAAGTGCCCAGAGAGAAAAAACGCGTTGTTCTGAGGTAAAATTATCCAAGCACTGGAGGTAAAAATGCACTGAGGCTACAAGAAAATGGCGGCCGGCCATTCTTGAATAGAAAAACACCAGGAAAATGGCCACCGGACCTCTAGAAAATGGCTGACAGCCATGCTCTGCAAAAAGACTACAGGAAAATGGTCACGGCTACCGGAAAATGACGGCAGCACAGTCTGAGGTAATTCTTTACACAGGCACCTCACAGCAGAGAAAAAAGGGCAAAAGACCACAAACGGACCCAAACAGACAGCGCAGCCCCTGTCAAGGATCAGAGCGACCGCCCCCCTTCCCCCCCCCCCGAGGACCCCCGGCCCAGGTACATACACTGCATCTCATGCCCAGTCACGCAGTGTCCCCCGCAGGGAGGAGGGAAAACAGAAATAGGGAGAGAGGAAAGGGAGAGAGACCCCCTAATCGACCTCCCAGGGAATGCACATCTGCTCTATCCTGCCAAGGCAGGGAGAGCTGTACTTACCCATCCAGTCGGGATAGCTGGAGGCATTCCACCACAGACCCATTGCCCAAGCAGTACAGGATGGCTGCTGGCCACGGCACACTGACACAGAAAGCAGTAGCCCGGTCATATGTGTGCTCCGGAGCATGTAGCTCACCTGCCACCCCTAGAGCAGAAGGGGCATGTCGTGGTAGACCCAGTGCGTAGCTCGGGCCTGCTCACGCTCGATAGCCAGGCTGGTGAGACTACAAGGATCTACATTATCCAGCCTGTCACCCAGCCGGCTGTTGATAGAAGATCACAGGATCAAAATCTTGTGGAAAAATCCAAAAATCCCCAAGACCAATGGTCCCTTCTGGGAGCCTAGGTCCTTCTTCACAAGGCAGAAAAAAACTGGGCTGCAGGAAGCAGGCTGAGGGGTTATAGCCAGAGAGACCTCTCCCTGGGCGGAGCTATGCAGTTCTGTTGTTTTTACATGCATTACAAGTTCTGCCTAGTCCTTTCCTGAAGGTGGCATGATAACCCTACGGTCAAGATTTAAAGGAGCTGCGTCAATGAACGAAAGAGAAATCTGGAGATTGCCATCCCCAAAGCTGAAGCGCTGACAACAAGGTAGAGCTCAGCTAACCTCTGCCCAGCACTGATAGCATCTTCTGGGTTCCACCAACAGGAGATGGTGAACCTCTATCCCCAGACACCAGTTGCAGAGACAGGGGATTTGATAGACTTTTCTGCTGAGGAAGAACAATCTGGTGAGCCGCCAGCAGAAGAGCTGGTATTATTAGGGCCAAACTTCACTGTGCCCTTTCCAGCACCAACAGCAGTATCTGTGGAGATACAAGGAACTTCCCCAGTGGAAGCGCTGGACACTGGACAGAGAGTCCAAGGCCTCTGCCCCACATCTGTGGCAGTTCCAGGGAGCTCAGGGTGAGAAGGTGGTGGTCACTTCCCAGCAGTAGATCAGTATACAGGGGGAGAAGGGAGAGGAGGTGTTCGTCGTCCCTCCCCAACAGTTGGCCAAGGTGGAAGAAGCAGTTGTCAGGGCTGGCTTAGCCCTTCCTTCTCTGGGCTGGCCCCTCAGCTGTCGGCTAATTGCCAGTTCTCTTCTCTCTCCACAGTTATCAGCTGTTCCTGATGATGCTCGTCTGACCTGCCTACTTAAAGCCTTCCAGCTCACTTCACCTCTGCCTTCGCCTTGGTCACATCACTAGAAACCAGCGGTTTGTTTAAAGACTGGCTTGCTGACATTCCTTCTGGCTCCTTATCCTGCTTGCTGTTGCTCTACTTGGATCCCTAACTTCTGGCCTGGCTGACTACCTGATCTGGTTACTGGACTCTGGCTATGCTTGACTACACTTTTTCTATTTACCTTTTTATTAATTAACAAGTGTGATTTAATTGTACTTCTGTCTCAGTCTGATTCATGGTTTCTGACAGTGGTCTTTCCTCTCCAGCAAAGATCCGTGCACCTGGGAGACAGTACCATGACATGTCGTCCCAGCAGCCAGATGAGGGAATGGAAATGGCAGCCTCCTGCCCCAACGGTTAGCCAGAGCGGAGGATGTGAAGTCCCCAGCAGAAGTGCTGGCAACAGGACAGAGTGCTACCAACCTCTGACCAGCACTGGCAACAACTGTGGAGTTCCAGGGAGCCGGGACAGTCATCCCCTCTCTTGCTATTGTATGAAGGAGTTCTGTGTTCATATTTATGATAATGTGTATTGTATAGTCGGTGAGCTAGGAGACGTGAAGTCTACCCTAAAAAGGTCATATCTCTGAGTCACCTAGTCTGGGTAAATGATTTAGTAAACTAGCACATGTTAATTAGGTTTCTGGTTACAGGTGTATTGTTAGAGTAATATGAGCAACCTTCTCTTTAACTGTATATAAGACTGTATTCTGGTTCTAATAAACTGTCTGATGTTTTACCCTACACTGAGCTGTGAATGGGAAAGCTAAGGGGTCTTGGATTGTGTGGTACTGGACAGAGGAAGCATTTTCGGCAGACAGACATCTTGAGTATGCGCGTTCGTCACAATCTATATCCCATGTCTGTGGTGCTGAGGTATATCCTCTGTCCTGTGGTGCTGAGGTATATCCTCTGTCCTGTGGTGCTGAGGTATATCCTCTGTCCTGTGGTGCTGAGGTATATCCTCTGTCCTGTGGTGCTGAGGTATATCCTCTGTCCTGTGGTGCTGAGCTGTATACTCCTGACACTATAGGTGGAAGCAAGGGGAATACAGGGGACGGAGTGAGTGGATTCTATAAGGGGTGGGGCTTATGGGAAGTGGGAGTGGTCAAAACGGAAGGGCAGGGTCTGGCGCCCTCGCATCCTAAAACTTCACCAGCCACCACTGATTCTGACACGTAGAAAACAGCTGATTGATCCCACCTAGCTTGCAATATATCTGAACTGACATCTAGTCATGCCTTGGGAGGACGAAATAGATTCTATGTCCAAAAGGCTCCATTAAGTGCAGTGTGCTTGTTTATGCTTCCCTATGTTGTGATCTGTGAAGCAGTCCACACGTCATTATGGCTCTTTCCCTTGTGGCTTAAACACCCTTGCTCCTTTGTAATTAATCACATTAGATAGAGTATTGATGGTTATTAGTCCAATGCATTCTTCATGAGCTTTGGATGCGGTCACTTCTGCTCCTCTACCTATTAGCACGCTCACATTCTCTGACATGTATTACTTCCACTTATCACTTATTGTGAGCCCTGGGGCACTTTAGGTGGGCAGGAAGCTCAAATGACCTATGCATTGGCCCGAGTCTTTTTTTACATTTTAGAATTGACGTAATTTTTAGTGGTGGGTGGAGGTGTACATTTTGCTTTTTTTCTTAATATTGTAGTCCCTAATTACACCATATGGTGTTAATATGAAACTATTTATTTTTCAGTGGCATTCCATATGTATACATATCATAGTTTTGTCCTTCTGATGCAAGTTTTACCTTTTATTTTTTGTCATGCTACATTCTAAGATGTATGTACATGCAAGCCTTTTACTGTCTTTATGTTATATAGTATATACATAAGTGTGGTGACTGGAGGTATTGACACTGTTGTTTGTTTTTCCCTTTCTGCAATTTTTTTTTTTTGCACTGAAAATATTTCAATAAAAAGATTATGCAAAAAAATAAATAAAGAAGAAGATTTAACCTCCATATACAGAAAGGCTTCTTCACGGTAACAGCAGTGAAAACATGTAATAGACGCCAAAAAATTTCACGTCTCTTACTCTGTTCTGGCTGGCAATGTTACTTGTTAGAAAAAGAAAATGCTGGATGCACTCCTAAATGAACAGAATAAAACTAGATATTACTTGCTTAATAGTGTTTCCCCCCCCCCCCCTTTCTAGATCCTTCCTTTGGATTAACTGTGGGCTCTATAGATGGCAGTTTTCTCAGTTTTTCTATTGGTTGAACTAGATGGTTTCTTTTTTTAACGTAACTATGTAACACTGCGATTGCCGGTGCAGCCAATTTTTTTCCATCGTTATCAATGCTTGCTTTAGGCTCGATTCACACTAGCGCGTTTTTTGATGCATTTTGCAGAAATGCAAGGAATTTTTTTAACATGGGTTCCTATGGAACATGTTCACATCAATGCATTTTTGTGCCTCTGCGTTTTTGGAAAGAGTCGGGGACTTTTTTTCAAATGCAGCGTTTTGCATGTAATAGAAGTCAATGGACCTGCATCAAAAGCGCAGGTACCGCGTTTTTACCGCATTTTTGCAGCGATTTGCGTTTTTTTTCTTTCTTTTTTATTCACTGTATATATCTGGTTGCTAAGCAACCACAGTGTAAAAAATATAAAGAAAAAAACGCAAAACGCGGCAATATCGCGGTAAAAACGCGTGTCCAAAATCACGGCAAGCACCGCAAAAACGCTCAAAAGCAACATGCATAGATGTGAATCGAGCCTTAGAGCCTGTAGCAAGTGAAGCACAATGCATGATACAAGCCTCCTTACCACCTGTCTAATGCTTTCTTAGGAGTGGTCTGAATGCAGATCACACTTCAGAGAGCAGAGGAGGTGTAAATGAGGCCTTACAGAGGAAGCCATTCTACAGGGACAAAACAGACAGACTTCAGAAAGGGAAGGGAGAGAGGTGCCAGACGACCAATGGTGTAGCATAGTTAAATAAGAAATTTTTTTAAATCAATAACAAGTTCCACTCACAAGGTGACAAGTGTAACAGTGTGTGCCCGGACGAGCTCTGGGAGCGATCCCACATGGGACCGCAAAGTCAGTCCTTGCCACAGCGGCAGCTCTGGTAGATGAGTGAGAGAGGATGCTGGAAGAATGAACTGTCATGAGGCAATGAACACCTATCAAACCTCAAGATTGAAAGACTATGTGATCCTGACGATGATGATTTTGACAAAACTTACAGCTGCAGGATTGCTAGCAACAGTCACCCGTCTGACATCAGCCCTTATGCCTTATTTACTCTAGTGGTTGAGGGGAGGTAAAAACTATCCTTTTTGAGCTGCAGCTTTACTGCCCCCATTATGCGGCAAAAACAGCAGCTGGGGGTGTGCACATGTCCTGGCCACAATGCATTGTACTGCATCATGGTGCAGTAAAAAAATCATCCCCACCATCATGCTCAGCAAGCAGGCTCTGCAATCATGTACAATGCATGCGGTTGTGGTGTGCAGAGGTCAAAGCAGTCCCGACAAGGACCGGCCCGGGTAATGACACAGATTCCTGACTGGTAAGTACTGTCCATGTTTATTAAAGGTCAGCAGCTACAGTATTTGCAAATGCTGCCTTTTAATATTTTTTCCAGGGCAAACCCTTTTAAGCGTGTTCTGTGCAGAGCCGCGGCCAGATGCGTGTGCATCCAAATCAGAGCTGCATGCACTCACAGCAGTTGCACTGACACAATCGCTTGTCAAAGTTTGACATGTGGGCAGGAGATCTGAACGCAGAGCCTCTGTGATTGGATCCATGCACCCCCTCCTGCATGTCAAACGTTGACATGATTATGTCCGTGCAACCGCACCTACTTCTATGATCTGCCTGCACACAGTTCAGAGGTGGATGCACACACATCTGCCAGCCTGTAGGAAGGTTGTCTACTCTTTGTTAGTCAGTCTACCCTCTGCCCAGGTTGGGAGGAAGGGGGTTAATGCTTGTGCTGCCTTTCCTTGTGTTGTGGGTTTTGCTCGGGGGTCCAGCCTCCCTCCTGTGTTATATAAAGGGAATTTATTCAATCCTTGGAATGAGAATCTTAACCACTTGCTTACTGGGCACTTAAACCCCCCTCATGCCCAGACCAATTTTCAGCTTTCAGCGCTGATGCAATTTGAATGACAATTGCGCGGGCATACAACACTGTACCCAAATGAAATTTTTATCATTTTTTTCCCACAAATAGAGCTTTCTTTTGGTGGTATTTAATTACAGCTGGGAGTTTTATTTTTTGCTAAACAAACAAAAAAAATGCAAAAAAAATCATGTTTAATAGTTTGTTATAAAATTTTGCAAACAGGTCATTTTTCTCCTTCATTGAAGTGCGCTGATGAGGCGGCACTGATAGGCTGCACTGGTGGGCACTGATAGGCTGCACTGGTGGGCACTGATAGGCATAGTTAAGGCGGCACTAATAGGCACAGATAAGGCGGCACCGATGGGCACGGATGGGTGGCACGGATGGGTGGCACTAAGGGGCACTGATAGGTACCACTGATAGATGGGACTGATGAGCACTGATAGGTGGCTCTGATAGGTGGCACTGCTGGGCACTGATGGGCGGCACTGCTGGGCAATGATGGGCACTGGTAGATGACACTGATGGGCACAGATATGTGGCACTGGGGTGCAGCACCTTAGTTGAGGCAGATTGTGGGCACTGCTGGGTGGCACTGTGGGCACTGCTGGGTGGCACTGACAGGGGGGGACACATTTTTTATTGATGTGGCAAAGCAGGGGGCAGGTGGGCACTGGCAGGGGGCAGGTGGGCACTGGCAGGGCTGGCTGTGATCGGGACTGATGTCCCAATCACGGCCGCCGGTGATCGGCTCTTTTTTTTTCTCCTCGCGCTGTCAGCGCGAGGAGGAATAATATCCGATTACCGACTCCATTGTATCACTAGATCAGCTGTCATTGGCGTGATAAGGGGTTCGGGATCGACCCCTTGCTCGAATCGGTGATCAGGCGAGTCTCATAGACTCGCCAATCACAGGGCGCGCAGGCCGCTCGTGCACGGGGCGACGTCAATAGACGTAGTCCCGGCAAAGGAGATCCGCGCTGTAGCCGATATTCGGCTATAGCGCGGGTCTCAAGTGGTTAAACAAGCGGGGGACCCTAGAACTGGCTAGGGATACACACTCAGAATTATGTCAGAACGTTGAGCCATAGGTATACTCGCTAGGATATGAACTTTGTTCGAGTTATCTCCAGTTTGGACTCCTCTCAAAGATGCTACACTTGTACAGGTATCTGGGGCAGCCACAGTTTTAGGTTTAGGTTTACGGTTTAGGCCGGGTTCACACATGTGCAGTCGTGGGTTTGTGCCTGGGGTCCAGTACGATCCAGATTTTGTTGCCCAAATTCGAAACTGAACCACACCCAAAGACACACTGGACCCTCTGGACATGTGTAAACTGACTCCATTGAGAGCTGGTAACACTTGCCTGTCATGCAAATTGAATGCAGCGGAGAGACGCAGTTCAAATTCGCATTTGTGTGAACCCAGCCTTAGTAAAAAGACAATCCCAAAAGATCAAAGTTGTTTATACTGCTCAAAGCCTGTTCTTAATTACTCAAGGGGTGTATGTGGGGTCCTGGCATCTCTCTAAGGAACCAGGGTCTGCATTAGCACATGGGGGTCTGTGAGCAACACTACAACAAAGGGTTAACTCGCAAAGGAAGTTGCCGTGGGTAACCACAGAAGGAAACAGCAACCAGTCACTGGCATGGTACCTGAATAGGTTCTCCGGTAGTGAGGGGGTTTGGTGTTCAGCTCCTTCTCTGGCTGTCTCATACCTCCCAATTTTTAAAATTTCAGAATGAGGGACAGAAGTAACCTTGCATAGCGCACTGTGGCAAATGTGGGTGTGGTCAAACCATTGACAGTGGGAGGTGCTTAAGGGGCATCATTAAACAAAACTTGGGCTCCCTTGTACCTATAAAATATACTTTTATTATTGTTCCACAAGTAAGAGAGTCTCATGGATACATACAAACCCCAGCACATTCATTTAAAAAAAAGGTTGCAGGGTTCTGGGATGAGCTGCCTACAGGGTGCAGGGTTCTGGGATTAGCTACGTACAGAGTGCAGCCTCACCAGTGCGCACCAAATGCAGCCTCATCAGTGCCCACCAAATGCCACCTACCAGTGCCCCCTACCTGTGCCCACATGGATGATCACACACAGCGGTGAGCTCTCTATCATGCAGCTTTGCTCTAAATTGCTCGGTGGCGCTGTATTTAGGTCCCGCCATCTAGACTGGCGGCTCTTATGATAGATGTCACACTGATCCAATTTCCCGACATTGGGTCAGTATGAGAAATGTCATAGGAGCCGTCAGTCTAGGCGGGACCTTAACCACTTAACTCATATTATATTAACGATATATGTCGGCAGAATGGCACGGCTGGGCACAATCACGTACCAGTATGTGATTCTTTAAGTGCCCAGCCATGGGTCGGGAGCACGGTCCTGTGCTCCTTGACCATGGCCTCGGGACCAGCGGACCCGATCACTGCTGGTGTCCCGCGATCGGGTCACAGAGCTGAATAACGAGGAGAGGTCTGTGTAAACAAACTTCTCCCCGTGCTTCCCTGTGTGGCTGTCACCGATCGTCTCTTCCCTTTTATAGGGAAGGACGATCAGTGACATCACATGCCAGGCCACGCCCCTACAATAAAAAAAACAAAAAACACATAACGTCATACATAACACTACACTACCCCCTAGTGGTTAACTCCTTCACTGCCAGTGTCATTTACACATGAATCAATGCATTTATATAGCAATGATTGCTGTATAAATGACAATGGTCATATGTCAATGTGTCAAAAATGTCCAATGTGTCCGCCATAATGTCGCAGTCACAATAAAAAAAAAAATAAAAAAAATAAAAAAAAAATAAAAATAAAAAAATCGCTGATCGCCGCCATTACTAGTAAAAAAAAAAAATTTATAAAAATGCTATAAAACTATCCCCTATATGGTAAACGCTATAACTTTTGCGCAAACCAATCAATCTTTCATTGCGATTTTTTTTTTACCAAAAATATGTAGAAGAATACGTATCAGCCTAAACTTAGGAAAAAAAAATTTTTTTATATATTTTTTGGGGATATTTATTATAACAAAAAGTAAAAAATATTGCATTTTTTTCAAAATTGTCGCCCTATTTTTGTTTATAGCGCAAAAATTTAAAACCGCAGAGGTAATCAAATACCACCAAAAGAAAGCTCTATTTGTGGGAAAAAAAGGACGCCAATTTTGTTTGGGAGCCACGTCGCACAACCACGCAATTGTCAGTTAAAGTGACGCAATGCAAAATCGCAAAAAGAGGCCTGGTCCTTTGGCTGCAAATTGGTCTGGGGCTTAAGTGGTTGATACAGTACCGCCGACCAATTCAGAGCAAAGCTGAGTGATAGTGAGGGAGCTCACTGCTGGAGAGGAGAGCAGAGAAGGAGGAGGAGGAGGAGGAGGAGGGAAGAAGAGGAGGAGGACTCTGATGCATATTAACTTCCACGCCCATGATCAGACCTGCTGCAGCCGGGAAATTTCCCTGTATCCCTGGCCGAAAACAATTATGCCGGACATACCTCCTTCACAGCGGGATGCGGGACTGTTGGGAGGTATGCTGTCTGTCTCTGTTGGTCACGGAGAGCAGATTAGCTTTACAGAGACCAAATACCTGGTCACTTGGTATGGAACGAGAAGAATTAATTGAGCGAATGCATGAGGTCAATGCCATGTACTTGCTGGGTCCCCATTCGGTTACTGGGAGTGAGATATCAGAGGTACGCTTACTGGTGGAGTGAACATAAGCTATGCATGTCCCTCCTAATGCAACACATACACCTCTACAAGTGTGTAGGACAATATCATTTGGAGGAACTCTGAATACAACATTACACACAAGTGGCTCATCTCCAAGTTGGGGGGCTGCCTTAACGTTTGACTGTGGCCCTCGCCTTGACCCAAGCACTGGTGAGCACGTCTGTGGGCAAAGTGTTTCCCCTGTGCTAGGACGAGTGACCCCATTCATCTATGTGGACCACGCTTGGCTCCCAACGAGTCAATGGGGAATATGTAGGAAGTGCCACCAGCCTGTCCTACACCCGCTCAACTCTACATGGAGGAGGGCTTAATCGCTCATCTGAATGACTCCTAGATGAAAATTAGCTGTATATCCCATATATATCCAGCGGATGTTACTGACCTCCAGTGGTGGCCCGTCCATAGGGGGTGCATGGGCGTCAACCCACCACCCAGCAGTCAAAAAAAAAAGGTCCCTTTAGAAATAGAAACAAAAAATGTTCTTTAAGTGCACTGTGTTCGGGCACCAAAGAGTGTACTATGGGAAGCACCACGTCAATGCCATCATGAGATTGCAGGTGAGGTGCTTCATTTGCAGGCTTTTGATCTGCTTTGTGGCACATTCCAAATGGGCACAGTGGCTGCGCTTGATGGGAACGCGGTGGCTGCGCTTGATGGGAACGTGGTGGCTGCGCTTGATGGGAACGCGGTGGCTGCGCTTGATGGGAACGCGGTGGCTGCGCATGATGGGAACGCGGTGGCTGCGCATGATGGGAACGCGGTGGCTGCGCATGATGGGAACGCGGTGGCTGCGCATGATGGGAACGCGGTGGCTGCGCATGATGGGAACGCGGTGGCTGCGCTTGATGGGAACGCGGTGGCTGCGCATGATGGGAACGCGGTGGCTGCGCTTGATGGGAACGCGGTGGCTGCGCTTGATGGGAACGCGGTGGCTGCGCTTGATGGGAACGCGGTGGCTGCGCTTGATGGGAACACGGTGGCTGCTTGATGGGGGCTCGGTGGCTGCGTTTGATGGGGGCTCGGTGGCTGCGTTTGATGGGGGCTCGGTGGCTGCGTTTGATGGGGGCTCGGTGGCTGCGTTTGATGGGGGCTCGGTGGCTGCGCTTGATGGGAACACGGTGGCTGCTTGATGGGGGCGCCGTGGCTGCTTGATGGGGGCGCCGTGGCTGCTTGATGGGGGCGCCGTGGCTGCGTTTGATGGGAACGCGGTGGCTGCGTTTGATGGGGGCTCGGTGGCTGCGTTTGATGGGAACGCTTTGGCTGCGCTTGATGGGAACGCGGTGGCTGCTTGATGGGGGCGCCGTGGCTGCGTTTGATGGGAACGCGGTGGCTGCGTTTGATGGGAACGCGGTGGCTGCGTTTGATGGGAACGCGGTGGCTGCGTTTGATGGGGGCTCGGTGGCTGCGTTTGATGGGGGCTCGGTGGCTGCGTTTGATGGGAACGCGGTGGCTGCGCTTGATGGGAACACGGTGGCTGCGCTTGATGGGAACACGGTGGCTGCGCTTGATGGGAACACGGTGGCTGCTTGATGGGGGCGCCGTGGCTGCTTGATGGGGGCGCCGTGGCTGCTTGATGGGGGCGCCGTGGCTGCGTTTGATGGGAACGCGGTGGCTGCGTTTGATGGGGGCTCGGTGGCTGCGTTTGATGGGAACGCGGTGGCTGCGCTTGATGGGAACGCGGTGGCTGCGTTTGATGGGAACGCGGTGGCTGCGTTTGATGGGAACGCGGTGGCTGCGTTTGATGGGGCTCGGTGGCTGCGTTTGATGGGGGCTCGGTGGCTGCGTTTGATGGGGGCTCGGTGGCTGCATTTGATGGGGGCTCGGTGGCTGCGTTTGATGGGGGCTCGGTGGCTGCGTTTGATGGGGGCTCGGTGGCTGCGTTTGATGGGAATGCGGTGGCTGCGCTTGATGGGAACACGGTGGCTGCTTGATGGGGGCGCCGTGGCTGCTTGATGGGGGCGCCGTGGCTGCTTGATGGGAACGCGGTGGCTGCGTTTGATGGGAACGCGGTGGCTGCGTTTGATGGGAACGCGGTGGCTGCGTTTGATGGGAACGCGGTGGCTGCGTTTGATGGGGGCTCGGTGGCTGCGTTCGATGGGAACGCGGTGGCTGCGCTTGATGGGAACACAGTGGCTGCGCTTGATGGGAACACGGTGGCTGCGCTTGATGGGGGCGCCGTGGCTGCTTGATGGGGGCGCCGTGGCTGCTTGATGGGGGCACCGTGGCTGCGTTTGATGGGAACGCGGTGGCTGCGTTTGATGGGGGCTCGGTGGCTGCGCTTGATGGGAACGCGGTGGCTGCTTGATGGGGGCGCCGTGGCTGCGTTTGATGGGAACGCGGTGGCTGCGTTTGATGGGAACGCGGTGGCTGCGTTTGATGGGGGCTCGGTGGCTGCGTTTGATGGGGGCTCGGTGGCTGCGTTTGATGGGGGCTCGGTGGCTGCGTTTGATGGGGGCTCGGTGGCTGCGTTTGATGGGGGCTCGGTGGCTGCGTTTGATGGGAACGCGGTGGCTGCGCTTGATGGGAACACGGTGGCTGCGCTTGATGGGAACACGGTGGCTGCTTGATGGGGGCGCCGTGACTGCTTGATGGGGGCGCCGTGGCTGCTTGATGGGTTGGCGGCCGTGGCTGCGTTTGATGGGAACGCGGTGGCTGCGTTTGATAGGGGCTCGGTGGCTGCGTTTGATGGGAACGCGGTGGCTGCGCTTGATGGGAACGCGGTGGCTGCGTTTGATGGGAACGCGGTGGCTGCGTTTGATGGGGCTCGGTGGCTGCGTTTGATGGGGGCTCGGTGGCTGCGTTTGATGGGGGCTCGGTGGCTGCGTTTGATGGGGGCTCGGTGGCTGCGTTTGATGGGGGCTCGGTGGCTGCGTTTGATGGGGGCTCGGTGGCTGCGTTTGATGGGAACGCAGTGGCTGCGCTTGATGGGAACACGGTGGCTGCTTGATGGGGGCGCCGTGGCTGCTTGATGGGGGCGCCGTGGCTGCTTGATGGGGGCGCCGTGGCTGCTTGATGGGGGTGCCGTGGCTGCGTTTGATGGGAACGCGGTGGCTGCGTTTGATGGGAACGCGGTGGCTGCGTTTGATGGGAACGCGGTGGCTGCGTTTGATGGGGGCTCGGTGGCTGAGTTCGATGGGAACGCGGTGGCTGCGTTAGATGGGGGCTCGGTGGCTGCGCTCGATGGGGGCTCGGTGGCTGCGCTCGATGGGGGCTCGGTGGCTGCGCTCGATGGGGGCTCGGTGGCTGCGCTCGATGGGGGCTCGGTGGCTGCGCTCGATGGGGGCTCGGTGGCTGCGCTCGATGGGGACTCGGTGACTGCGCTCGATGGGGACTCGGTGGCTGCGCTCGATGGGGACTCGGTGGCTGCGCTCGATGGGGACTCGGTGGCTGCGCTCGATGGGGACTCTGTGGCTGCGCTCGATGGGGACTCGGTGGCTGCGCTCGATGGGGACTCGGTGGCTGCGCTCGATGGGGGCTCGGTGGCTGCGTTTGATGGGGGCTCGGTGGCTGCGCTCGATGGGAACGCGGTGGCTGCGCTTGATGGGAACGCGGTGGCAGCAATTGATGGGAACGCGGTGGCAGCAATTGATGGGAACACAATGGCAGCAATTGATGGGAACACAATGGCAGCAATTGATGGGAACACAATGGCAGCAATTGATGGGAACACGGTGGCTGCGCTCGATGGGGGCTCGGTGGCTGCGTTTGATGGGGGCTCGGTGGCTGCGCTCGATGGGGGCTCGGTGGCTGCGTTTGATGGGGGCTCGGTGGCTGCGCTCGATGGGAACGCGGTGGCTGCGCTTGATGGGAACGCGGTGGCAGCAATTGATGGGAACGCGGTGGCAGCAATTGATGGGAACACAATGGCAGCAATTGATGGGAACACAATGGCAGCAATTGATGGGAACACAATGGCAGCAATTGATGGGAACACAATGGCAGCAATTGATGGGCACTGTGGCTGCGTTTATTGTACAGTGAGGCTACAATTGATGTTTTTTTTCAGAATTTTTCAGTTTGTTTGTGCCCCCCAAAAAATTTTGGGTGCCAGCCGCCATTGTGACCTCCATAGAGTTCTAGCTGCCTCTGTCTCACTCCCCACATCCTCCTCACACCCACAACGAGCAAGGTACTAATGAAGGAGTAAAGGCGAAGGGAGCAATTGCAGGATATACTTCTTATCAGGGTCTCTATCAGAGCTGTCCGTGCTTTATCGGTGTTTGTTCATAAAGGCTGTACATCATTCCTACAGAACGCCGCACTTTCCTACCTGTGCTCCATATTTCTACAATGACTCCGTTTAGTTTTTGAAGACAGCAAGCAGCACGTTCCCGCACTCACCGATTACCTCAGACGGCTCATTACTTCAGGGATTACCGCCATCTCCGACTGCCCGGGTACATAGCGCCCCCTGCAGGACACAGGCTAAGCGAGGAAAGCTGGCATTGCCGAACAATACTGCAGCTATCCGGCAGTACGCTGCGCTCCGACCAATCATCTTCCACAAAACCTGCCACCTGTGTGTGCCTATAGAGCCCTGGGCTTTTCTCTGTGCTCTGCTGAGCCAAGCTGGTATGAAAAGATGTGATTTATTTAGGCCAGGAGCCACCAAAGCTTCTAGTACCACATTGTATATTTTACAGGAACTCATAGAGTGAAAAAAAAAAATCAGTTTTATAAATGAATGAATAAAATTTGAATGAATGATGATTGATACAACACAACAGAAAGAACTTTAACCACTTGAGCTCCAGAAGATTTACCCCTCTTAATGACCAGGCCATTTCTGGTGATACGGCATTGCATTACTTTAACTCAGTGTTTCTCAAATCCAGTCCTCAAGCCCCCCCCCAACAGGTCATGTTTTCAGGTTTTCCATTATTTTTCACAGGTGATTTGATCAGTTTCACTGCCTTAGCAATTACCACAGCCGTTTCATCTGAGGGAAATCCTGAAAACATGACCTGTTGGGGGGGCCTGAGGACTGGATTTGAGAAACACTAACTGACAATTGCTCGATCGTGCGACACTCAGCGTTTATTTTTTATTTTTTGCTCTATAAACAAAATAAAAAAAGACTGACAATTTTGAGAAAAAAAAAAATATATTTCTTACTTTCTGCTATAAAACAAATTCAATAAAAAAAAAGCCAATATGTATTCTGCTACATATTTTTGGTAAAAAAAAATTCCAAGTTGGCATATATTAATTGGTTTGCAAAAAAGTTATAGTGTCTACAAATTATGGGATATTTTTATGGAGTTTTTATTTATTTAATTTTTTTTACTAGTAATAGTGGCAATCAGTGACTTATAGAGGGACTGTGACATTGCGGTGGGCAAATTAGACACAAAGTGACACTTTTTGAGAACCAATGACACTAATACAGTGATCAGTGCTAAAAATATGCACTGTCACTGTACTAATGACAATGGCGGGGAAGGGTTTAACATCAGAGGGGATCAAAGGGTTAAATGTGTTCTTAACATGTGTTTGGATACTGTGAGGGAGAGCTGGTACTATGGGAAGGCAAAGATCCATGTTCCTGCTTTACTTTGTTCACTAACTTCCCTAATGACAGAATGGCAGTCTGCCTTGTTTACATAGGCAGCCTGACGTTCTGCTTCTGCTCCGAATGATCGGTGGGTCCTGGTGGACATCGAGTCCGCCGGACCCACTGTGTCCAATCACAGCGCGAGTGGTTCGCTGGCGGTGCGCGTGCACACCCCAGACCCCGGAAGTGCAGGATCACGTACAGGTACATGATCCTGCACAGGAGAGCCGCCGCAAGCGGTCAATAAAACTTTGGAGACGATATCAGCCTCTTACCCCTTGCATTGGTGTCCTCATCAAACTCTGCACTTACACCAATGTCTCCATCAGAGTCCCCACCAGAGTCTCCCTAAGGCTAGGTTCACACAAGCCCGCACTGTGTGTTCCGGTTGCAGGAATTGCATAAATTCTCGCACCCGCAACCGAATCGTACTGCTCTCATAAGATGCGTGGGGCTCCCATTCATTCTAAATTGCACCCCATTTATCTCAGCCTGCAGCATGATCGCAGATGTGGGAACCGCATGGAAACCAAATGATCAAAAAGACCATGCATTTCCTGTGGCTGCATTTTTAAAGAGGTACATGTACCTTTTTTGTGCGTTTCATGCGGCACAGCAGTAAACGCAGGCCGTGAGGTCCACACTAAGGCTCTTATACAGCTCCAAACTGTCACTGATTTTGAGGAACTGTCCCTGATTTGGAACAAAGTCCCTCTGTCCCTCTTCCCTCCTAATTTGTCCCTCATTTTGGACTGACCTATATAGTGTATATCAAATGCCCTATTTATTTTTCAAAAAGTGTTCCCCGGTGCAAAACGTTTCATCCAATTTCTGAATTGCTGCATTTGTAAATTTCAAAAGCCAGTATAAAGGAACAGTAGGGGAAAAAGAAAAAACGACTTATGGGTTTAACCAATAACCACTCCCCACCCAGGTCAATTCTGACATTTCTCTCCTATATGTAAAAATATATATATTTTTTTGCTAGAAAATTACTCAGAACCCCCAAACATCCTATATATTTTTTAAGCAGAGGGCCTGGAGAATAAAATGGTGGGCAATTTTTTATGTCACACGGAATTTGTGCAGTGTTTTTTCAAATGCTCTTTAACTAATTTTAATGCAAAAAAAATACAATCTATAACCCAATTTCTGGTGAGATATAAAAGATGATGTTACACTGAGTAAATAGATACCTAGCATGTCACACTTTAAAATTGCACATGAATAAGCCTAGGTTCACATTGACAGCAGGATTTAAATCATACGAGTTCAGCAGGTTAAGCCATCCCTGCGAGGAGAAGACAGTGATTATTGCTAGCGGCTATAGTGGCCGCTAGCGATAATCGCAAGAGAATCCAGTAGGCTCGTTGCACCCAAGTTGATCGATCAACCAACTTTGTACATTTAGCCTGCCCACTGACGGTTCAAATCTCGGCTGGTTCAGCGGGAACCATGTATGGCCAGGATTACAGAGGAAGTCTCCTGCTAGAATTATTCCTCTAGGCATAACATTTGCGGTGATACCTCACATGTGTGGTATGAACCCGGGTTACATATGCGTGTGCGACCTACATATGCTTTCGTTTCTGCACACAAGCATGAGGTAACGGGGGCGCTTTTAATTCTTTTTCTTGATCACTTTTATTCCTATAACAATAAATGTAAACATCGCTTGTGATAAAATTAACTCCTCTTTATGGAGACATCTGGGGTCTATAAGACCCCAGATCTCTCGATCTCTGCTTTTCAGGGGGAAAAAAAGGCAGTGTTTACATCTGCCAGAGCAGGAAATGACTTCATGACATCGCTTCCGGCGGTATTTCACTGACCGATTTATTTACTTACATTGATACTAATATAGAGCTTATTTGTACTCTCAGTGACACAAAGGTTGGGACATATTTTACCTCTACTGACACATGTTGTGGCTCGATTTAGGTACACTGATACAAACAACAGAACCTATTTTATTCTTAAAACGGAGTTCCACACTCTTTTTAAACTTTGCACCCCCGCGTTCGTGATTCCTTTAAATTGTCTCCATGGACCTTTTTTTCTTCAATGTAAGTACCTTATTTTTAAGTAAAAAATTGAGTTTCCACTGTACCTCGTCGCGGAGAGGTACATAATGTCTTCCCACCTATTGGCTCCTGGGATATGAGTGTCATAAATTCCAGGAGTCAATAGGCATCTGCCACTTGTAGCATTGCCTTTCCACGCTTTGTACAATATGTGCATGGGCAAGATCGGGAGGTTTATGTTGGGTAACTAGCAGCACCGTATCCTGGAAGAAAAAACAAGTGGGCTTCAGATGCCCACAGTCTCACTGAGGAGAGCAGAGTAAATTTTTTTTAACAAAGAAAACAAATTTGAAAACCTAAATTTTTGGTAAATCCAGTATGTATAAGACTATTTGAGACCATCAAAAAAAAAAAAAAGCTGGAACTCTGCTTTAAATGATCTCAATGTGACCTAAGCCTTTTTTTATCCACAGCATAGCAAAGCAGAAGGAAAGGTGTAACGCTACAAGCCATATATATTGAAGCCTGGTTTTTGGCTACCTCCTTGTGTTTGGTGAGACACTTCTCTTCTTGGACCCTTCAGGGTGGCTCTGCCAATTATTTTCAAATGTAGGCAAATATGATACATGGACACCAATGCCTTACATATATGAATATCTTTCTGATGTAAAAAGCTTTTTTTTCATCCGTCATCGGATCGGATCTCCCATAGGGGAGAGCAGCGCTGTGACAGGTCCGTCCCGGCGCAGTGTGCAGAGACGGACCTGTCATCTTCCTGCTCAGCGGAGATCGCTCCGGCGATCCCCGCTGAGCAAGCGGATATCCACGGGGCGGATCAGCACTGATCCGCCCCGTGTGAAAGGACGGTCCAGGAAGATGACAGGTCTGTCTCTGCACACTGCGCAGGGACAGACCTGTCACAGTGCTGCTCTCCCCTATGGGAGATTCAATCCGATGACAGATGGAAAAATTGCTTTTTCCTCCTTCACACTTTTTCGGATCGGAGCGGGTCAGATGTCAGCGGACATGTCACTTCTGACATCCGACGCTCCATAGAGGTCTATGGAGCATCCGTTCAGTTCCGCCTGAAAAACTGACAGGCGGACCTGAACGGATCGTCCATGTGAAAGGGGCCATAGAGGAGGAGAATATAACACTAAAAAGATGAGAGGTGCATGGGGTTGGAGTGCAACACAGAAAAGAAAGAAAGTGAAATAAATAAACATTAACCACTTGCCTACCAGGCACTAACACCCCCTTCCTGCCCAAGCCATTTTTCAGCTTTCAGCGAAGTCGCACTTTGACAATTGCGCGGTCATGCTACACCGCACCCAAACAATTTTTTATCTTTTTCTTCACACAAATAGAGCTTTCTTTTGGTGGTATTTAATCATTGCTCGTTTTTTATTTTTTACAACAAAAAAAAAAAGACCAAAGATTTTGGAAAAAATGTTTTTTTACTTTTTTTCTGTCAGTAAATTTTGTAACTAAGTAATTTTTTTTGCCTTCACTGATGTGTACTCATGAGGTGGCACCAATGGGCACTGATAGGCTGAGCTGGTGGGCATTGATGAGGTGGCACTTATGGGCACTGATGAGGTGGCACTGATGAGGAGGCACTAATATGACGCACCTATGGACACTGATATGTGGCACTAATGAGCACTGATAGGCGGCACTGATGGTCACTGTTAGGTGGCACTGATGGGCACTAATAGGCGGCACTGATAGTCGGCAGTGGTGGACACTGATAGGCAGCTCTGGTGGGCACGGATAGGCGGTACAGATGGGCACTGATGGGCATTGATGGGTGGCACTGATGGGCGACATTGATGGGCATTGATGGACAGCACTGATAGGTGGCACGGATTGCCAGCACTGACTGGCATGGCTAATGGGCACTGATTTGTGGCACTTGTGGGCAGTGGTGTGCACTGGTTGCTGTCACTGGTGGGCACTGTATGCTGGCATTGGTGGGCAATGTATGCTGGCATTGGTGGGCACTGTATTGTTACACTTTATTTCTTTATGGTAATCGGGGCACTGATGATCAGTGCCCTGATTACATCCCTAGATGTCCCCCTGTGAGGAGATGCTGCTGATCGGCTCTCCTCTCCTCATACTCTGTCAGTGTGAGGCGAGGAGAGACGATTACTGGCATCTCCGTGTTTACATGTGACCGGCTGTGATTGGACACAGCCGATCACATGGTTAAAGAGCTGCGGACGCAGCTCTTTACACAGATCGGGGTCATGCTAGCAACACGGCACGGCGGCGATCGCCACGCTGCGCGCCCCCGCGGGCGCGCGAGAGCGGCTGTTCTGGGCCACCGTCATATGACGGCATCCCAGAACAAGAGCTGCACCGCCCCACCATCATTTGACAGTTGGTGGGTGGCAAGCAGTTAAACATTAAAAATTATAAATTCACTTTGAAAAGTAAAGCCCACTTAGCTTTGAAAAAAAGGTACAATTGTGTTCTGTTTGAATACCCAATCACATGTAAGGGAAATAAAAAAATCACAATTTTTGCTTGAGTATGATTGGATGATTGAAGTAAATGTAGTTTCATCTCATTTACCTAATTAAACATACACCTTTGAAGGTAAACATTCACTTTGCTAAGTGAGTGGTCTCTAGTCCTATTAAACCAACCACTTTGAGAGTGTTTGGGTGCAGGAAGCCTTCAGGGCTTCTGACAGGGAAAAAAATACATTATATTGGCAAAAGTATTGGGACACCTGCCTTTACACGCAAATTAACTTTGATGGTATCCCAGTCTTAGTCCATAGGGTTTAATATTAAGTTGGCCTACCCTTTGCAGCTATAACAGCTTCAACTCTTTTGGGAAGCCTGTCCACAAGGTTTAGCCATATAACCATTCTTCCAGAAGCGCATTTGTGAGGTCAGGCACTGATGTTGGACGAGAAGGCCTGGCTCGCTGTCTACGCTCTTCATCCCAAAGGTTAAGGTCAGGACTCTGTGCAGGACAATCAAGTCCCCCCCCCAAACTCGCTCATCCATGTCTTTATGGACCTTGATTTGTGCACTGGTGCGCAGTCATGTTGGAACAGGAAGGGGCCATCCCAAAACTGTTTCAGCAAAGTTGGAAGCATGAAATTGTCCAAAATGTCTTGGTATGCTGACGCCTTAAGAGTTCCCTTCACTGAAAATAAGGGGCCAAGTCCAATCCCTGAAAACAACCCCACACAATACCATGATTCCCCCCTCCACCAAATTATTTGGACCAGTGCACAAAGCAAGGTCCATAAAGACATTGATGAGCGAGTTTGGAGTGGAGAAATTTGACTGGCCTGCATAGAGTCCTGACTTCAACCCGATAGAACACCTTTGGGGTGAATCAGAGCAGAGAATGCAAGCCAGGCCTTCTCGTTCCTGACCTGACAAATGTGCTTCTGGAAGAATGGTCAAACATTCCCATAGACACACTCCTAAACCTTGTAAAAAGCCTTCCCAGAAGAGTTAAAGCTACATAGTGTTTGTTCTTCTTTTATTTATATTATTAAAATAAAGGAAAATATAGAGTGGGAGAGAGCTATGACTTGCAGGTTTATACTGCTGTATGTGACCACACATGGGAAATGTGTCCTAACTTCCAGTTCCTGTTGTCAGCGGAGTGTGAAAGGGTTAGATTGAATGTAAGGTTTCAGTTTCTGTCTGTGACCTCATTGGGGTGAATCTCCTTGGCTCCTTTCCTGCTATCCACGTAGGAAATAAAAAGAAACCTCCTCAATGGGGACACAGACTACAATCAAAATTTGACAGAATTCAATCATCTTGTTTCTTTACAAAGCAAAAAAGAACAATAGTACCATTTCAAAAGAGTCACTATTACAGATAAGCCTCTATTAAGCTGTACCTGTATCTACCAGATTCTAGTCTGCCCATTGCCACTTGAAGCAACAGTCTAATGCCTGGTACACAATAAAATTATCAGACGAATAATTATCCTTTCTTTTTTTGCATGCTAATCTCATATGGAAAATGAAGAGATTACTAAAGTTACAAAAATTCTCGTACGACAGAATAAAAAATTGGATGTTGTATTTTTGGACAAAAACTGTACTACAAATCATACGATCTGGTATCATACAAGAAAAATGTTCATGTTTGTCCCATTGGATAATATCGGGTGAAATGCTATGATCGGCTCTCGAAAGCTGTGTACTAATGTTCAGATTATCGTACAATCGATAAGAAAGCGGCATTTGTCTTACGATTTTCTGATCGTTTGTACAGGCCTAAATCTTATGTAAAAAAAAAAAATTTGAGGAGAAAAAGTAGACTATAATAAAAGGTAGGTGCCAAAGGTAGGATTTTTCTGGACAGATACATTTAGGAAGGCTTGGCTGGTAGTCATGCCTGTTTGTTTGTTTTTAATTCTGGGCTGGGAGTGGCTCAGGGTAGCAGCTGGTAACTCACAGGCAGCATCACTGAGACCTCCCTCTTCTTACCAGAAGATTCTGGAAAAAGAGCAAGAGAGGAGAGGTGGAGCTGCCTGGGGTGTTCTGAGGAGCCTTGACCAATCCCCAACTTGGATTGGCAGGGGGCAAGCCTCCTTAAAATACCCAGGGTCAGCCCAGCTGGGGAGGAGTTGGGTGGAAGAGCTGGAGTGAGAGAGTGTGGAGGCTGTCAGAGCCTTTGAGTGAGCTCCCCAGTCTGGGGGGTGACCTTGGGCCTGGACTTGGGTGCACCTTCAAGAAACCATGAAGAGGTCCTGGACCAGAGGCACAATAGAAAGCAAAGGGAGGACAGTGGGAGAGAGTACAGCTCTAAAAAACGACAGGAAGGACAACTGGTCACAGCCAAGAGGGCTGGTGAGTGATGCACAGTCGGGAGGACTGGGGATGCATGCCTGAGAGGACTGGTCGAGTGCAGTCTGAGACGGGTGCAGAACCAGAAGAGTGGACTGTAGTAAATGAGGGAGTAGAGAGAGGCAGCTGCAGCCAGGAGAGCTGGCAGGGCCTGAAGATGGCTTACTGGGCTCAGTAGCCATGTGTTGGACAGTTAGTACCAGAGACTACTTGCTACACTATAGGGGCCTGTGGGCCCTGGCTGGGCCATTGTCAAGTGAAATTACTTTGTGCTAGCTGTGCTCGGAAGATAAAAGAGGAAGCCATATGCTGGAGGAGAAAGACCTGAAGATTAGAGAGGAAGTGATGCGCAGGAGGAGAAATGGAGAGTATATTTTGGACTGTGTATACAGTGCCTTGAAAAAGTATTCACACCCCTTAACATTTTCCACGTTTTGTCATGTTACAACCAAAAACGTAAATGTAATTTATTGGAATTTTATGTTACAGACCAACACAAAGTGGCATGTAATTGTGAAGTGGAAGGAAAATGATAAATGTTTTTCACAGTTTTTTTACAAATAAATATGTGAAAAGTGTGGTGTGCATTTATATTCAGCCCCCCTGAGTCAATACTTTGTAGAACCACCTTTTGCTGCAATTACAGCTGCAAGTCTTTTTGGGGCTGTCTCTACCAACTTTGCACATCTAGAGAGTAACATTTTTGCCCATTCTTCTTTGCAAAATAGCTCAAGCTCTGTCAGATTGGATGGAGAGTGTCTGTGAACAGCAATTTTCAAGTTTTGCCACAGATTCTCAATTGGATTGAGGTCTGGACTTTGATTGGGCAATTCTAACACGTGAATATGCTTTGACCTAAACCAGGAATATGCAATTAGTGGACCTCCAGCTGTTGCAAAACTACAAGTCCCATCATGCCTCTGCCTCTGGGTGTCATGCTTGTGGCTGTCAGAGTCTTGCTATGCCTCACAGGACTTGTAGTTTTGCAACAGTTGGAGGTCCGCTAATTGCATATCCCTGACCTAAACCATTCCATTGTAGCTCTTGTATGTTTAGGGTCTTTGTCCTGTTGGAAGGTGAACCTTCACTCCAGTCTCAAGTCTTTTGCAGAATCTTATGCCGTGTACACAGGGCCGGACTTTCCGGCAGACTAGGTCCGACGGTCTTCCCAACGGACTTTCAGCGGAGTTCTGACAAGCTTTCCAAATGAACAGACTTGGACACACACAATCACACCAAAGTCCGACGGATTCGACCATGATGACGTATGACCGGATTAGAATAAGGAAGTTCATAGCCAGTAGCCAATGGCTGCCCTAGCGTTAATTTCTGTCCCTCGGACTAGCATACAGATGAACAGATTTTTCGACCGGACTTGAGTCAGTCGGAAAGGTTTGAAACATGTTCTAAATCTAAATTTCAGTTTTTTCCACAGCAAAGGTCCGATGAAGCCCACACACGGTCGAATTGCTTTGCTGTTGAAAAGTCTGGCCGTGTGTTTTCTTCTAAGATTGCCTTGTATTTGGCTCCATCCATCTTCGCATCAACTCTGACCAGCTTCTCTGTCCCTGCTGAAGAAAAGCATCCCCACAACATGATGCTATCACCACCATGTTTCACGTGGGGATGTTGTGTTCAGGGTTATGTGAAGTGTTAGTTTTCCACCACACATAGCGTTTTGCTTTTAGGCCAAAAAGGTGAGTTTTGGTCTCATTTGACCAGAGCACCTTCTTCCACATGTTTTCTGTATCCCCCACATGACTTCTCTGCAAACAGGACTTCTTATGGCTTTCTTTCAACAATGGCTTTCTTCTTGTCACTCTTCCATAGCGGCCAGATTTGTGGAGTGCATGACTAATAGTTGTCCTGTGGACAGATTCTTCCACCTGAGCTGTGGATCTCTGCAGCTGCTCCAGAGTTACCATGGGCCTCTTGACTGTTTCTCTGATGAATGCTCTCCTTGACCGGCCTGTCAGTTTAGGTGGACGGCCATGTCTTGGTAGGTTTGCAGTTGTGACATACTCTTTCTATATTCAGATTCAGTGCTCCGTGAGATGTTCAAAGCTTGGGGTATTTTTTTATAACCTAACCGTGCTTTAATTTCTTCACAACTTTATCCCTGACCTGTCTGGTGTGTCCCTTGGCCTTCATGATGCTGCTTGTTCACAAAGGTTCTATAACAAACCTCTGAGGGCTCCACAGAACAGCTGTATTTATACTGAGATTAAATTACACACAGGTGGACTCTATTTACTAATTAGGTGACTTCTGAAGGCAATTGGTTGCACTACATTTTAGTTAGTGGTATCAGAGTAAAGGGGGCTAAATACAAATACACGCCACACCTTTCATATATTTATTTGTGAACATTTTTGAAAACCATTTATCATTTTCCTTCTACTTCACAATTTTGTGCCACTTTGTGTTGGTCTATCACATAAAATCCCAATAAAATACATTTATGTTTTTGGTTGTAATATGACAAAATGTGGAAAATTTCAAGGGGTATACTTTTCAAGGCGCTGTAGTTGTCCCAAGCAAGTTCTACTAATTCTACTGGGCATCCCATATTTCACTTACCCCATCCAAGTTCAATCCCCTCAATAAAAACAAAAACAAAAAAAACAAAGCATGTGGACTGTTCTATGTCTCTGAGTGTTGGAGGAGTGAAAATCAGGCTGGGCAGGGTGACAGACAATCCAATTCAGAAGGACCTATGGGGGTACCGCTACATAAGGAAATCTGGCTTTTTCACTTTCTCACCTTTTGTCATATTTGGGTTATTATTCCTTTTTTGGATTTTAAAGGGGAGTTCTAATTTAATACCCATTTGTGTGTTTGAAAAATTTGTTTTTCCTGACAGACTCCATGGCAGCATATGCATGGGTTTAGCCTCGCCTCGACTCCTCATACCTCATAGGAGCCCACTCCCATAAATCTATGCTCTGAGCCAGAGGCCATGTTCCTTTTTGTCCTCCTCCTAGGACCATGGTGAAGTCTTACCTTTTGTAAAGATATCCTTAATCCAGACCTGGCGGTGTGCACATGATTTTATGGAATCAGGCGGTGTTTCCTCTAGATTCCAAGTAATCCCCAGCTATTAGCGGGGTGGATGCGGGCAATGAATGCAATGCCACAAAGAGCTTACTAGCCTGGCCATTGGCAGACAAGTGGCAATATGGCCAAACATCCCAGCTATTAGCGGGAGGCCTTTAAACAGCAGCTTCCGGTCCCAGGTCTGGTTGTGGTACACTCATTTATGGTAGCAGTTTTATATGTCTTGTCTGTCCCTGTTCTCCCCTCTGGCTCTGGTCTAAAGGCCATGGTGACTGGAACACATCTGTGCTTCAGTCTGCCACTTCGGTGGTTTCCAGCACCCATCTGAGTAGCTGCGGGCCGTGGGTGAAACCGAGGTTCGGCCCGTGCTTGCACGGTTCCAGCAAGATGGCGAGGGTCGCACAGGCGCACTGTGGGGCACGGTCACGTCATCAGTGGGTGGCAGATTTAAACAGCTGCCAAAGCAGCTAGTCCTTGGGATGTACTGCAGGCTTGTGCGGCTGCGTCCCCAGGCACTACAGCTTGTAGCTGAGGTGAGTGCACTTTGCTTCAGATTCTCTGGGCTGCAGGCTGTTATTACTCTCTCTTATGTCACTTGATGATTGGTTTACAGTTAATACCCTGATCTGCTATGGATGTGTCACCGCCCCACTGTGGCCAACCCTTATGCTGCAGGTAAGCTTGGGTTCCCTTTCTTCGTGTCTGGTTCAGGTTCTTTGACCAGGAGCTTTTTAACCCTTCCATTTCCTCTCAACCCTTCTAGGTCTGAACAGCAACATGCGGCACGTGAAGATAAGGACTATCCTAGGTCACAATGCCATCATTCCTCTTCGCGTTCTAGGCGCCATAGATCGCCTTCTAGGTCTAGGCCACATGGGGAAGATTCCAAAACCGCATCCAGGCACCACTCCAGCCGCTCTGAGAGGAAGGCTTGCTAGGGATTTGGGTCTTAGGTCCCTGAAGGCAAATCAATCTGTGAGACATGCTATACTCGGGCCGTGAGTGAGCGAGAAGGTGGAGACTAGCAGGTGGAGTCACTGGTCAGACAGGTGGTCCAGGAATCCCTAAGTAAATTGGGCTCCGGCTGTACTCACAGCCCTTCTGTCGGCATTGTGTCTGCCCCTGTAGGGGACAATCTTGAGGCTCCGGGTCCGTCACAGCCACTCTTCAATTGAAGCCTCAGACAGCGAGGCAGAGGAATACAACCCTGGTGCAGGTTTCGATTTTGCCTTGATACCAGTGGAGACGAGCTCTAAACAGAGGAAATATTTCAAACACCTCAAGAAAGAAAGCTTAAATTTCCCCTTCCTGGGTGAATTTGGTGAGATTATTACAGATGAGTGGGGTGGCGTCGAGACGAAGAATTCCTTGCTAACCAAAGTGGCAAAGATGTATCCATTCAAAAGTGAGGACATGAAACATCTGGAGTCAGCTCCTCTTGTTGCAGCCTTACTGAGATTGGTGAGACACTTCACTCCCGCTAGATAATACGGTATCCTTCAAGGATGGCCTTGAGAGGTGAATCGATACTGACCTAAAGCATGTTTATATAATAGCAGGTATGGCCTGTATACCAGCCCTGGCTCTTGCAGCCTTATCCAAAGCAATGGAGGCCTGGATGGGTAACGTGGATGCGACCCTGAGAAGCATCTCTAAAAAATAGGCCAGGAGTTCAGCTGTACATGAGCTTAGGCTGGCATCAGCTTTTCTGGGGGAGGCTTCCCTCGACACAATCCACCTAGTGGCATGGGTCATGCTATCTTCCGTCACTGCTAAGCGTGCCTTGTGGCTGCACCCTTGGGTAGCCGACCCTGCCTCTAAACAGGCGTGGTGTAGGATTCCCTTTGAGGGTTCCTCTCTCTTCGGCAACAAACTGGATAATGCCATCACCCGTGCCATGGATGGTAAGTCAGAATTCCTACCCCAGGATTATCGCCTGCTAGGCCAGAAAAGAGCTCAGCCGAGGTGGGGTCCGGATCGTGCGAGGGATGTTTGCCGCCATAGACATGTGCGTGAGTTCAGGAAGACCTGGAAGAGAAACCCACCATCAGGCCGAAAGTTTTCGAAGGCAGCATCTTTCGGTGAACAGGAAGCCCTAAGTCCTTTTGATATTGGGCCTGCCCAGGCAGACCAGGTCAGAGCTTGCTTACTCCGCTTTCAGCACGTTGGGCAGCCTCGATCAAGGATTACTGGACCGTTAAAATTGTCTCCTCAGGCCATGCTTGGGCATTCAGCAGCCCACCCACACTCCGGTTTGTACCCACACCCTTGCCACACTCCGAAGAGAAAAAGCAAGTTCTTCTGTCCTACGTGGATTCACTGGTTGCTCAGGGTGCAGCCGTGTCAGCTCTGGCCGGTGAAAGATTTTAAGGTGTTTACATATCCCTCTTCGTGGTTCTGAAGAAGAACGGCTCCTGGAGACTAGTCATAGATCTGGCCTACTTGAATCCCTTCATCAAAAAAGAGAAATTCTAAATTTCTAAATGGAGACTCTATTTACAATCCGTCGGGTAGTTCAGCCAGGCGACTGGCTCCTGCCTATAGATCTAAAGGATGCTTATTTCCATGTCCCGATAGCAGAAGATTTCCAGAGATTTCTTTGTTTCGCTGTAGACCAGGTCCGCATTCAGTTTAAGGGGGAAAATGTTGGGTGTCGGCGCCACAATACAAAAAAACTATTTGCTAATTAATAATATGTGAACAAATCTTCTTGTTTATGCTCCAACACCATGAAAAATAAAGTGCACACGTGCTTCAAAAAACTTACTTAAAGTGCGTCCCCCGAAGTGATAACAAACAGCGTGGAGTGTGGAGATGGCTCCACTTGGTCAACCTAGGGCATCCACCCTTCCCCTCTCAAGAACCAAGCCAGCAGGTGCAGATGGGCTGGACAGGGATGTAGAGCTGCCCCTTGATATAGGATATCTGATCCTTTTCGTTAGTCTGACCATCTGTTCATCCTCTTCCATGGGAAAAACAAGGGTTTGCATGCCTCTTCCAGATCCATTGCAGCATGGATTGTTCAGTCCATTCAGTGGGCCTATAAAGCTAAGGGCTTGGTGCCTCCAGAGGTGGTGACTGCTCATTCAACTAGAAGCGTCTCTACATCATGGGCGGCTTCCCGACACATTGCCCCTGAATTGATTTGCAAGGTGGCCTCGTGGTCTTTTCAATTAACACATTTATGTCGCATTACTACATCAAACCGGACTCTTTATCTTCTGTTAACTTTGGTTTACATATCCTGTCTGTTCCTGATGGTACCAATTAAACCTTTTTTTTTGGATAGCATTTGCCCACCCAGACGTGTATGGCTAGATATTTCCTATACATATGCTGACATGGAGTCTGTCAGGAAAACTGAAAATTTCCTATTAAATACTTACCATAATTTATCTTTCCCGATAGACTCCATGGCAGCAGGAGTTCCCTTCCATTGGCTGGAGTAGGCTAAGTTACGGAACACAGCTTCTGGCTCAGAGCCAAGATTTATGGGTGTGGGGTCCTATGAGGTATGAGGAGGCGGGGCTAAACCCCCTACGTATGCTGCCATGGAGTCCATCAGGAAAGGAGAATTACGGTATGTGATAGGACATTTTCCATTTTGTTGACTGATAGCTTTGAATGGCAGCAGAAAGCAACATTTTAAAATAACAAGATAAATTATGCTATTTCCTATTTTAGCAAACCGTCAGTTATTATTTTCTTACCCATACTAGAAAGTGACAGTTGTGTTTTGACTAGTTTGTTTTCAGTGAACTGGATGTAACAGAAAACAGTTTACACAGATGGACTGTATAGAGCAAACATATCTCTTCCCTGTACCAAGAAGAAAAAATTAAGGGTTTGCAGCAAAAAGGAGGCAGTTCTATGTTTTCACTTCTTTGATTATATATCCTATCTTGTTCAGAAAAATCTGAACAAGATAGCCAATGGTTCCCCCTGCTATCAATCTATCCAATGAAGACCCGAGACAGCGTCTGAAGCTACTGTGCTCGTCCCTGTCGCTGGAATGATCGGGCTCAGGTAAGGGGGATAGGGGGGAGCTGCAGGTTAAAAACTATGAGGGTTTTTTAACCCTTTTAACAGGCATTGATACTAAACTATAAAATTGATTGCATTGAGAGATACAGTACACCACAGTAAAAGGCAGAAGGAAAGTATCTGTGAATATACCCTTAGATAAGTATAAATTGTTTTAAGAAATTAAAACAAATATTAAAAATGTGTGCTACATAAAAGCATGGGCGTTACTCAAAACCTGAAGTAAGAAAAGTATATAGGCTACCACAGTTGACACAAAAAATGCTAGTGGCCTGACAAACTCTATCAGGTTAACCGTTTGCAATGACAGTTCATATCTTTCTCACAGAACAGATACCATCTATTGTTTCAACTCACCTTTATAGATGTTCATCTTAGCTTAGTCAGACATACCCATGTGTTTAACATAATTCAAAAAAAATAGATGAAGATAACGGATTACTTAGATTTTTACATTCCCATAGCTTATTGTGATAGGGAGGCACAATAGTATCAATGGTCAGTACAGTCAAAATAAAGGCAATATGGTCAGTTTACTAAAGGAGAAGAGCTAGGTATATACTAGTAGAATTTCCAATGAAAAATTTCAATGAACGTTCTTTGGAAAATTCTCAATACATTTGAATGTCGTTTGAAAGAAGTTCAGGACTTTGCTTTTAACTTTAGATTTTGGAATGAATGGTCTTTACCAAATGAAAACCAAATACACAGTAATGCCGCGTACACACGGCCAGACTATTCGGCGGACTTGTCCGGGCCAACACTAGTAAAAGAGCTGTAAGAAGATAGCGAAGGCTGCCAGAAGAACCGAAGAGCGAGACAAGACCCCCAAAGTTGGAAGAAGACCCCCGTATGGGCTCGGTGACGAAGGAGAAAGCCGGGCTCCTCCGCTAGTAAAAGAGCGGTAAAAGAGCAGAAGATAGTGGAGGAGCCCCGGGGGGAGAAGACACCCAAAGTGCGGAAGAAGACCCTGGAGCTGTCTAATAAAGTACTTTAAAACCTGTGTTGTGTTTTTTTATTAACACTTTTTCCTCTCAGGTGAATGGGTAGGGGTACAATGTACACCATACTCATTCACATAAGGTGGGGGGCCGGGATCTGGGGGCCCCACTTATTAAAGGGGCTCACGGATTCCGATAAGCCCCCCATCTGCAGACGCCGACAACCAACGTCCAGGGTTGTCGGGAAGAGGCCCTTGTCCTCATCAACATGGGAACAAGGTGCTTTGGGGTGGGGGGGCCGCAGGGCACCCCCCTTCCCCAAAGTACCCACCCTCCATGTGGAGGGCACGCGACCTGGTATGGTTTAAGAGGGGGGGCAGTCGCTCGTCCCCATCCCCTTTCCTCACTGGCTGCGTGCTCAGATAAGGGTCTGGTATGGACTTTGGGGGGACCCCCACGCCGTTTTTATGACGTAGGGGTTCCCCTTTAAATCCATACCAGGCAACAGGGCTCACAACGTGTCAATCTCACCGATGGAGGCAGCGACATTGACTTTCTTCGCTAGTCCCGTCTACCTGGAGTCACCTTCAAAATGAATGGACTTTACTCCATGTGAGCAAGTCTGTTCATTTCAAAAGTCCGGCTTCTTTCTAAGTCCGCCAGATAGTCCGATCGTGTGTACTCGGCATTAGAAATTCATACATTCAAGAAAACTTTCCATCCTGCTACTTCTAATTTTCTCATCACTGTGGGAAAAAACGCTGAACAGAATTTTACTAGTATATACCCAGCTTAAACTTAGTGTATGCAGTGAAGCTGTGCTGACTTCACCCATCCAATAATGTGCAAGCAAAAATCAGTAAGAATACATTCAGAAAAGGATGCAAGCACATTGCTGTTACTTTAGTAAAACCACAGTAATCACTTAAAGTCCACCTCTCAAAAAAATTAAATCGGACCCTTCTGTGAGCCGATCTACACAACAGTGTGAACCCGACCTAAAATATATCTTCTCACTTCCTGTTGAGTCGACAGAAAGTAGAGGGAATCTCCCTAAATTAAAAAAAAAAAGGATTTCTTTTAGGCCCCTTTTACACACACATATCCGTTTTGACGGACTCCACTTGCTCAGCAGGGATTGCTCCATTGATCCCCGCTAAGCCGGCGGATGACAGGTCCGTCTCTGCTCAGTGTGCAGGGACGGTCCTGTCAGAGCCCCGCTCTCCTCTATGGGGGATCAGATGAAAACGGATCCGCCTGTCCATTTTCATCCATTTCCGACCTGCCAGATGGATGGAAAATAGGACCACCATCCGTCTGGAATCAGCAGATCGGAGCAGAGCACTTCAAATGTCAGAGGACATGTCACTGCTGACACCCGTTGCTCCATAGACCTGCATGCAGCGTCTGTTCAGGTCCACCTGAAAAACTGTCAGGTGGACCTGAACGGTCTGCATGTGTGAAAGGGGCCTTAGATGCTGGGTATGCAGCTATACATACTGAATATCAGAAGTACACATGTATGTATTTGGTAAAAATATTGTAAAAGTAATACAATTGAACTGTGTTTTTTTATGACATACAGCATTTCAATTTTTTTTAATTTTATTTTGAATTTGATTTGTTTTTCTTTCATTGTAAACCTATACTGCATACAGTGATTCCAGTAATCACAGGAATGAATTCTAATGTATTCCTGTGTTGTCCCATTGCTTTATATGTGTTCATTTCAACAAATATGTTTTAAGTAGCACAGAGCCTTGAAATTAAATAACTGTTCTTTTGTGAAGACTTCATGGGCCGCTCACCTTCAGGGCAAAGAGGGTATTTTAACAAATGAGCATGATGTAACAACATAATAGAATCTGCATCTATCTTGTACTTAATGTTCTGTGTCTTAAAGAAAATTCAGTTATGTTGATGCTTTCCATGCAACTAGTCAGATTTTCTGACAGGAAATGTTGGATGTGAGCTTGTTGTCAAAAAGTCTGACTGTGTGTATGCTCCATTGAACATTTTCTGTCGGACTTTTCGCCAACAAATGTTTTCTAGCAGGTTCTCAAATTTTCCGCCAACAAAACTTTGTTGTCGGAAAGTCCGATCGTGTGTGCACAAGTCCGTGCACAAAAGTCAACGCATGCTCAGAAGCAGAAGTGGTTGGTCTTGTAAACTAGCGTTTGTAATGGAGAATTAACATTTGTGATGTGGCAAATTAGGAAATCTCCAAATACAGTGCACAATTCTCTTCTTCTTTAATGGGATAATAATAAAGCTGCTTTGATACTGATCAAGTTAATGCAAACGAATTTTCAAAGGTTTTTTTTTCTAGTGATATCAATATTAATAATAATAATAGCGCTAAATAAAAAAAAAAATAATTATGAATCAACACTCACCAAATTTCTACTAACACGAAATTAGCAGAAGGAGCCCAAAGGGTGGCGCTAAAGAGCTGAAAAACCACGTAGTACGTCTAGTACGTCACTACGTTCGTAATTGTTGGGCAACATTTTTTGACTGTGTGTATGCAAGACAAGTTGGAGCCAAAAACCTTCAAACAAAATTCCACGGTTTTGTTATCGGAAAGTCCGATCATGTGTACGGGGCATTAGTGTTTTCACAGGGGATGATTTCAACTTTTTAATGTTTTGCTTGATTTCTTTTGTGTTTGCTCGACAGAACAAAGAACAAATAATAAAAAAAAAGAGTAAAGCAGGGATAAAAGCTCGTACATGTTCACCCTTGGTTGCAAAATGGAGGAAACCATACAACCCACTTCCTCAGCTACAATAAAATCTCATCCTGTTGTTGCTTACACAGAGTAGTGGGTAAAAGCTAGACATGGAGTTTAGACATCAGGAAACGATTTTACCACTGAACATTCTCTTTTTACAAACACTTGGACATGCTTGTATCCTAAATGTAAGACAGTAGATAGGAAGATCTCAATTTGTTTTATTGATTTAAAATAGCTTTACAGCTTGGGTAATGTAGATATGTAGATCTGGTCAGATTCGTTAGTCTGAAAGGCTATAGAGACAGAAGGGCCTAGAATCTTGTGGAAGGCAGGAAATCATATACTAAGGAGCTGTTAAAGGATAACTAAACCCAAATTCAAAAATGTAATATATTTCAGCTTACAGTCCTTTGATGTGGTGGCTGCATTAAATTTTTTTTGGAAGCTAGGAACATTTTTGGCAAATACAGAAAATACTTGCTAATCTTTCTAGAAATGCATTGTCTTTGTCACTTCCTGTGATTTGTACCTCTTATTTTCCTCCTTAGCTACAGTGCCTTGTGAAAGTATTCGGCCCCCTTGAACTTTTCAACCTTTTGCCATATTTCAGGCTTCAAACATAAAGATATAAAATTAAATTTTTTTGTGAAGAATCACCAAGTGGGATACAATTGTGAAGTGGAACGAAATCTATTGGATAATTTAAACTTTTTTAGCAAATAAAAAACTGAAAAGTGGTGCGTGCAAAATTATTCGGCCCCTTTACTTTCAGTGCAGCAAACTCACTCCAGAAGTTCAGCGAGGATCTCTGAATGATCCAATGTTGTCCTAAATGACTGATGGTGATAAATAGAATCCACCTGTGTGTAATCAAGTCTCTGTATAAATGCACCTGCTCTGTGATAGTCTCAGGGTTCTGTTGAAAGCGCAGAGAGCATCATGAAGACCAAGAAACACACCAGGCAGGTCCTTAATACTGTTGTGGAGAAGTTTAAAGCCGGATTTGGATACAAAAAGATTTCCCAAGCTTTAAACATCCCAAGGAGCACTGTGCAAGTGATCATTTTGAAATAGAAGGAGTATCAGACCACTGCAAATCTACCAAGACCTGGCCGTCTGTCAGGAAATGTTCCATCCGCTGATAATAATCTGTCTTTTGGCGTGCAGTACTGAGGTCCACCAGCAGGTGTCTCCTGTCAGTTTTTTGAGCAGTCAGGAGAGCTTTTCTCTGCTGATGTTATATCATCTTTGGGCTGCAGTACTGGCGTCCACCAGTGGATGGATCCTGGCAGTATGGAGCAGGCAGCACCTCCTGCAATCAGGTGTCACTTGAGGCCAATCACAGGCCTATAAATAGCTGGCAAGCACTCATATGTTTGCCTTGGTATTGTTCCTTGTGCCCTGACCTGCTGCTTGTGATCCTGAGCCTGATTCTGAACCTGTTCCTGCGCCCTGAACCTGTGACCCGTGGTTCTGATCCTGTTTCCCTGTCCTGGTCCCTACCCTGTCCCACCTGTTACCATCATCCCTGTCCTGCAGTCTTATCCATCCATCCTCTCCCTGTCCTGTGTTCCTTACCCCATCTGCTGATCTCCCCGTGTATGACCTTGGCCTGGCTTGTATCTCTGATCCTGGACTGCCCTTGTTTATCTACCGTTCCTCTGTGCATGACCCCGGCCTGCCTATCGTTTATGATCCTGGTATTTCCCATTTATTGTACATATCTTTCTGTTGTTGTTTGGGGGTCTCTGTTGGTTGATTTATTGCACTGTGTGGTTGTATTTATATTATTCACTTTCCTCAATAAATCATTATATTTCACTTATACACGTTTGGGTTTCCTCTGTTGCAGTCCACACAGTTCTGGTCTTATCTGATACTTAACACCGTCCCTCTAAACTTTCAGCTCAGACAAGGAGAAGACTGATCAGAGATGCAGCCAAGAGGCCCATGATCACTCTGGATGAACTTCAGAGAACTACAGCTGAGGTGGGAGAGTCTGTCCATAGGACAACAATCAGTCGTACACTGCACAAATCTGGCCTTTATGGAAGAGTGGCAAGAAGAAAGCCATTTCTCAAAGATATCCATAAAAATTCTCGTGTAAAGTTTGCCACAAGCCACCTGGGAGACACACCAAACATGTGGAAGAAGGTGCTCTGGTCAGATGAAACCGAAATCAAACTTTTTGCCCACAATGCAAAACGATATGTTTGGCGTAAAAGCAACACAGCTCATCACCCTCAACACACCATCCCCACTGTCAAACATGGTGGTGGCAGCATCATGGTTTGGGCCTGCTTTTCTTCAGCAGGGACAGGGAAGATGGTTAAAATTGAGGGGAAGATGGATGCAGCCAAATACAGGACCATTCTGGATGAAAACCTGTTGGAGTCTGCAAAAGACCTGAAACTGGGACGGAGATTTATCTTCCAACAAGACAATGATCCGAAACATACAGCAAAATCTACAAAGGAATGGTTCACAAATAAACGTATCCAGGTGTTAGAATGGCCAGGTCAAAGTCCAGACCTGAATCCAATAGAGAATCTGTGGAAAGGGCTGAAAACTGCTGTTCACAAACGCTCTCCATCCAACCTCACTGAGTTCGAGCTGTTTTGCAAGGAAGAATGGGCAAGAATTTCAGTCTCTCGATGTGCAAAACTGATAGAGACATACCCCAAGCGACTTGCAGCTGTAATCGCAGCAAAAGGTGGCTCTACAAAGTATTAATAATTTTGCACGCCCCACTTTTCATTTTTTAATTAGTTAAAAAAGTTTCAAAAATCCAATAAATTTTGTTCCACTTCACAATTGTGTCCCACTTGTTGGTGATTCTTCACAAAAATAAAAATGTTATATCTTTATGTTTGAAGCCTGAAATGTGGCAAAAGGTTGAAAAGTTCAAGGGGGCCGAATACTTTCGCAAGGCACTGTAAATCCCATAAACTACCAATCGCCCTGCTCTTGTAATGGAGTTGAAGAGATGTGGACATGTTTGAAGTTCATATCAAGTGAGTAGCCTAGGGTGACAACCATGGCTCCTTCTATAGATACAGTGGACAGGTAATGTAACCTGGGACAGGAAGTGTTTTTTTTTTACAGGATCACCAGTTAAAAATAAAGCAAAACAAGCTTGGAAAAATGTGAAAACAAATGCAGCGACTACACCAAGGACTGTTTTTATGTTTTGATTAGGTGCACTTTAAGGGGAGGGGTTAGGCCAGAGAGGGAAGGACATGCTGGGCAGCTGTGAAGTGTGGTCAGAAAAGAGCTGGAGTGAGGTGGGAGATTTTATGTTTATCAGCAACGAAAGGACAGGGGTGGGGGGGGGGGGGGGTGCAGACACAAATGTGACGTCGATTGGGGGCAGAGGGCACAGCTGTAGTCATTGTGCTGGGAGGGGAAAAGGCAATGCAGGGAAAGAACATTCTAGCAGAGAGATTACATTAGAAGGAAGGTTAAAGGCTTCTGCGCTGAATGCAGCTGCTGGGCTTACAGGACATCTGCTGGATGGAATGTGCTGGAGCTAGGCTTCTACAAATTCCCCCTGGAGACTCAGCGGCGTCTCCAAATGCACATTTTAATGAGGTCTTAAAGGGTCATTAAAAAACTCTCACACCTCTAAGCAGTTATGTAGCGTGGGTTGTCAGCGCCAGGGCAAGGCAAGTAATTTGCGCCTCCCTAACCCATGAACCTTTAGCACTACCTGAGTCTTTTCCACTAAACCCCTTACCTAAGCACATGTATTGTATATTAAGAAAATACTGATGTAATTAAACTAATACTAGTATACTCAAATTATTTTCATTTTTCATTTTGCTTTATCCAGAGTAGTGCAAATAGTGCCTACCTACAATGTCAGCCCTGTGGGATGGTGTGTCGCCCAGGAGGTGCAGGAAAATGGTGGTAGGAGAAGCAAGAGACTCACCGAGTGGAAGTCCCCTGGGCCTTGCACACATCACCCCAAATCCTGCACCTTCCCACCTCTGATCACCACAAATCCTGCATCTTCCCACCTCAGATCATTTTAAATTTCTTCACCATCAGACCTCAAATCAGCCGTAAATCCTGCACCTTTACTCCTCAAATCAGCCCAATTCCTGCACAACAGACCTCAGAACACCCCAATTCTTGCACTTTCACACCTCAGTTCATCCCAATTCATGCACCTACATACCTCAGGTCACCCCAATTCCTGCACCTTCACACCTCAGGTCACTTAAATTTCTGAACCTTCACACCTCAGGTCACCCAATTATATCACCCCGATTCCTGCACCATCACATCTAAGATCACCCCAGTTCCTTCACCTTCCCATCTCAGATCAGCCCCAAGTCCTGCACAACCACACCTCAAATCACCCCAGTTCCTGCACCAGCACACCTCCGGTCACCCCAGTTCCTGCACCTTTATACCTCAGATCATCCCAATTCCTGCACCAGCACACCTTAAATTAGCACCAGTTCCTGCACCATCACACCTCAGATCAGCCCCATTTCCTGCACCATCAAATCTCACATCAGCCCCAATTCCTTCACTATCATACCTCACATCATCACAGTTCCTGTACCTTCACATCTCAGATTAGCCCAATTCCTGAACCTTTACACCTCAGACCAGCCCAATTCCTGCACACCTCAGATCAGCCCCAGTTCCTGCACCATCACACCTCACATCACCCTAATTCCTGCACCTTCACATCTCAGATCAGCCCCAATTCCTGCACCAGCAAACCACAGATCCTCCCAGTTCCTACATCTTTATACCTCAGATTTCTCCAGTTCCTACATCTTTATACCTCAGATCACCCCCAGTTCTTGCACCTTCACATCTCTGATCAGCCCAAATTCCTGGGCCTTCACACCTCAGATCGTTCCAATTTTTGCCCCTCTAAATTAGTTGTTCCCAATAGCTGGTTAATTTCCAGTCCAAATTGAGAGCTGGCAGCTTGCAGACTAAACATCAGGACCGGATCTTGCCTGTTTGATGTGGGGCTGTAGTAAAAAATGTCAGGGGGCACAGGATAGGAGGTCAGCAGGGCAGAAGACAGGGGTCAGCAAAGCAGAAGACAGGGGTCAGAGGACAGGGGGTCAGCAGTGCGGTGGACAGGAATGGATACGACGGTGTACAGGGGTCAGCAGGGTGATAGACAGAGGTCAGCAGGGCAGAGAATGGGGTCAGCAGACCATAGGATGTGGTCAGCAGGGCAGAGAACAGGGTCAGGAGGGCAAAGGACAAGGCTAGCAGAGGAATAGGGTCATCAAGGGAGAGGACTAGGGTCAGCAGGACAGAGTATGGGGTCAGCAGGGCAGGGAATAGGTGTCAGCTGGGCAGGGGATGGGCATCAGCTAGGCAGGGGATGGATGTCAGCTAGGCAGGGGACAAACTTCAGCTGGGCTGAAGGGGAGGGAACATCAAGAGGGCAGGGGGAAGGCACGGCCACCACTCACCTGGGCTCTTCTTGTCTCCCATGCTGAGTGTGGTGAAGCCCACCCAGCCAGCAGACAGCAAGGCAGGAGGAGGAAGCTGCACCAACCATGATCACCCACCAAAGTCACGTCTGTCTGCTGCATCGCTGAGCACAGACACCTGGGCAGGCTCAGGCAGCACTAGCACAGATCGTAGAAAGCGGCAAAGGCGGGGCGCAGACAGTGGCACACTTGGGAGTCGGGACATTTTCACGCCCCTCTAGATATTGCGTCTGGGACCACCACCCTGGCAGCCCCCCCACGCTACGCCACTGCCTCTAAGGAAGTCTCCAAATTGTAAGTGTGAGTAAAATGGACTGGTAAACACAATGTACTGCTGCATGGACATGAATATTAGCGAATGCATTGTAATTGGACTGAAAGTTTATGTTGCTTGCCAGATTTATTCTCTAGACCTGCTCATTAAAGAGTAGACCATCGTATTATCAGTTAAGACTCTTCCATTAAGTAATTACTTCTTATATTGAGCTAATTATTATCTGCCAAGCCTTGTTTACAATTTTGGTGTAGTCGGCAGGATAGCTCAATCTAGTTTAAGAACATGGAGGCTCCAAATACATCTGTTACTACCAGTGAGGTACCCTTGATGGACATCTTGCCAATGTCCTAAAGTTTGACGGTGCCAGTCTGTGGCTAGAGATGTGGTCAGAGGGACGGGAAAGTTTAGTTTGCCCGTGTAATGTGCCCTTAGAGCACAAAGCAATGCTAGCCCTTTATACACTATTGGGAGATGCCCATCGGTCAGTGCTGTTGAGGCCTCCAGAAGACAGAGTAACCTTGACTAGAGGACAATGTCATCTCATCAGCCACCGTGGCGCTCCAACTTTTTTTTTGCCTGGTCCCAAAAGGAAGGGGAACCCTCTCACAATATGCTATGGCCTTGCATGTGATTTAGTGACCAGTTTATGTTTGGACTGAGTAATGTTCCACTGGGGCAAGTGTGTAAAGTGAATGCAGATCCCACGTTCAGTTTCAACCAGCTGCATAGAGATTTTTGCAATTCCAGTCAAGTAAGAAACATTTAGACTCTATAGATGCATGACAGTAAACACCACCTGTGTCTGCTAGATGTGTTGAGTAGCAGGTCGTTTTTCTTGACAGTGCAGACAGCCTGCTTGTGTTAGTCACTCAAGCTTCCAAACAGACACCAGTAAGGGAGTTACCAGGGTCTTTACGTTTCTAGACAAGAAACCATAAGAAGTCAGTGTTAGCTAAAAAAAAATTTGGGACAGCTCTGAAGTGTGGCTAAAAAAAAAGCTGCAGTGAGGAAGGAGATTGGAGGTTCATCAGCAACTAAAGACAGGGAACTTAGGTTTGTTGCGCTGCCATTCATGAATGGCACCACGGTGCACCAATGTGAATAACATGCATTAACACAATGCAACTGTGTGAATATTTGCCCCAAATATGTTTAGAACTAGCAGTGAGTGAATCCGTTTGATTAAACTCTTAGAGAGTAAATGGACCAATATATATTCTTGTATCATTGGATAGATGGGAGGATGCATTGAAGAACTTTAATATTTCACCCCATTAGTGATCAGGTAAATCTGAATCCGTGATTCACTGTGGATCACCAGTATTATGTAAACTAGTAAAGGAATCCTTTGCACTGAATAACAGTTTACTCTTAAAGCACATGTTTAATTTCCCTAATAACATGGACCAGTAAAGTAATCCTGTATTTTATGATGAGATAGAAGCTGTAATCTGGACTTTACAAAGTCCTATTTGTGCCCATAAGGCAGTGTACCATATCATCATCAGAAATATGCTGTTATCTGTACTGTACAAACAAGGACTTCATAAGCTGCAAACAAGAACATCTGTGTCATGATGACTTTGCACAGCCAAGTTGATTAACTCATTAAAATTCAGCTCCTACGGTCTGTGTTTCCCAATAAATGAATAATCCCTTGAAGGCTTTCAACAAAAACTTTGATGTCCAAAGCAATTGGCAATTGGTGCACTGTACACTGGAACACAACTAGTTAGTTGTTCCTTTTTTTGTGCATGAAACGATTCCAGTTATTGACTTTGAAACAAAATAATTCATAACAATATGCACAAGAATACTACATGTGTATTAACTCAAAGATCATTTGCTTTCAGATAGTATTTTTACTACTGTAATTTTTTTTTTCTTGAAGGAACCCAGATTGCTACAGCAGCCCACAATACCATTGGCATTTAATGATGACAATGCAATCTTTCAAAATATAACCCTATAGCTTCAACAGGTGACAAATTGATCATGTCTAGTTGTATCTTTTCACTGAGATTATACTAAGTATTTTATGCAATATTCAACTACTCTTGGAAATGTCTTGCACTCCTACTAACTAAAGTGATTATGATTTTTTTTTTTTGTTACCATGAATATATCTCAGCTTATTATTTGCTGAACTGTGAGCTACAAAGTTGGAATGATTCTTTAGAAAGTCTAAGTCTTCTGCTGACCACCCCCCCCCCCCCGTCACAAGCATACTAGCTTGTGTCTGATCACCGCAGATGAACTAAGGGGAAGAGAAAATGACGTATACTGTGAACAAATGTGCAGATTTTACTTGAAATGCATGCAGTGGCAAAAAAAGGAAAAAAAAAAAAAAAAATTCAAGAGAAATCAACATGACTTGCTATAATTTTTTCTTCAACAACCTTGTGTTTAACCTTGACTTGTAATGCTATCTTTGGAGCAGCATCATGCGCTTGGAAGGATAAGACTATGCAGAGCAAATGTTTTCAATAGTCTCTTCGACAGGGACACACACATAAAATAAGTCAGATGCCTGCAGTCCAGGACGCAGGAGAAACAGACTTGTTAATGTTTTAAGAATAATCAGTTTCTTGTTTTTTTCAAACTGATGCAAAGGTAGTTTTCTTGGTGGTGAAAATATCCATTGCTGCTGAGATGCTGTGGAGAACAGAGATGGACATTTTCACATCGATCTCGGACTCGTCTCCAGTTATTGCTGATTTAGTCTAAAGATTTCTTCAGTTGCCAACACTCCTCTTACTGTGTTGAGGGGAAACCAAATCTCAAACTAAAACACACAAATGAAAAAGAAAATACTTGGCAACTCAGGGTCATTGGAAAGCTGCTCAAGCAAAATTTGTTGATGTAACTGAGGGACGAAAAAAAAACATCTGATTTAAACTGGAAAATTCCCATTTTTTCATAGGTTTCTTTCTTTCACAGTGACCCATTTTCATGCCTAAACCATTTCCTGGAGAGTGTTAGGTGCTCAATGTCAGCGCCTCTGTCTTGGGTTGTCAGGAGGATTGCATGAGGCCAGTGAGGCGTTTAGATGTCAATGACTTCCCCTGTGGAAGAGAAACAGGAGAAAAGAGCAAAAACAAATAGTAAGTTCTTGTTGGATATTTTTAATAAATAACAAAAATATAAAATAATAAAAACACACTGCAGAGTGTCTTGAAGAGGGTAATGACAGAGGAAAGACAACAATGTACAGAAGCCATAGCAAGATTTTACCTTAAAAACAATGACATGATTGGTTGCTATGGGTTATTGTGGTTTGGACATTGTTCTTTACTGCATTAAAAAACTTGTCTGATAAAAAAAAAATGTATTGTTAATGATTATCAATAATCTGTTGTACTCATATGCTGCTAATATTGGGCTGTAAACCAGAAATATGATACACCTGACGAACTTTGTTCATCATTGCAGATGATGAAGACCATAATCCTATGAACACAACAATCAGCAAGCTTTGAAAACAGTTACTGGTCAAGCATTATGCCAAGAAACACATTATCATACCTAAAACTGGCAAAGTATAATTGTACACATTACATTAAATTTGTGTGCAGTAGCCCATGCTCCCTTCCACACTATATGCCAATGTGTGACAAAAAGTAACAGTAAATTTTGTGATATTTCCTCAAAGTTACCAGCATTCACCTACCATTCTTGCATGCCCAGTTTACAGCATCTCTAAAGTCTACTACCTTGTCTATATTCCTCCACAGCAATATCATATGGCTTTGCTCTCCCCCCATAAAATATCAGACAACGGTTCTATTTCCAGAGCACATTTGAACTAATCAATGCTCCTCAGCCAAGAATAAATCCGTTTTTACCTAGAGCATATAGGTACAGACAAAGCTACAAGAACCTACAATGGAAACCCTACTCAGGGTTTCATATACACAGACACACTTGTACACAATTCTCCATAATTGTGATTATGTTTTATATTTGTTCTTAAAGCCTTGAGGAAAGTCGAGTGGTTTGGCTCTCATTAAAATATATAATTAAAAAACCTGACTGAGGCGCCACCTCTATGATTAATTCATACCAATAATCATAGTAATGGTACATGGGAGGCAGCTCAACACTATATTTATGCAAAAATCAACTTTATTTATATCAAAAGGAAATATATTACAAAACATACTAACCACACAATTAAAAATAATTGGCCAAATATATATAAAAGAAAAAAAAACTGCAGTTGCAAGAAAAGGCACCCCTCAAAAAACCTAATATGTGTTCAATGTAGACTAAACGTCTGCTTAAAAAAGTCCATATATCCAAAATAGTATATGCAGTCCCACATAAAAATGAGGCTTCCACCAGACCACTTGTTACATATGACCATGATCTTCCATAGTATCTACAACTTTAGAGAAAGGTTCGGCAAATCCTAGACTTCAGCCTCAATGGAACTCCATAAGCTTATCATGCATATATAAATGAACTGTACTGAAGAACTCCACAAAAAGTATAAGTAGTTCCATGAATGTGTTTAATTCCGCGTTTAGATAATATAAATGTGGCTGCTGCCTACCCCAAAAACTCCACTAAGACCCCTTTCACACTGAGGAGCTTTTTAGGTGCTTTCAGTCTAAAAAAAGCGCATGAAAAGCTCACAAAAACCTATATTCACTAAAATCAATGAATGCTTTCACACTTGGGCAGTGCACTGGCAGGGTGGTGAAAAATGCCCCTCTCCATTGAAATGAATGGAAAGCACTTTAAATGTGCCTGAAAAACTCCTCAAAAGCACCTGAGAAGCTCTTCAAAAGCGCCTGAAAAGCTCTTCAAAAGTGCTCAGTGTTTTACTGGCAGTTTACAAGTGCCCCAGTGTGAAAGGGGTCTAAGTAAAGTGATTAAAAAAATAGAAATAAGGGAGAGTAAATGGCGCTGCCAATCTCTAAGATGTGTATATGGCCCCGATGGTGTCAAATCAGAATCCTAATGATTGCTCATTAGCATATATCTTCATCAACTTTCAGTAAGTGTAATATATAAACAGTGCTATTAAAAATGCAATATGCTAATATGTGCAAAAAATCCAAAGGTGACCATAAATTAATTCCAACAAATTATTCATAACGTAAAAAAAATATATATCTAAAATAATAGTCCAAATAACCGCAGCAGAGACTGACAAAATAAATAAATATATATAAATATATATATATATATATATATATATATATATATATATATATATATATATATATATATATATATATATATATTGTCCTTATGTTGTGATTTTCCAAAGTGACTTATGCAAAAAAATCAATAACAGAATTCCACTTGTGCTCCCCCCTCTGTTTCAAACTCACCAAAAAACACTTAGACTGCATGTAAGCAGAGTATCCTCTGGTATATTCACAATTTTTGCATAGATGCTGTTATTGATTTTTTTGCACAAGTCACTTTGGAAAATCACAACATAAGGACAATATATATACAGTATCTCACAAAAGTGAGTACACCCCTCACATTTTTGTAAATATTTTATTATATCTTTTCATGTGACAACACTGAAGAAATGACACTGCTACAATGTAAAGTTGTGGATGTACAGCTTGTATAACAGTGTAACTTTGCTGTCCCCTCAAAATAACAACACACAGCCATTAATGTCTAAACAGCTGGCAAAAAAGTGAGTATTCCCCTAAGTAAAAAAATTTAAAATTGGGTCTACATAGCCATTTTCGCTCCCCGGTGTCATGTGACCTGTTAGTGTTACAGGGTATTGAGTGTGAATGGGGAGCACTCTCACTCTCTCATACTGGTCACTGGAAGTCCAACATGGCACCTCATGGCAAAGAATTCTCTAAGGATCTAAAACAAAGAGATGCTGCTCTACATAAAGATGGTCTAGGCTATAAGAAAATTGCCAAGACCCTGAAACTGAGCTGCAGCATGGTGGCCAAGACCATACAGTGGTTTAACAGGACAGGTTCCACTCAGAACAGTTCTCGCCATGGTCGACCAAAGAAGTTGAGTGCACGTGCTCAGCATCATATCCAGAGGTTGTCTTTGGGAAAAAAACATATGAGTGCTGCCAGAATTCCTGCAGAGGTTGAAGGGGTGGGGGGGTCACTCTGTCAGTGCTCAGCTCATACACCGCACACTGTATCAAATTGGTCTGCATGGCTGTTGTCCCAGAAGGAAGCCTCTTCTAAAGATGATGCACAAGAAAGCCTGCAAACATTTTGCTGAAGACAAGCAGACTAAGGACATGGATTACTGGAACCATGTCCTGTGGTCTGATGAGACCAAGATAAACGTATTTGGTTCAGATGGTGTCAGGCGTGTGTGGTGGCAACCAGGTGAGGAGCACAAAGACAAGTGTGTCTTGTCTAAAGTCAAGCATGGTGGTGGGAGTGTCATGATCTGGGGCTCCATGAGTGCTGCCAGCACTGGGGAGGTACAGTTCATTGAGGGAATCACGAATGCCAACATGTACTGTGACATACTGAAGCAAAGCATGATCCCCTGCCTTCAGAGACTGGGATGCAGGGCAGTATTCCAACATGATAACGACCCCAAACACACCTCCAAGATGACCACTGCCTTGTAAAGAAGCTGAGGGTAAAGGTGATGGACTGGCCAAGCATGTCTCCAGACCTACACTCTATTGAGCATCTGTGGGGCATCCTCAAATGGAAGGTGGTGGAGTGCAAGGTCTCTAACAACCACCAGCTCCGTGATGTCTTCATGAAGTAGTGGAAGAGGACTTCAGTGGCAACCTGTGCAGCTCTGGTGAATTCCATGCCCAAGAGGGTCAAGACAGTGCTGGAAAATAATGGTGGCCACACAAAATATTGACACTTTGGGCCCAATTTGGACATTTTCACTTAGGGGTTTACTCACTTTTGTTGCCAGCGGTTTAGACATTAATGGCTGTGTGTTGAGTTATTCTGAGGGGACAGCAAATTTACACTGTTATACAAGCTGTGCACTCATTATTTTACATTGTAGCAAAGTGTCATTTCTTCAGTGTTGTGACATGAAAAGGTATAATAAAATATTTACAAAAATGAGATGGGTGTACTCACTTTTGTGAGATACTGTATATATATTGTCCTTATGTTGTGATTTTCTAAAGTGACTTGTGCAAAAAAATCAATAATAGCTTCTATGAAAAAATTGCGAGGGGAGTACTCACTTTTGTGAAACACTGTATATATATTTTGTCAGTCAGTATATTTTTTTTACATTATGAATTATTCGGTGGAATTAATTGATGCTCACCTTTGGATTTTTTTGCACATATTAGCATATTGCATTTTTTTTAGCACCGTTTATGTATTACACTTGATGACATTTGATAAAGGTATATGCTAATGAACAATCATTAGGATTCTGATTTGACACCATTGGGGCCATACACACATCTTAGATTGGCAGTGCCATTTACCCTCCCTTATTTCTATATGTAATTCCATGTATTAATAAGTATTGTAGCATAAATCCTCCATATGCACGAAAAATGGATCTATTGCATTATCCATGGGTAGTGTGTATAGCTCCACATAGAGATGAGTAAGCTTTCACCAGACCACATAATGTGTTTGGCCTTAGTACTCCATAATATATTTAATTTTGAAGAAGGGTACCAAAAGTCCCAGGCATCAGCCTCAATAGAACACCATGATCACAAAGGGGTTTATTTACTAAATGCAAATCCACTGTGCACTGCAAGTGCACTTAGAAGTGCAGTCGCTGTAGATCTGAGGTAGACATGCAAGGAAAATAAAAAACAGCATTTTTGCTTGCACATGATTGGACGATAGAAATCAGTAGAGCGTCCCCTCTTTTTAGATCTTCCCTTCAGATCTACAGTGACTGCACTTCAAAGTGCACTTGTAGTGCATATTGTATTTGCCTTTAGTAAATAAACCCCATAGACTCTGTATGCATGTATGAGTACATTTGTCCTGGAAGACTTCACAGGAAGCATATGTGAATCCATGCACTTATATGTATTATACCCTAAAAAATCATTGGAAAACAGTGCTGTCCAAAAAATACTTGAATAATCAAAAAAACCTGTGCCAGTGAGACAAGATTTAAAATAATAGTAATAATACTATTAATCATAAATTCTTGCCGCAACACAATATGAGATACCCACAATACACAATAATCCAAAAGTAAAGCTGCGCTAGAACTTATAAAATACCAGAATAATAATATGACATAATATATCCTATTTTTAAAAACAAAAAAATAATAATGTGACTGCAAATAGTGCAAAAATTAATCTAAAATTAATTTAAATACACATGAACAGTCCAAAAAAGAGGGAGAGAGACAAGGAGATTAATTTCAGTCCATTAAAGTGACTCCGTAAAACTTCATATGTATAATGGTTGGTAAATACTTCCTAATAAGAAACCGCCACCCTCACATCAGGGGTCACTGTACATACCAAGCATACATGGTGTAGAATAAATTCATGATTGCACATAACAGAGACACCAGCTGGCCCATAACATATATATGGTGAAAATAAAACTTAGCCATCCACTCCAGGCATGATTGGTCCGGCTTCACATAAGGGACTTGTATTCCAATATGTCCATATAAAGTCTTCCTGGTCTGATCGTTAAAGGAAACTTAGAGGAAAAACCTCTCTAGGGTGCTGGGGTTGCACTGGGGTTGAAATAAAACCTGACCGGTTTCGCCAGTCACACCAGCTGCATCAGAGGTATATTTGACATAAACTTCCTTAGCTGTCTTTATTATACCTATATTTAAACTTAAAATGGCCACCATTGGCACCAAAACAGCATGAAGTTACAACGCACATGGCATCATAGGGTCATCACACACACTGTGCATGCACGGAAAACCATACTGTGGCCATAATATACATACAAATGCAAAGACTCACAGGAAGTGTACACAACCCAAAATGAAAAAAAAAAGCAACCTACATAAATTTAAAATCATAGTAGTAAGAATAATTTGTTGCGTAAATATTAATATTCGTTACAACTTTACAAATGCCTCATACACTGTAAAATGATACATATACAGCTGCTCCTGCTCCGCTCAGACTTACGGCCAATTTTTGTTATTTATATTTTTGTGTACTGTAGTTATGCAAATGAAATCAACATTATTGAGTTGCAGTTTTGTGTTTATACTTTTTTTTTTTTTTAGAGTATAGCACAGTAGTTAAGAATGCTTAAAATATTGATTATTTGTGGCAACCCATTTAACGACCAATTTGTTTAACAACATGGTTGCTAGAACGGAACTTGGTCATTAAGTGAGGAGAGCCTTTATATGAATTTACTATATATAAAAGTGCAAAGTGCTACATGTGCAGAAAACCATAAATCTTGAGTGAATTCTTCACAAATTCTTGTAATGTTCACCAAACAAAAGTGTTCTCTACCACAAGTACTAAATTAACTCACCAGAGGCCAATGCTGGTAAAATTATAAATGGCACTCTGCAGTTCATTACTCAGAGAGTGTTATGCTCAAAAGCTGGTTTATAATTTTACCAACATCAGGCGCTGGTGAGTTCATGTAGTACTTATGGTGGTGGAGAGCACTTTTTGTTTGGTGAACATTATATGAATTTGTGAATTCACTCAAGATTTCAGTATTTTTGGGTTTGATGCCACTTGGGACATTTATGAACTTTATTGCATGAAGTTTTTTCATAGTAATTATATCATATATATACAGTGCCTTGCGAAAGTATTCGGCCCCCTTGAACTTTTCAACCTTTTGCCACATTTCAGGCTTCAAACATAAAGATATAAAATTTTAATTTTTTGTGAAGAATCACCAACAAGTGGGACACAATTGTGAAGTGGAACGAAATCTATTGGATAATTTAAACTTTTTTAGCAAATAAAAAACTGAAAAGTGGTGCGTGCAAAATTATTCGGCCCCTTTACTTTCAGTGCAGCAAACTCACTCCAGAAGTTCATTGAGGATCTCTGAATGGTCCAATGTTGTCTTAAATGACTGATGGTTATAAATAGAATCCACCTGTGTGTAATCAAGTCTCTGTATAAATGCACCTGCTCTGTGATAGTCTCAGGGTTCTGTTGAAAGCGCAGAGAGCATCATGAAGACCAAGGAACACACCAGGCAGGTCCGTAATACTGTTGTGGAGAAGTTTAAAGCCGGATTTGGATACAAAAAGATTTCCCAAGCTTTAAACATCCCAAGGAGCACTGTGCAAGCGATCATTTTGAAATGGAAGGAGTATCAGACCACTGCAAATCTACCAAGACCTGGCCGTCCCTCTAAACTTTCAGCTCAGACAAGGAGAAGACTGATCAAAGATGCAGCCAAGAGACCCATGAACACTCTGGATGAACTGCAGAGAACTACAGCTGAGGTGGGAGAGTCTGTCCATAGGACAACAATCAGTCGTACACTGCACAAATCTGGCCTTTATGGAAGAGTGGCAAGAAGAAAGCCATTTCTCAAAGATATCCATAAAAAGTCTTGTCTAAAGTTTGCCACAAGCCACCTGGGAGACACACCAAACATGTGGAAGAAGGTGCTCTGGTCAGATGAAACCAAAATCAAACTTTTTGCCCACAATGCAAAACGATATGTTTGGCGTAAAAGCAACACAGCTCCTCACCCTCAACACACCATCCCCACTGTCAAACATGGTGGTGGCAGCATCATGGTTTGGGCCTGCTTTTCTTCAGCAGGGACAGGGAAGATGGTTAAAATTGAGAGGAAGATGGATGCAGCCAAATACAGGACCATTCTTGATGAAAACCTGTTGGAGTCTGCAAAAGACCTGAAACTGGGACGGAGATTTATCTTCCAACAAGACAATGATCCCAAACATACAGCAAAATCTACAAAGGAATGGTTCACAAATAAACATATCCAGGTGTTAGAATGGCCAAGTCAAAGTCCAGACCTGAATCCAATCGAGAATCTGTGGAAAGAGCTGAAAACTGCTGTTCACAAATGCTCTCCATCCAACCTCACTGAGCTCGAGCTGTTTTGCAAGGAAGAATGGGCAAGAATTTCAGTCTCTCGATGTGCAAAACTGATAGAGACATACCCCAAGCGACTTGCAGCTGTAATCGCAGCAAAAGGTGGCTCTACAAAGTATTAACGCAAGGGGGCCGAATAATTTTGCACGCCCCACTTTTCATTTTTTAATTAGTTAAAAAAGTTTCAAAAATCCAATAGATTTCGTTCCACTTCACAATTGTGTCCCACTTGTTGGTGATTCTTCACAAAAAATAAAAATTTTATATCTTTATGTTTGAAGCCTGAAATGTGGCAAAAGGTTGAAAAGTTCAAGGGGGCCGAATACTTTCGCAAGGCACTGTATATATATATATATATATATATATATATATATATATTATATATATATATTTATATATATTATGCATGAACTTTGCACATTTATTTAAATGGTTATATTTTATTTATGTTTTTATGAGCATAATTTTGTATTTTGCACATTGCACGTAGCATTTTATTGCATATACAGTGCTCAGCATAAATAAGTACACCCCTTTTGAAAATTAAGATTTTAATCAATATCTCAATGAACACAATAACAATTTCTAGAATTTAGGATTTTTATATCTTATAGAACATTTATTTGGCTCATTACATGAAAGTAAGGTTAATAATATATTTACTCAAAATAGTTGATGTAAAAATGAATACACCCCACAAAAAAAACTACTACATGTAGTATTTTGTATGACCTCCATGATTTGTAAGGACAGCACCAAGTCTTCTAGGGTTCATATCAGGAGATATACTTGGCGACTGAATCACTTTAACCCCGTTCTTCTTCAGAAATTTAACAGTGGCCTTAGATGTTTGTTTTAGATCATTGTCATGTTGGAAAAGTACATGATGACCAAGGACACGGAGTGATGATAGCATCTTCTCTTTCAATATAGAGCAGTGCATCCGTGAATTCATGATACCATCAATGAAATGCAGCTCCTCGACATCAGCAGCACTAATGCAGCCCCACAGAAGGACACTGCCACCACCTGTAGGCTCCATGCATTTTTCTTTGTACTCCTCACCTTTGCGACACCACAGCCATCAGTTCCAAAAACATTTATCTTGGTCTCATCACTCCAGAGTACAGAGTCCCAGTAGTCTTCTTCTTTTTCAGCATGGGCCCTGGCAAATACTAGGCAGGCTTTTTTGTGCACAGGCTTTAGGAGAGTCTTCCTTCGTGGACGAAACCCATGCATGCCATTCCTCTGCAGTGTACACAGTATAGTGTCACGGAAAACAATCACCCTAGTTTGGCTTTCTACTTCTTTAGCTAACTACAGTGAACTCACATGGCGATTTTCTTCAACACTTCTCATCAAAAGACGCTCCTGTCCAAGTGTGAACTTCCGTGGATGACCTGGACATCTCTGTGGATGGTTGCAGTTCCACCTTTGTTTAATTTTTGGATCCCTTTTCTACAGTATTCTGACTGATAAGTAAAGCTTTGATGATCTTCTTGTAGCCTTCACCTTTCTTGTGTAAAGAAATTATTTTCTTTCTCAGGCCTTGTGATATTTCTCTTCCATGTGGTGCCATTGCTGACTGCATGAAATGGATAGGGGTTTTCTTCAAGTAACGCCCTTTTAAAATATGCTGTCTGCTGGACACCTGTAGTTGAATTCTTGTTAATCAGTAGCTGTGCTACTTTTATTGGGGTGTATTCATATTTGCAACATGGTCTTGAATGAATTTGTTGGAAAAATACTTTTGTGTGCAAATTAACAAATCTTGGCTGCAAGCCATGGCCCCAATTTCTGGGAGTATGTTCCATAGAAAATGTTGTTTCAGAAAGGAAAGTTAAGGTTTTCTGAGCACTGTATGCATGTATATATATAATTATAATATAATTTACAGTGTATGAGCACAGATTTCAGTTTAATGGTGATAGCATTGTTCATTTGGTTATATTTTTATTGGTTTGATGGTTTACATCAAAACTGGATAGCAGCTGCCCCTTTCAGAGTTTTTATTGTATTTTTCTGTTGCGCAGCTCTGTATATTCCCTTTGTACCTCTTTAAATAAGTTTTTATTGCACTATGCAATAATAAAATCACACATAGCAGAATTTTTGCCTAGAAATGCTAAGCTGTGATAACTTACTTTTAAGGGGAATGTGTATTTGTTTTGTATATATATATTGTTTATTTATGACGATAAGTACTAAAAAACAAGATTTTTTTTTCTTTTTAAACAAAGAATTATAAAATTTAGCATATTTAAATTTTGCAGTATATATCTAAATATTGCATATTTACCTATATTTTTTATTTCCAGGAGTGTGTTACATATAGCGTGCAGAATTCAGGACTGTTCTAGTACAGGGTGCAGAGTTCAGGTACACTACAGAATGATAAAAATAAAAGTACAGGGGAAAGGGACTCCCTGAAAAGAAAGTCATTGGAGAACCAAGCTGCTTATTAGGGGACTTTTTATTGCACAGTTAGTAATAAGAACACAAACGAGTCCAGGGTTTGGGTGCACTAAGGGCAGGGCAGAGACATGAGTGAGGTACATGCCTTGAGTATAACTTCCAACTCTCTAAATTAGGAATGAGAGACACCTATTAGCAAAAGTACACCATACCCCCTTAAAAGAGAATTGTACAAAAAACTATTGCTTAAACCCACTTTTTTACCACCACTATTCCTTTATATTGGCTTTTTGAACTTATAAATGCAGAAATGTAGATATTGGATGAAAGGTTTAGCATTGTAAAAATGGACAGCAAAAAGTCACAATATAAAAAGAGAGATCCAGAGTAAAAAAAAAGGATAAAGGTAATAGTGTGACTGCTTGTTTTCGGCTTCGGTGCCGCCATCTTTGTATATACTTACCTTTATCCTCTTTTTTACTCTGGATCCCTCTTTTTAGATTATGACTTTTTGCTGTCCATTTCTCAAGATGTGGACAAGTTCTTATGATCTTTAATTACCTCATGATGATTATCCTGATTCTTGGCCACAACGATGAACGCCCTTGTATAGTTTAATCCTTAGTTTATCACACATTTATTGTCCTCCTGCTGTTGTTCCGAATTTTGTAATCCCAGCGGTATTGTTGTGTTATCTATCCTCTTAACCACTTGCTGACAGGCGCACTGTGATGTACGTCGGCAGAATGGCACGGGCAGGCCAATGGGCGTACCTGTATGTCCCTTTAAACTTGCCGCCGTGCCATCGCGTGCGCGCAGCGGTGGGGACCTGCAAAACTCTGTAAAACTTCTTACACTCTACTATGAGCATCTATACTCTTATGAGTATATCTATTGAATTCCGTGGCAGTACTTGTAATGTCACTAGACATGTGCATGATGAAAAATGTGTTTTGTTTCATTTAGATTCGTTAATCTATTTATTTCGTTTTGGTAAATTTGGTTGATTTGTTAAATTCATATTCGGGAGTCGTGTTTAGAATTTGTATTCGGAATTCATTTTATGTATTTTATCAAAAATACCGATTTTTTTGATTTAAAGCAATAAATTTAGAATCGATCGAATAACATTTTTTGCTGTTTTTTATTTTCCTTGCATGTCCCCCTCAGATCTACAGCGATTGCACTTCCAAGTGCACTTTCAGTGCAAAGTGGATTTCCCTTAGTAAATAAACCCAATAGTCTTTGATTTCAGATTTTTTTTTACAGTTCTAATTCAAATGGAATTCGATGTAAATTCTATTTAAATTTCAATTCGAAATTCGGACAAATTTCCTTTAGTTATTCGGAGCATTCAGTTAACTTTATTTATACTGTAATTCGGGTATTTGGATATATATGAAATCTACGAATAACAAAAAATTTGTCTGAATATTTATTCAGAACGAAAGGAACTGAACCACACATGTCTAACTGTCACTAAAATCAAAGTTTCTACTATCTTTGACGGTGGAGGACACATAGTTACCGTAAGTGAAAAGGAGTACAGAAATGATGGTTTATAAAACTGCAGTTGAAATTTTAGGCAGTTTGCTCGTGAGTACATTTTGTGAAAATCATATGCAACCAAGTGTTCAACAAAATAACCAATTAGGTAAAAAGTGGATTTGCTGCCTATAGCTATAAATGACTATCTCCATGTTTCCTTTCCACTAGTTTGTATACACATATATACATCTATTATTATAAAGAGAGTAAAAACTTTAACCTTACTTGAGGTGTAAAAAAAAGTACAGTCTTTACATTCATAAATGGGTTGCAAATAGACAAATGCAACCCATGATTTTGGGCTAGATACTTATTTCACTCATGTACTGGCATCTTCTATTCATAATTGGAGGTGAGAGTCCAGAGAGAACAGTGGTGGCATGTGTGTTTTACTCATGAGCACATCTATAACTGGCATATTGGAAAGCCTTTATGTGCACTGAAGAAGTCACAGTTTCTTAATAGTGGATGTTTTAAAAAAGAGACTGATTCATATATATTGTTTTATAAGTTACTACTTTGTGTGTGTTTTATTATTACTATCACTATTAATGTGTCCAATAGATGATTCTGATACTTTATTGTTCAAAGCAATGTTATATATATATATATATATATATATATATATATATATATATATATATATTATACTATTAGTACACATAGTTTGTTGCACTTATCAGTTCCTTTCTTGTCATTTATGCACATATTGTTTTATTCACTTTTAAGTATTGTATAATATCTGTTTAGCAGAACAACACCCTTTTCTTTGTATTTACAAAAAAAAAAAAAAAACACTTTTTTAATGATCCATCTTCCGAGATACAATCTTAGACATTATTGACAGAGAACCTGATAAGCTGTGGATTAAATTGAAAGATTCCTCATGGCGCTGTTCAAAGTGGAGCTGAAAGTATATCCCTGTGTCCCAGAACATGGGGTGTAGGCTTGTCCTGACACCAATCCAGGGGGTTAGTAAATGTAAAGAGTAGGGATGAGCCAAACACCCCCTGGTTCGGTTCGCATCAGAATATGCGAACAGGCAAACAGTTTGAGCGAACATGCAGACCCTATTAAAGTCTATGGGGCATGAACATGAAAAATCTAAAGTGCTAATTTTAAAGGTTTATATGCAGATTATTAACATAAAAAGTGTATGGGGACCTGGGTACTGCCCCAGGGGACATGTATCAATGCAAAAAAAATGTTTTTCAGGAGCAGTGATTTTAATAATGCTTAAAGTGAAACAATAAAAATTAAATATTCCTTTAAATATCGTGCCTGGGGGGCTCTCCCTAGTCTGTCTGTAAAGTGGCACATCTGTGTGATGTGTAGAACAGTGCTGCAGCAAAATTGCATTTCTAAAGGAAAAATGTTATTTAAGCACTTCAATACAGGGCACTTTCGCCCCCTTCCTTCCCAGCCCAATTTTCAGCTTTCAGCGCTCTAGCGCTTTCAGTGACAATTGCGCAGTCATGCTACACTGTACCCAAATGAAATTTTTATCATTTTGTTCGCACAAATAGAGCTTTATTTTGGTGGTATTTATTCACGACTCAGTTTTTTATTTTTTGCGATATAAGCGCAAAAAAACGTAAATTTGGGAAAAAAAACAATATTTTCTTTTTTCTATTTTAAAAGAAATCCAATAAAATCAAATTTTGTCATAAATTTAAGCCAAAATGTATTCTGCTACATGTTTTGGTAAAAAAAATTCCGTTAAGTGTATAATAATTGGTTTGTGTGATCACGGACATATGTACGCAAATGATCATGTACATATGTGTGCAGGTGATCACGTACATATGTGTGCAGATAATCATTGGGACATGTGATTTTAGTGGGACATATGTGGGGGACATGCTTTTATTATTAGGGACATGTGTTTTTATTATTTGGGGACATGTATGTTTTGGGGACATGTGTGGGGACATTGTGTTTATACTGTGTGGTGTGTTTACTGTGTGGTGATTTGTGTGTACACTAGACTGGTGATCAGTGAGTAAAAAGCTGTAAAAAACAGCTCATACTCACTGATCATCAGCCGGCTGCAGCGATCTGCTCTCCTCTCCTCAGCGATGACTTCTGTGTGAGGAGAGGAGGAGCCGATTGCCTAGCAACCGGCTGTTTGTTTACATCACATGACGGCCGTGATTGGACACGGCCGTCATGTGATCAGGAGGGCCAATCACAGAGCCCTCCTGCCGATCTGAGATGTGCCGTGTTCGGGTGACACGGGCGCATCAGGGTTGCGCCGCTGCGCGGGCACGCGCGCGCGCAATCCCGCTCCTTCTGATGGACGTTCCTGAACGTCCTATCAGGAGTAGACGGCTCCCACCCGGCCGTATATGTGCATTGGCCGGGTGGGAAGTGGTTAAACTTGCTTGCGTCTATAATGTACAGTATTGCCAGCTCCTGGCAGTATAGATGAAAAAGCAATAAAAAAATAGCATGGGTTTCCCGCCTAGTCCATACCAGGCCCTTAGGGTCTGGCATAGATTTTAAGGGGAACTCCACGTCAAAATGTAAAAAATTGCCGTGTGGTCCCCCCCAAAATCCATACCAGACCCTTATCCGAGCAAGCAGCCTGGTAGGCCAGGAAAGGGGGGGTGAGTGAGCGCCCTCCTCCTCAACCATACCAGACTGCTTGCCCTCAACATAGGGAGGGTGCTTTGAGGCCCCCCAAAGCATCTTGTCCCCAAGGGCCTTGTCCCTGCAACCCTGGCCCATTGGTTGTGGGGGTCTGCGGGTGGGGGTTTTATCGGAATCTGGAAGCCCCCTTTAACAAGGGTGCCCTAGATTCCAGCCCCTCCTATGTGAATAGGTATGGGGTACATTGTACCCTACCCATTCACCAAAAAAGTGTCAAAAAGTGAAAAACCACAATAGACAGTTTTTGACAATTCGTTTATTAATGACGGCAATCACGATACCCAATGGACCTGAAAAATAGGAAAAAATACGAAAAAACTCTGCATCCATGGGAGGCCTCCTGGCGACTGCTGTCGTTTGGCTGTGACAGCTGTTATATAGGCAAGGGCGGGTCATCCACTGACGTAAGCGGATGACGTCACATTATGTCAGAAGGGGCGGGGTCACTTGGTTACATCATAGGGTGGCCCCGCCCTTGCCTATATAACAGCGGTCAGAGCCAAGGGAAAGCAGTCGGCGGGAGGCCTCCCATCAAGGTGGAGCTACTTTTTTTTCTTCTATTTGTCGGGACCCACCCACAGACCCCCACAGCCACCGAGCCAGGGTTGTGTGGACAAGGCCCTTGTCCCCATCAACATAGGGACAAGGTGCTTTGAGGTGGACCCCCTTCCTTCCGTCCTCCCCTTTCCTGGCCTGCCAGGCTGCTTGCTCAGATATAAGGGTCTGGTATGGATTCTGGGGGGCCCCTATGCCATTTTTTTTAATTTTGGCGTGGAGTTACACTTAAAATCTATGCTAGACCCAAAGGGCCTGGTATGGATTTTGGGGGGACCCCCATAACAGTTTAAAAAAAAATTGACACGGAGTTCCCCTTAAAATCTATACTAGACCCAAAGGGCCTGGTATGGATTTTGGGGGGACCCCATGCTGTTTTTTTTCTTAATTCTGTCATAGGGTTCCCCTTAACCACTTCAATACACTCACTAAACTGCCTGCACGCCACTAACCAACCTGCCTCTAGCTAACGTTCTCTCAACCTCCACGTTATTATAACACTATATACGGCTGCTGTGTAAGCAGCCTTACATCGTGTGGGGCGTGGACTTAGCTCCCTGAGACATAATTGGCTAAAGGCCAAAGCATGCAGGGCAGGTGCATGCTTTGGCCAATCAGCAGCTATCAATGCACTGCGATCTCAAATATGTTTGCCTCGAATGCCCCACTTATGTTCAAACGGGACAATCCCTAGTAAAGAGGAAAAGATTGCTGCTACTCCCAGTCAGCCCAGGTGAATAAACAATGAAGAGTGGCCACAACCTACATTTCTCCACCAAATCACACACCCTGATGCATTTCACCCCACCCACCGGCAGGGCGAAATGCATCAGGGTGTATGGCTTTGGCTCTTTATTGTTTATTCACCTTGGCTGGTTGGGAGCAGCAGCAGTCATTTCCTCTTTAAATTCAAAGTTATCATGCAAGAGATAAACAAAAGACAAAGAAACTGATGTGAAAGACAGAAGAGTACAAATTAAAAAAGAAAAGCTGCAGTCAAGAAAGATAACAATCTTGTAAAAAAAACAAAAACAAACTGAATTATATTATGCAGAGAGATGCCAAGAAAGATAAGGACCAATATTACAAATACATTTGAGCAGACATTGAAGATGAAAACAAAACTTGAAAAACAATGATCGCCTTTCAGAATATCCGCAAAATCAAAGTACATATGCTCCAGATTGTTGATAGGAAAATCATCACTGATGGAATTAAGATAAACCAAAGGATGGAATAGATAATTAAAAAACTTTTATAGAAAAGCCATAAATAACCTAGACACTTTTCTGAGAACTGACTAGTCCAATTGGTGCTAAGATCACCGTTGAAAAGGAAGGCCACAGGAATTGATAACGTTGCCATCAGAATCTCTGCAAGCAACTGAAGAAATATCAATGAAAATCCTAATGAACTTATGCCAACAAGTTTGGAAAAAACACTAAATGGCCAAAATAATGGAAGAGATTGGTTTATATTTCAATACCAAAGAAAAGAGATATGAAAGACTGCACAAATTCTCAAACAATTTTCCTCATATCACACCCCAGCAAGATTATGCTAAAGGTTATTTAAGATAGACTAAAACCTTACATTAAAAAAGAACTACTAGATGTACAAGTAACAAAGACCCGGATGGCTGCACACCCAATTTAAGATCTAGAAAATAGCCTTTATTGTAATACCACATGTAGAAACAACACAGATGTACAGACAGGGGAGAGAAGAGGTTAACGCATTTCACACTATAGCAGTGCTTTCTCAAAACCATCTGGATCTTTGTTACTTGAATGACTACAGTTGCGACTGGGCTTGTACCCCAGACTACACAGACCACATAGCCCGGGTGCAGACTCATCTTAGAGCAGCAATAGCATGTGTACAAGATGTACAAGCTAGATTTAAACAAAAAGGTGAGAAATTATTCCAGATGCACACGGGATAATCAGAAATGCCAGGGAGTATGAGAAGAAAGTCAAAATGTGCTCTACTGATTACAGCAAAGCCTTCCACAGTGTCGACCACGTAAAAATATGAAATGTTCTCAGAAATATGGGTGTAACTGAACATCTCATTATTCCTTTTGAAAGGCTCTTTAAGACTGTTTCAGAAGTCATGACAAAAAGTGGAAACACAGGTTGGCTCAAGATAGACAAAGATGTAGATAAGGCTGAATACACTAACCATACTTATTTAACATGTATGCTGAACATTAAATGAGAGAAACAGGGTTAGAAGAAGATGGCAAAGGTTTCAAAAATGGTGAAAGAAACATCAACAACCTTTGATTGTCTTTGATATCATCAAAAGTTTCATAAAGAAAGCTAAAAAATAGATTGAAAAGATGGGATTTCTAAATACCAAGAAAACCAAAGTTATGACAGCAGAAAAGAAAATTAACTTTAGAACTGATAAGGAAGACATAGAAATTGTAGATAGCTTTAGTCCTATTGAATCAATTATTAACAACAAAGGATCCAGCAGTCAAGAACTGTGACACAGACTGTTTTTTCCAAAAGCAAGAATAAAAGACCTAGGAACGAGCTGCATTGAAGTGTCTGTAAGTACAAAGATTACAGTCGTTGGAATTTTCGGTCACTTTCCATGGGTGTGAAAGACAGACAATGAAGAAACAAATCAGGAAATGCACTGATGCTTTTGAACTTTGGTGCTGATGAAGAATCCTAAAAATATTGTCAGTAGCAGTGGCGGCTGGTGTTTTTTTTTGGGAGCGTGGCAAACAACCCCAGGCCCAGGCACTTGTACAACTAGCGCTAACACCCCCCACTACCCACTATCTTTACCGTGGATGCAGGCGGTGAGAGCAGTGTGGCGGGCTCCGGTGTCCTCTCCTGACGTCCTCTCTACGGTGCATCTCCTCTCTGACCCTCCCAGCGCTAGGCATCCAATAGGAATGGCTAATCGGGAAACGGTTGCATACCTGCTTCCCGACTGGCCTGGGAGGAAGATCAGTGTTGCAACACACCTGGGTGGGCTCCGAACGCATCCTCTGGGACCCGAGACCACCTGATTTTGAAGCCTATTAGAGCCTTAGGCTCTAATCAGGAGCTTCAAAAAAAAACCTGGCCACTGTAATTCATGTGCCCGGTGACCCGAAAGGGTAGTAAGGAATAAAATGGAAAGGATAATGCGCTATATAAAGCACAGTGAGGTTAATTTACTAAATATAAATTAAATATACTGTATACTGCAAGTGCACTTTAAGTGCAGTTGCTCTAGATCTGAGGGGAAGCTCTGAAATGAGAGCAAGCTCTGCTGGTTTCTATCATCCAATCATGTACAAACAAAAATAATGTTTTTTATTTTCCTTGTGTGTGATTAAAGGGATTGTAAAGGCAGAAGGTTTTTCATCTTAATGCATTCTATGCATTAAGATAAAAAGCCTTCTGTGTGCAGCAGCCCCCCTCAGCCCCCCTAACACTTACCTGAGGTCTCTCTGTCCATCGATGTCCACGAGTGTCTCAGCCATCCGAGATTCTCCCTCCTGATTGGCTGAGACACAGCAGCGGTGCCATTGGCTGCCGCTGCTGTCAATTGAAGTCACCTAGCCAATCAGGGGAGAGAGGGGTGCAGGCATTCTTTCAGGACTTTAGAAGTACTAGGACATTAGGGCATTGCCATTCTCCCCTAAGAGGACCGCTGCCACTGGACAGAGGAGGAAACAAGGGACAGTGCTGGAGTGTAAGGAAGGTAAGTAACTTCGGAATATACACAAAAAAAACATCGCTGCCAAAAAAAAAGCTAGGATAGGTAAAAAGAACTTTATATGTGTAACTGAAAAATCACACAGAATTTAAAAAAAAAAATGATTACATAATTCTAAAAATTACAAATAGGACAAAGAATATGCTTAAAAATACAGAGTTTGTGTATATGATCAATGTAATGGTGTTTGGCATCTGGAACCATTGTGTTTCGTGAGAGACTCGCTTCCTCAGGATCTATGCCTTATTAAGTGTACCATGAATAGGCTATTTTTTTCTGTATGGTTTTATGTCTCTCTTCCAACAGGACATCCTATTTTCATACAAAACCCTACAGATAATCGAAAAAAAAGAAGAAAAAAACATCACCTACTTAAGACCAAACTGACCTCAATCACACACACAATTGGAGATTCCATATATGAATTCTTCCATTGCAGATAAATAATACATTTCCATGTGCTTCCAATATGTATTACTAATGCCACATATGTTTGGGTGCCATTTTTAAACAGAAGACATATATATTTCACTCACAATAAGGATGTGGCCAAAAGTGTACGTTTATCAAACAGAGAAGATCTGAGATCCTGATGATCACAGCTGATCTCTCAGGTGTGCCAGTTTATGACACTAAAATGAGGAGTAGAGAACATGTTCTTCACTTTTCATCACAGGACACACCCTTCTGTCATTCACTTTTACACAGATGACCGGTTTATGAAGGTGAGATCTGAAGATCCCACTGGCCATCTCTGCAAAATATCTCCCTCCCAGATTCTCCAGCTCAGAGGTGGAGAATATGGTTGAGAAGCTGCTGTGATGTGAGGAAGAAGGCTTCTTTCTTCCTAATTTCCGCAATAGCAACCCTTTCCGACCAGCCTCTGCAGTTGTACTGCGGCAGGTTGGCTCCCCTGGGCGAAACTACATTACCTTACGTTGTTTGCCACTCGGCAGGTGCGATAAGTGCTGGGGAACCTGCGATCAGTCGTGACAGAGTGAGAACCGGGATCTGTGTGTGTAAACACACAGATTCCGGTTCTCTCAGAGGAGAGGAGATTGTGTGTACACCAATCTCTCTCCACTCCTAGTCAGTCCTATCCCCCTAACAGTTAGAAACACACCTAGGGAACACAGGTAACCCCTTGATCACCCCCTAGTGTTAACCCCTTCCCTGCCAGTGACATTTATACAGTAATCAATGCATTTTTTAAAACACTGATCGCTGTATAATTGTCACTGGCCCCAAAAATGTGTAAAAATCGCAGATCACCGCCATTACTAGTAAAAAAATAAAATAAAAATGCCATAAATCTATGCCCTATATTGTAGATGCATTTTGCGCAAACCAATCAATATACGCTTATTGCGTTTTTTTTTACCAAAAATATGTAGAAGAAAACACATTGGCCTAAACTGAGGAACATTTTTTTTTTAAATTGGGATATTTATTATACCAAAAAGTAAAAGATTTTTTTTTTTTTCAAAATTTTCGCTCTTCTTTTGTTTATAGCGCAAAAAATAAAAACTGCAGCGGTAATCAATCACATTTTGTCATTGACAAATACACTACCAACGTCTCAAAATGCACAATGTTTGCATACCCAAAAAATGTTCAATTTGGCTTTTAGGGCCTTTTTTGTGCGCATTTTAGTATGGTTTTTGATGCACTTTTTGCTGCTTTTTTCAACACATATTTTGGCCTTTTTTTTAAAAAACGCATTTTAGCACATTTTTATGTGTGTTTTGATGCTTTTTTAACATGTATTTTAGCAAATGTTTAACCTGCATTTCGTGTGCAATCCGGAAACACATGCAAAATGCATAATATGTTTGCGGTGCCATTAATTGTTAGTGCACCCCAAAAGTGGCTAGCAAATGTGCTGCTTGCCAAAATACGCACAAAAAGCACATCAAAATGCATGTTAAAAAAGTGTCAAACTACATGCTAAAAGAATAGCCAAAATGTGCATTACAAACCACACCAAAATGCGTGTTAAAATAACCTGTGCCAAAACGTGCGCATAAGGGGCAAAATGTGTGTTGAAAAAAACGCCAAGATGCACAATTAAAAAACCCACAGCCAGATGCATGTTAAAAAAATACAGCATGTTAAAAAAAAATGGCAAAATGCTTGTAAATAATGCCAAAACGAGCAATAAATACACATTTAAAGAATGTGCCAAAATGTGTGTAAAAAAGCGGCAGTGCTTATTATTTTCATATAATTACACAGTCTTTTTAACTTTGGTTTCCCTTTTAAAACTCAGCTGCTCTGTAATCACACAGGCAGCCTTCCCCTTCTACTCAGATCTCAGGTGTTCTCCAAGGAAAAACTTCTCCTCTCTTCTCCTTCTGAGAACAAATGTTCTTCGCTTCATAAACAGGGGGCCAGAGGAGAAGGTTTTTCTCTGAGAACTGCTGAGAACTGAAATGAGATAAATAATTTCTGTTTGATAAACGTATACCTTCGTGAAGAAGGAGAGAGAGCGCAGCACTGTTGCTCTCGGGTACAGCACTGGATCGAGATCAGGTACCTTCAGCCTTTACAACCACATTAAGGTATCCTGTGAGCGTTGATTTATTCTGCCAGTCTGTTACCTGCACCATTTAATCCATTCTATATCTCACATGCTGCCAGCCTTAATTATTTTTTTTTGTGTCACAACTGTGTCTTGAAGAGTTCACATCTACTGCTGCTAACATAAATTGGTTAACTCACTAAATGATACCATTCACTTTGCAAGGGAATTTTACCTAGCTCTGTTAGATGAGGTAAAATTCTTCTGATTTCTATCATCTAATCATGTGCAAGCACATGATTGGGTATTCTTTGCAAAGTGAATTTTCACCACATTAACTAAGCTAAGAAAAATGTCCTTGCATATTAAACAGCCTATTTGCCTTTAGTAAACCAACCCCAAACTGTCCTTGGATATTTTAGGTGAGAGGTCTCTATTTAATATTCTAATATATTCTAATAATATTCTAATATTCTAATACGATTAGACTCTTGGTGATTGATTTACTAAAGGCATATAGACTGCTAATTTTGCAGTGCTGTTGCACTCAGCAAGTGAATTTTCCCCTGAACTAAGTGAAGTTAAGCACTGCTGATTTCCATCATCTAATCTAAATCTAAAATTATGTTTTTTTTTCTTATTTTCCTTGCACGTGATTGGGTATTTTTTGCAAGGTAAAGTTTCACTACATTCACTATGCTCTGGGGAAATTTTCCTTTGCAGAGTGCAATTCCACTTGCATAATGAAAAGCGTATTTGCCTTTAGGAAAGCATTCCCTTGAAGTACTGCACAGAAGAAGTAGCAATTAAAAGCATTTCTGAAATCCGGATAATAGGTCACATCTTGCAAATTTTTTATGTATTATGGTAACATCTTTTATTATACTTTCAACTGTGTTTTTTTTTTCCTTTAGATCTCAGTAGTGTAGTCAATGTAAACATATGCATTTATACTACCAAAATACATTTCATAAATGCATTCAGATAAATTCATACAGATATGACAAAATGTTCATATTCCTAAAGTGCAGATAAACGTAGATATTTAAAGTTTTACGTAAATGCAAAGTATAAGACTTGTTTATATTAAGTTTGTGATAAAATATTTGATAGTGTTCAGCACTATAGTAAACTTTATATAGGCAAACTTTATATAGGCAAAACAGACATCACACAAAACATTCTGACAAAATAGGCAATATAAATGAAAATGTAATCACATGTAGAATCACAAAATTGCAAGCAACAAAATACTGGTATTTTCTATTTTATTTGACAGCTTAAGTGTGCAAAAAATTGAAATATGACCCCTCCAAGACTTACCACACTGCGAGTGAATTTTTCTAGGGAGGTTCTACGCCCTTGCTCATTCTCAGTCTTCAAAAACAAAAAGGGGTTTGGGAAAGAAAAAATACAGGAAAAAAAACCTTCAACCTTCAGAAGTGTGTGTGCTCACTATGCTATCAATGTTAGAAAAGCCAAAAAAAAATAAAAATGAAATGCAAACTGTGAATACGAACTGTAGCGTTAAATGTTTTTTGCCGCAGTAGCAAAAGCAGTAATGTCATGATTTTTTATTAATTTATTTATATTTAGATCCTAAGGGATTTCCCTGGATTTCAAATTATTCTTCCATTGTAACTTTGTTAGAACTACTGTATGTTTTATTTATTGTAGTTTAATTGTAAATTACAGCTATTTTTTAAGAGTCTTAGATTGTTCACATAGTATTTACTGGTCCATTTAATAGAAGGATGCCCAGGGTAAAGATGTTTTTATAGCTGAGTTACACTTCAGATGTTACCAGTTAAAAGCAGACAGAATAAGTTAAAGCAATTAAATATTTGCACGCCATGCTACACATGGGGGGGTTATTTATGAAAGACAAATCCACTTTGCACTGCAAGTGCACTTGGAAGTGCAGTCACTCTAAATCTAAGGGGTAGATCTGAAATGAGTGGAAGCTCTGCTGATTTTATCATCCAATCATGTGCAAGCTAAAATGTTTTTTTTTTTTTTTTCCTTGCATGTCCCCCACGGATCTACAGGGACTGCACTTCCAAGTGCACTTTCAGCGCAAAGTGGATTTTCCTTTAGTAAATAATAAATAACCCCCATTGTTCTGTGTCCTAGAGTCCTACCAGTCTCTTTGTTTTTAAAATGTGCTTAACTTTTTTGAACGTGTGTGAGTCAATTTAATATGTCAAATCAGTACAATGGCGTGTTTGATCTATATGCATATGGGGAACATAAGAAGAAAGTGTAAAATGGGGCTTCTGTATCAGTGCTGTTTAGTCTACTAAACAGCTTGGGCTAATTACAAAATGCTTCCACTGGCCTCAGTTTTCTGCATTGAATGATAACCAGCATAATCCAATGCTTTAAGCCCAGGCTGTCATGGAATTTCCCTTTTTCTGGCAAATTAGGGAGAAGCAAAACAGTGGTGAGATCATCTCTCTGTCACAGTTTTTTCCCTCCTATCAGCATGCTCTCAGTGCTACTTCTTCCTTTTCCACTTCGAGCTCTGCTTTACAGGAACTGCTGGAGGTTGTCACATAAGACTTAAGTTTTTGCACTGCTTCAAAAAATAAGGTTAAGGATGTATTCATGGATACAGAACTGAATGAATCGGTGTCCTTTATATCTGCCTGTATTTCACCTTTACATCTCCCAGCAACAAATTTAATCATCACTGTAGCCCTAGCTTTAGCCAAGCTTAAAGAGAACACTGGCTCAGGTGAAGTAGTAAAGCAGTCCCTGTGTGTATCCATGGGATATCATGAGAATACTGGGACAATAATATATGAAGTTGCATTTTCTTTATAATTATTATTATGGATAAATGAATAACAAATTATAGCTGCCTTTTAAATAGTGTTATAACCTTCATTTTAAACATGGGAACTGGTTATTACATTGATTTTATGACTGTTGATTAACAGTAATACAATTAGTAATGTAGCAATATTTGCAATTAAGTATTTAACTTACATTGGTAATATTAATCATTCATATAATTTTGCACAGCAATATTTTAAGCTGGGCATGGCTTTGTTCTATACTTACGGTAATACATATTAATTATAACAAAACTCCATTATTGATACTAAAAACAAAACAAATATTTAAAAATATACATTGAACTAATTTCCTATATATTTATTTCCTTTAAAGTATGTTTGTACCTCAGTGTATAGTATAATCTGTAAATTAGTATGGGAAAAATGTGCACACTATCACTATGCATGACTCAAAGAGGACCACAGCAAGGCAGCCACAAGTTTACCAAACATTATGAATGGAAGCTAATACAATTAACATCCAAGCAGCTGACAAACATGCACACAGACTGGCAGAGTTTAATATATGCTGATATTGCTGAAAGCAGGTAAGATTAATGCAGCAATGCTTAGCTATAAGACAAAGCTACAGAATGGTTAGGTATAATCCACCTTACATTAATAAAACTGAAAACTCTCATTTTATACCATGGAAATCTTTGTTAAACCTGTTCTATTGTAAGACTTGCACAGATATCATACAACATAGGCTTCTTAGTGATTGTTCAACTACAAAAGCCAGCATGCCTTACATATATGGCATTTAACAGCTGCAGAGATTCAGGCTGACTCCTTCAGGTGTGGAGATACGCTAACTACAGCCATGTAACAATAAACTAGGGATAATGCTTAAGATGTTACAACAACACTTGATCATTTTCTAACACAAAGGGGTCTGCTTAAGAATGTTTTAACCACTTCAATACTGGACACTTTTACCTCCTTTCTGCCCAGGCCAGTTTTCAGTGCTGTCACACTTTGAATGACAATTACATTGTCATGCAACACTGCACACAAACTAAATTTTTATAATTTTGTTTCACACAAATAGTTTTCTTTTGGTGGTATTTATTGCCCATTGATTTTTTTTATTTTTTATTATTAATTACTAAATAAATGAAAAAAGACTTAAGATTTTGAAAAAAAGTGTATTTCTTAGCTACTGTTATACAATTTTGCAAATAAATAATTTTTCTTCATAAGTTTAGACTATAATTTATTCTGCTACATTTCTTTGGTGAAAATAACCCAAATCAGTGTATATTGATTAGTCAGTAGGAAAGTTATACACGAGTACACAAACTAAGGTATATATCTGAAAAATTATCAATCCTGATGTAATGGTGGCCTCATTTCTTGAGGCCCAAAAATATCAGGACAGTACAAATATCCCCCAAATGACCCCATTTTGGAAAGTAGCCAGTCCAAGGTCATGATTTTTTGTCATGATGTTTTGTAAAATGAAAAATGACAATAAAACTCACAATTTAAAAATGTTTTTTTTTACATACTGTCACCAGTGCAGAACAGCATCATCATATAACTGGTGTGGTGGTGATTAGGAACACTGACTGGTCACAGTACGAAAAAACCCCAAACTGTAATAATTCTTCTCAATTTTTAATTACTTTTTATTTTTTTTATACATTTTTTTTTATTTTATTTTATTATAACACACTGTGATCATCTGATCACAGTGTGATCAGATGATCAGAGCACTATAATGTTACCATCAAAACATTGTACTACTCTAGGAAAGAGATCAGTTTTTTTTTTCAACATTATGATTAATTATAGCAGTGAATTTCAAATAACATGTTTATTTATTTTCAAAAAGTGCATTACACGTCATGCATTACTACATCAGAATAAAACAGCTAGAACAGAAAAGAGTAGGCCGCAGGGACCACCCACCTCTTGGCCCATCCCAGTTGGCCCCCCAGGGCCGGCAAATGCCAGCCCGGGGGGGCCCCCCGCGAACAACCGAGCTATAGCAGTGAATTTCATTGCTATAAGCAAGCATTTTACTGAATGAAACCGATTCATTCAGTTTGTTTTGTAGTGATTAGCTGTGATTGGCCAGAGCAAATCACATGGTACAGATGGGCTGTGATTGGCCCTGTCTGTCGGATGTGATCACATTGACCAATCACAGCTAGAAACACAATTGTACACAATGGATGGCATGAAAGGAAGCCATCCATTGTTTACAACTGTTATGTGATCTGTCATGTGGTCAAAGCGGTCACCTGGTACTGGCAGCGAGTCAGTACACTGATCAATCATTGGCTGTGTCTGGTCTACACAACCGGTGACAGATTGCGGCGCTGCACTGCCACGTGAGCGGCGCCTTCTAACAGGATGTCATATGACATCCACTCAGTAGAAGGAAAGTCCTGCCCGGCTGTCAATCTGCTATAGGCCGAGCGGGAAGGTGTTAAACAACTTTTACCCAGAATTCACACATTTCCCAAGTGAGTGAATTTAATAGACATGGGCGCCGTCAAAAAAATTGTTTTGTTTCCTTCCGTTTCATACTAAAAAAAATCGTAATTCGTGTACGAAATTCAATTCGGATTTGTATGAAATACGAATTTGCGTTAGATTCGTAAAATTTTTGTTTAAATAACGAAAGTTAGTTATGATTAATTTATCATTATGAGGGGTTCCCACCATGCCTGTGCTGTGATGATTTCTTGGGTTTTTAACCTTTAGTTTTGTTAACTTTTCGTAACAATTACGAATGTTCGTTATGATGAATTTATCATTATGACCATCCCTGTGCTGAGTTCCCAGGTTTGTACACCTGCTGTGTGTCCATTATGAGGGGTTTCCACCATCCCTGTGCTGAGTTCCCAGGTCTGTACACCTACTGTGTACCTATTATCAAGGGTTCCCACCATCCCTGTTCTGAGTTCCCAGGTCTGTACACCTGCTATGCCCATTATGAGGGGTTCCTACCATCCCTGTGCTGAGTTCCCGGATCTGTACACCTGCTGTTTCCATTATGAGGGGTTCCCACCATCCCTGTGCTGAGTTCCCAGGTCTGAGTGTACACCCACTGAGCCCATTATGAGGGGTTCCCTCCATCCCTGTGCTGTGCCGACTCCCTCTGATTGGTGAACAAAACACCAGTCACAATTCTGTTAATTTGGATCCGAAATTTGTTAACAAAATGTCCTATTTTGTACAAAATATGTAAGCATAGAAATTCCCATAGTGTTCCCACCATCCATGTGCTGACTTCCTGGGGTTTTAACTTTTAGGTTCATTTAACTTTCGTAACAATTATGAATTTTCGTTATGATGAATTTATCATTATGAGGGGTTCCCACCATCCCTGTGCTGTGCTGACTTCCTGGGTTTTTAACTTTTAGGTTCATTAACTTTTCGTAACAATTACAAATTTTCGTTATGAATTTGGATCTGAAATTTGTAAATGAAATTTCGTATGGATTTCGTATGCATAAAAATTCCTATTTTTTACGAAACTAATCGCACGTGTCTACAATTTAGACAATGTGTGAATCTTGGGTGAAAGTTGCATCAATCTTGTGTAAAAAAAAATATAAATAGTCCCCTAACTTTTTACTTTCTTTAAAAAAAGTCAGACACCCACCCCAATTACTACAGGAGTAGAGGATGCCCACTTTCAAAGGTAATTTCCACCTTACAAATTTAATTTTTACTCTGGAAAGGCATTTTCATTTAACTTTGAACTGTGAATGGCGAGAAAGTAAAAATATATAAAAAAAAAAAATACTGAACCATGTGCAAAGAAATTATAAAAAACAGGATTTATGTTTATACATGATTGGAAGATGATTGAGGTCACCTGATTCACTAAACTAAATTAAATTCTCTTTGCAAGAAAATCGATTTAGCTTAGTGAATTAGGCGAAGTTGTGCTAACTTTAATCATCCAATCACATGGAAACAAAAATCCTGTAGTTTTTAGATTTTCCTTGCATATGATTGGGTATTCTTTGCAAAGTGAATTTTGACTTTGTCTCGCCTAATTCATTCAGTGAAAAGTTATTTTGAAAATAAACATCCTCTGCTCCTTTAGTAAAAAAAGCTCATTGCTTCCATGTTTCACACTTATTACTGGAATTGTTCTGGAATTCTTCAATTCATTAACACAGAAGGCCAGACTTTCTGCAGCTTGCAGATTTTCTAAGAACAGGGAGCTGCTACACCAGTATTAGAGATTTCACTTGGAACCCCATCTGCAGTTGAAATTTTGCAAAGCAGACATAGGATACAAATGATTCATAGGACAATTACAATATTCACTTGGTTTGGCTCAGGTTTTCCAAATGATGCAAAATGAATGAGGTGAATTTTCCACTGTAGTTTAAAAGAAGGCTACATCAGGTCAGACTCCTCCATGCTTGTATGCATGTCAGTAGTAGAAGGTAATCACATTTATGAAGATAGTGTCTTTAAAGTGGATGTAAACTCGATTAATGAATTTTGAGCTGGGCACATATATCTACAGTATTTCCCTTTCTCTCTTCTTTCTCCTGCACCATTCTTCTGTTAGCAGTCTGATAACTTCTGACAAGTTCTTCATCAACTGTGAAAAAACCAGGCTGAATTTTGTGTCAGGGAGGTTGCTATAAAATAGATTAGCAGACAGCTAATCTATTCACAAAACAGCTCTGAGAGTATTTGCCTATGAGGAGTGGGGGGGGGGTGTCTTTCCTCCAATCAGCTGTCTTGGCTGTATGCCCAGACTTTACACTCAGTGTTGAACAGGAATCTCTAAACAGGATGTGAACGTTCTAAAGCATATATAAAGCTGAAGACAGCAAATATGCATGTAATACTTAGACCCCTTTCACACGGGGGTGTTTTCTCAGGCACTTTAGCGTTAAAAAAAGCAATTGAAAGAAGCTGCAACTGCAATTTCAATGTAAAAGCCTGAGTGCTTTTGCACTGAGACCCCTTTCACACTGGGGCGTTTTCAGGCGCTTTAGCTTTAAAAAAAAGAGCCTGAAAGAAGCCGCAACTGCAATTCCAATGTAAAAGCCCGAGTGCTTTCACACTGAGGCTCTGTGCTGGCAGGGCGTCAAAAAAAGTCCTGCAAGCAGCTCCTTTGCAGCGCTTTTGGAGCGGTGAATACAACGCTCCTAAAGAACCCCTTCCCATTGAAATCAATGGGAAGCGCCTGAAAAGCGCTACTGGCAGCAGCGTTTTGTGGGCGCTTTTAACCCTTTATTTGGCCACTGGTGTTAAAAGCGCCCCAATAACGCTGGTAAAGCACTGCTAGTTTAAGCGGCCCTTTACGAGCGTTTTACGGGCGCTGATATTGTGAAAGGGCTCTTAAAGCACTTGGGCTTTGACATTGGGACTGCAGATGAGGCTTCTTTCAAGCGCTTTACAGGCGCTTTTTTTAACGCTAAAGCGCCTGAAAAACACCCCAGTGTGAAAGGGGTCTTATGTGGGAAGATTTGTTTCATCTCTATATATCATCTGAGGCTGTTCACATCCACTTTAAGCTAGGCTAATTAGGAATTTAAAGTATAAGTACTTTAACAAGAGCTCCCCTCTCCTCATACATTACTTGATCATCAAATAATATGATCAAAATCTCCATTTTAGTAATTATTATACAAAGGGACACATGTTGATATGAAGTGTTACAGGGAGAAAAGGTCAGAAATCTACCAGTGAATGTTCTTCAAATGTAATTTTCTTTTGAGTTGCACCTATTCTGACCATTTTTTCATTTTTAAAATGGGAATCAGAATACAGTATTTACTTTCGTGACACAATTTCAAAACAAATTGGCATAGGTAGGGTTAGAAAGTTACAAAATATCTTTAACATTAGTCGGCACGTGGCAATGGGTATTTATATACTTTCTCCACAATTAAAATGTAAAGTCCACAAACTTTGCCAAAGTATTTCCTATATTTAATATTGTGAAGCCTTTCTCAACCAGGGTCAACTTAACTCTAGGGTTCACTCAGAGGTTTATAGGGGCTTTTGGAGCAAAGAGTACTTTCTGCTTCTTAGCTAATATCTATGGAACCAGTAGTTACTTACCTATCTTTAAATGGATCATAATTCCCAATGGCCACCAATGTAAGGATCATTTTTTTCCACTAATCACTATATGAGGAATAGACATAGTAATGGCAGGTGTTTGCTGAAACCTGAACGATTTCAAGGGTCAACCATTCAAATGTATTAATCACCAAGACTACCCACTATTTAACCCAAACTATTACCAGCCCTCAAAATTTCCATTTGCCTGCTCACATTTGGTGAGTGTAAATAAGCTGAGGGCAAGTGAATGGGGGGCTGAGAGCGGATGAGTGCCCAGTTCTTCAGCTGCCTGAATGACGCTGCTGTCATACCCATCATTCTGGACAGAACACGGTCCAAGCTGCGATGGCTGCTGGAGGAAGGATTTGCTCCTCCATTCCTCCAGCTTTGGGACTGGATCTCCTCTGCCTACTTCCTCTGGCAGTTTCAGGCTCTGGCTGCTTGTTGTGTGGGCAGGATAGGGATGCGGCTAGCTTCTGAGATCCAGCCCGTCTGCTTGTCCACTCACCTGCCTGAACCAACCACTCACCTGCTCATCTGCCTGAACCACCCACCCGCCTGCCTAAACCTCCCACCTTTCCGGTCACCCACCTGCCTGCACTCCTAGAAGAGGGAGATATGAGCTTACCAGGCGTGAGTGTGTGCTGAGTTAAGCTCAGCTGACTGTACTTGTTTCTTGCTCCCTGTTCAGCACCAGAGCACTAGGGGAATGGGACTGAAGGTGGGGGATGAGGAAGGGGTTAACACTGCTATGTCCACCAATGCAGGTGGGGAAGGGGGGGTCAGTGGCAGTGAAAGTTCCCCCACCATCCCCCACATGCATTGGTCTTAATGGCAGTGAATGTTAACCCCCTCATCCCCCACTTTGCATTGGTCCTAGTGACAGTGTCATTTTAACCTCCCTGGTGGTATGATTATTTCAGATTTTAGGTGCTGAAAGCGGTACCATTATTTTGCATGGAAAGTTGGCGTTTTATATTGTAGGCCTGTAATTCTTAGAAATAATTCACTTAAAACCATCCAAACAAGAGTCTAATAGACATCCCGGGTATGATAAAATTTGAAATATGAAATCATAAATTATATAATAATAATAAACATTATTCAATAATGTAATCAAATCAAAAACACTGAAATATGCTGAGTTGCAGAATTGTCGCTGTCATTACTTTTAGTGTTTGATGACGAATTTCCCCACGAATTACTATCGCTCAATTCTAATTTATTATCGCTGTTTTCTAGCTGGTCTATAACCACTTTTTATGTAAATGGACATTTTTTGGTTGCTATGTACAATCTCCATTTTCCTGGCATAAAGAACAGTATTTATAATATAAAACTGCATGCAGGGCACAGGACAAGCCACAAACTCCCCTTTCCGTTGGGGTCCCCCAAGGTTCTGTCCTTGGACCTCTACTATTCTCGATCTACACATCCTCCCTGGGTCAGCTGATAGCCTCCCATGGCTTTCACTACCATTTATATGCTGATGACACCCAAATATATCTCTCTGCCCCTCAGCTCACCCCATCAATCTCCTCACGCATCACTGATCTACTTATACCGCGTACACACGATCAAACAATCAGGTGTAGGCTCCGGCGGATTTTTTTTACACAAAAGTCCGGCGGACTTAGAAAGTAGTTTTGCACTCCAATCTTTCCGCCGGACTCGCATTTCGGCGGACAATCCGGCCGTGTGTGTGCCAGTCCGCTGTACTTTTGAAATGAACTGACTTTTCCCGCCCGGAGTAAAGTCCACTCATTTTGAGCGCGTCTCCAGGTAGCCGGGGCCAGCGAAGGAGGCGTCGCTGTCCCCGTCACCTGGTATGGACTTAAAGGGGAACACCTACGCCGAAAAATCGGCGTGGGGGTCCCCCCCTAGGTCCACATCAGACCCTTGTCCGAGCACGCTACCCTGCCGGCCAGGAAAGGGGGTGGGGACGAGCGAGCGCCCCCCCCCCCCTCCTGAGCCGTGCCAGGACGCGTGCCCTCAACATGGAGGGGTGCTTTGGGGAAGGGGGGCCACGCGGCCCCCCACCCTAAAGCACCTTGTCCCCATGTTGATGAGGACAAGGGCCTCTTCCCGACAACCCTGGCCGTTGGTTGTCGGGGTCTGCGGGCGGGGGGCTTATCGGAATCCGGGAGCCCCCTTTAATAAGACCCCCCGAAGTCGGAAGAAGAGGGCAGCGGTGGCAGCGAAGAAGAAAGCCGGGCTCCTCCGCTAGCAGAAGATAGCGGAGGAGTCTGGGGAGAAGACCCCTGAAGACGGAAGACCCCCGGAGCTGTGCAATAAACTATTTTAACCCTTGTGTGTTGTGTTTTATTTTTACCTTTTTCCACAGGTGAATGGGTAGGGGTACATTGTACCCCATACTCATTCACATAGGGTGGGGGGCCGGTATCCGGGGGCCCCCTTTTTAAAGGGGGCTCCCGGATTCCGATAAGCCCCCCACCCGCAGACCCCAACAACCAACGGCCAGGGTTGTCGGGAAGAGGCCCTTGTCCTCATCAACATGGGGACAAGGTGCTTCGGGGTGGGGGGGGGCGCGCGGCCCCCCTTCCACCAAGGCAATCCACCATGTTGAGGGCACATGGCCTGGTACGGCTCAGGAGGGGGGGGGGGCGCTCGTCCCTCCCCACCCCCTTTCCTGGCCGGCCGGGTAGCGTGCTTGGACAAGGGTCTGATGTGGACCTGGGGGGGACCCCTACGCTGTTTTTTCGGTGTAGGGATTCCCCTTTAAGTCCATACCAGGTGACGGGGCCAGCGACGCCTCCTTCGCTGGCCCCCGCTACCTGGATACGCCCTCAAAATGAGCGGACTTTCCTCCTCGTGTGTGGGCGAGTCCGTTCATTTCAAAAGTACGGCGGATTGTCCGGCGGACTTAGTATGCCGTATTAGTCAGCTGAAAAAAGTGCCATGTGTGGGCAAGTAGCTCGTTCGGAAAGTCCGGCGGACAGTCCGGCAGGAAGTCCATCAGGCTAAGTCCGCCGGATAGTTGGCTACGTGTGTACGCAGCATAACAGACATATCAGCCTGGATGCCACACCACTTCCTCAAACTTAATCTATCTAAAACCGAGCTCTTAATATTTCCTCCCCTACGTGCCCCTTTGCTTGACTTCTCTGTCAAGATCAATGGCACATCTATCAGTCCGTCCCCACATGCCAGGGTGCTAGGGGCAACCTTAGACTCCACACTGTCCTTTCAGGCCCACATACAAGCCCTGTCCAAATCATGCCACCTTAGCCTCCGCAACATTTCCAGAATACGCCCCTTTTTAACTAATGACACCACCAAGCTTCTAATTCACTCCCTGGTCATCTCTCGCCTCGACTACTGCAACTCCCTCCGTGTTGGATTACCTTTACATAGACTATCCCCCCTTCAGTCCATAATGAATGCCGCTGCCAGACTCATCCACCTTACCAGCCATTCAGTGTCCTCCACCGCTCTCTGCCAATCCCGGCACTGGTTTCCACTCACCCAACAAATAAAATTCAAAGTACTGACAATAATTTACAAAGCCATCCATAACTCTGCCCCTAGTTACATCACTAACCAAGTCCCAAAATACCAACCAAGCCGCTCTCTTCGGTCATCCCAAGACCTCCTGCTCTCTAGCTCCCTTGTCACCTCCTCCCATGCTCGCCTCCAGGATTTCTCCAGAGCTTCTCCCATCCTTTGGAACTCCCTACCCCAATCTGTCCAACTGTCCCCTAATCTATCCATCTTTAGACGATCCCTGAAAACACTTCTCTTCAAAGAAGCCTATCCTGCTTCTAACTAACACTGTTTTACTTCCTCCATCAGCTCATCCCCCCCACAGCTATTACCTTTTGTATCAATTGTCCCTTCCTTTTTAGATTGTAAGCTCTAATGAGCAGAGCCCTCTGATTCCTTTTTTTTATATATTCTTTATTTTTATTTTTCGTATATTATTCAAACATGTTTATACAAGTCTCGAGAGTGGAGTCATACAGTGTATCACAGAGACAAAGACTCCTTACACCTCTCATCTTACATAGTACATTTAAAAGCCCCCTCGGGCACAAAAAAAAAAAACAAGGCGGAGCTGTGCCCCCCATTCTCCGCCCGTGTCCTTCGTCCTCCTCCCCTGTTCCCTGCTCCTACTAATCAGACATGACAGTTCCCACTCTCTATGAATGTCAGCCATTTTTGCCATTTCCCTTGGATTTCACTTTCTGGCTCCTGGGTTTTATTGATCGAATCTTCAATCAGTCTACTCTGCTCCACCCTCTTCACCCACTCAAGAATTGTCGGCCCCTGGGGGTCTCCCCAATGGTTTGGTATTAAGGCTTTGGCTGCATTCAAAAGATTAGGGATAAGGGTGGCTTTGTACTGCCTTACTCCCATGTCTGTATCGTGGAACAGGCAGGCCCATGGACATTTCCTAATCCTCTTTCCGGTTATCAAGTATATATTTTCAATTATCTTATCCCAGAAGGGTCTTATTTTTGGGCAATCCCACCATATATGTTTGAACGTGCCTTGTTCTTTACATTCCCTCCAACACATCAATTCCTCTCCCCTTCTTAGCTTCTGCATTCTTAAGGGTGTCATGTACCACCTCGCTATTAATTTGTATGCCATTTCATATGTTCGTGAATCTTTCGCTAGTGCATATGTCATTATTAATAATTTCCTTCTGTGTTCATCATTTCTAAGTGTCCCCAGTTCCCCTTCCCATTTCCCTAAATATACGGGTAATTCCCCTTCTCCCTCACCTCTTAATATTTTATATAGTTTAGATACCCTTTTCACTATACTGTGTGCATCCTTAAATAATTTTTCTAGTGGCCTTAACTCATTCATTCCTCGTAGGGGATGTGGAAGCCCTTGTGTAAAGTGTAATAATTGATTATATCTCCATTTGTCTAAAGGTCTGTGTCCCCATTATTGAGTGATTTCCCTATACGTTAAGATCTTATCCCCTTTCATCACCTCTCCCAGTGTTACTTCTACTTTCTGTGCCCATCTGCTATAGTACATCCGCTCTTCCATTCCTGGCAAAAAATATTTTGTGTCTAGTAGTGACATTAAGGGGGAATTACATGTCCAGTTGTGTAACTTATTTATTTTATCCCATGTTCTCAGTGTGTGCCTTTTGATTATACTGGTGCCTGTTCCTAGGTTCCTTACTTGGGCCGGTATCCAAATCATTTTTGCTAAGTCCGTCCCACTTAATCTAGTTTCCAGCTCTGCCCAACTTTTCCCTTCTAAGTTGTATATCCAATCTACTATCCTGGATAGTATTATGGCTTCATAATATTTTTTAAAGTCTGGGAGACCCACTCCTCCTTTTTCCTTCTCTTTTACAAGGACCTTATGTGCAATACGCGTTTTTTTTGGGTGCCATATGAATGCAAGGACAAGAGATTTTAATTTTCTAAAAAAACTTCCCGGCAGGGAGATGGGGACCATTTGAAATGTATATAATACCGTCGGCAGTATGAACATTTTTATTACGTTCACTCTGCCTATCCAAGATATTCCTTTATGTTTCATATTTTCCATTTGTGATTTGATTTTATTAAGTAGAGGTATATAGTTTGCTTCGTACAAATTCGCCCTTTTTACCGTTAATTTTATCCCTAGATAGCTCAGTTCCCCTCCACTCCATTTAAAAGGTAAGCTGGCGGTTAAGTCTCTCTGATCTTCTTCAGATAGATTCAGATTTAGTATTTCTGTTTTAGATAGATTGATTTTAAAGTTTGATATTCGACCATACTGTTCCATTTCCTTCACTACCGCCGGGATTGATATTCTGGGGTGTGTAACATACAATAGCAGATCATCCGCAAATGCAGAGACCTTGTACTCTCTACCTCCCACTGCGATTCCTCGTATGTCCCGATTACCCCGGATCGCTGCCAATAACGGCTCCAAGGCAATCACGAAGAGGATCGGGGACAAGGGGCATCCCTGTCTCGTCCCGTTGCATAATTCAAGGGGGCGAGACAGGGAGCCATTCACCTTGATCCTAGCTGTCGGGTTATTATATAATGCTTTTACCCTCTGCATCATTCTCCCACCCAGCCCCATATATTCTAAAGTCTCATTTATGAACTCCCAATCTGCTCTATCAAATGCCTTCTCGGCATCCACCGACAAGAGCAGCGTGGGAGTCTCTCTTCTAGTTGCTTCCTTCTATCAGCATTATTGACTTCAAAGAGTTATCCCTCCCCTCTCGTCCCCTAACGAATCCCACCTGGTCGGTATGGATCCACTCGGGGAGGAGTGTTTTCAATCGCTCGGCCAAAATTTTCGCATAGATCTTTACATCTGTATTCAACAATGAAATCGGCCTGTAACTCTCCATCGCTGCTGGGTCCTTACCTTCCTTTAAAATCAATGTGATGTGGGCGAGCAGGGCCTCTTCGCGGAAAGCCCCCCTGTCCCCCACCTCATTGAAATATTCACAGAGCTTGGGTGCTAGAAAATTTTGAAAATTTTTATAATATAAAATAGAGTAGCCATCCGGGCCAGGACTTCCCCCAAGAGCTGTTTCTTTAATTGCCCTTTCCACTTCCATAACTGAGATGGGGGTCTCTAGTTCCTGTAATTCGTCACGTATCACTTTTAAACAGTCGAGCTTCTCTAGGTATTCCCTGATCGCTTCTTTCCTTTTCCCCCCTTCCTCCCTTCTCATGCCTATGTTATATAAAGCGCTGTAGTATGACTGGAAGTTCTCAGCAATGTCCGGTGTTGCAAACTTCATCTCCCCCTCTTTATCTCTAATCTTCGGTATATAGGTCCTGTTTTTCTGTTCTTTTACTCTTCTGGCTAGCCACTTGCTTGACTTGTTACCCCACAGGTGTCTCTCCCTATTTATTTTATGGAAAGCTGTCCTCCTCTCTTGTTCTAGAAATTCTTCTAACTCTCTTTTTTTTTTTTGTAGTTCCTGGGATTCCTGGAGCCCTCTGGGTCTGGTCATTTGTTCTAATTCCTCAATCTCCTTATATAGCTGTACCTTCACCTTCTCCCTGTCTTTCTTTTTCCCTGCACCAATTCCAATCAAAATCCCTCTGATAACCGCCTTATGCGTCTCCCAAATAGTAGCCTTAGAACATTCTCCTGTGTCATTCGTCTCGTAGAAATCGCTTAATTCCTGCAAGATTTTTATGCTTACATCTTGTTCTTGAATAAGTGAGTCATTCAATTTCCAGGCACTTCCTGTCCCCATATGGCCCTGTATTTCTAGTTGGATTTTTACCGGGGCATGATCGGACAAAGTGATTGATTTAATTTCTGCTTTTTTTAAATTGGCCACCAATTGTTGTCCTACAAAAATATAGTCTAGTCTTGTAAAGGTTTTATGTACTGAGGAGAAATGGGTATAGTCCCGTTCTTTCTGATGGTTAATCCTCCAACTGTCGTGTAGCTGGGCGTTGGTAAATGCTTTATTTATTTTTCTGTACCGGTGTTCTGCCCCCCGTATACCACCCCCTGAGGAGTCCAGCTTGGGGTCTAAACACCGGTTTAAATCTCCTGCTAAAATTACCATGCCCATTCTAAATTCTTCCAGTTTACTTAATACTCTCAATAAAAATTTCTCTTGGTTACTATTTGGTGCGTACACATTGACAATAGTGCATTGCATAATTCCCAATTTACCCTTTAAGAATAAATATCTCCCCTCTGGGTCAGTCAATCGTTCCTCGATTTCAAATCTTACTGATTTATCAAAGCCAATTGCTACTCCTCTGGAGTGCGTGGAGGTGGAGTCTCCATAGAACCACATTGGGAATTGGTGGGATGACAAATTTATCCCTGAACTACTGGTAATATATGTTTCTTGGAGACATAACTTTTCCCCCCATAAATTGGAGTTCTTTGTTGATTTTATACCTTTTTTCCTTTGTGTTTAGTCCCCTCACATTGTATGTTATCACATTAATAAGAACCATTGGCCTCTATTATGTTATTCTATCGTTTCCCGAGAGCTGACCCAGAGGGGGCTTTCCCATTCCGGCGGACCGGGAGGACGCGAAGGACACCATACAAAAAAAAAAAAAAAAACCCATACCCCCCCACCTCCCTCCCTCCCCCCCAACTCTGCAACTGCAGCCGTTGGTCGGGGTCTCTCCCCCCTTTTGTGTGTATATGAACCCGACCCTATCTCTCTGATAACGTCTATACTTCATATTTACCCGGGGGTTCGTACCTGGTAGCACCTACCCAGCGACGACAACTCCCTCCCCCCCCACCCCCCCCTCCTTCCTCCCCAGACCTGTCTGACCCTCAACATTGCTGCCCCCTGTTTCTGTTGTCCCCCTCTCCATCACTCCTCTCTCTAATTCTCGTTCTCTGCCATCTTAGCTTTCTTTGGGGGGGGTGCATATCTATTTCTTCCTGCCAACCTGGTAGCGCAGGGGGGGTGATCTCTAGGCTCTCACAAAACCCTCTTAAATCCTCTGGGAAGCGGAGCACCGCCGAGCGGCCATCTCTTCGCCCCCTCAAACACGCTGGGAAGCCCCACTGATATGGGACGCCCGCCGCGTTCATAGCTTCCGTTAGGGGTTTTAGCAATCTTCTTCTCCTCAGCGTTTCTGGGGCTAAGTCTGAAAACACTCGCAGCTCTGCACCCTCAAAGGGAATCCCTGACACTGCCCTTAATTTCTCCATTATTTGCCCCTTCTCCTCTACGTAGTGAAACCTGACTATCACATCCCGTATGGCTTCCCTACTTACTCCTCCCCTGGCTGCGATCCTGTGAACCCTGTCTAATTTTATACTTTCGGTTGGCTCTCTTTGTAATAGCGGATTGAAGACCTGCTGCACTATTTTACCCAGCTCTGCGGCACCATATTTTTCAGGGATACCTTTAATGCGTACATTCTTCCTCCTACTCCTGTTCTCCTGATCTTCTAATTTGTAAAGGAGGGACCTATTTGTTCTCTGAAGGCTCTGTACCTGTTCTGCTATCTCCTCTATCCTCAGCTCCTGGTTGTCCATTCTATCTTCAATCTCCTCTACACTCTCCAGAACTCTACCTATGTCTGCACGCACTCCAGCTATTTCTGTCTTTAGGGCCACCTCCATTTTTGCGAACATTTCCCCCAGCATCTCCTTTATCAGGGTAGGTTCCACTTGGGGACCGGATCGCAGGGTCCCTTCCTCGGGGATAGGCTCTCCCATTGCTCTCTCCCCCTCTTTCTCTCCTTGGCCTCTGGTCAAGCTTTGAGTTGTGGTGCTTGTCTCTTTCGTCCCCCCACTTCTAGCCCCGTCTGCTTTCGCACCTTTACCTTCCTCTCCTAACTTCTGTCTACTCGGACCTGACCTCCTTCCCACTCCTTGTTTTGGGCTTTCCTGCCCCTCCTCCAGCGTACTGGTATTCACATTGTTACATGCCATGTATCTCTGGATCCCTCCGGGGCTGGATATCGGGGGGGCGCTTTTACCTGATTTTGTCTTCCCCCTCATTTTTTTTTTCTTTCTTTCCCCTCCCTTTTTCCTTCCTCCCTACTTCCTTTCCTGATCTATTCCTACGGCTGTCCCACCTTTCTATATCCTAAAGTCCTTTCTAAGGGACTCGTCTGGACCCCTGGAGGGTTGATCCTTTCTGGGATCCACCTGTGCCCCCTTTATATACACAGAAATATACAGAAATGTGAATATAAACCTTCAATATACCCAGAGGAAGAATACAGAAATGGGAGGGTAGTGTCCATCCCAGTCAATCAAGCTGGGCTGACGAAATTATCTCCTGGAGGGGTCAGTCAGATAATCTATACTAAGGTATATTGGGACTGCGGGGTCTTCCAAAGTTTCTCCGGTTACCCAGCCTGTACTCTCCTATCCCTTTCACGATTCCCTCCTTTTAGGCGGGGAGGTGTTCCATATCTCTGTCTCTGTGCCTCTCCCTTCGGCTCGGTAGATGAGATGGTCGAAACTTAAGTCCTGCTACTTCCTGGGAGAGGTATTAATACCCTCGTACTCTTCTGAGGCGGGGTTTAGGGAGGCAAACACAAAGAGAACAAGGGGTTATGAGTATCCCAATCAATGCTTGTCCATACACTGGGAGAGAGGCCCTCTAATCCACCGATGACTAGGAAGGATACAGACACTCTAACTCCCCACTTTAAAAATCCAGGCAAATCACTTCCTTACAGTTACCTCAGTCCTTTCTCTCACCTTTCGGGCGGGGGGGTACCTTCGCTCTTGGGGGGGGGGGTCTGGTCAGAATATAGCTTGAAACCTTCTAGGAGTATTCACCGAGATTGGTGTCCACCTATGTGCTTCCGGGATGGCCTATGAATTTTCAAAGCTAGCCACAGTCCTTGTCTTTCTTGCTTCTTGCATAGTATACCTGGTGCACATTGACATATAGGGGATAGTCATATACTGAGTATAATATTGCCCTTTGAACAGCTTGTGGGAAAGATAACACCTTTTCCCTTCTTGTTAACAAACCATGTTCAGCCGATTTGACTCATATCTCTAGACATCACCAGTAGTCATCTCTGTAACAGTCCTCATTTATTGTGCTCTTTGCGAATAATCTACTCACTTCATATTCCTGGTCATTCTCCCCCTCCCCGTTCGGTACCTTTCCTCTGAGGCTCCGTCCCCTGCTGCTTCCGCCCACCGGGTCCTTGCTCAGCACTTCTGCCTGTTATGGGTTACCGTTTGGGTTCCATGGTCGCTCCGTTCACCGAACGGCTGGCTCCTATGCCTCTTAACTCGTCTCCCCGTCTGCCGGGCTGCCGGGCTGCTCCACCCCTCTCCACCAGCTAGTGGGTCGGGGGACGCTGTTACTGGGTCGAGGCTCTGGTGAACTTTTTTCCCCTTTCTTTCTCCCCGCAGAGTACGCCGCGCAGCTGCTAGGTCCTTCCGAGCGTCTCAACCTCGTTCTTGGGCCCGGCGTCGTCGCTCACCTCATATGCCGACACTCGTCATAGGCTGCAGCCTAACGCGGGGATCCTGTGGGTCAGACGGAGGAGGGAAGCGGGAGGAAGGAATCGTCCTCACCGCGTGCCTACGTCATGGTGCTCCACCCCCCCCCCCCATCAGCCGGAAATCACCAGTCTTCTGAGAGCCCTCTGATTTCTCTTGTACCAAATTGTAATGTAACTGTAATGTCTGCCCTCATGCTGTAAAGCGCTGAGCAAACTGTTGGCGCTATATAAAAGCTGAATAATAATAATAAATAACAATTATTTGATACAGTACTGTAATCTGTAAGATTACAGTATACTGTATCTATACTGTGTTTTTTACTTTTTGAATTTGGTGCTGAACTCCGTCCCCGTGCGTCGCAACGCTCGCAGGGAACGGAGCTCTGTGCTGTCACAGATCGAGCGAAACATGGTGGCTTGCTGATCACAGCAGGGAGACATCGCTGGATCCCGGGGACAAGGTAAGTAACCCCTACATGGATCCTGCGATGGGATCCCGAGTCTGGCTCGGGAATACCGCTTATGGTAATTAAATCTCACCCCGAGCCAGACTCGGGAATACCGCCAGAGAGGTTAACCCACCATCCCCCTTTTGCATTTATGGTAATGTCAGTAAAAGCTAACCCCCTCCCCCCACATTGGGGGTCATGGGAGGGGTTACATTTCAATGCCACTGACCACCAATGTGGGGGAGGGGGTTAATAATACTGACACCTATGTTAGCGGTTATTAATGCGTCCACTGACATCAATGCTAGGAGTTACTAATGCGTCCTCTGATACCAGTGTTGGGGATTATTATGGTGTCCACTGACATCAAAGTTGAGGGTTATTAATGCGTCCACTAACATCAATGCTGGGAGTTAATAATGTATCTTCTGATACTTGTGTTGGGTGTTATTATGGGGTCCCTGGCACCAATGCTGAGAGGTATTATGGTGTCCATTGACACCAATTCTGGGGGTTATAATTATGTCCACTGACATCCGGGAGTTAATTCTAATTCATGTTTAAGGGTGTGTTTAGGGGGAGAATTAGGGTTGGGGCAGGGTAGGGGTTGGGTGGGGCAACTGGTTGGAAAGTAACTCTTAAAGCCTGGCTAGTATCTCAGGACTTGAAATTTTAAGCCCTGCTATTACAGGATTAAAAAGTAGGAGCATGTGATGCAATTTATAAGTGGGGTCCACATATAATAAAGCAGTAGTAAACCATGTTTAAAAAAATGGTCCCCCGCAGGCTCATGTCATAATGTGCTAGTATGAACCGCATGCTAGCACATTATGACAGACTTACCTAAACAAAGATCCCTCCAGCAGTGCGCCGTCACCGCTGTCAGGGAATCCATCTTCACCCGGTATTCCTCCCTGGGTTATAAATTATTATATAATAATAATAATTATTATTTCCTCGCTGAATGGGAAAAGGATTTGGTCCTACATCTGACACCTGAACAAAGAGAGTTCATTCATTTTTTTTACACACCAATCCTCAATCTTTGAGGCTCCAGGGATCATGCTATAAGCTTCTCACCCGGTGGTATAGAGTTCCAGAGAGACTACATCACATATTACCAGACATCAGCACTGACTATTTGAGATGTGGCATGGCTAGGGTACGATATTCCACATATTTTAGTCATGTCTGTGGATCCACCCCTTCTGGCAAGATTTCTGTGCCTTGATTCATTACTGGTCTTTCCCATGAACAAGACCCAGCTGAATGCCTGCTACCTAACAAAGTATTAAGCAGCAATTCAAGCTTAAGAGATATGACATCTATGTCATTTCCTGTGCATTTAATATCAACGTGGTTTCCCTTTTTCAACATGCCATCACTATTACAGTTATTGGAGAATTAAAACCGTAGCTGAGCCTTTTCTTGAGTATTATTTCTTACCTTGTCCTTATAGATGTTATAGCGTGTATACAGGTGGGCTTTCTTTCATATTGGATTATATTTGCTTTATAGGGGTTTGATCAGGTGGTGGTTTGATAAATCATGTATGGCTGTTTTTTTAGGACCCCTTTGATGTGTGCTTCCACGATTGTCCCAGGATGCTGACACACCTGAAACTCCCTTGAGTCACCTTACTTATGGTTGGAATATTTTAGTGAGTCAGAATCTGCTGATTTGGTTATCACTTTTGTATAATTGTTTTCTCTTTATTGTATATAGAATAGTTTTTTTAGTGTATGTATATTTAGAAATGGTGTTATGATTCCTTCATCCTCCATTAATATCCTGTGAGAATGTCTCTTGTGTCTATTTATATCAGGATGTGGTACCTCTATATATCTATATTATGCCATTAAGTGGGTCCTTGTGTATTCCAACTCACAGAGACTCACAGTAATTTTCTTATATTCAAACAAAAGTACGACCACTCATTGGTGGGGCATCTCCTTAATACGGCCAGGGCATGTATAGTGGCACATTGGAAATGCCTGTCCCCTCCTATTGTGTCATAGTGGATTAAATTGGTGAATGATATAATGCGTATGTAGGATCTTACTTCATCTTTGCGGAAACAAGAGGCCCACATCTACAAGAGGAGGTTATACTGGACTCAGTTTAGTTTCTCTGAGTGATACCTGGAGCTCATTATGTTTAGCCTCACCCTCCCCAAATACAACCCCACCTTTTTTTCCCCTCTTCACCATGCTTCTCTTTGTCTGCTTTTCTGGCGCCTTCTACACCTTTATTCTCTCTTATGTCTCTTTGAAAACATAATACCCTTTGTGTGGGAAGTAAAATCTCCCCTCTCTGCCTGTGACTTGTGTTCTAGGCAGCTACCTTTTTACTTTTACCCACGTATCCTCAGGGGTTGTCTTGTTCTCAACAAATTCACTATCATTTTACCAATTACTGTCTACTAATACTTTGAGCCATCCTGATTATGGTAAATCGCTCTAAACCTACATGTTCACTTGAGACCAGACCTGTTGTAATGATGCCAAATATGTGTATTTCCTTTTGGCATATTGCCAATAAAATAAAGAAAATAAATAATAATAAATAATTATAATAATAATAAATAAATAAAAAAATAAAAAAATGGCAATAGGTAAGAAGACAATTGAGAATGCAATATTTATCGCACTGGCCAATAACTGTCTAAAAAAAAATTAACATGTGTTGTGATAGTACAATCATAACATAGCACCAATAATATAAAGTGTGCATACAACTTGGAGTAAAAAAGTAGTATAATAGCAGGAAGGGCACATACACACAAAAAAAGCGTAATTTATATTGAACCATCAATTAAACACTTCTTTGTTAAAGAAAGTAAATACTATACAGGCATACCCCACTTTTAAGTACACAATGGGGTTTATTTACTAAAGCTGGAAAATGCTAAATCAGGCTCACTTCTGCATAGAAACCAATGAGATTCTAACCTCAGCTTGTTCAATTAAGCTTTGGTAATAAAACCTGGAAGCACATTGGTTTCTATGCAGAAGTGAGCCTGATTTTGCACTTTCCAGCTTTAGTAAATAAACCCCATTGTATACTTAAAAGTGGGGTATGCCTGTAGTGTAGGATGTGTATTATTGTTTTTTTTTTTTTTTTTAAAAGAGAAAAAAAGGAAAAGAAAAAAAACAAGATTACATGATTTATACAATATTTTGAGCCATTGATTTGGCACTGTTCAAGAAGTTACATATTTCCAACATACCAAAGCAAGTTTTTGCTCCTGGTTTTTGTGAAATGTTTTTCAGTGCATTCCTGGTAAATAAAAAATGTACCAGGCTACTACTTTCTATGTAGTATTTAACACACCACAAAATAAAATAAATAAAAGGACAAGCCAGTTTTCTAAAAAAAATTGTGTCTGCTGTGTCAATTGTGAATCAATCACTGATCCCAAATGCCTGAATAATTTGGAAAACTGTTATAGTAAAAGACACATCAACAAAGCAAAGATGAAAAAAATCCTATCCTTAAATGCAGTTCTTCTGAATTTTCATAATGTCAACTGAAGAAAAGCATATATGCCAACTTTAAAGAGCAGTTGCATTAGTTAACCAATATATATCAAGCAGTGGAGGTACACAGACCTATGTAAAAGATACTCCTATTCATGCAGATCACCACATGTCACCAAATAGACATAAGGATAAGGACTCCACTTTTGTGGGAAAAAAATAAGCAAATACTGTAAACAAAAAATAATATAGCATATACAATTGTGATTAAATGTTATTAAAAATGTCCTTTCCTTTTCAATCTGCAGCACTGTAATTTTCTGTAAAATGCAATGTAATATGGTTACCTGGAGGCCTTCTGTACACAGCTGGTGTACAGAACACCTCTTGAAAATTTTATTTCCTGCTTGTGTGATTGGCTTACGGATTTTCCCAGAAATCTGCACTAGGACACATGTCAGATTTTGAGCATCCCCTGTGACAAAAATGTCATTTTTGGTGAGATACTTCCAAAGGGAATGCACATCTAAATGAATGCAGGCCCTGCCACTTATTAAAACCCTGCAGGTGCAGCAGCTGACTGATAATTACAAAACCACTACCATAACGATTCACATGGACACAGACAGTTACTTCTTTAAAATAACAAAATGTAGGAATCTGAAACAAAGTTTGGTAAAATTCTTGCAATGTACATAAATCACCCAGATGTTTTTTTTCCCAACAAAAGTGGAGTTACTCTTTTTAATCAAATTCATAAAACAATGCACTTTGTCTATTGACCAGCTGCTTTGGGCATTAGACTCTTTCTTAAGCCCTTGTGCCACAACAAGCAGACTTTTAAAATCAAACTGGTAACAAGGGTTTGTCCTTTTGACATTAACCCTAGAAAGTAACATCACAGTGACCATGCCTTCTCACACACCCACTATTAATCGCATAGTTCTAATTTATACAAGTGTATCTAAAGTTTCTTTTGGCTGTGGATAGAGCAGTCAAGGGATAAAACCCTTGTTTTTGTTGTCCTGATAAGTAAAATGCACTCTTTCTATTTGTCCTGGTAACCACTGTTGACCCTGGACACATCGTCGTCATAACACCAGACCTTTGCACTAACAAGACTGTAAAGAAAATCTATGCTGAGATATAGTTGGGTGTTGCCATTTGTGAAAAGTTTTGATTGCCTGGCTGCCATGCTAAATCTTCATTCAATAACCTATCAGTCACTAATCTTGGCGAATAATACTGTGAATTAAGTCATAGCAATGTCTGAACTCTTGTTTTTGTGTACTTGTTCCAGATCAGTGACTCAGAAAGTACTCATTAGATCAGGATTATAACCAGGTAACTAGTATTTTAGAAGGGGAGTCTGCAGTTTTAGTGTCTATACATCTCTAAGCACAGGTTCCAGTGCATTGATCATTTTACGTTTCCTCCTGAAGAAGGCTTCCCAAAACATATTGAGTCTACATGTGAATTATGTTGGAATCTGTACATGATGTGAACCTCTAGGCAGATAGTATTTTAACATGTGTTGTGATTATTTAATAAGATTTAATAAAGAATTGTTTTTATGATACTTAGTGTGTTCTATATAGTCCCCATAAACTCCATGACTACCAAATAGTTTTGCTGAATATAACATTTATAAGAACGTGGATATATAGCACACACAGTCTTGGTTTCAATAATATATGGATATAAACTTTGGGGGTAATATTCAACCAAAGTTCCAAAGAGAAATATCATAGAATTTTTAACCGCTTGCCAACCAGCCACCATCATTTTACTGCAGCAGGTCGGCACAATCCCGCGAACCATTGTAGCTATAAGTCAGCTTGCAGGATCTGGATAGCAGGTGCGCGCACCCGCTGCACAGTAGGTGGTGCCGATGCTGGTGGCCAATGGTCGCAATGACCACCGACCACAAGCGTTCGCAAGCATGAGAGACAAAACAGGGACGAGTGTTTGTAAACACACACTTGCCTGTTCTGTTCTGAGAGGAGTGACAGATCGTGTGTTCTTATTAGCTAGGAACCACGATCTGTCACTTCCTCTAGTCAGTCCCCTCCCCCTTCAGTTAGAAACACATAACAGGGAACACAGTTAACCCCTTGATCGCCCCCTAGTGTTAACCCCTTCCCTGCCAGTGGCATTTTTACAGTAATCAGTGCATTTTTATAGCACTGATCACCGTATAAATTCCAATGGTCCCAAAAATTTGTCAAAAGTGTCAGACGTCTCCACCATAATTTCGTAGTCCCGATAAAAATTGCAGATTGCCGCCATTACTAGTAAGAAAAATAATAATAAAAATGCTATAAATCTATCCCCTATTTTGTAGACGTTATAACTTTTGTGCAAACCAATCAATAAATGATTATTGTGTTTTTTTTTACCAAAAATATGTAGAAGAATACATATCGTCCTAAAATGAGAAAAAAATTGCTTTTGTTATTGCAAATGTACAAAATATAGTGTTTTTTTTCAAAATGTATGCTTTTTTTTGTTTATAGCGCAAAAAATAAAAACTGCAGAGGTGATCAAATACCACCAAAAGAAAGCTCTATTTGTGGGAAAAAAAAAGGATGTAAATTTTGTTTGGGTGCAGCATCGCACAACCGTGCAACTGTCAGTTAAAGCCACGCAGTGCCGAATCGCAAAAAATGGCCCGGTCATTCAGCAGCCAAATCTTCTGGGGCTGAAGTGGTTAATGGTCAATGGTCTCCAGGACAAAGAGAGAGGTTGAATCCTCCCAGTGAGGGCAAAAGACAGCAAACAAAACTACTTTAAAAAATTTCCCTAACATTTGCTTATACATACACATTAAAACAATATTGTTGGCGAGTTAAATAACCCACTGGCTTTTTATACCTCTTTAGAACTTCAGCAACAAGATGCCTTCACATGAGATCCCAGCTGTGTCTATTTGTAGCGGCCTTAAAGCGGAGTCTCACCCCCACATACTGTAGCTGCTGACTTTTAATATTAGGACACTTACCTGTCCTGGAATCCAGCTATGTCGGCTCCCCAGCCGATGTTTCCATCGGCTCTCGGGTGCTGTCTGTAAGGGAAACCGGCAGTCATAGCCGGTTCCCTACTGTGCATGTGCAAAGCGCCGCTGTGCTTTCTGAATGGCCTTTCAGTGGGGGAAAGAGGAGGGGGGCTGAACTTTAGCGTGATCTTGCTGTGGCGAGATCTCTCTGAAGTGGGGATAGGTACCTGTCAAAAACTGGTACTTGCTCTCCCCTCCCCTTGAAAGGTGCCAAATGTGGCATTAGAGAGGGGGAGGAGGCAAATAAATGGAACCTCCACTTTTGGGTGGAGCTCCGCTTTAACAAGGGGTCTTAAATTCCTTCACAACAGATGAATGAATCAATCCAAACATCAGTAGACTGATTGACTGATAATTTTCAAGTAATTGTAAATTTCTCCTTAATATTTACCTACACATTTGTGGGAAACTGTGCAATTCATGAATCAGGGCAAGCAGAACTTATTCATTACATAGTTCTTAGAATGTAGAGTGGATCAGCATGTGAGTAAACCAGGGAGTTGAAACATTTTGATTCACAGAAAAGAAGCCCCATTGACCCGATTCATGAAAGAAAAAAACTGCCAGATTAGCGGATTTATTCACTTATCTGTATTGTGCACTACATTAACTGCCTGCAACAAGAGGAGTGAGACCTCTGTCTTTGGATTTATAAAGAATCGATATAGAAATGAGGAAGAAAAGTCATACCGTACAACAGGAAGATCTAGCTGCCAGACCACCAAGAGAAATAAGAAGCCAGCAAATAATTCAACCACTTGAGTACAAACAAAACAGAAAATGTGTTTTTAGCTTTTATAACAGATTGATGAGGCTTTTATTGACTTGGTATAGCGACTGTCTAACATTTGCTACAAAATAATTCTCATAAGAAGAGGATCTGCAATTGATGCTATCCACAACACATCTCTTCATAATAGGTACAGATATTTGTACAACCAAAAAAGGTAGTCATTGAAATGAGATCTCAGGGATCATAAAAAAATAACATAGACTAGTAATCAATGGAAGCTAGGATGGGGAATCATACAAAAACTGCTTACTTCCCTATAAATGACAGAAACAACTCTCTGGAGCTGTAGCATGGATGATTAAGCCCTTGTATACACGGTCGGAGAATCCGTCGGAATGTGTCCTATCGGACCGTGTTGTCGGATAATCCGACTGTGTGTGGTATGCATCGGACTGATTCCGTCTGAATATCCGTCGGAATGTGTCCTATCGGACCGTGTTGTCGGATAATCCGACTGTGTGTGGTATGCATCGGACTGATTCCGTCGGAATATCTGTCGGACCCAATTTTCCAACTTGTTGGAAATATTTCCCGATCAACTGGTTCAATCGGACATACTCCGATCATGTGTAGAGAATTTTGATCGGACCAAGTGCCACGCATGCTCAGATCAAATTCCTACATCAAAGCTATTGGCTACTAGCCTGAACGTAGTCCCATCGTAACGAAATTACGTCATCACGTTCTGAATGATCAGATTTTTCTACAACTTAGTCCGACCGTGTGTATGCAACAGTTTCGGACAAGATCCGACGGACAAAATCCGACGGATTTGGTTGTCGAAATCTCCGACCGTGTGTACAGGGGCTAAGACATATGGCTTTGGGAAACCATTCAGCACCAATAGTAATAATTGAGCTACTTTCCCTGAATTTGTATTTAATCCCACTAAGGTTTCAATAGGCTCACTCTACTATAGCTAATTGGCAAACTAATCTGTACACAATAGAAACGGGTCCTAAAGCCCTGGAGTATCTGCATGTTTGTTTCTGAGCTTCAACAACTTGACTTGTCAATAGTAGATAGACATGGCTTTTAAAGCTCATTTATACCAGCTAAAACTGAAAATACTTGCAGTGTAATATGCAACTTAACACAAACTGCTATTAGTTTTCAAAAGTAATTTGGCTGTGAAAGTCTCGATTTAACTTGCTTGAATGGGGAAGTACAGGTCAGCACACACAGAAACCTGCAGCACATTTTGCAAATTCACTGCAACTCATCACGGGTTGGAACAGACTCCAATAATATAAACTGATTTTTAAAGCATCTAGCAGTTTGGCTACATTAAAAATGCAGAAAACTGCATTTAATAACATCTGATATGTATAGGGTCTTGCGCTACCCAGCTAAATGTATACAACACACGGTTGTTAAATGCATAGCTGCCTGCCATAAATGCTTTGTCAGGCTATACAGCATAAGCATGAAGACATCCTATCCTGCACTAATACCAGCATTTGTTTCAAGTTAGTTCAAAAAACAAGACTGGTCAATGAAAAGGCCTTATGTTCACCACAAATGACACATCATGCCTTCTAATAGTTGAGATGGCTTTGCATGGAGTAAAACAGCCTTTTCTAAAATTCCATATCTGTATGACCATTGACCAAAGACTTAACAGATCTAACAGTATGAAATATATCAAATAACAGACAATGTAAATTTCACTAGTTTATGCAATGGGATAAGTAATTGTATTATGTTAAAACAATTGGCAGGGAGATGACATTTAGTCCTCGTGCAAAGAAGATGAATTTACAAACAAGGGACACGGTTCTCATTTCCACACTGTTAGCAAGCAGCAGGCCAGAATCAGTAATGTGCGGAGGATGCAAGCATGTCCACCCCAACTTTACCTTCTTCTTCATCAGGAGCAAGTCCTGGTAGGCATTGGAGCGCAGAAATCGTGCATAACTATCACTCTTCATAAGCTTGTAGATATGCTCCTGCAACAGAACACACATAATCAAGCTAAAATATTTTATTACAGCCAGGTTTTTCTGTTTAGAAAGTATCTAGTAAAAACAGAATAATTGCAAATGAGCGTCCCCGTTATATCCCTGATGCAGGGATATGGATACGGCTCTGGTCTTGATGACATCAGGACCCAAGACCGCTAGAGCGCAGAGGTGCAGAAGCTGCAGGGACCTGTGCGGAGGAGCAGAGAATCAGGCAAGTATAGCTTCACTGCAAGGGATAACTTCCTATTTGGCTGTAGGTGATCAAAACTACTGGGGCAGTAAAGATATTTTGTAAGCATTTTTACTATTTTTTTTTAAAGTATAGCCACCCTTCATTTCTGTAAAAATGTATTATAAAAAAAATAGGAACTAATCACCCAATTAGAGTAGATTCAGCAGATCCCTCTTTATTTTCTTGATAAACACCTGATGGTTATGTGATTCTGGAATTCACAAAATATCTAGGTAGTGGTTCTTTCTGCTGCAGATGATATACTTGTTCTGTGCACAGCATCATCTAGTGCATTGGCTCTCAACCTTAGTCCAGGTCCAGTGATTTTCTTCCTAAACCTTCCATACATCAACACAAAAAAGGCCAATTTACTTGTTTCTGATGTGGTCCACTGTGTTAAAGTGGTTCTAAATACAGAAGTTTTTTTCCCTTAATGCATTCTAGGTAACTGCTCCCCCCCCCCCCCAAAGAGTTCAGGTGGATTGCTTAAAGGTGGGTGGAGCGCTACTTTAAATAATTCAGGATTACAATGTTATTGCAATGCCAGGGCATGGGTCCAATAACTGACTGAAACAAAAAGCAGTAGAATATAGTATCTTATCTACATCATTGTTGCCACAAGCACGTTATCTTGTACTATTTGTGAACACAAGGCAATTTTAAAACCCATTTTAATATCACAAATCTAATTACATTGGCCAAAACACATTTAATACACACTGAATTAGACACTCCAGTTTCTCCCTATTGCTAACATATATATTTAATAATACATTCCTCAAATCGGTGGAAGTGCATTGGTAAGGACCATTAGACAAAAACTGAATTTAAAAACCTGATTCAATTCAACCACCAGAGGAAAGGACAACATAAATAAGGCAACTCACTGGACTATAATAAATTGTCACTTTATTGATTATCAAAAATAATTAGAATGTACAAATCTGTATATTAAAATGGTACCACACACAACAAACACACCTAAAGTCACACATACTGTACACCTCTCTCTCATAACAAAGAACACTTGCCCTGTATTAAGCTGTGTAGCTGTAATATCTAATATATATGTGTGTATGGGGTACTTCTGTCTGGTCAAACTGGACCAATCACCCAAAGGTCCCTTTCCTCTCATGTAATACCTGTAAAACCAGCCTTCTAGCAAATAGGTAAATGTCCTTCACCAAATTAAATAACTGCCCCTTGCCATGGAACAAAAGGTAAGGCTCTTGGCCAAGAGGAAATCTTGTGCTTCAGTTATTTGACAGGTTGATTTATTTATAATCCTTAGTTCATCTTGTCCCCCCTGGGGGTCAGGTATTGATCCATCCCCTACTTTTTTTAAATGGGGGTGGACAATGCCTGCATGTTTGGGACTGTGGGCTCAGGGAGTGTGGATTTAATGTACTGTGTACTTGTACCATGGTGGTTGTTTGGGTCTTTTCCCATTCTATGCATCCTGTTTCACCCCCATCCTCTAATTGTGATGTATAAATACTATCAGCATCTTCCAAGACTATACACTTTCTCTTATAGGGATTGAACTCTTTATGTTTGCTATGTTTATTCTGACCCCTTCCTCTAACACGATAGGATGGCTGATTTGATCTGCCCTCCCATGTTGGTTCAGCTTCGGATGGAGTACTATCATTGTTTTATGTTATATTTCCTATGGGTTACTCCCCGTTTCTCCATATTGTATGCAAAGTTCCACCTGTATGCGCTATTGGTAATGTATGCATACCTATCCCTCTCTAATTTAGTATTTTTAGAGTTTACTATCTCTTTGTTATTTTTTTCAATTAAAAGGTGGATGTCTTTTTCTTGTTCACAGGTGGGTCTCTGCCTAAATAGGGTTAGGGAATCCAGAGTCTCCTGAATGTCTTGGTTTATCTGAAGTAACTGTTGTTCATAAAAGTCCACCAGCAGTACAACCATATTGCATGTGCACTGCTGTCGATTATTTTATATATATATTTTTTATATATATTTTTTATATATATTGACAATTTTTTAATCCTGGCCCTTTATATGTCGGAGCTAGTTTTTCTTTAATAAGATACTGCCACTCCACGTGACGGGTTGCGTGCGCAGTGACATCATTCGTTTGCACGTGCGGTGTGGCACATTTGTATGCTCAATGTGATATCACCACATACGTGACTACATGACATTTGGCGGTCAAATTGAAAAAAAAAATTAGCACATGACATTAGCACAGTGACAGAGTTAGCCTCCATTTTTGAAGCAGCCGGCTTAGGTCTGGCAAAACCGGCCAGGCTTAACCTCACATTCCACATACACCCTCTTTCCTGGGGTATTGGTGATCCTCATCCCTGTGATTTGGGAGTTCTAACATGCAAGTAGGAATCTTCCTGAAATGGCAATCCTGGTCTGATTTAGACATCTGGACTGATAAGTATAACATGCATGCATGCACCCTATAGAACAATCTATGACAATCTGGTCTCTGTAACACACATGGACATTTACGTCATTGAGGATTGATTTCCATGTTGGTGATGGACTACATCTACTCTGTACAACCTGGAACATGATTGGTGTGCAAAGTAGGGAATATCTATGTTCACATATATCTCTTGGCTCATTCATTACTGCTGTGGCTATATGCCTCTACATGTGCAAAGTTGATACAATTGTATATAATCTGTGACCATTGATCCTACCCTGGACCACATCATACTTTAATTCATACTAGAACTGAGTATTTGTTTATCATTTCACCACAAATCTTGGATCCATCTCTGATTTTCAACTGTGACAGATATGCTATCTTTGGCTGGGTGCTATGAACTAGGATTTACGTGCATAAGAACCTATTTGTGACCAGAAATGAACTCATTCTAATATTAGGACCACCACCTCTTACCCCATACACACACATATATAAATTAGAAATTACAGCTATACTGCTTAATAAAGGGTAAATATTTTTTGTTATGAGAGAGTGTGATTTTTTAGGTATGTTTTTTGTGTGTGTGGTACCATTTTAATATACTTATTTGTACATTCTAATTACCTTTGATAATCAATAAAGTGACAATTTAATATAGTCCAGTCAGTTTCCATATTCCTTCCTCCTCTTTTCTTTCTCCCCCCCCCCTTTCTTTCCCTTCCCACACATATTTATCTATCAAGTATGAGTTACCTATTTAGTTTTTTGTTCACGGGCACAAACACTACTTGCACCAGTACACCTATTCGTGAGCACTTTGTGGTTGTACAAGTGGTTTGAACACACTACCCATAATATTATACTAATCTGGCTGTAATTAGCCATCTCTTTACCCAATACAATACAATCTAATACCATGCATTTCTCCTAGACATCGGCCTGTCCTTTTCTAATACCTCCCCCAGTCGCCGGGGGAGACACTCCCGGGGCCCTTGGGCGCTTCGGTGGTACTCCGTCGTGGGTAAGAGCCACATCTTGTGTTGTATAATAGTTCCCATTTACATCTTTCACAATGCATTTTAGATGATTATTGTTTTTTCCTGTTCTATTTATTATACTTGTGTTTTTCACAGACGTATGTATTTCCTGAAGAAGCTCAGTCAGAGCAAAACTAGTTGAAATACGTCACCACCTGTACCACTTTGTATACTGTCAATTGTTTTTATTATTGGAATAAACTTTATATATATTTTTCTGGTTTAAATTACTGGTTATCAATATTTTTACCTGTACCACAATAGTCCTTTATCTCCCCTCTGTTCTCGATAAGCCTGATAGGGGAACCAGGTTTCTCGATTTTTTAATTTCATATCATTTTGGATGATGGTACGCTTTAATAATTTACCTTCTATTTGAGTGACAAGGCCTTTATATTTTTATAATTTGTGCATCCATATTTATGTTGTCCTTTCCTCTGGTGGTTGAGTTGAATCAGATTTTTAAATTCAGTTTTTGTAAAAAACACATTTACATTCTTAAAAACATTTTTTGCCTTTTTTTATCTTTTCTGGTCACTTGACCGCACAGCCTCATTAAGGCCCCCTTCATCACAGTGAGAGGCCTGTTTATTTTCTAAAAGGGAGTTTTTTTTTTTTTACAAATGCACAGTGGGTAAGTTCCCCATCTGTGGCTCACCTGGGCGGATGGTGGGTGGGATTACATCACAGTAGGCTTGTGGGTGGGTGGGCTTATATGACATAGCAGGCAAGTGGGCTAACAAAACACACAAGAGGGAACTTCCTTGTATGTGTGTGGGCTTCATTCCAGAACCAGCTGCAGATAAGACAGCGACTCCCAGCTGGAGCCTCGTTGTCAAAACTTTAGTTGGTTTGGGAAGACACAGGTGGGGAGGTTTCTGCCACGCTATACGTGTGATGTAAGCCCATCTGCCCGCTAGCCCACTAGGTCACATAATCCTTCCAGCCTCCTGTCGATTCACTCACCAGCCAGCTTTCTGTGTGACATAATTCCACCCACCGCCCGCCCACTGCGCGTGATGTAATTCAGAGACGAGGAACTTCTTAACTGTCGATATGTAAAGAAGGATGTCCCCTTACTAAAAAAAGCACAAAGAACTAGCAGGATCTTCAGGTTTTTAAAAAAAAGTGGAATAATAAATAAAAACTTTAAATAGATTTTCTAATCCCTATGTGTAATACCTTTATATATATATATAAATATATATATATATATATATATATATATATATATATATATATATATATATATACACACACATATATTGCTTCTCCATTTTTGGAGTAACATACTGCACACTTTTATACTTCCACACTTTAGCAAAACCATTATGGCTCTTTCACACTATCTGCAGTGTTCTGCATTTTTTCACACTGGACAAACACGGGTGACCTCTAGGGTACATAAAAAACAATTGTTTCCAAATTGGCTTCCAACTGTTTATGCCAGTCAAAAACTGTTTGGCAAGGGATTCATATAAATGACAAGTGCATAGGAGTTACTATAATGTTGAAAATTACAAACCTGGGCATCTTCAAATGTGTACCTCCCTGCATCCTTCACATTTTGGCTTGTCTTCTCAAAACTATGGGAATCTAAATTGATGGCACTTTGTGCTCCAGGGGCCAAAAACTCTTGCCATATTTCTTCCACTCTTTTTGGAACTTCTTGCAAGGGTTGCTTCTTCAGATCTTGGACAACGAGCCAAAACCTTAGGAAAATAAGTAACTCTGAAGTCATTTAAGCAATTTACTGCTGTTGGACTAACATTACAATATTGATTACATTTATGCAGAAGACTAGAGTATACTGAGCTAGAAAAGACAATGAACTATGCTACAATGATGTCCTCTAGTGGAAAGATCTGTTCACTGTTGATAATGCTTATCTCCAGGAATTATATATTTCTTAATACAAAATTATTTATGATTGAAAAACAGTTATGAGTCCTGGGAGTATGGCACAAAGCAAAACATTTTAATGCTATCACTAAGTAAAGTGTAATTAACTATTCTGTCACATATTTAAATGTTATGCTTAGTCAGTATATATTTTAAGATTGTAAAAGTGTTACTTTAATAAATGGTAACATTGCTATTCTGGATGTGAAAAGAATGGCCTTCTGTTTGTTCACTTGCATTGGAATAACATAGCAAGCTCCCTTAAGATAATTCTCTTTTTTTTAATTTGGAAATGTACAGTATAGTATGCATGCTAGAAGGTTTTTTGTGTTACTAAAACTTCCAAACTAGAGGAGGTGAAGGTAGGCGATAGAGTCAGTTCCTCTCTACTTGACACGTGTCAGACAAAAGAGGACATTAAGGGAAATCTCCCAAGGGAAAAACAGAGAGCATTCAAAAATATTTTTTTCTAGCAGAGTAAGCAAGGCGTAAAATCTCTGTCAGGTATATATGGTTATCTGTACTACACCTTGCAGTTTTTCTTGTTAAATATATTTATTGAGTTTTCACAAAGGAAAATAAAGGAATATAAAACATGGATACATAGCATACATTCAAAATATGTTACATTATAGTAGTAAGTTTTGTACTATCCTACAACTGTCTTTACTTTATACACACTATAGATAAAAGACGCAAGGATAAAGATAATTAATAACTAAATATAATTGTCCAATCGTAAGATAAGCAGCGAAAGAAAGTTAAAGAATGAGTATCCCTATTTTATATATTGTATACAAAAAAAAAGAAAGGGATATGTAACTGATATATCATTTCTTTATATACTAGTTTAATGGGAAAGAAGCTTAAAAAAATCAAGAAAAGAAAATAACATAGAGGGGGGGGAAAGAGAAGATAGAAGAGAGGAGTTTCCAGGGGTGGTATCCTGGCTCATGGTATATACGCACATTTAATTGGTAAATAAACGATATAACCTAGTGTGGTAACAACAAAGATTGGTCAAAATCGGTGGGGAAGTAGTGTTTGCCAGATCTTGCAAAATGTATTGATCTTATTCTCTTCTATAGCAGTCATCTTAGCGTATATGAGTGCTCTGTTCATTCTGTGTTTAGCTTCGGCAACAATTAGAGTTTGAGACTTCCAAGCCTTGACAATCGTTTGTTTAGCTGCAGTACTAAGTTAAATAAACAATTGAAATTGAGTGTGGGTGAGTATAGTAGGCTTAAAGTTAAGAAGAACCGTAACAGGATCTGGAGGAATTGTAATTTCAAGAGCTTTAGAAGCCATAAGAAATATGTTCTTGCAGAATTCTTCAACAACTGGACATTGCCACCATATGTGGAAATGTGTACCTGGCATGTCACACCCTTTAAAACAATTAGGTGAATATGTGGAGATGAGTTTAGCTATTCTAGCTGGTATTGGGTACCAACGTGCTAGAACCTTATAATTTTTTTCTACAGAAAAACAGTTTGGAGAGGAAATTTTGGTGGCTAACCATATATTGGACCAATCTTTATTATTGAACTCTCAATTCATATCCTGTGCCCATTTAGTAGCGTATGAGGGTAAAAATTTGCTGGAGATCTCATTTAGTTGATGATATAACAATGAGATAAGTCCTCGAATGTGTGGGTCGCTTATACATATCCACTCAAATTCATTTGGTTGAGAGTTGAGCCTGTACTAAGAAATGGGTTGTATAAATCTTTAATTTGTAAATAACTGAATATTTCTGTTCTAGGTAACCCAAAGGTTTCACATAGTACTGGAAAGGTATGGATAGTAGTAGCAGAGGATAGATTGTATAAGCGAGTAAGGTTCATGTGACAAAAATATGAGGATATCTTGCAGTTTTTCAACCCATTTCCTGTAAAAGCTACAGGGTTTAGACAGAACAGAAATTGAGGGAAAATCCAATCAACAGCAAAACAAACAGCATTTGAACCTGGCAGAGTTTCTAGCCCTTATCCATGCTATCTATAACTAAAAAAATAATAATAAAAATATAAAAATGACTGGACTTGGACTTTACAGCAAAAATCCTGTACACTATGACACCATGACCTTGGAACCTGGAAGATCTGAAAGAGAAAACTTTGAGGGATTTTGAGTTTTCCCTTCTTATGCCTCACACGATCAGACTTTCCGCCAACAAAACTGTGGAATTTTGTCTGAAGGGTGTTGGCTCAAACTTGTCTTGCATAGACACGGCCACACAAATGTTGGCCAACAATTCCGAACATAGTGACGTACTAGACATACTACGTGGTTTTCCAGCTCTTTAGCGCCACCTTTTGGGCTCCTTCTGCTAATTTCATGTTAGTAGAAGTTTGGTGAGTGTTGATTTGTGCCTTTCTTTTCACATTTATCATTTAGTTCTTTTCAGTTTGTTTCTGAACGGCCATTCGTCAACAAGACATGTTGCGGAATCGGAGGAGATACCGTGTTATTTATTATTGGCCTTGGAGTTATTGCTTTCACATAATTTTTTTGGTTGAATAATGATTTGATTTGGTATATTTTCTATATTTTTGGATGCATAGAATGTTCTTTTTGGTTAAGTTCTATTAGTAGATAGGTTGCGTAATTTTTTTTTTTTTAATGCATGATAAAAAAATTGTGTAGAATAATACTATGTGTTTTAATTCAAACGACAATTTGTGAGCAGGCAGTTACATTTCAAAAAATACAACAGTAAAATTGACAAGGGACACCAACATAATTGTATCTTTCATCTTAAAAACTACCGGATGATGGTGCTGTGGTAACAAATAAAACAACATTTTTTAAATTTATTAAAAATATTAATATATATTAATATTATTCTTGATATCACTAGGAAAAAATAGCCTTTGAAAATTTGTATGCAATAACTCCATCAGTATCACCACCAGCAAAGCAGCTTCATTATTATCCCATTAAAGGAGAAGAGAATTGTGCGCTGCATTTCGAGATTTCATAATTTGCCCTGTCACGAATGTTAATTCTCCATTAAAAACGCTAGTTTACAAGACCGACCGCTTCTGCTTCCGAGCATGCGTGTTTGTACTTTGGACTTTTGTCCAAAAATACACACATTAGGAAAATCCGGCAACACACATTTGTTGGCGGAAAAATTGAAAACATGCTAGCCAACATTTGTTGGCAGAAAGTCTGACAACAATTGTCCGATCGAGTATACACACGGTCGGATTTTCCGCCAAAAGCTTGACATCCAGCATTTCCCGTCGGAAAGTCTGATCATGTGCACAGGGCTTTAGTCTTAATGACAATGGTAACCAGGACAAAAAAAAAGCAACTCTTCCCCATAGGGGCTACTGTAAACATCTGACAAAAGTTCTAACTTTCTGGTTTTAGATGAAGTAAGATTTAAGTAAATACTTTTCTATTAGAATACACAGTATATGTCTGAAGGAACATGGAACACAAGTAAAGGCTGACAATGCCTTACCTGAGGTTTTCAGAACTGAACTCTGACTCCAAAAAGCGAAGGAACTGCTCTCGTCCTACTGGATCTTTCAAAACTTCATCAAGTGAGAAGCCCCACCTTTTCACACGCTGCTGGCTAGGCTCTTTGCTTTTTTGGGAGGGAAAAGTTTTATTTAATTAGTCAAACCAATTGTATAAAGTTCCAAGAATTTGTTTGAGAGTTTCTTTCATTGTAATAAAGAAAACTGTAACGGGTAACTAAGATGCATTGAACATTTAAACAAATATTACATTACATGTTACAGATTTACATAACAAGTGCAGCTATGCTATGACTTATTTAATCCAGTGTTGTTAATTTAAAGTAGAACTATGGGCAGAACTTTTTTTTTTTTTTTTATGTTGGATAGAGTAAGGGAGGGTTATAACCCCTATCAGATTTTTTTTCCCCCATCTCTGTCCCATTGTGGAGATCTCCCCTCACTTCCTGTCCTATATCCAAACAGGAAGTGAGAGGAAATCCCTGCAAATTAAGGGAATTTTTTGGGGACCCCCAGACCATCAAAACCATTGCTGGGGACAACCAAACATTTGGGATTTTCTTTTACTTTCAATGATAATGTTAAACAGGCCAAAAAGAGAGGGCGAATCTCCCTAACGGGGACACAGAGAACAATACAAAACTGACAAGGGTTCTAATTCATCTCTACTCCATCCTAAACTAAAAAAAAGTTTTGACTTTAGTTATATCCGCTTCATTATAGTAATTTTACAGCTGCAAATTTGCCAGAAAAATACAGCTAGGGAATATTTATTAACCGCTTGCCGACCAGCCGTTGCAATTGGCACTGCTGGGCGAAACGTCGTTACCTTATGTCGCTTCGCCTTTTGGCACACAACTCCCGGTTCTTTCAGAGGAGAAGAGACAGATCATGTGTTCAGTATGAACACTGATCTCTCTCTCTCCTCCTAGACAGTCCCATTCCCCTACAGTTAGAACACACCTAGGGAACACAGTTAACCCCTTGATCACCCCCAAGTGCTAACCTCTTCCCTGTCAGTGACATTTATACTTTAAGCAGTGCATATAGCACTGATCGCTGTATAATTGTCAATGGTCCCAAAAATGTGTCAAAAGTGCCCAATTTGTCCGCCACAATATCACAGTCCCGATAAAAAGATCACTGCCATTACTAGTAAAAAAAAAAAATAATAATAAAAAATCCTTACTAATGATTGACTAAAATTTACTAAGCTCTGGGGCAAATTCACTTGCATAGTTAACAGCCTACTTGCCTTTAATATATCAAACCCAATCTAAATTGAAATTTGGGGGGAAACAGAATTCGATCCATGGTTCCCACACTTTACAGATTTTTTTTTCGTTGTGTCATTTGGCTTAGTTTTTCAACATGACTTGGGAAACCTGGTGCTTGGCTTCTATAAGAGGACAGATTGGAGTTCTACACTGAAGTAATGAACCATTTGGCCATAGTAAAGATATGTGTAATGAGTTTGAATTGGGATTTTGTACATACTTCAGATATTTTATCCAGTAGGGCTTCATAGGGTTATTTGTTGAAGGATTTTCTGATAACCATGTATATCATTTGATAAACTCTGATCCATAATTGCTGCACTTTCAGAAAATTCCACAAAGAATGTCTGAGAAAACCCACTACCTGATAGCTTAGCTGCGATAGCTAACTTAAGGGAGAGTAGGTTGGAATAGTATAGGATAAACATTAGGGGACCAGCTACCAGTATAGGAGGTGTTTGTAGTTGGCCTCCACTGCATAGGCATGTGCTGAGATACTGGCTGCACAGAGCCAAACCTGGTTTCAATCATCCAATGTGATATTCCCTCCCAGTTCTCCTTTATTTTGAGAGCATAAGAGGGAAGAGTAATAGAAGCCTATGTCATCAAAAGAAAGTAGACTAATCCCAAACCCCATGTGAAGAAAGTCTGGCTGGCCGCACTTAAAATCACCTTATTGATGCAAAAAAATTACAACAACAATCCACAATGTACAAATGAGGGGTATAGCATGACCGCTAATGCATTTTACACCATTCTTGGCACTTAATAGCTCAAGCTATGATTAAGTACTAAAAATGGCATGAAACGCTTTAGCTGTGGATTGTCGTTGTGATTTTTCTGCATCAATAAAGGTGATTTTAAGGAGGTATGGTCATCCAGACTTTCTTTACATTGGGATTCCTGTGACACACAGGGCCAGCACCCATCAGTGTGCAGTGGCAGTGGGAACAGTGGAGGCAAAGCCCCATCCTATGATTAAGGTCTATGTAAAATTATTTTGGCCTACAGTGGAGAGGTACTCTTCCAGACAAATTTTAAGACCTGTCTTTTCAACCCTCAAATATGGTAGAATGGGAAGGAGATTGGCAAAACAGAAGCATAGTACAAAAATATAGGCAACAATGTCAGCTTGATGGCCACGATCCTTCCCAGTCATATTATGTTTATCCCAAGAGGTCAATAAGGAACTCAGGTAAGTCAACAGTTTTAAGTAATTGGCCTGATATAGGGTTTCATACAAGGCCGCTAGATAACCTCCCGCCTTGATCCATTGTATGTAGTTATGTTGGTGGATGACCTAGGATAAAAGGTTTGATTGTGAGAGCAAAAAGAGGTGGGATCAGGAGGCATCTCCTGTCTTATCCCAGGAGCAATAGGAAAAATCTGTTTCCGGATTGCTGATGTAAGCCGTAGGGAGTACAAGACCTGGATCCAGTTACAAACCTGGGATCAAATCAATAGTATCCTAACAGAAAGTACAAGAAACTAGGACTTTTATGGTACCCGAAAACTCATATAGTTTAAAATCCAATATTTATTTGCATATCCATAAAATATCCTGATGATATAATAAAAACACCTATGTTAACATTAAAAATTCAATGTTCAGCATCCTAATTCAAGAGAGTTCAATCCCATTCCCAGTCTCAATGTTATCTTTTTGAGTATAATTTTAACCTAAATGTAGTTATTATGATCAATCATAGCAGAAAATCAGATACCTAGAATAAACACAAAAGTGGGAGTGGAGCTGGTTCTCAACTCAACACATATCCTGGACAGAAAATTCAGCTTGCTCAGGAATATTATTTCATAATTATAACCTAGACTGAAACAAAGCTACAATATGACTCAGGGGTGAGTGCCGGGACAAACCCAAGGAGCAAACACAGAAGCGGATAATGCCGACATTTTCTTATGTCAAATAGAGACCACTATGTGCTGCTACAATTTCTATATTAACCCAAATGGACTATATTAGCCTCAAAATTTAGACCAGGTACTCATAGTTTTTTTTTTTTTTACAAGAAAACTACCAATTCAGTGTAAAAAATATGCTTATACCTCATCGGAGAAGTTAACTCTATCAGTCTAAGTAAGCAGATTGGGGAAGAAGCCAGGTCTCTGAACAGCCACACAGCAATCCTGCACCAGAAGAATCCCTCAGGACAGATGGAGATGCCCAGCTGGTGCTCGCCTTAAGAACAGCAAGTTCAATAGATTGATATAGATTCCATTCGGGTTAATATTGGAAATTGTATCAACACACGGTCGTCCATATGTCACATGAATATTGGTATTATTCTCTTCTGAGTTCTATGGGTTTGTCCCAGTGTTTGCCCCTGAGTCATATCGTAGCTGTGTTCCAGCGTAGGTTATAATTCACCGGCTTTCCCTACTCCACCGTATAAAATTCAAAATGCTAACCACAACATACAAGGCCATCCACAACATCGCCCCCAGCTACATCACTAACCTCATCTGCAGATATTGCTCTAATCATCCCCTCCGCTCCTCCCAGGACCTCCTGCTCTTTAGCTCCCTTATTACCTCCTATCATGCTCACCTTCAAGACTTCTCCAGAGCATCTCCCATTCTCTGAAACTCCCTGCCCTGGTATATCCAATCAGCCCCTAACCTGTTCACCTTTAGGAGATCCCTGAAAACTCACTTATTCAGAGAAACCTATCCCACACCCACCTAACAACTGTCCCCGAGCCAACCGCATCAAATCATTCCGCACATCTGTTACCTTTTGTACCACCACCACTTCCTTTTAGAATGTAAGCTCTACATGCAGGGTCCTCCTGTCGCTTCTGTATTGAACTGTACTGTAATTGTGCTCTTGTATTATAATAATAATAATAATAATAATAATAATAATGAAATAATACTGCCTCATTCATACTTTTTCGGATGTGGAATTTTTTGTTTTGGAATGGAAACATTTCAAATTGAGAGCTAGCTCCCCTCCCAGTGTGGTGTTTATTCTAGTTATCTGGATAAATAAATGTGTTGTGCTTGTAATAATACAAAATGCATAGAAATATATAAACAATATATAAAGTTATAAATTAAAGCGGGAGTCCGCCGGGAATCCGCGTTTTTTTTTTTTTTTAAACCAGCAGCTACAAATACTGCAGCTGCTGACTTTTAAAATAGTGACACTTACCTGTCCAGCGCGCCCGCGATGTCGGCACCCGAAGATCTCTCGATCGTCTCTCGGGTGCTGCCGCCGCCATCTTGGGTATGGGAATCAGGAAGTGGAGCCTTTCGGCTTCATTTCCCGGTTCCCTACTGCGCATGCGCGAGTCGCGCTGTGCAATAAGGATGGACCCGCTGCCTCTGGGAGCTGTGTGTTTCCCAGCAGGCAGCGCGGGACTTTCGTAATCTACGCCCCTTTCCGCAGAGAGCTATCCCGGAAGTGGGTGCAGATACCTGTACTGTACAGGTACCTGCACCCCCCTCCCCCTGAAAGGTGCCAATTGTGGCGCCGGAGGGGGGGGAGGGTTCCGATGAGCGGAAGGTCCACTTTAGGGTGGACCTCCGCTTTAAATCATCCACATGTTGCTTTTATTTAAACACAATACATCAATTAATATAAACAATATATATGACCACAAACAATATAAATATAACCTTATGATTAAAGGCAAAGTTTGCCTTTTTTCCCCCTAAAATCCAGCTCTCCTATGTACCAATATACTATTAATGTATCTACAAGTGCAAACTGCAAGTGCAAAGTGTACTTGAAATTGCACTGAAAGTGCACTTGGAAGTGCAGTCACTGTAGATCCAAGGGGGACATGCAAGCAAAATAAAAAACAGCATTTTAGCTTGCACATGATTGGATAATAAAATCAGCACAGCTTCCCCTCATTTCAGATCTACCCCTCAGATTTACAGTGACTGCACTTCCAAGTGCACTTTCAGTGCAATTTCAAGTGCACTTTGCACTTGTAGTTTGCACTTGTAGTGCAAAGTGGATTTGCCTTTCGTAAATAACCCCCTTTGCTAATTCAGTAAACAAAGTGTCTCTCAGGCCGCGTACACACGGGCGGATTGTCTGCCCAACTAAGTTCGTTAGACAATCCGACAGACAGTCCGTTCAACTTTTGAATGAACGGACTTGCCCACACACGGCACTTTTTGAGCGGACTAATACGGCGGACTAAGTCCGCCATACAATCCGCCCTACTTTTGAAATGAACGGACTCGCCCACACACGCGGAGGAAAGTCCGCTCATTTCGAGCGCGTCTCCAGGTAGGCGGGGCCCGCGAAGCAGACGTCGCTGACCCCGCCGCCTTGTATGGACTTAAAGGGGAACCCCAACGCCGAAAAAAATCGGCGTGGGGGTCCCCCCAAGTCCACAACAGACCCTTGTCCGAGCACGCTACCCGGCCGGCCAGGAAAGGGGGGCGAGCGAGCGCCCCCCCCCCCTCCTGAGCCGTACCAGGCCGCGTGCCCTCAACATGGGGGGTGCCTTGGGGAAGGGGGGGCCGCGTGGCCCCCCCACCCCAAAGCACCTTGTCCCCATGTTGATGAGGACAAGGGCCTCTTCCCGACAACCCTGGCCGTTGGTTGTCGGGGTCCGCGGGCAGGGGGCTCAAGTTTCAATAATCCTTGCTTTGCTGAACTTTGAGTTCAGTTGTTTTTGTACTTTGCTCATCACAGTATTTATCAAAAAGAGGAGTATGTTGAAAAAAATATGTTACCATTATGAAGGTGGCAAAGAGTGGTGTTAAGTTAACTACATATGTTCCCAATTTTTTGGCTTTAAAATAAACAGAGGAGGTCAACCTCTTTAGTAATGGCATGCTGCTATTAATGAAAAGCTGGCATTTTATTTCAACCTGACAAGCTGGGATGTAAATTCGCTATATTTCAACATATATTTCAAAATTGTCCACCACAACGTAAACTTAAGCTGGATACACACTAAACAATTCACTGTAGATTTTTTGCCTTTAGATTTACCAAAACCATATAATATGAGGTCAAACCTAAACACTTTCAATTTGTATGCAATCTGGCAGGCCCTTGCTGGTTTTGGTAAATCCAAAGGATATCAGATAATAAAAGTTGTATAGTGTGCATGGGGTCTTACAGAGGGGGTCTTTGTATAAAACAGCCTTTGGCCATAAAGCAATTGAATGAAGCCAGGAACTAGTAGAAAATTCCCTCAGCATTTTATAACAACATTTTTGACTAGTCAACAATGCTCCAATCCCATAATAGTTTCAAGATATGACACATTGATTAATTGGTTGTTGTTCTATAATGCTTTCCCATGGCTCACTTCTTGCCCCAAATATCTGTAAAGAGGTGGAGGTTAATTTATACGGAAAGTAGCCTTTGGAGTAAAATATAGCATCACCCGCAATGTGTAAACAGGTGATATGAAAACAGGTCCCCCCATTTAACATTTAGTGTACTGCAATGGCATAGCTTAATACCTACATAATAGAATCAAGTAGGTATCTGCAATAAAGTTTTCTAAAATCAAATGTATATAACTGAATTTTTGATGACCTTCTTTTTCTCAACAAACTGAACATTCTTCTGCAGTACTATTTACTTTCACACCAGTTAAAGTAACAGTGCTCAAAGGTTACTAAAACAGACTTCTGCATTGCAATGCAGGCATCAAACAATGCATGCATATAATTTGAGGACTAATTCACACTGCATTGTAAAATGCCTGTCACCACAAGGACACACCGAAAACAATTGTTTCCTGTGTGTTCTATTCACACTGCAACGTATCCCGCTGCTGTTTAGCGACTTGAATGAAATGTACTTTTGTACACTTTAAATAAAGTTTGTTCAAATACAAAAAAAAATTGGATCTATGTGTGATGTAATGAATTGCACTGCCCTCTTCTGCAGTCTGGAACAGACAGCTGCTGGAGAGGTAAAGCGCTCTGGCAGCTGTCTGTTCCTGTGTGAATACAGCTTAAAGTGCAACTAAAGGCAGCTTACATATTTTATTGTACTGTGAATAAAGCTTGTGAAAAGTGCCACATTTTAATAAATATAAATAAAATCATAATTACCTCAGCATACACCCATCTGCTTGCTCTAATCCCCCCCCCCCCCATCTGTGTCTCCGTTGCTGGATCCTGATAGTGATGGTGGGAGGAGTTTCGCAGAGCTAGAATGTTGTTGCCTTCCACTATGCTAGCATCTGCATCTCCCACAGGAAACTTCAGTTCTCATGATTCAGTGGGCAATTGGCAGTGACATAGGCAAGGCTTAGGCAGGCCGAGCGTGAGAAGTGAGCAAAGCCTTGGAGTGTCTTCAAAGATGACTGACACGCTAGGGCTTCCTAAGGAAATTAAGCAACGCCCCCCCAATGATGTCACGGCAACGCATGGAGTTCCTTAAATAACAGCATAACACAAAAGAGGACAATGGAACCATTTGGAAAGTGAGGAAGCTGCGTTGCCCGCACAGTGAAAGAAGCTGACAAGCTGGAGGGGGAGCAGGTATATTTCTCTGTATCCTGACATTTACATTACAAACAAAGACAGATATGTTTTACAGTCTACTAAGTTCTATCACATATTGAATTTTAGTTTTTGACCTATTTTATTCTTTAACTGTTCTCTTCTGTAGCCCAAAGTTCAACTGAATGATGTTTGTACACTATACCTTATTTCTAAATCCCAGAAAATGCTGTCATCACTTATCCATGGATTAGAAGGATCAGCTGGGGTAAGGAAAGGATCGTATTCATTATATTGTTCGGAGTAAGCAATAAAGCTGTAGAAAGGAAAAATTGTAGAAATAATAAGCCAAATCTTACATGAAAGGAAGATGATTATAATGCAATGAGGATAATACAGTGTTAACATAGTTTATAGCATTTTAATAATTAAAAAAATATTTTGTATAGTTGGTACACTGTTATACAGTCATGGAACTTTTCTCCTTATATAACACAGTTTACTTTGTTAACTTACCTGTCAGCTACTTTGGACATTTTTAAACAATGCCGATCTATCTGAACATTCAGAAAATGAATCTGCAAAGAGAATAACTTAACATCAATTCATGCCATTATTTATATATTTAAAATTTTAAATGTATCTTATCATAAATAAATATCTGTGTAAAGGTTCCCACGGACATCAGATGATGTTTGGATACTAGGGAACAATCTGAACACCAAACATTTCTTCAATAAAGAAATAAAAAAATTTAGGAAAGAACAGAAAACATACATACTTTACTAGGAATGTGAGTATGTATGCATCCTGAAGAAAAAACTAGTACCACGCATGTCTTCGGGCATTGGATAAATAATTATAGCCTGGTAAAACTATCAGCTCTAGTCACTGGTGTGCTATAGATATCCAATAAACCACTTATGGTTATTTTTAAATGCCTCCTGCAACCTTGTATGCCAATAAATCCATTATAGAGCTACCTGCACTTTGCAGGCTGACAGTCATCCCTCAGGATGCATCTTATTTTTCATGGATGTATTTATTCTGATTTATGAATGAGGATGCTCTCATTTTATTTGGCGAAGACTATTGTGAGAACATTTTGCTGAATTTTTAAGGGCAATTGATATTTTCTAAGCGCTGACTATTGAATGTACAGGTGCATCTTATAAAATTAGAATAGCATCAAAAAGTTAATTTATTTCAGTAATTCAATACACAAAGTGAAGCTCCTATATTTTATATAGATGCGTTACACACAGAGTGATTTATTTCAAGCATTTATTTCTTTTAATTTTGATGAGATCAGAAAATTTGAATATTACATAACACAAAAAAAACATGCTTCCCTCTGCTGACCAGCTTTATAGAGATGCTGATTTCATTTTCCAGCAGGACTTGGCACATGCCCACACTGCCAAAAGTACAAATACCTGGTTTAATGATCATGGTATTACTGTGCTTGATTGGCCAGCAAACTCACCGGACCTAAACCCCATAGAGAATCTGTGGGGTATTGTCAAGAGGAAGAGAGACACCAGACCCAACAATGTAGATGAGCTGAAGGCTGCTGTTAAAGCAACCTGGACTTCCATAACACCTCAGCAGCGCCACAGGCTGGCTGATCGCTTCCATGCCACGCTGCATTGATGCAGTAATTCATGCAAAAGGAGTCCCAACCAAGTAAGTGCATACCATACTGTACATGGACATACTTTTCAGTAAGCCAACATTTATGTACTAAAAATCCTTTTTTTATTGCTGTTATGTAATATTCTATTTTTATGAGATACAAAATTTTGGGTTTTCACTAGCTGTAAGCCATAATCATCAATGGTAAAAGAAAGAAAGGCTTGAAATATATTACTCTGAGTGTAACACATCTATGTAAAATATCTGAGTTTCTCTTTTTGAATTGAATTACTGAAATAAATGAACCTTTTGATGATATTCTAATTTTATGAGATGCACCTGTATATATCTTTCTGTTAAGGAGCAGAGGTAATCCAGCAGCTGGGGTTCATTTCTACTGTTTAAGGGACTTTTTAGTCCTAGTGCACTGATATTTTGGGAATATACACATTTCAATGGTTGGCAGAGAGGAAGAGATACACGTTTGGGTTATGGGTTTATGTGCTAAGAAGAGAAATCTGGTAACGGTTATGCGAATATTCACTGCACCATCTTTCTCATCTTTCAACCCGTAGATACAAGTTAGTGGCTAAAATGTAATATTAGTTTGAAAAATACGACTACTAGCATCCAAAACCCTCTTCAATATTGGAATAGCTTTGGGCATCTCCACAACATATGTATTAGGTCATAAAAAAAAAGCGATGTGGGGTTCAGTACACCCCATGCAGCATAAATAATTTGGTTAACTTCTGCAAAGAGGAGAGGGACAAAACTGGTTTGTCACAAAAAGGTATCATGGAATTATCTTGCCTTCATTACTGTGGCCCCAAAAATACATGCCCTGATTTCTGCAACATTGCTAACAGACATTAATTCACTTTTTTCATACTCCCTTTACATGCTGTAATTTTTCAACATAATGGTAATTCCACTTAAATGAAGCGCAGAGGTAAAACACATTTTCAAACACATTTTGTTTTCCATAATATGATAATCCCATCTCTGTACCTTTTAGGCATTTGTTCTCCCTCACTTACAGTCTTAAGCAAAGCAGTTGTAATTTCCGAAGAACTACCAACCTGTTTTCGTAGGTCATCTTTTGTCGTTTTCCTAATCACGTGGGATGCCATGTGGACTGGGCTCTGTGACTGAGAATCTTCTGATACCCCATATACTGACTGGAGAAACACATAGGACAACAATGAGGATGACGAAAAGAACAAGTGTTTATAAAAATTCCATACCCAACTATACAAAGAAATTGTCCTGGAGTTTCTTGTGATTATCTGTGACTTCTACAGGTCCCCATATGGTTAAGCATGCATAGTTTTTGCTATCTTTATAAACAGATTTACACCTTTGTCCTGTGGTAACATATTGCAAAAGGAGTGTTTTACCACACTTTACTGTGAAGCATAGTAACTCATTCTATGCGGTGAGGTGCGGTGCAGTGTGGTGCTTTTCATTTTCAAAGGCACCCAATAGCACCAAATGCACCACAAAGAATCTGCGTTGACCTGTTGATCTGACTACCGGATATATACAGATTTCTGTACTGTATGTACAACCATATCTTGCTGTATATACAACTTATTTATTATTTCTGGTACCTAAGGTGGGGCATATGATTTTGATTTTGTCAACATCTGGATCTTGCAGAGGCAGTTTATGCCTATATTTTATCTATGAATTGTAATACTTTTTTGAATAAATATATATTTTATAGAATTTATTTATGTGTTCTCCCATATTGAGCCTACAAAGTCCGATCGATATAGGCGGCACTTGAATATTTTCAGCCCGCAATCTCTTTTTTCATGTATACATGCAGATGTGGCTAAGTGAAGTCAAATCTGTTTTTCTGTAATATTACCTGCCCATAACTACCCTCCTCTTTTTCTTTTTACTTATATGCTACATATAACCCCGGTGATTGTGTTTGCAATTATCCCTTTTGATAGTCTTTATTTTTTTAAGTCCTATTTTTTAAATCTTTTTTATGCCGTGTACCTCCCCGCCCCCCCCCCCCCCCATATTTAGCCATACGCCTATAATATGGGCTGCTGTAAGCCTATAATATGGGCTAGCTGTAACCATTTGATAATATATATTTAAATTGATATAATATAATGCCCCTTAGATTTTTAGATACGTACGTATCACTTTTTCTTTTACACCTGGAAGAGGCTGGAAGAGACCTTCTACCAGCCATGGCACCAGAGGTGTAAGTATGTGCGTGTGCATATAAATGTGTATACAGTGTTTGTTAGGGTTGCACAATTCAGTGCAATCAGTGCCAATACTAAGCATTTGCAGGAGTACTTGTACTCGTGCAAATGCTCTGATACCTGAAACCGATACCACTGCGGTGCGATTTGAGCCCATGCTAAATGCATGGGCTCAAATCGCACTGCAAAGAATTGCATGTGATTTGAACAGGAATGCAGTGCAAACCAAGGCTTGCTCAACAACTTTCACAGAGACTAAATAATCCTCACTGGTCTGGATTATTTTTATAAAAACATATTCTTTCATTTATGCAGGAAAAACGAAAAAACCCAGTAGTGATAGAAAGCTCTATTTGTGTGAAAAAAAGATGAAATAAATTTAATTAGGGTAAAGTGTTGCATGGTCGAGCAATTGCTAGTTAAAGTAGTGCAATACTGAATAGCAAATAATGCCCTGGTCATGAAGGGAGTGAAACCTTCCAGAGGTCGATTGGTTAAAAATTGCTGCTTAGATTTTTAAATGCTCTTTTCTGAAAACTCCAGGACTGAAAAATGCTGCTTAGCTTTTCTTTCTGTGTAATGTTCATGAGGGGCCTGGGGAGTTATAATTTACCATAATAACCCTGTCTATAATGTGCTGGCAGATCTCATTAACAGTTGTAAACTAGATTTGAATTCTGTCTGTCCGAACACAAGGTTGAAGATCTAGAAGCTTGGCTTTATTTTTAGGTATGCGGCTTGAACAGGAACACTTAAAAAATGCAATTTTTTCTAAAATGTCATTGCAAAAGTGGAAATATCTTAAAGAATGAAGTTCCTTTTTTGGTCTACCTGCTTTTTTTGTTGCAATCTCTTTACTGTTTGCACTCATCCATCTAGTACAAAGCTATGTACAGTGATTTGTTGCACTGTTGTTATTTGAATCATATGTTTTTGTTTTTATTTCTTTAAACCCTTTGAAAGCAAGAAAAGTATAAGGTACTGAGCCTAATGTAAAACAAACCTTTTTGACCTTTTGGGGATTCTTCATTCGACGACATTTTCTTATGTCCATTTCCGTTGTATTTACACATCCAGGCTAAAGAGACATTAAACACATTAGAAAAAAATACATCTAATCATCCAAAGCAGTTACACATAATTTTCCATTTGAAAGGTTATGCTTTTAGTTTTTAAACCCAGTACCTTAAACAGCCTATGTATGAGCATGTTACCTTGACAGTTAAAAAGTACACTACAGACAATCTGAAAAATATGGAAAAGTACACAAACTATCTATGAAGTGTTTTTTTGGGATTGTTTTGAAAAATAGGATTTTTGTTCTCACCGTAAAATCCTTTTATCAAGTTCATTGACGGACACAGCTCCATTAATCTTGACTGTAGGGACGTCCCCAAGCAGTGCCATAACGAGTGGTGGGAACAGCAACATAACTTCACCCACAACCAGAGGTGCTCCCTTATGGGGGAGTCAACATCTGAACCAACCGCATCAGAACTTGCGGTCAACATATGCAGCAGAGTGCATTGGAATTCAAAAAGGTAACTTTTTCTTAACCAGAAGAGTGTAAAATTACATTACACGGCGGCCTACAAAACTTTGTGGCCAAAGCAGGCATCAGAAGATGCGCTTATATCAACTTTGTAGAACTTTGTAAAAGTGTGAACGGACGACAAAGTCGCCACCTTACACACCTGAGCGACTGACGCTTGATGTCGGAAGGCCCAAGAGGTCCCAATTGCCCTGGTGGAATGGGCCATGACAGGAAAGGGGGCACCTGCCCCTTCAAGGCGTAAGCCATGACCACGATCTTTCTGATCCAACTGGAAATGGTGGACAACGAGACAGCCAGTCCTTTTTAGGACCAGCTACCGAAACGAACAGAGAATCTGACTTCCGGAAGGGAGCCGTGGCAGACAGATATACCCTTAGAGCCCGGACCATGTCCAGGGAATGAAGGGCCATCTCCTTAGGGTGTGTCGGTTTTGGACACAGAGATGGTAACACATTGTCTTCTTTGAGGTGAAAAGCCTAAACCACCTTCGGCAGAAAAGAAGTCTGCAAACGCAACACCACCTTATCCTTGTGGATAACTAGATAGGGTGACTTGCAAGACAAGGCCACCAGTTCCGAAATCCTCTTGGCAGATGTAATGGCCACTAGAAAGACCACTTTCTGAGAGAGCATTAACAAAGGGATTTCCCTGATGTTCTCAAACGGCGGTTTCTGAAGCGCCAATAACACCAGGTTCAGATTCCACGGAAGTAAGGGTGGACGCTCCGGAGGGGCTACATGCCGGACCCCTTGTACAAAGGTGCTCACTAAAGAGTGAGACACCAGGGGTCGTTGGAAAAAGACAGCCAGGGCTGATATCTGTCCCTTAATGGTGCTTAAGGCCAACTTCTGGTCTACTCCACGCTGTAAGAACAGCAGGACCATGGACACCGAGTAGGTGTGTGGACGCCACCCCATCTCCTCGCGCATGGAGATATAACCCTTCCATGTACGATGGTATATCTTCCGAGAAGAAGATTTTCATGCCCTCAACATAGGGGAAATCACAGAGTCAGACAAAACTCAGTTCCTTAACACCTGGCTTTCAACAGCCATGCCGTTAAAACCAGTGACTGTAAAGCAGGATGGAGTATCGGACGTTGTAACAGAAGGTCTTCTCGTATCGGTAACCGCCAAGCAGCATCCACCACCAGGCGTACCAGGTCAGCTTACCAAGGACGACGAGGCCAATCTGGGGCAATCAGTATCACTGGAATCCCCTAGGCCTCCACTCTGCGGAGCAGACGTGGTAACAGTTTTAGAAAGTTGTAAATCAGACGGTATTGCTCACATGAAGCCACCAATGCGTCTGACGTGTCCGACCAGGGATCTCTTGTCCTGGACAAGAACATCCGCACCTTTTGATTGAGCTGAGAGGTCAGGAGATCCACGTGTGGTGTGCCCCACCACAGGCAAAGAAGCCTTAACACTTTCTGATGCAGTGACCACTCTCCTGGGTCCAGCATCTGTCGCCTTAGATAGTCCGCCTGCCAGTTTACTACTCCCGGGATGTATATGGCCGACAGGGCCGGTACGTGCCGCTCTGCCCACCAAAGGATGTGAGCGACCTCCCGTGCTGCAGCCAAGCTTCTTGTTCCTCCCTGATAGTTGACATATGCCACCGGTGTGGCTTTGTCTGACTGGATCCTGATCGGACGCCCTCGTAGTCTCATCGACCATCTGGAGAGGCATAGTCTGATCACTCGAAGTCCGAGCACACTGATCGGCAACTGGGATTCCTCCCTCAACCAGAGGCCCTGGGTCGATTGTACTGCCAGTACTCCACTCCAGCTGGTCAGGCTGGCTTCTGTTGTGATCACTGTCCAATGAAGCGGTAGGAACGATTTCCCGGACCGAAGGGCTGGATATCTCAGCCACCAGAGAAGAGAGTCCCTGACTAACTGGCTCACCTGAATCTGCTGATCCAGGGATAACTAAGATTTGTCCCATTTTGTCAATATCTCCTTCTCCAAGACTCTGGTGTGAAATTGGGCGTACAGTACTGCCTCGAAGGAGGCCATCACGAGGCCCAAGACTCGCATGCAGAAGCGCAGCGACGACCACCTGCTGTTCATCAACAGCTATACTGTGGCTCTGAGAGTCTGCAGTTTGTCTGGAGAAACACTCTCGCTTCCACGGAGTCCAGCAGTAAGCCTAGGTACTCCAGGCATTGAGTCGGCACAAGTACCGATTTTTTGAGGTTCACCCACTCAAATTTCTGCAGGGTTTGCATTGTGATCGCCACATCCTCCCTTAATTCTGAGGCGAAAGCTGCTCTCAGAGGAAGATTGTCTAGGTAACCCACGATTGCGATCCCGCGTTGTTGAAACATCGCCAAAATTGGAGCCAATACCTTGGTAAAGACTCGGGGTGCTGAAGCCAAGCCAAAGGGGAGAGACACAAACTGGTAGTGGTCTTAACCTACTGCAAATTGCAGAATCCTCTGATGTCTGGGGGATATGGGTATGTGCAGGTACGTGTCCTGGATATCCAGGGATGCCAGGGAGTCCCCTGATGGAGTGCAGTGAGTATGGAGCGAATGATTCCATTCTGAACCTCTGTACTTTCACAAAGCAATTGAGGGATTTTAGGTCCAAGATTGGACGTACCCCTTACTTATTGGGGACTACAAACAGATTGGAATAGAATCCTTGAAACCTTTCCATTTCTGGAACAGGCACTATCATCCCGCGGCTGAGCAGGTCCCTTACAGCCTCAAACGGGGCCTCCCGGCGAGTCAGGAGTAAGGGTATGCTGGAGGGGAAAAATCTGTTTGGTGGCCAAGAGAGGAACTCTATCTTGTAGCCCGATAAAATCAGTTCGCAGACCCATTGGTCAGACAGCCGAGAGGCCAACCAGGCTGCAAACTCCCAAAGGTGACCCCCCCCCCCGAGTGATGGGGCAAACTTTAATGCGGTAGCACTTTTGCTTGATGGCTTGCGAGTCCAAGGACACTTCTGTCCCTCAGTAGTCGCCCTGTCCGACTGGGAGCATTTTGCTGAAGTCCTGGACAGACGAAAAAGCCTATTTTGAGCGAAAAATGAAGGCCCTTGCCTGCGGCGTGGCTCCTTACTCTTCCTGAACTGTGGGAGCAAAGTGCTCTTCCCACCTGTGACATTCTTAATAATGTCATCCATCAAGGCTCCAAATAGGCGCTCACCAAGAAAGGGTAAATCCGTCAAGGCTTTTTTAGATGCCTGGTCCGCAGACCAGCAATTCAGCCAAATCAGGTGCCGCAGCACCACTACTGAAACTGATGCTCTGGAGAGCAAGGGAAGTTTATCCAGGGCTGCGTTACAGACATACTTAAGGCCGTGCACTAACTGGTCTGCTAGTTCCACGCAGACAGGAGAGGAATGCTGCTTCTCCAATTCACGGTGCAATAGTTTTGCTCACTCAGTAAGTGTCTACGATACCAATGCTGTGGCCAGTACCAGTCGTATCGCTGACCCCACTACCATAAACATGGACCAGGCCATTGCCTCGGCCTTTCTGTCTGTAGGGTCCTTAAATGCAGGAGTCCCTTCTACTGGGATCATGGTTACTTTATTTAACCTGGATACTGGGGGGTCCATGACTGGGGGAGCAGACCATTTTTTAAGAAGGCTCTCCTCAAAGGGGTAACGCACTGCCATTCTTTTTGGGACTGAAAAGGTCCATTGCGGGCTTCCCCATTCCTTGTATATGAACTTATCGAAATAAGTCAGATAAGGAAACACCTTAGGTGTACGGATTGGCTTACAGGACCCAAAAGGGACCGCTACCTCAGCAGAGGATCCTGCTGCATCCTGTATTTTCAGGGTATCACACACAGCTGTGATAAGTGCTCCAACTAGTGCTTTGTCTTGCGTGGACCCGAATGCGGAATCATCCTCACTGTCCGATCGGTCCTGGTCAGCGTCCTCTGACACATCGGAGCAGGAGCCGCCAGTCACTGCGGGCCCGAGTCTGAGTCAGAACTCTCCCCGGAGGACGGGGGGCAGGGGCCGCTTTTTACTGCCTTTGCACCCGCACACCGCCTCCACCCTGGCAACAAACATTTCAAGGACCGCCGACAAAGCGTCCAAAGGCACTGCACTGTTTGCAGACGAGCCGGTTGCAATTGCAGGGAGGTCTGGGGAAGAAATATTTTTAATGCAATGCTGACCCACCCTGTCTGCCACCCTTGAGGACTTAGGTGAAGGTGCTCAATGCCACCCTCCTAGCTGCTGCAGACTGAGGGGCCCCCACCACTCGACCGAGCGCTGCGCCATGCTGTTACAGATACCTGTGCCCAGTGTCAGCTCCCAGGTGTCCAGAGCAAAAAAAACGTGCTGTTCTGAGGTACAGGAGCCAGCAATATGGAGAAAAACCTTGCTGAGGTTACAAGAAAATGGCTGCCGGGTGCCTTGTATAGAGAAAGATCACAGGGAAAATGGCCGCCGCTGACCATGTTTCTCACAGAGACTAACAGAAAATGGCAGACGAGCAACTGTACACAGAGAATATACACAGATAATGGTGGCAGTCAGCGCTAAGGCGGCAGCACATACAGAGCCCACAGACACCAGCAGAGAGACAGCCCAGGGACACAGACAGCCAGCGCAGTCCCCAATCGAGGATCAAAGCCCCCTGGAGGGCCCCTGGCTCAGGTACACACACCGCTCAACAGCCCAGTTATGCACCATCCCCCACAGGGGGGGGGACAGGGACAGAAGAAAGGAAGGAGAGGGACTCCCTAATCAACCAAATGCCCAGCTGCTCAATCCCGCCGAGGCAGGAAGAGCTGTACTTACCATCTGAACAAGCTAAAGGCATCCCATCACAGACCCACACCCGAGCAGTACAGGGTGGCTGTGGGCCATGTCACACTGTGACAAAGACATCTGTAGTCCGGTCATATGTGTGCCCCGGAGCATTGCGCTCACCGGCCGCCCCTGGAGCCTGAGGGACATGTCTCGGCCTAGGGTCTGCACACGCTCGATGGCCAGGCTGGGGAGACTACAAGGATCTATATTATCCAGCCTGTCACCCAGCCAGCTGTTGATAGAAGATCACAGGATCCTTAAATCTTGCGCAAAAGGCAAAAATCCAGAAAAAATCCCCCGGCAGAGAGCCTAGGTCCTTCTCCTTCACTAGGCAGAAAAAACTGAGCTGCAGGAAGCAGGCTGAGGGATTATAACCAGAGGGACCGCCCCCTGGGAGGAACCGTACAGTTCTGTTGTTTTTCACATGTATTACATGTTCTGCCTAGTCCTCTCCTGAAGGTGGCGTAATAATCCTACAGATTAATGGAGCTGTGTCCATCAATGAACGAAAGAGAAACATAAAAACATTTCACTCTGTATCTAACTGTCACTAACCTGATGTTTTGCTATCACATAATTCTGAGTCTGGGATCTTACAAGATCCAAGTTTTTCTTCCATCTAATTTGGCACATACATGTAGTGGTCTCCCCGACTTCCAAGGGCCTAATGGTAACCCCTAGAGCAAGGGAGAACTGACATTCCTCCTCAGGGTGCAGGTTACTAGGCATAGTGGGTGTAGTGCAAGCTGGAAACATTGGGCGCCAGTCACTTTTTGTAAAAATGAACAAAGAGAGTTCTATTTCTCTTAACAGGAATGGTGGGGAGAGAGGGTTTAAGGCACAGAACACCCAGAGGCAAATGCAATAGCAATTAAGGCAAACTCCGCAGACAAAAATAGAACTGGGCAGACAGCAATACAGAATGAGGGTCTTTAAGCTGAATGCAGCAATCTGTATCTGGTAGCAACCACTGTCTCCTATGGCAACAACTTCTCTCACATTATCTTACTGCAGATCTTCCAGTTTAACTCACAGTAACCCACTGTAGATCCTTAAGCTCAGCTCCCCGTCTTTTACTAGACTTCTTGGACTCTGGGCTACCTGCTGGATTCCCGAGCTTCACCCACAGCTAACCACTGTACTTTACTTTATCTTCAAGCTTTACTTACAGCTACCCGCCATAATCCTTCAAGCTTTACTCACAGCTACCTGCTGCCTTCCTGGATTAGTCTCCACTGAAGCTTTCCCGCTACTTCACTGTCCCCGGCTAGTGAAGCATCTGCTCTAGTACTCCTTCAGAAATTCATCCCTTCCAAACTTGCCTACTGTAACAGGAGTGGTAGCCCCCTCAGGCCGAGCCTCTAACACATGCGGTTCCACTCCAGGTTTCCAGTTTAACCTTGGCTGCTCCTCATTTGTAGAACCTAGAACTGCTAGATGGGCCTTAGGGGACCTAGCAGCCAGCATGCCTCCTGGATAGGCCTAGCAACCAGGAGCTTCTCAACACACACCCACTCAGGCTGCAGCCTTGGGCGTGAAGAACTCCGATCACCTGACTCCTCCCAAATAAATAGCCTATCCCATCATATACAGCAGTCAAAGAAACTCCTGCTGATTGGCTGAGACAACCCAGTTACCATTACCTGAATTTATGGTAATCCATCATTCTAATACCAAAAGCAACAGTGCCACCTATTGACAGAAGAGAGAGACTACCCTAAACTCAGACTTAGGACCGGGATCAGTGGATCAACCGACAAATTAGCCAGGCTAGTTACTACATAGACCAACTAGATTTATTAGCGGTCGTGTTTAGGACCAGGGTGCTACATATAGTATGTGGTCATTCAGGAAAAAAATTAACTATTTACACCTCTGGTGCAACTCCATTACATTTTAGGCTTCATTCACACACAGGTGTTTAATCACACTGCAAACCCTGGCGGAAAGAATCCATTGGTTCTTGCAGCTGCGATTCCCAGTGAGGATAGCTGCGTCCATCGAGCCCCAACACTGCAATGACAGGCTGTTGGCGGCCACAACTATTTGTGACTGTTCAAACGGCCAGCGATGATTGTAACTGATGTGCGTAAAGTCACAATTGCACGTTATCGCTGGTTGTGCAAACAGCTGTGAACAATGACAGGCTGCAATCCCCACACAGCTGTTAATCCCAGCTGCAGGAATGAGTGAATTCTTGCCACTGGGATTCGAATTGTGGTTAAACATCTATGCAAATGGTGTCGTAAGGCTAGCACTACATGAAAGGAGATGTCGATCTATAGGGGGAGGTTTGCATTGCAGATAATTCACTTACAATAGGTTGGTCTCATTCCCAGATGCATTGTGATTGTCTGGTTTGGGAAACCTGAATGCAATTAACCCAGGGGGATTGTATTAAAAACTAAGCTAAACAGAGATGTATTGTTTATTCAGCAGTTGCTCTTGATAATATGCATGGTAATCATTTATCTGTGTATCTACTAGAGCTGCATCGATTAATCGTCAAGAATCGTTATCGCAATTTTTTCCCCCCGTCGTGATCTTGACAAAAGTGTTTCACGATTTTTGCTATGAAAAGAATTCTGTCTGCTCTTCTGAAGCAACAGCCATCAAAAGAAAGGAAGAATCACAACATTCTTTAGCAGTAGAACTAATGCAGGCCATACATGGTCAAATTTCAAACAAATTTTCTTTTCAAAATCAGAAAGTTTTTTTTTTTTTTTTTAGTGATCTGATGATGCCACCATTGATTTTCGAAATTCCGCCGACCAAGCCTTCAATTTCACCTGATGTTGCTACAGAAAAGAATTTTCCTAGCCGGGAATCTTCTTTTCTTTCCGTAAATTTTCTTTTCTTGCACATGCGCATTTTTTTTCTTATTACATTTCTTGCACGATTCTCCCATCATTGATTAGAAAATCGTTCATTTTTCGAAAAATTTCCAACATGTCCGATTCCTCAAATTTCATTGCCGCACGAAAATCGGCCATTGCTGTAGCCCACTAATGGTGCAAAATTTGTACAAGAATTCTTAGATACGATTTCCGAAACTTACCACTTAAACACTAAACCTTTTTCTGACATTTGTTGGTTTCAAGTTAAAATCCATTTTTTTTTTGCTAGAAAATTAGAACCCACAAACATTATATATATATTTTTTAGTAGAGACCCTACAGAATAAAATGGTGGTTGTTGCAATATTTTATGTCACACTGCATATTTGCGCAGGGGTTTTTCAAATGCAATTTTTTTGGGAAAAAATTACTTTAATGAATTAAGAAAAACAAAAAACTAAATGTAAAGTTAGCCCAATTTTTTTTGTATAATGTGAAAGATTTTACGTCACGAGAATCATGAGCGACTCATGATCATTTTATTCTAAGCAAATAAATTGTGATTTTTATCTATCTATCTATCTATCTATCTATCTATCTATCTATCTATCTATCTATCTATCTATCTATCTATCTATCTATCTATCTCCTCTGATCCCCGCTGAGAAGGTGGATGACAGGTCCGTGTCCACTCCACTGATGCAGAGAGGTCATGGACACAGCCCCGCTGTACTCTATGGAAATGTTCCTCAACTCCAGTCCTCAAGTACTCCCAACATTTTGCACAGGTGATTTGATCAGTTTCATTGCATAAGTAATTACCACAGGCGTTTCATCTGAGGAAAATCCTAAAAACATGGCCTGTTGGGGGTACTTGAGGACTGGAGTTGAGAAACATTGCTCTATGGGGCTGTCGGATGGAAACGAACCGCCTATCCGTCTCTCACTTTAAGAGTGTTGTTACCCCTAGGACAAAGCATGTATTAATCCTCACTTTTTTTAAGTGTACCTTTAAAGTGAAACTCCAGACATATATAAAAGACACAAATTAATGCAGCTAGATATTCATTAATAAATAATGAAACATTTTTTAGGAGCAGCTAGTGTAAGTACCTATATTCCTGAATTTGACTCAGTATCTGCCCCTTGCTATCCCTTATACAGCAACACTCATACTTAGAGAAGGAGGAGGCAAGATTTGGGGACCAATTAGCAAATAGCACTTTGCAGGCATTTCAGGTGTGCTGCCCATTGATTTCAATGGCAGGGGTGGTTTAGGAGCGGTGTATACAACGCTCCCACACAGCCCCAAAGATGCTGCTTGCAGGACTTTTTTTTGGTCCTGTAAGTGCACCGCCCCAGTGTGAAAGCACTCAGGCTTTCACACTGGGGAGGCTTGAGAGACACTTTTCAGAAGCTTTACAGGCGCTATTTTTAGCGCTGAAATGCCTGAAAGCGCCTTCAGTGTGAAAGGGGTCTTAACTATGTGTTGTGAAGAAGAAAAGTTTATGAACTGATGCTCTTAAGGTGAAATAGATGTGTTGTCTCCAAAATGGAAAATAGTTTGTGGAAGCTGCTGCATGGCATAAATACTTCTGTGCAGATATGTAGGTGCAGGTACGTAAAAAAATAAAATAAAAACTACCATAATGAGTAAGTACAAGGTATATGTATGCAGTTTTTTTTTTTTAAATGGATAAAGTAGTGTTAGACTTATGTCTGAAGGGGAGCCACAGGGAGACTTAACTCTGTAGATAGATCCTACCCCTTAGGGCTGTTTATCTGCACCCATACGGATGTCGGACTGGGTGCAGCAACTGTATCCATGCAACCACTGCATCCCAATTGACATGAATGGGACTGCCTGCACAGGGATGCACGAAACACCTGTGCATTCCCATGTGCATAAAACATGGCCCGTATATGAGCCTACGCCCCATGTGAACAGGGCCTTAGTAGGAATTAACAGGAATTTTGTTAGTTGTGTTTATGTGTGCTAATAATGATTTGAGTGTATTTTTTGTGAAAATAGTGATTTAGTAAACATTTGGGCAATTATTATGGGGATTGTACTGGCCCCTTGACATTTTTTTACTGCACCTCATATCAGACAGGCTATATTCGGTCCTGGGTAAAAATGAGAAAATGTACCATTTAAAAAAATAAATAAATAAATATATATATATATATATATATATATATATATATATATATATATATATATATATATATATATAGTAATTTTGTAATTGATGGCTGCCCCAAAAAAGTTGGGCAGGGCAACAAAAATTTGGCAAAGTAAGCGGTACTAAGAAGGAAGAGCTGGAAGAGCGTTTTGCAACTAATTAAGTTAATTGGCAACATACCATCAGCATGATTGGGTAAAAAAAAGGAATCTTAGAGAATCAGAGTGTCTCAGAAGTAAAGATCGGCAGAGGTTCACTAATCTTTGAAAAGCTGTGAATAAAAATGGTGGAACAAGTTCAAAATAATGTTCCTCAATGTAAAATTGTAAATACTTTAAATATATCATCATCTGCAGTACGTAATATTATCAAAAGATTTCTCTGCGCATGTGCGCAAGGCTGAAATGCAATATTGGATGCTCGTGACCTTTGGGCTCTCAAACGGTACTGTATTAAAAACAGACATGATTCTTTGATGGATATCACTGCATGGGCTCAGGAATACTTCCAAACTTCATTGTTTGTGAACTGTGAACTGGGCCTTTTCTACTTTTAGCCATAGAGGCTGGGAGCCCGGTTGGCTCCGCAAATGACACTTTAATAGTTTTGCATTCTTTGGTTGTTTTCTCTTTTCCTTTTGTTTTCTTTTTTCTTCAGAACAACACGAGACATTGACTGTCTACCTGATCTTATGGAGTTGCCTTTGCAACCTTCCACCAGATTTGTCACTCACGGACTATATAGAGGGGTCTCAGGTACCACTGTAACCAGGATAACCTTATTTGTTGATTTAAGGTCAAGTGTATTTACCTGCTCTAGTCACCACACGCAGGGGCATAACTATAGGGGGTGCGGCAGTTGCGACCGCAACTGGGCCCTGTGATGCAGGGGGCCCATGCAGCCCCCTCTACATATGGCTGGCAGCAGCATAGGCAGCTAGGGGTACCAGTGCACCATGCACATGGGTGGCTGGAGGTGGAGGGTGACTAGCAAAGCTCCATGCTCGACTATCGCACTGGCTGCTCTTTAGTTGTGCATTCCCCGCATGACCTGTGTCCTCGGCCGGCTCCTCAGTGTACCCCTTTCCTGCTCCATGCATTGCCGCTCAGTCCGATGTCTGTTCTCCCCAGCCAGAGTCCCGCCCCCCCCCCGAGTCCGGGCCAAAATGCACTGCATACTTCTCCCGGGTAAACAAACTTTAAGCACACAGATGCAGTGCAGCCCTATGAGAGCTGGCTCCCCGGAGGACACTGCAGGCTTGTCTGCCAGCCCCCCTCCTCCCCCGTCATATACAGATGATTAAAGGTCTTTCTGGGAGATATGCCGATTGCCCGTCCAGCACACTGGATGGAGCCCAGGCCAACATGGATGAGTGAGCGGCCTGCAGCTTGGTCATGGGGAGTGAGAGGACCTCATCCCCCACACACCATTACATACCCCCTCCATCTCCCCCTGGGGACGGGGACCCCTTCTCACGTGGGGACAGGGACCCCCACCTCCCCTGGGGACAGGGACCCCTTCTCACCGGGGGGCAGTAACTTCATATTCCCTGGAGAAAAGGACCTCATCTCTTCTGGGGACGGGGACCCCATCCTGCCTAGGGACAGTCCCCCAATGGGGCACCTAAAAATAATAAAAAATAATAATAATAAAAAAAAACTACTGCTACCAGTGGTGGAACTACAGGGCTCACAAAGGTCATACCTAGACCACGCCCTGGAGTTCCATGACTCGGAGGGAAGGGCCCTGGCGGTTCAGGGGGGCCCTTCATGGTTTCTTGCATCGGGGCCCTGAAGGTTCTAGTTACGCCACTGACCACACGCTAATATCCATAGTGACTATACATATAATTTTAGCACACACAAATGTCTGCAACTATTAAGCTATTATCATGGAACGTCAGGGGACTAAGTAATCCTGTGAAAAGAATAGCAGTTTTGAGTCACCTTAAGGCTATGGGGCGGGAATTGTATGTCTGCAGGAGACCCACTTTGCTCCAGGCACTATGCCTAGTCTTAGCCCTAAGGTTTATACTGCCCAATTTCACTCTACGTATTCCGTGTACGCCAGGGGAATGAGTGTTCTGATTCGTCCAGACACCCACTTTAACTGCTCCCAACAGATCATTTATCCAGGAGGGAGGTACATTTTTTTGCTATGTACAGTGGCTCATATGATATGCATTATAGCTAACATATATATTCCACCTCTCAGCAGAAGTCCTTAGCTGTCTAGTCAGGTTTATGGCACGGTTCCCCAATGTGCCCCTGATAGCAGTGGGAGATATTAATAATTATCTGAATCATAATTGGGATAAAGTGCCTATACCCACTACCATATATATCCGCTCTGGGGGCAACACTACCTTTGCGGATCTGCTTACAGAACTTGGCCTGACCGATGTGTGGAGAAGAAATCATCCTCAAAATAGACAATACTCATGCTGCTCCACAGCTCACGGGAGTTTGTCTAGGTATAACCTGGGACTAGGAAATAACGCTTTACTCCCAATGGTTGCAAATTCTGGATACTGGGATGGCATGTATCTGACCATTCCTCCTTCTGGGTTGAGATTACATTACCCACTAGTATTAAACCTAAAGGATGAAAACTTAACCCTTTCTGGTTTTCACTATTCACATCACCTGACCTAATAAGGGAAAGACTTACATTTTTTCTACAGGACAACTTAGACTCAGCCCCGCTGGGAACTGTCTGGTTTCCCGCAAAGGCCTTCTTACGAGGCCAGTTCATAACAGCAATTAATGGTATAAAAACAAACACTAAAGCCTGGGAAAGGGAAGCATGCAGGGTACTTAGAGAGTTGGATGATACCTATATTAACAACCCCACAGAGGAAACAAAAAAAGCCTGGTTGGGGGCACAATCCATGTCCAGCCAGCTTGCACTCCAACTGTCCGAAGATTTTTTCTGCATAAGACACATTTTGAGGGGGGGGGGGGCGGGGGGAATCCACCGGGCATATGTTGGCATTGCTGGCACGGGCCCAGGGCTCCACACCTATGGTTTCTTCCTTGTGTGGTACCCAAGGGATAAGCCATTCAGACACCTCTACAATACTTCAAATCTTTTGCTCATTTTATGCGGACTTATACACCTCCAAAGTACATCCTATCGAAAATGATATAGCAGACTTCCTTTGAAAATGTGAGCTCCCTCATCTTTCTACCTCAGATGCAGCCATGTTAGACGTCCCAATAAAAGCGGACGAACTAGCTCTTGCATTGGAACAAACCCATAATAATAAGTCCCCAGGGGCCGATGGTCTTCCATCTGAGGTGTACAAGAGATACGCTGCCACATTACTGCCCACACTTTTGAAGGTGTTTAACAAAGCACTAGATGTTGGAACACTACCAGATTCCATGAAGGAAAGCGGTTATAATCATACTATTGAAACTGGGCAAAGTAGCTACATCTCCTGACTCTTATAGACCCATTTCCCTGCTTACAACCAATGTTAAATTGCTGGCAAGAGTGCTAGCAATGAGGCTATCCCAAGTGATACAAAAGTTGGTCCATAGGGACCAGGCAGAATTTATACCCACGAGATCCACGGGCCAAAATATAAGACGTCTCTTTCTAAATATCAAATTCCAGTGGAGAATCCCGGTAACCAGGCCAGTCTTTCACTGGATGCAGCTAAGGCCTTCGACAGTGTCGAATGGCCTTACCTGTGGAAGGTCTTGGCCCTTGTACACACGGTCGGAGATTCCGACAACCAAATCCGTCGGAGTAATTACGACGGATTCATTCTGGAAGAGGTCCAGAAGTGATGTTGCATACACACTGTCATGGTCGTCTCCGGAATCCAGTGGCTCATGAAAGGCCTACCCACGGAATCCCCTCATTGAGTGTTAACAGGTATCCATGGGCGCGCCTTGGCGCGAACGGACGCACGCGGGTGCGAGTAGGTACAAACGGGCGGGTGCGCGATGTTGTGAACGAGCGCACGCGGGTGCGCGATGATACGAACGGGCGCACGCGGGTGCGCGGGGTCACGAACGGCTGCACGGTTTCACGTGGGCGCGCGCAGGCACGCCGTGCGACTATTCTTGGCGCCCAAAGGGCTTCTTAAGGAATCCGTTTCAGTGCCTCGGTGCTGTCCAGTCTACAGCATTCCAGTTACTCTGCCTCCTGCTTACCTGATTGTTCCTGTTCCTTGCTACCCGGCCTGTTCCCGACGACGCCTGTTTGCTGCCAGCCTTTGACCCTCGGACCGTTTGACCACGCCTCTGCCTTCTCCTGTGTACCGTTGCTGTCCGCCTGTTACCGACCCGGCTTGTACCTTGACCTCGCTTCTTCTGCCAGCTGTTCCAGTCTGACCACCTGTGCCTGCTGTTGTCTGCTGTCAGCTCCAGGGCCGGTTCTACTCTTCACCAGCTCGGCACTTGTGCCCTCTGAACTCTAGAATTCCTGTCCCCACTTCCAGGGATTCTCGAGCAGAGGCTTACGAGAGGCCACTCCCTGCATTCCGGGCTTCCTCCACCAGGTACGTGACACACACGGTCGGACTAAGTTGTCGGAAAATCCGATTGTACATAACGTGATGATGTTATTTCGTTACGACGGGACTACGTTCAGGCTAGTAGCCAATAGCTTTGGTCTAGGAATTTGATCTGAGCATGCATGGCACTTTGTCCGTCGGAGTAGGCTACACATGATCGGAGTATGTCCGATAGGAGCATTTTGTTGGAAAATTTTACCGGCAAGTTGGAAAACTTGGTCCGTCGGATATTCCGACGGAAACAGTCGGATGCAGACCACACACAGTCGGAATATCCGACAAAACGGTCCGATAGGAAACATTCCGTCGGAATCTTCGACCGTGTGTACAAGGGCTTAGAGTGTAAGGGGTCTGGGCAACACATTTATCAGATGGGTTAAACTATTATATGCTCAACCATCAGCCAGAATTAGAGTCAATGTGGAGATATCTGAGCCATTTCTACTGTTCAGGGGCACCAGGCAGGGGTGTCCATTGTCACCCCTGCTATTTGCCCTAGCACTGGAACCACTGGCGGCAAGACTAAGAGGGGATAGTGGGATTGTAGGATTCAGAAGGCCCACGGGAACAGATGTGGTATCATTGTATGCTGATGATACCCAACTATACTTAGGTGATACTCAAACATCTCTGACTGCAACTATGAACCTAATTAAAACAATCGTCACACTGTCTGGCTTTTCCATAAATTGAAATAAGTCGGTGCTAATGCCCTTAGACCCACTAACGGTACCCCTGCCTGACTGCACATCCATGATTCAAATAGTGTCCTCTTATTGCTATTTTAGTGTACAGGTATCCCCGGATGTCTCTCAATATATCCCCCTCAACCTCATCCGCCTATTAACTAAATTTAGAGAAAAATGCAAGGCATGGTGCAAATTACCACTATCTGTAGTGGAAGGGCTAATCTTATAAAGATGGTATGGGAACTACAACTTCTATACATTTGCCATAACTCCCCGATATGGATACCTAAGCGCTGGTTTGATAAGATAGACTCCCAGTTCAGGGAACTAATATGGTGTAAAAAGATAGCAAGACTCAGCCTAACTACCTTACAATACAAAAAAGGAGGACTGGCAGTCCCACACGCTAGGACATATTTTCTCGCCTCCCAGCTACAACAACTGGGAGGCTGGGGATTAGAAGACCCACTAGACCCAATATGCAAAATACTAGGTATCTCTGCAGATGACTCTACAGCACTTCCTAACCTAGAGGCAGGACATACGCACCTAGACAGGGGTACCCCAACCATAAACTTACTGAACACACTTTGGCCATATGTTAAACGACTACTAGAAGTGAGAGGTTTTCTTGCTCTCACTTCCATATGGAGACACAAGCTATTAAAGCTTTAGGGGTTCAGCAACTGGAAAGCGAAGGGCATACGATTTTTGTCACAATTGTACAGCGGTCATGTTCTCAAATGACTTCTTCAAATACCTACAACTGAGGCATGCATTACATATGCAGTCCAGAATTACACCGCTCCACTGACTGATCATGCCATTGTACAATTGATCCTAATGGAGAGCAAAAAAAAGGGTATGATTTCTAGAGGATGTGGTATTATTCTCAATGTACTTCAGGATTCAGCCAAATTACCATGCAGGCGAAAATGGGAGGGAGATCTGGGACCGATGGAGAGGAGAGACATCTTTGCCTCGCCTCTGCCCCCTTGGTCTCAGTGTCGGCCTCCCAAAAACTGTAACACCTCTATTTATTACACAGAGTCTACCGAACACCTGTCAAACTCCATAGTTGGGGCCTTCATGATACACCCTTGTGTAAATGCATGAGGGATCATGGCAACTTCCTACACATGTTTTGAAAGTGCCCAAAACTTGTCCAGTACTGGAATGGGATTCTTGAAATTATCTCTCAGGTATTTACTGTCATCATTCTAAAAACTCTGGTAGTGTGCCTGCTGGGTGCCTTGGAGGAGGAGACGTTGACTCCAACTGCCCACACGGCAATAATCTGATTACTTTATGTTGCCTGAAAATTAATAGCGCAACTATGGATTACCTCCAGGGTCCCCACCAGGCAACAATGGATAGACCAAGTAAACAAGATGTTAATAAGGGAAAAACTGGCCTACCAACACAGAAATGCACCCCGCAAATTTTACACAATGTGGCAGGAATGGTTGGATATTCCAGGACTAGCACCCCATCAGCTGATTAATTATAGATTATTACAGGGATAAGAATTAGTTATAACGAAACACCGGGCCTAAAGAATAATTACTCTACGATTGTACAATGATGAGGATAGCGATAGGTGAGGCAACCTGGAAAACTGTACTAAACCCACAGGGCTCAGGGAACATACCCAATCCTTTATACCATATAAGCTACTTGTTCTGAACGTTTTTTTTTTTGTTTTTCTCGTTTGTTCTTTTTCTGTTTTTTGCTTCACACAGCCACTAGAAATGTGTAAATCTACCGTACTATAGTCCCTTGTGGACTACTGTTACATGTATGTCAGATACCGATTGCTTTGTTATGTTATGACATTATTTGATTGTTTGTGGCATGTGACAATGTAATCTCAAATAAAACCTTTTCTGATTTAAAGAAAAAAATAACTAGCAATGTTGAGGCGATGATCAAGATGAGTAGGACAATGTGGGGGAAATGATTTTGATTTCAAATTGTGAGCATTACAGGTGAAATGTCAGCTCAGATGGAAGTTTTTGTTCTGGAAATATAATTTTGATCTTGAATGTAATAACATGGAGGGCATCCTAATAGCAAGGGGAGGGTGTTGTATCTAATTAAAAGAATGCGCTTGTAATTGTACAAGGTTTGATAAAGATATTGAGGCATAATAAAGTATATTTGATGAATAATGTATTAATTAGGATTGGACATATTTTAAGTCTATGTCAGGAAAGGTTCCGCCTGCTGTTGGCGCAGTCAGATCTGGCTTGCAGTACTGATGTCCACCTGCGGGTGTCTCCTGGCAGTGTGGAACTGTCAGGGGAGCTTTCACCTGCTGGTGGCACTATCTGTTCCTTGGGTCGCAGTACTGGCGTTCACCAGTGGGTGGTTCCTGGCAGTGTGGAGCCAACATCATCTCCTGCAATCAGGCGTCACCTGAGCCTGAATGCAGGAGATGTGTATAAATACCCAGCAACACACACAGTTGCCTTGGTATCTTCCTTGCGCCCTGACCTGAACCTGTGAGCTCTGTTCCTGATCCTGTCTCCGTACCTAAACCTGTCCCTCCTGTTAACCTGTTACCTTTACCCTTGCTCTGCAGCCTTGTCCATCCATCCTCTCCCTGTCTTGTTTGCTCCCTGTCCCCAGCTGCTGATCTCCCGTTTATGACCCTGGCCTGGCTACGTTTATGATTCCAGTATTTCCCATTATTATATATACCTGTCTGATTATTGTTATTTGTGGGTCTCTGTCTGTGAATTGGTTTGTTGTGCACTGTATTATATTGGAGGTTTATATTTTTGACTTATCTTAACCACTTAGAAACCGGCCCATAGCCAAATGATGGATATACAGGGCGGTTGCTTAACTCTGGGAGGACGTACAGTGACGTCCTCCCAGAATCCCGCTCTCTCCCTGGGGGGCACACCCAAGGACATCCTCTGGACCCGGCGCATCACGGATCACGTTAAATGGCTGCTGATCACGACCGTTTACCACGTCATTTGACAGAGTGATCACATGTAAACAAACCAGGGTGATTTCCGGTTCCTCCCTCCCCTCTCCATCCAGTATGAGTGGAGAGGAGAGAGATCGGTGGCAGCAGCGCTGTGGGCTGCATGTGTAGTGCCCACAGTGCTGCTCAGTGACAGATCCATCCATCCACAGCCATCCATACCCATTCATACTCTGCATACCCATCCATCCATCCATGCTCACCCATCCATGCTCAGCATACCCATCCATACTCAGCATACTCATCCATCCATCCATCCATGCTCACCCATCCATACTCAGCATACTCATCCATCCATGCTCAGCATACCCATCCATGCTCAGCATACCCATCCATACTCGGCATACTCATCCATCTATCCTCATCCATACTCAGCATACTCATCCATCCATCCATGCTCAGCCATCCATCCATCCTCAGCAATACTCATCCATCCATAATCAGCCATCCCATCCACCCCCATCCATAATTAGCCATACCCATCCATACCCAGCCATACTCAACCGTACCCAGCCATACTCAGCCGTACCCAGCCGTACACAGCAAAACCCAGCCATACTCAGTCATACCCAGCCATACACAGTCGTACCCAGCCATACCCAGCCATTCCATCTATACCCAGCCATCCCATCTATACCCAGCCATCCCATCTATACCCAGCCATACTCAGCCATACCCATCCATACTCATTTATGCTCAGCCATCCCCATCCACGGCTCATCCATCCCCATTCATGCCCATCCATGCCACATCAGTTATCATCCATGCCACTACAGTGCCTCACAAAAGTGTAATAGGTAGTCAAATTAGATTTGAAACGTATGTCTCTAGAGCACCTGATGGTGCTCCCTACATGTTGGGCCTCTCTATGTGAGGTGTAATTTTTGCTATGTACATGCTATGTTTTAGAAATATTGTGTAAATGGACAACATGTAAAAAAAATGCGTTTTCATTTTCTTTACACATTTTCCAAAAACTTGTAGAAAAAAATGACATGTTCAAAAGACTCGATATTCCTTATAGATTATACATTGGGTTGTTTTCTTTCCAAAATGGGGTCATTTTTAGGGCGTTTTCATTGTCCTGGTTCTCTAGGTCCTTTAAAAGTGTAAGAGGTAGTCAAGAAATTATATGTGTAATTTATGCTCCAAGAACGCCTAATGGCGCTCCCTGCATGTTGGGCCTCTGTATGTGGCCACGCTGTGTAAAAGTCTCACACATGTGGTATCGTCATACTTGAGAGGAGTAGTAGAATGTATGTTGTGGTGTAATTTGTGCTATGCATATGCTGTGTGTGAGAAATAATCTAATAATATTTTGTGATTTCAATTTTGTGAAAAAAAAAATCTTGATTTTGCAAAGAATTGTAGGAAAAAATTACAACTTCATAAAACTCACCATGCCTCTTACTTAATACCTTGGAATGGCTACTTTCCAAAAATGGGTCATTTGGGGGGTATTTGTACTTTCCTGGCTTGTTGGGGTCTCAAGAAATTAGACCGTCAGTACTTCAGGTGTGATCAATTTTCAGAGATTGGCACCATAGCTTGTGGATTCTATAACTTTCCCAAAGACCAAATAATATACACCAATTTGGGTTATTTTTACCAAAGATATGTAGCGGTATAAATTTTGGCAAAATATATGAAGAAAAATAACTAATTTGCAAAATTTTATAACAGAAATGAAGAAAAATGCATTTTTTTTTACAGAATTTTCTGTCTTTTTTTTCTTTAATAATGCAAAAAATAAAAAAACCCAGTGGTGATTAAATACCACCAAAAGAAAGCTCTATTTGTGTGAAAAAAGGACAAAAATTTCATATAGGTACAGTGTTGCATGACTCAGTAATTGTCATTCAAAATGTGAGAGCACCAAAAGCTCAAAATTGGTCTTGTTAGGAAGAGGCTTTAAGTGCCCAGTGGTCAAGTGGTTAATAAATCACAATATTTTCACTTTACATGCGTTTGGTTTCCTCTTTGGTTTTGCTGTCCACGTAGTTCTGGTCACACCTGATACATGACAGTATACCAAGGCCATCCCTGACCAGAAGTCGCTGCACAGAGGAACCATCTTGGTTCTGTTTACTTTGCTGAGATTAAATCTGATGTGACTGTTTATTATGCTCTGCTGGCATCAGAGAGTGGTGAATATCTCTGCCAGACAGTGAAAGAGTGGACCAGTGACCCGCTGCTAGAGATCATTCATTTGGCTCACTACCTGGTTGATCAGGACTGTAAGCTGTTTGGGGATGTGCAGCCTTTAATTCAGATATGTACTGAGCTGGCCCTGTCCTGTGTTCCAAAGGGCCGTGATGATTTTTCTCCCCCCCTTCAGTGCTGATCAGGTGGAGTCTCTAGCGTGGTTTTTAGAGGATGACTTGTCTTCAACAAGTGCTATTAGAATGTATTATTAGACAAGCAGCATGTGAACCGTTTTTTGTCCAACCAGTGCTCCAAGCTTGGTCTGATATATTGCAATCAGCCTCAGCCAGCCCACAACAAACCACTTCTGCTACCAGACACCTGACTACCCAAATGTCCCCCATCACACATGACAACCTCAGTCTCAGCCCAGTACACTCTGCTTCCCACCAAATACCAATACCCTGTTTCTACTCCCTGCACCTATCCTGCCTATAATCCACCTGCCTCTTCTCTGCTGCCTACAAAAACCCCACAAAATCTTCCCCTAGCTACTGTTCCCTCTTCCCTGCCATATTTCAACCCTCCTCTCCAGTCTGCTTCACCCCTTACCTACAGTCCTGCAGCTACCTACAGAACTTCAGTAGCTAAGCCAAAGAAGAAATGGAAGTTCTTTCCAACTCATAGGATCCTGCCAGTAACCCAACCTGCCTCCACACCAGCCAATCTGCTCCAGCCTGCTTCCGCACCGACCGACCTGCTCCAATCTACCTCCATGACTACCAATGGAGCCAAGTTGGCCTCTGATGATACTGAACCTAACCCTGACAACTTTCTGCCTGCTGTCCAGCCTAAAGTTCCGGTGCCCATGTTCTAGCCTGAAGCTCCAGTGCCCGTGTTCCGGTCTGAAGTTCTGGTGCCCATGTTCCAGTCTGAAGTTCTGGTGCCGTGTTCTGGTCTGAAGTTCCGTGCCCGTGTTCCGGTCTGAAGTTCCAGTGTCTGTTTCCGGCCTGAAGTTCTGGTGCCCATATCCCAGCCTGTGGAGCCGGTGCCCGTTACCCAGCATGTGAAGCCGGTGCCCGTTACCCAGCCTGCGGGGCCGGTGCCCGCTACCCAGTCTGCTGAACTGGTGTCCGTCACTCGGTCTGTTAAGCCAGTACCCATCATCTGACTTGGTGAGTTGGTGCCCGTCACCCAGCTTGCTGAGCCGGTGCTGTTAACCAGCCTACTGGGCCGGTGCCCATTACCCAGCTTGTTGGGCTGGTGCCCATTATCCAGCCTGCTGATACGGTGCTCGCTGCCCAGCCAGATGACCTGGAGCCTGCTACCCAGTCAGACGTCCCAGAACCTGTTGCCCAGCCAGATGACCCAGAGCCCGCTGCCCAGCAAGATGACCCGGAGCCTGCTGCCCAGCCAGATGACCCAGAGCCTGCTGCCCAGCCAAATGATTTGGAGCCTGCTGCCCAGCCAGATGACATGGAGCCTGCTGCCCAGCAAGATGACTCAGAGCCTGCCATCCAGCTGGATGTGCCTCTGTCTGCCGCCCAGCCTGATGTGCCTCTGTCCGCCGCCCAGCCTGATGTGCCTCTGTCCGCCGCCCAGCCTGATGTGCCTCTGTCCGCCGCCCAGCCTGATGTGCCTCTGTCCGCCGCCCAGCCTGATGTGCCTCTGTCTGCCGCCCAGCCTGATGTGCCTCTGTCCACCACCCAGCCTGATGTGCCTCTGTCCGCCGCTCAGACTGATGTGCCTCTGTCCGCCATCCAGCCTGATGTGCCACTGTCCCCCATCCAGCCTGATGTGCCTCTGTCCGCCACCCAGCCTGATGCGCCGCTGTCTGCTGCCCAGCCTGATGTGCCCGTGCCTGCTGCCCAGCTCAATGTGCCTGTGCTCGCTGCCAAGCTTGATTCCATGGACTTTTCCCAGCAGTAGCTAGTTGGACAGTCCAGAGGCCACTCTTTCGAGGAGGGTACTGACAGGAAAGGTTCTGCCTGCTGGTGGCGCTTTCAGACATCTGGCTTGCAGTACTGATGTCCACAAGTGGGTGTCTCCTTGCAGCCTGGAACTGTCAGGGGTGCTTTCACCTGCTGGTGGCACTATCTGTTCCTTGGGTCACAGTACTGGCGTCCACCAGTGGGTGGTTCCCGGTAGTGTGGAACCGACATCATCTCCTGCGATCAGGCGTCACCTGAGCCTGAGTGCAGGAGATGAGTATAAATACCAGGCAACACACACACAGTTGCCTCAGTATCTTCTTTGTGCCCTGACCTGAACCTGTGAGCTCTGTACCTGATCTTGCCTCTGTACCTGAACGATGCGCCATGTACCTAAGTGCATTATTACAAGCAAATATTAATAGCAAAGTAGCTGTAAACCCTCACAAGAGGAAGTAAAAACATAGGCTCGTCTGTAATCTGATGTTGTAGTGGGATCCTGGGGCTCCAGGTGTCCAAGAAAGAATCCACTGGGCTTCAATGTGGCCAGAGAGTCACCGGCACGTCCTGTGGCCACTAGGAAGGCGTTCGGAACCAGCGTGTAACGCATGGAAATAAGGTCAGGGGCATCTGGACTATTTCTGGGATCACTGTTGCATTTCGATGGGATGGGCAGACAGGCTACAGGTCTGTAGAAGGAGCTGAGCTCCGAGCGCGTAGCCTGTCTGCCCATCGCATCAAACTGTAACAGTGATCCCGGAAGCAACCCAGCTGCCTGTGATGTCATTTCCATGCGTTTCATGCTGGTTCCAGGCGCCTTCCTGGTGGCCACAGGACATGTTGGTGACACTCCGGCCACATTGGAGCCCATTGGATTCTTTATTGGACACCTGGAGCCCCGGGATCCCACTACATCAGATTACATATGAGCCTATGTTTTTACTTCCTCTTGTGAGTGTTTACAGCTACTTTGTCATTAAAATTTGCTTGTAATAATGCACTGAGGTGGCGCTTCCTGTGCTCTCCTGTCTTTTCTGTATACAGAGTTAGCGCTCTCTGAGGACAGCAGCTGCCTTATCATACCACCATCCAGTCCTCTGGACTGACGAATCACCCACAGATTGTATGTTATTGATCCATCTTTATGTTCAGTCACTACGTTATTTGCTCTAACAGAAAATTGTTACCATTGTTTCATTTGGCTTAGTTGTTCATGATCAGATACAAGCTTTGTTTACCACTACCTAGGGCCGGACTGGCCTACTGAGATAGCGGGAAATTTCCTGGTAAGCTGGCTTCCCTGGGGCCACTGTCAGCTAGGAGCTGTGAACAGGCGGCGGGGCTGGCTGAGGAAATAAATTCTAGCAGCGGAGGACCGGAGAAGCATGTGGCTATCGTGCGGCAGGCGGGTCTTTGGTGTGGATAATGCAGGTGGGAGGGAGCATGGAGACTTACTGTGTGTTCACTGGGCTAACCAATAGCGCTGCTTAGGAGAATACAAGGGAGGACCTGCTCCTCCTCCCGTCCATCCACAGCCAATCAGCAGGCAGTGTAGCCCTCCCCCTGCTCACCTTTGATTGTAAGTGCTGGAGCCGGGCTGAATGGGGACACCAGGAGGGAGATAAAAGGAGGTATGACTACAACAATACAAGTTCTGCAAGACACAGAACTCTGGCTGAATGGAAAAAACAGGATCGTCGGGAGCACAGTGACATGTTGCTGGCCGGCTGCAGCGTCTTCCAGATATCTATGTGATCAGGCAGTGTACAGGTTACCAATCAGCCTCTCCTCCCTCTTGTCTCAGTGGTTACTTTTTTTTATATCTGCCAACCCTGACCTGCACATTGTCTGATCACACTGATAAGATCTCTGGAAGACACTGCAGCAGCTTTCTATGAGACCAGGGACACATGGCTGTTAACCATTTCAGCTTATAATCAGCTATTTAGCCAGAGCTCCCTCTGTGTGTGCTGCACAGTTTGTTTGATAGGAGTTTTTTTGTTGTTGGAGGATTTACAGCTGGATCAGGCTAAAAGCTTCACAGACCCATTAACTGGTTACTGTCCTACACTAATCTTGAGCAGTTCAGTGTTTGCAGTGTTTGCAAGAAAATTAGTATTTTGGAAATTGGATGTGAATGCTTTCTTCTGTCACTTGGTTGTACTTTTCAAAGGAAAATGACTGACTTGATCTTGCAGAGATGGTTTAAATAGAGTGGAACAACCCTGCAATACTATATACCTGTACACTGAGTTCAGCTTTAACCACTTGGCACCCACACTACGTCATATGACGTCATGGGCTTTGTGGCGGTATATCTGAATGATGCCTGAGGCCACAGACATCATTCAGATATCGGCGTTTTCAGCCGGCGATTCCCTGCACCATAAGAATGATCATAGCAGCTGTTCCGCCGCTTGATTGTTCTTACGGGCGGCGGGAGGGGATGCCCCCCCTCCCGCCGCCCTCCGGTGCTTGTAACAACTCACCGCTTCCATCGGTGAGTCGGTCACAGGATCTGCCGGCCCCCGGATGATTCCATAGAGATTTCAGGTGGACCAGATCGTCCCCGGAGTCTCTATGATCGTTCGGAGGCTGGGCGCGATGTTATGACTTCACGCCCGGCCTCTGCATTCAAATTAATGGCGCCATTTTGGCTGGGAAGCCAGGATCGTTTTTTTTTTTTATTTATTTTAGGCTTCCCAGCCTAGAGGTGAGATATGGGGTCTTATTGACCCCATATCTCACTGTAAATAGGTCCGATTGTGCCACATTCCTATTACAAGGAATGTTTACATTCCTTGTAATAGGAATAGAAGTAATCAAATGTATTTTATTTTTTTTAAAGTGTCAAACTAAAAAAATTAATATAAAATTAACAATAATTTTTTTTTAAAGCGCCCCTGTCCCCGTGAGCTTGCACGCAGAAGCGAACGCATACGCAAGTCCCGCCCACATATGAAAACGGTGTTCAAACCACACATGTAAAGTATCGCCGCGAACGTTAGAGCGAGAGCAATAATTCTAGCCCTAGACCTCCTCTGTAACCCAAAACTTGTAACCAGTAAAAAAATTTAAAGCGTCGCCTATGGGGATTTTTAAATACCAACGATTGGTGCCATTCCACGAGCGCGTGCAATTTTGAAGCATGACATGTTGGGTATCTATTTACTCGGCGTATCTTCCTCTTTCACATTATGCAAAAAATTGGGCTAACTTTACAGTTTTTTTTTTTTATTTAAAGCATGAAACTGTTTTTTTTCTGAAAAAAACGCCTTTCGAAAAATTGCTGCGCAAATACCGTGTGAGATAAAAAGTTGCAATGACCGCCATTGTCTAAAAAAACATATATAATGTTTGGGGGTTCTATGTAATTTTCTAGCAAAAAAAATATGAATTTTACATGTAGGAGAGAAATGTCAGAATTGGCCTGGATGCGAAGTGGTTAAATGCAGTCTCTGACCATCTCCTGTGCCATGTCTGCAGTCTCTGATCATCTCCTATACTATGTCTGCAGTCTGATCATCTCCTGTAATATGGCTGCAGTCTCTGACCATCTCCTGTAATATGGCTGCAGTCTCTCACCATCTCCCGTGCCATGTCTGCAGTCTCTGGCCATTTCCCGTGCCATGTGCTTACAACCCACTCTACGCCACTGGGGCTGCTATGAAATTATTTCCAGGGCTGGTTTTTATGCCCAGTCCGGCCCTGCCACTACCCCACAGAAAAAGTCTAAAGTTTTCAGAAATTATATTTTCATTTTACATATGGTCGTGATATACATGTTTAAAAAATGTGATGATATCTGAAAACTATCTCAAATATTTCTCATCCGACAGTTTTATATGTGTACAAATTGTTTTACAGAAATAGGACATGTTCTATGACATGACCACAAGAGGGCAATCATCCACTGGAATGTAATGTAAAAAATATATGTAATGTAAAAAAATAAAAATAAAATAATAATATGTATATATATATATATATATATATATATATATATATATTTATACAGCAGATAGATAGATAGATATTCAAGTACTTTCAAGTCTATTCTTCTAACACACACAAAAATGTAATATTTCCTTTAACTACTTGCCAACCAGGCAAAATCTGACATTTCTCTCCTACATGTAAACATCATAATTTTTTTGGTAGAAAATTACAGGGAACCCCCAAACATGGGACATATATATATGTTTTTTTAGAAAAGCCCCTAGGGAATACAATGGCGGTTGTTACCGTTTTTATCTTGCACGGTATTTGCGCAGCAATTTCTCAAACTAGTTATTTTTGGGGAAAAAAATAGGATTTTTTGTACTCACCGTAAAAACCTTTTCTCTGAATTTCACCGACTGACACAACTCTGTAACTAAATGGGTTGTATAGCCTGCCATTAGGAGAAACTAGGCAAAATTGTTACACAATACACAGAACTTTAATCTCGTCCCGTGCTATCAACCCTTCCCACTGCTCCTAGCAGCTTCAGTACATCAACAAGCAGTATAACGTAGAAAAAAGGAGGGGTGGGTGCTGTGTCGGTCGGTGAATTACAGAGAAAAGGATTTTACAGTGAGTACAAAAAATCCTATTTTCTCTTATATTCACCGACCGACACAGCTCCTCTCTGTAACTAAATGGGACAGCAGAGCCAAATGAGGGGGTGGGAAAAACAGCATAAAAACCTCATCCACCATGGCAAGTGGGAACTAGTGAAACTAAACCCACAAAAAAAACAGCAGTGTGTGGAAAAACACCACTATATAACCGGTTATCCTCAACAGGAGTGATCCCCAAGACCGCAACATTGTGGAAGTAATGCAACAGTGCATTAACCAAAACAGTACTGCGTTTTTATCGAAAAACCAGGAAAAAAATTAAATTGCAACTACACGGCCGCCTGCAAAACTTTGCGGTCAAAACAGGCATCAGCCGATGCACTGACGTCTACCTTGTAGAACTTGGTAAACGTATGGACAGACGACCAGGTCGCCTCCTTACACACCTGAGCAACAGACGCTTGGTGTCGGAAGGCCCAAGACGTTCCGATTGCTCTTGTAGAGTGGGCCGTGACTGGAAAGGGAGGCACCTGCCCCTTCAAGGCATAGGCTTGTACTACAATCTGTCTGATCCACCTGGAAATGGTGGCCAACGAGTAAGCCATGCCCTTCTTAGGACCAGCCACCAAAACAAACAGTGAGCCTGACTTCCGAAAGGAAGCTGTGGCGGACAAGTACACCTTCAGAGCCCTAACCACCTCTAGAGCGTGAAGGTCCACCTTTTTGTGGTGCTTCGGCTTAGGACACAATGATGGCAATACAATGTCCTCATTGATATGAAAGGCCGAAACCACCTTCGGCAGAAAGGACTGTTACGGACGCAACACCACCTTATCCCTGTGGATGACCAGATAAGGCGACTTGCAGGACAAGGTCGCCAGTTCCAAAACCCTCCTGGCCGATGTGATGGCCACTAGAAAGACCACCTTCTGTGAAAGGGTCAGCAGAGGAATCTCCCTGATATTCTCAAATGGTGGCTTCTGAAACGCCGACAACACCAGGTTCAAATCACCAGACGGACTACATGTCGCACCTCCTGTACAAAGGTACTCACTAATGAGTGAGACGCCAGGGGTCTTTTAAAAAAGGCAGCCAGAGCTGAAATCTGCCCCTTGATGGTGCTCAACGCCAACCTCTGGTCTACACCTTGCTGCAGAACCAGCAGGATCCTGGATACAGAGAAGGAGCGCGGATGCCACCCTTTCTCCTCACACATGGAGATGTAGGCCTTGCAAGTATGATGGTATATCTTCCTGGAAGAAGATTTCCGCGCCCTCAGCATAGTTGGAATCACCGAGTCCGACAGACCCCTGTTCCTCAATACCTGGCTTTCAAAAGCCAGGCCGTTAAAGCCAGTGATTGTAAAGCAGGGTGAAGGATTGGACCTTGAGATAGGAGGTCCTTTCTCAACGGCAGTCGCCAGAGAGCATCTGCCACCAGGCGCACCAGGTCTGCGTACCAGGCCCGCTGAGGCCAATCCGGGGCAACCAGGATTACTGGAATCCCCTCGGCTTCCACTCTGCGAAGCAGAGGGGGCAACAGTTTTAGCAGAGGAAAGGCGTAGATCAGCTGGTACTGATCCCACAGAGCCACCAGCGCGTCTGACGCGTCTGCCCATGGATCTCTTGTCCTGGACACGAATCTCAGCACCTTCCGATTGAGCCGGGAGGCCAATAGATCCACATCTGGTGTGCCCCATTTCAGGTACAGCCGCCTGAATATCTCCGGATGCAAAACCCATTTTCCTGGATCCAACATCTGACGACTCAGATAGTCCGCCTGCCAATTTTCCACCCCCGGGATGTAAATGGCCGACAGGGCCGAGACGTGTCGCTCTGCCCACCGAAGTATGTGAGCGACCTCCCGAGCAGCGGCTGAACTTCTTGTTCACCCTTGGTGATTTATGTACGCCACAGCTGTGGCGTTGTCTTACTGTAGCCTGGTTGGACGCCCTCGAAGACACGCCGACCATGTGTGAAGGCACAGCCTGATCGCTCTCAATTCGAGCAGATTAATCGGCAACTTGGATTCCTCCGTCGACCAGAGGCCCTGAGCCGACTGAATCTCCATCACTCCACCCCGTGGTGACCACCGTCCATTTCAGAGGAAGGAACAATTTTCCGGCCTGAATCACCGGGGACCTCAACCACCAGATCAGGGAGTCCCTGACTGGCTGGCTCACCTGGATCTGCCGATCCAGGGACAACCGAGATTTGTCCCATTTTGTCAAGATCTCCTTCTGCAGGACTCTGGTGTGGAACTGGGCATAAGGTACTGCCTCGAAGGAAGCCACCATGAGCCCCAGCACCCACATGCAAAAGCAAAGTGATGACCACTTGCGGTTCAACAGTAGTTTGACCGCAGATCTGAGAGTCAGCAATTTGTCTAAGGGGAGAAAAACCCTTGCTTCCCTGGAGTCCAATAGTAGCCCCAGGTACTCCAGACGCTGAGTCGGTACCACCACCGACTTCATTAGGTTCAACAGCCACCCAAACGCTTGCGGGGTCTGCAAGGTGATCGCCACATCATCCTCTAATTCTGAGGCGGAAGAATCTCTCAGGAGGAGATCATCTAGGTAACCCACGATAGCAATCCCGTGTTGTCTCAACAACGCCAACACCGGAGCCAGTACTTTGGTAAAGACTCAGGGGGCTGATGCCAGGCCAAAGGAAAGAGCCACAAACTGGTAATGGGCTTCCCCGACTGCCAAACGCAGAAACTTTTGATGCCGAAGGCATAAGGGTATGTGCAAGTGGGCATCCTGAATGCCCAAGGATGCCAGGAAGTCCCCTTGATGGAGTGCAGTGACTACTGAGAGAACTGATTTCATTCTGAACCTTTGCACTTTTACAAAGTGATTGAGGGCTTTTAAGTCCAAGATTGGACGTACCCCTTCCTTCTTGAGAACCACAAACAGATTGGAGTAGAACCCCTGGAAGCGCTCCGATTCCGGAACTGGTACGATCACCCCCTGATTCAGCAAGTCCCTCACTGCCCCTATGTCAGGAAATTAGTAGACCAGACTGTGTGGACTGCACAGAGGAAACCAGAAACACACGTAAGTGAATAATAATGGTGTTTATTTACATAGGTGATAAGTAAGTGAATATAACAGTGCAACAACCAACCCAAACCCACAAACAACAATGATATATACAAATAATGGGAAATACCAGAATCGGAAAACAAAAGCCAGGCCGAGGTCATACACAGGGGGGTCAGCAGATGGGTAAGGATGGGGAATCAACAGGACAGGGGGAGGACGAATGGATGGATGGGCTGTAGAACAGGGATCCAAGGCAAACAGGAGGGACAGGTCCAGGATGGGGTCAGGTACAGGCTCAGGGTCAAATACAGGCTCAAGGTCAGGATAGCAGGCTCAAGGTCAGAATCCAGGGAGAGAGATACCAAGGCAAGCATGCATGGGCTTGTCGAGTATTTATAAGACTCCAGTAATTGTCCTCAAGTAACACCTGAGTGCAGGAAGTGTTGCCTGCTCCATACTGCCAGGATCCGTCCGCTGGTGGACACCAGTACTGCGGCCCAATGATGACATAACACCAGCAGGGAAAGTCTCTCCTGACAGTTACAAACTGCCAGGAGACACCTGCTGGTGGACCTTAGCACTGCACGCCAAATGATGGATCTTACCAGCGGATGGACCCTTTCCTGACACCCTAACAGGGCCTCCCGGCGAACCCGGGACACGGGTATGCTGGAGGGGAAGAATCTGTTTGACGGCCAAGAGAGAAATGCTATTTGGTAGCCTGTAGAAATCAGGTCGCAGACCCATTGGTCAGATAACCGGGAGGTCCAACGGGCTGCAAACTCCCAAAGGTGACCCCCCACCCGAGATGTGGGTGGGGGCAGACCTTCATGCGGTAGCACTTTTGTTTGCAGGCTTGTTAGGCTTGCGTTTCCAGGGACGCTTCTGACCATCCGTGGGCGTCCTGTTGGGCTGGGGTCGTTTTGCTGAAGCACCGGGCGGAAGAAAAAAACGTTTGTGAGCGGAAAAGGAGGGCCCTTGCCTGCGGCGTGGCTCCTTAGCCTTCCTGGCCTGTGGGAGTAGTGTACTCTTACCACCCGTGGCATTTTTAATAATGTCATCCAACGAGGCTCCAAAGAGCCAGTCGCCAAGGAAGGGAAGATCCGTCAGGGCTTTCTTGGATACCTGGTCAGTGGACCAGCATTTCGGCCAAATAAGCTGACACTGAGGCCCTGGATAACATAGGGAGAGTATCCAGGGCCGCGTCACAAACGTACTTAAGGCCATGCACTAGTTGATCTGCTAACTCCACGCAGACAGGGGAGGCATTCTGGTCTCCCAATTCACGGCGCAAAAGTTTTATCCACTCAGTCAGTGTCTGCGACACCAGTGCGGATGCCAGTACAGGTCGCACGGCTGACCCCACAACCGTAAACAAGGAACGAGGCACTGCTTCAGCCTTCCTGTCCGTGGGATCCTTGAATGCAGGAGTCCCCTTAACCGGGATCGTGGTTACTTTATTTAACCTAGACAATGGGTGGTCCACGACCGGAGGAGCTGACCACTTTTTGAGAAGGCTTTCCCCCATTCCCTGTAGATGAACTTGTCAAAATAAGTCGAATACGGAATCACCTTAGGTGAACGTGCTGGCTTGTGGGACCCAAAAGGGACCGGTACATCAGCAGAGGAATCCGCTGGCTCCTGAATCTTCAGGGTATCACGCACAGCTGTGATAAGTGCTCCAAGAAGCGCCTTGTCGCACCCGGACCCTGACGGGGAATCATCCTCACTGTCCGAACGGTCCTGGTCAGCCACTTCTGATAGGTCAGAGAAGGGGTCTCCACTGCTCTGACTGGTTACATTTTTTTAGTTACAGTGGAGGTTTAGGACAAAATTATTGCTCTGGCTCCAACGTTCGCGTCGACACCTCACATGTATGGTTTGAACACCGTTTTTATATGTGTACAAATTGTTTTACAGAAATAGGATATGTTCTATGACATGACCACAAGAGGGCAATCATCCACTGGAATGTAATGTAAATGTAATGTAATGTAAAATATATATGTAATGTAAAAGTAGATAGATACAGTAGATAGATATATATAGATATAGATAGATATTGAAGTACTTTCGAGTCGATTCTTCTAACACACACAAAAATTTAATGTTTCCTTTAACTACTTGCCACCCAGGCCAATTCTGACATTTCTCTCCTACATGTAAACATCATCATTTTTTTGGTAGAAAATTACAGGGAACCCCCAAACATTATATATGTTTTTTTAGGAAAGCCCCTAGGGAATACAATGGCGGTTGTTACAGATTTTTTTTCTTGCATGGTATTTGCGCAGCAATCTCTCAAACGAGTTCTTTTTGGGAAAAAAAAAACTGTTTTGTGCTTTAAAAAAACAAACTGTAAAGTTAGCCCAATGTTTCTGCATATTGTGAAAGATGAAGTTATGCTGAGTAAATCGATTCCTAACGTGTCACGCTAAAGTTTTTGCTACTTAAAAATCCCCATAAGCGACGCTTGAAATTTTTTTACTGGTTACATTTTTTTAGTTACAGTGGAGGTTTAGGACAAAATTATTGCTCTCGCTCCAACGTTCGCGTCGATACCTCACATGTATGGTTTGAATACCGTTTTCATATGTGGGCAGGACTTACATATGCGTTTGCTCCTGCATGCGTGCACATGAAGACATGTTAATTAATGTTTATTATATTATATATTCTTTTTTTATTTTTTTTACTTTGACACTTTTTTGAAAAAAAAAAAAATTGATCACTTTTATTCCTATTGTTAACATCCCTTGTAATAGGAATATGACATGTCATGTCCTCTTTACAGTGAGATATAGGGTCAATAAGACCCCACATCTCACCACTAGGCTGGGAAGCCTGAAATAAAAAAAAAAAGTTAAACCGTTCACGGCTTCTCAGCCGAGGTGGCACCGTTTTTTTGAATGCGGAGGCCGGGCATGACGTCATAACATCGCGTTCGGCCTCTAACGTTCATAGAGACTCCGGCAAAATCTCTATGATCAATATCCGGGGCCGGCGGATCCTGTCTCCGACTCACCGATCGTAGCGTTGAGTCGGTAGAAGTGGCGGGAGGGGGGGTCGCCGCTATAATCATTCTTATGGTGTAGGGAATCGCAGGCTGAAAACAGTAATATCTGAATGATGTCTGTAGCTACAGGCATCATTCAGTTATCCCAGCTCAGTCCATAATGTCATATGATGGTGGGCGGGTGGCAACAGGTTAAGATGTACTTAATGTTAACATGTTAACTCCAGAGCTCTTGAATGAAGCCCAATCAAACCCTCAAAATGTGTTACTGTAATGCAGCCAGGCTGATAAATGCTGTCACAAGGGTTCAATTATGCTGTGTTGCATCAATCTAGAGAGGTGGTCAGTGGCTCTCGTACACAAAGCAGTAGCCTGGCTCTGCTGCAGACAAACAGTGCTGTTATTACCTGAGCAGTTTCGGCCACTCTCTGGGGGGATCATCTGGGAAACAAATAGACCGCTGCTTTGTATAAGAGAGCCAGGGTCTAACTTTATATATTGCTGCAGCACTTACCAGTTAAATATAAGTATTACTTAAAAACATACTTGCCTAGAAGGCTGCACCAATCCCAGCTGCAGCTGTCCTTCACCTCCTCTAAAACTGAGAACTGAGTAATCAAACAACACTGGTCACTAAGTTCTTGGCCTTCTGCCTGCAGAGAACCAGTGACTGTCAGTCATAGGCTCTCTGCTCTGCCCCTCCAGCGCTCACTGGTGTACCAGGCTGTGGAGGGAGCGGCTGGCTCAGTCCCCCATTGGCTTGCTGAGAAGCTGAGCTGATGCTCAGGTTTTCAGGGTGGATCTCAACTGTAAATTTGGGATAATTTCTGAGCCTGGACCGGCTGAGTGATGTCTACAGAAGGAGTGCTCAAGCCCAATGGAATGTGTCAAAGGAAATGTTGATTGTCCAAGACAGAATGGGAGGTGGAAAGTTGTGGAACCACCCTGTTAATAGACCATCAACATGAGCCTTGACATACTCTATGGTGAATTAAAGGGGCCCTAAAAGATATTCTTATTCTCTAAAAATAATCTATACACTTCCACTATCTAATTTCTCTATAATCTTTTTTTTTTTATTAAATAATTTTTACTGTTTTTTCTGACTCCTTGTAATGTCCTCCATAAGATCCCAAACATCTCCTATTTCTCCTCGCTTCTGATTGTTTGTAACAAACAGTGCACATTAGTTGTGGCAATGTATGTAAGGGTAGGGGGTTGGTAGCTGTTTGTCACATCCTCCACGTTTCCCTCCTCGTTGGGCTCCAAGCAAGGGACCCGAGAGGCTTATCCTGGGGTGGCCTACCCCTATACTAGGCACTTTGTACAGGGTCCCTTTATTACACATGGGGTACCTTTTGCTTTGTGTCATTTTCATCAATGCCTTGGGACAAGGCTGAGGCTGCATACTCGACCTTCAGGCTGTCCTCTACTCTTAGGCTCGATTCACATCTATGCATGTTGCTTTTGAGCGTTTTTGCAGTGCTTTTTGCGGTGCTTGCCGCGTTTTTGGACACGCGTTTTTACCTCGATTTTGCGTTTTTTTTACACTGTGGTTGCTTAGCAACCAGATATATACAGTGAAAAAAAAGAACGCAAAAAGCAAATCGCGGCAAAATCGTGGCAAAAACGCGGTAAAAACGCGGTACTTGCGTTTTTGATGCAGGTCCATTGACTTCTATTACATGCAAAACGCTGCATTTTGCATGAAAAAAAGTTCCCGACCCTTTCCAAAAACGCAGAGGCACAAAAATGTGAACATGTTCCATAGGAACCCATGTTAAAAAATTTCCTTGCATTTCTGCAAAATGCATCAAAAATCGCATAGTGTGAATCGAGCCTTAGGCTGGATTCACACCTATGCATTTTTAGTGCTTTTTGCATTTTGCAGATTTGCACAACAGAAAGTGTTCCATAATAAACCATGGTAAATGGACTGTAGTGCAAATCTGCAAAATGCAAAAAGCACTAAAAATGCATAGGTGTGAATCTAGCCTTAGGGCCAGGTCACGCCAGATGCAATTCCGTGCGCGTTTTTGTTTTGTATTAAAAATGCATGCACAGTGTTTTCCATATATTCCAATGGCTCTAGCTCACACCAATGCAGTCAGTTCCAGTCAGTTTGTTTTCCAGGAAACTGACTGGAACTGACTGCACTGGTGTGAACTAGAACCATTGGAATACATGGAAAACACTGTGCATGCATTTTTAGGGCCAGTTCACACCACAAAAATACAAAAAAAATGTTCTGGATCAGTTTTTGCTTGTAGTGCACACCATACGCAGTTCCAGTGTGTTTTTGATACAATTTGCAAGGTTCCAGTACAGCAGTTCTGTGCAGAAAAAATGCAGCATGCTTTACTTTTTTTTCTACACCGGAAACTGACTGCACTGGTGTGAACTAGAGCCATTGGAAAACATGAAAAACACTGCATGAATTTGTAGTGCAGAAAAAAGTGCACGGAACTGCATCTGGTGTGAACTAGCTCTAAGAAATGAATTTACACCATGTGCACTTGCACTTGTTCTTAAGTTAATTCTTGGGTCCCCCGTGACAGTTTACACCTTCTCTGTAATATGCATTTAGGAGGGACATGCTGAGCCCTGTCCACATCCAAATGTCCAGCATTTTCCACTACCATTCCACAGTAGTGAAGTGAGCCCTGCCATGCTCCACACGTGCACTTAACTTCTGTACCTCTGTACAAGAAGGGGACTTGGCGGTGCTGATCTGCTCCCATTGCTTTGGGAGGCAGACCGATGTGGAAGGAGTGGCAACAATATCCCCCTCGCTGCTAGTAGCCACAACTTCCGACAACTTCCGTTACCTGTAAGGACTGTATTTATTTTGCGTATAACACTCTCTTTTGCACCATAAAAATCAGGTGCAAATAGTGTTTGCGTGTTTTACACCAATACTTAAATTTTAGCTGCCTCGGAGGGAACATGGAGGGGGGTGGGACAAGCGCCATCAGATTACATACAGCGAGAATCTCCTGTTTACTTGGTGGCCTCTGTAATAGGAAGTCAATAGATGGCAATGGCGAGGCTGCTGTATTGATGGCAATGGTGAGGCTGCATTGAAGTGGACTAATAAGGCAGCATTGATGGCACTTGTGAAGTTGCATATGGGCATTGATCAGGCTGCATTGATGGCAATGATTAGGCTGCAGATGGGTACTGACCCTTATTTTGCTTCAAAGTTCCTTATTTAAAAAAATGTTTTCCCTCAAACTTCCCTCTTAAAATTAATGTGCGTGTTATACGCCTGTGCGTGTTATATGTCGATAAATACGGTAACCATTTGCATCTTCACACTACTTCACTCTACACCGATGGCTTCATACCCAAATGTGTTTAAGACCCACTCCATAGACTATGTGTGCCAGTTACTTGCATTACACCCATTTCAGTAACTTTAGGCATGGCAGGGACAACATTTCAAACGCTTTACTTAGAAAGGTACAAAGAGAATTACAGAGTCCAACATTCAAAGGTATAATTCTTCCCTAATTCTAACTACAGGCTGTGCACTGCCCCGGCATACCTGCAAAAGTAGTGATTGTGTAACACAGAGTCCAACAGAGGCATTCCCCTAGAGCTTGTGTCTTCAGGGTGAACCCCAGGCTCTGATGACTTTACAGTACATCCAAGCAGTGATGAGTGACACCCTCCTGCTCCTTGCTGGTGTCATTCGCCATCTCTCTCCCATATGTGTCTCGGTCTTAACTCTCCACTAGACCCTTGTCGGGAACACGCTGTTGGAGATAACTCGAACCCGAAACGACCTCAACTGCTCTTTTAGGGGACTCTGGCTCCACATCTGCAAGCAAGCTCTCTGTACCGGAATCCAGTCCCAATATATATCACAGACTTAGTAGGCCCGACCCAGAGAAGAACCCACCAAAATACCAAAAAATCGGGAAATGTATGAACTTCTACCCTCCTGGCCGGAACAGCATCTAACTAGTTTTGTAACCTGCTTACATTCACACTGCTCTATGCATATCCATAGTCGATAGTCCCTAGTCAATATCAGGAGTGAGCGAGAGAAGGTGGTAATGTTCCTACATTCAGTGGGACCATAAAAAATGAACATAGCCACCCTTTAACAGGAAATTGGATTACAGCAAAATACATACATGGATGGATTTATTTTTATTTTTTTAAAGTAGCATCATCTTAAGGTGACTATGCTACCTGTGTGGATATGCATGCTGGATTATGTTCCTGACAGGGAGGTAAAGTCTGCTGTCTGTATGAAAGAGGCCTAGCCTGGCTTTTTTTTTTTTTGACTCAGAGAACAATCTGCAGTAGTAAACATAGTTCAGAATACAAACAAAACCCCTTGTTAAAGGAGGCTCATCAAATTACAGTAGGAGGAATTCTTATGTGGCCCATAAGATTTTATGCAAGCAGTAAACAAAATGTACATGAAACCAAAAGCTACCCTGGCTGTTACCATTAAGGATAACAAAAAATAGATAAATGCAATTTTTTTTGCAGGTAAACAAAGTATGCATTTATTATTTTTTGTGTTTTTTGTTAGGAGCCGCTAAAGAGTTGCATCCCTGATCAGCAGATTGTGGGAGTCCTGCAGACTGTCTATGTAGCTGTCTGCCATACCTCCAATATAGGTAGGCAGTTACATACTGACAGGAAGACTCAATGAACTACTACAGCGCTCAAAAGCTCCCTGGTAGTTCATTAAGAACTACAAGCCGACAGCCGTAAACAGAACACTGTGAATGAACGATGCAGTCAGGTGGACAGGAACCCCGCACAGCCGCTATTTTTTTAGATTGTGACAGCGAGCGGGTGAAGAAGATTCCCCACTCGCTGTCAAAATGGGGGATCTGAGGGGTGTTGTGGCTGGTGAATCTGTAACATGTTACATGCTACACCTTGAATATAGGTGTAACATCTAACATGTTGCAAAAGGTGAACATATCAGCATGACAACCTGGAGTTAGGGGTACCTGAAGATTGGAGTTTATTATTAAACACCGGAGAGTGACCTTACCACTGGTCGATGCACATCCCAGAATCCCCTTTCTTGGCTGTCCAGAATTTTCCTTTCAGTTTTATCTTTTTTTCTGTCAATCCTATGAAAGAAACATGAATCAATTGGCTTAACATAATAAAGTCAGAATATTTTGTCATTTTTCACCCAGGGATGTTTGTTTCTGCATGCAGAAAAGGTATAATGAAATATGTATACATAAATGTTCTTGTGAGAAGGCAACAAAAAGTTTTGTAATATTACTGAAAGGAAAAATATTCTAAAGAAGTCTAGAAAATACTAGTTTCCCCTTGTCACGTTGATTCATTGGTCACAGACCTATAATAAATATGCCGACTAGTAGCTCGGACTTCAGTGTGACTTTTGTGATAAGTTACTCTGGGTCACTGTCTCAAAGTACTGAAGCCCAAACCGTAAGGACAACTAGCACTTTTTTTTAAAGAAAAGCTGCATATTTAAAATTAAATCCTGAATCAAAAACAGAGCTTGTGCTTTGCGCTGTGTTTGAAAACATGGAAAAGCATCTCTTGCACTATTTGGGTACAATTATTTAATAGGTCCCATGTACCGACATATGATGCCAAAACCCAATTCCAAAAACAAGAAAGTCTTATGATAATCTCATGTAATAATGAACTTCTATGACATCATCTACAGTGGGGAAAATAATTATTTGATCCCCTGTAGATTTTGTACGTTTGCCCACTTATATAGAAATTAACAGTCTTTAATGTTTTATCATAGGTGTATTTTACATGATAGAAACAGAATATCAGCCGAAAAATCCCAAAAAAACACAATACAGATGTTATAAATTGAGTCGCATTTCAGTGAGTAAAATAAGTATTTGATCCCCAAGCAAAACACGACTTAGTACTTGGTGGAGAAACCCTTATTGGCAAGCACAGAGGTAAGACGTTTCCTGTAGTTGGTTATCAGGTTTGCACACATCTCAGGAGGGATTTTGGTTCACTCTTCTTTACAGATCTTCTTAGAATCCTTATAGTTTCTTGGCTCTCACTTGGCAACTCAAAGTTTCAGCTCCCTTCATAAATTTTCTATAGGATTATCGGCACAAGTGGCTGCATATGATGGGAAAAAGTGGCTGCATTTGACGGGCACAAATGGCTGCATATGACGGGTACAAGTGTTTGCATATGACGGACACACTTGTGGCCATCATATGCAGTCACTGTGCCCCATCATATGCAGCCACTTGTGTCCATTACATGCAGCCACTTGTGTCCATCATACACAATCACTTGTGCAATATCATATGCAGCCACTGTCCCCCATCATATGCAGCCACTGTCCCCCATCATATGCAGCCACTGTCCCCCATCATATGCAGCCACTTGTGCCCATCATCATATGCAGCCACTTGTGCTCATCATATGCAGCCACTTGTGCCAATCATATGCAGCCACTTGTACCCGTCATATGCAGCCATTTGTGACCATAAAATGCACCCACTTGTGCTCATCATATGCAGCCACTTGTGCCCCATCATATGCAGCCACTTGTGCCCCATCATATGCAGCCACTTGTGCCCCATCATATGCAGCCAGTTGTGCTCATCATATGCAGCCACTTGTGCCCATCATATGCAGCCACTTGTGCCCATCAAATGCAGAAAAAGTGGCTGCATTTGACGGGCATAAATGGCTGCATATGACGGGTACAAGTGTTTGCATATGACGGACACACTTGTGGCCATCATATGCAGCCACTGTGCCCCATCATATGCAGCCACTTGTGTCCATTATATGCAGCCACTTGTGTCCATCATACACAATCACTTGTGCCCTATCATATGCAGCCACTGTCCCCCATCATATGCAGCCACTTGTGCCCATCATCATATGCAGCCACTTGTGCTCATCATATGCAGCCATTTGTGACCATAAAATGCAGCCACTTGTGCTCATCATATGCAGCCACTTGTGCTCATCATATGCAGCCACTGTCCCCCATCATATGCAGCCACTTGTGCCCATCATCATATGCAGCCACTTGTGCTCATCAAATGCAGCCACTTGTACCCATCATATGCAGCCATTTGTGACCATAAAATGCAGCCACTTGTGCTCATCATATGCAGCCACTTGTGCCCCATCATATGCAGCCAGTTGTGCTCATCATATGCAGCCACTTGTGCTCATCATATGCAGCCACTTGTGCTCATCATATGCAGCCACTTGTGCCCATCATATGCAACCACTTGTGCCCATCAAATGCAGAAAAAGTGGCTGCATTTGACGGGCATAAATGGCTGCATATGACGGGTACAAGTGTTTGCATATGACGGACACACTTGTGGCCATCATATGCAGCCACTGTGCCCCATCATATGCAGCCACTTGTGTCCATCATACACAATCACTTGTGCCCTATCATATGCAGCCACTGTCCCCCATCATATGCAGCCACTTGTGCCCATCATCATATGCAGCCACTTTTGCTCATCATATGCAGCCATTTGTGACCATAAAATGCAGCCACTTGTGCTCATCATATGCAGCCACTTGTGCTCATCATATGCAGCCACTTGTGCCCCATCATATGCAGCCAGTTGTGCCCATCATATGCAGCCACTTGTGCCCATCATATGCAGCCACTTGTGCCCATCATATGCAGCCACTATATGCAGCCACTTGTGCCCATCAAATGCAGAAAAAGTGGCTGCATTTGACGGACACAAATGGCTGCATATGACAGGTACAAGTGTTTGCATATGACGGACACACTTGTGGCCATCATATGCAGCCACTGTGCCCCATCATATGCAGCCACTTGTGTCAATTATATGCACCCACTTGTGTCCATCATACAAAATCACTTGTGCCCTATCATACGCAGCCACTGCCCCCCATCATATGCAGCCACTTGTGCCCATCATCATATGCAGCCACTTGTGCTCATCATATGCAGCCACTTGTGCTCATCATATGCAGCCACATGTGCCAATCATATGCAGCCACTTGTACTCGTCATATGCAGCCATTTGTGACCATAAAATGCACCCACTTGTGCTCATCATATGCAGCCACTTGTGCCCCATCATATGCAGCCAGTTGTGCTCATCATATGCAGCCACTTGTGCCCATCATATGCAGCCACTTGTGCCCATCATATGCAGCCACTTGTGCCCATCAAATGCAGCCAATTGTGCTCATAAAATGCAGCCACTTGTGCCCATCAAATGCAGCCACTTGTGCCCATCAAATGTAGCCACTTGTGCCCATCATATGCAGCCACCTGTGCCCATCATATGCGGCCACTTGTGCCTATCATATGTGGCCACTTGTGTCCATCAAATGCAGCCACTTGTGCCCATCATATGCAGCCACTTGTGCCCATCATATGCAGCCACACTTGTGCCCCATCAAATGCAGCCACTTGTGCCCATCAAATGCAGCCACTTGTGCCCATCATATACAGCCACTTGTGCCAAGGATATGCAGCCACTTGTGCCGGGTTCCATGCAGCCAGGCACATCCCCCAGCTCAGCTGTCACTTCACTAACCATGCCCCCCCCCAAGGCCGGTCCGGCGGCACTTACCGCTCGTGTGGAGGGGTTCTGCTCCTCTCCTGGAGTGACGAGGCTCTCCTCGGCGGGAAGCGGCTATGGTTCCAGTGTCCACTCGGCTCCTCAAGCTTCCTCTGCCATGTCTCCTCTTCCTCCAAAGCATTAGGCATCCAATAGGATCGCTTTGGCCAATCGCCCCAAGCTCACCCTATTTTGAAGCCTATTGGAGCCTCTGGCTCTATTCACATGCTTCAAAATACACACCCCTGCCTATCCCCGACATAGTATTTCATGCTTCCTGAAAGGGGTCCAGGCACATGAATAGGGAGGGCGGCGGAGGTGTCAGAGGGGGGTGGCGCTCGTGCGCCCACAATGCACGGGCCGCCGTTGTGTACCAAGATGGGCGTCACAGCACTTGTATACTGGAGAAAGTTTGAATTGTTATTGATTGTCTCTCATCATTTATTTGTTTTACCAGGCTGCCAGCAATTACCAATGCAATCATTTTATTGCCACTGCATGCCCACCGGTTCCACCTATCATTGCCCGTAAGTGCCATCCATCAGTGCCCATAAGTGCCACCTATCAGTGCCCATAAATGCTAATTATCAGAGCCAGCATATCAGTGCTACCTATCAGCGCCAGCCACTATTGCTGTATATCAGTGCCCATCAGTCAGTGTCACCTATCAGTACTGCAAATCAGTGCCCATCAGTCAGTGCCACCTATCAGTGCCGATCAGTCAGTGCCACCTATCAGTGCCCATCAGTCAGTGCCACCTATCAGTGCCAGCCAATAGTGCTGCATATCAGTGCCCATCAGTCAGTGCCACCTATCAGTGTTGCAGGGATATTATTAGTCGGTATTGTGCTGTGAAAACTGTCATGACATTAAAAAAAGTATTGGTAATCGGTAGCTGTCCTCATCCCCACCCCCTTTCCCGACCATCCGGGCTGCGTGCTAGGATAAGGGTCTGATATGGACCTAGGGGGGACCCCCACATCGTTTTTTCAGCGTAGGGCTTCCCCCTCAACGACATTGACTTCCTTCGCTAGTCCAAGCACGCAGCCCGGCCAGTCAGGAAAGGGGGTGGGGACAAGCGAGCGCCCCCCCCTCTCCTGAGCCGTACCAGGCCGCGTGCCCTCAACACACAAGGGTTAAAAATAGTTTATTGCACAGCTCTGGGGGTCCTCTTCCGTCTTGGGGGGTCTTCTCGCCGGACTCCTCTTCTATATTCTGCTAGCTCTTTTACTAGCGCAGGAGCCCGGCTTTCTTATTCTTCGCTGCCCGGGGGTCTTCTTCTAACTTTGGGGTCTTGTCTCCCTCTTCGGTTCTTCTTGCCGGGCCTCCGCTCCTTCTTCCAGCTCTTTTACTGGCGGTGGCCCGGTCTTCTGTCGCTGTTGTCTTCAGCGCTTTCTGTTCTTCTGTTCTTCTCTTCTTGAGATGTTGCCTCGTCGCTGTCTCTGGCCACAATGATAGGGACGTGGTGCCTGGCGACTTATATAGGGACATCGCCGGGTGATGTCCCCGCCCATTATGATGTCAGTCCCAGAGGATGCTCCCCGCTTGAAATTTTCCAAATTTTGTCATATTACAAGCACAAATGTGACTGTATTTTATTGTGATTTTATGTGATAGACCAACACAAAGTGGCACATAATTGTGAAGTGAAAGGAAATGTTTTTCAAACATTTTTTTACAAATAAATATCTGAAAAGTGTGGTGTGCATTTGTGTTAAGCCCTCCTGAGTCAATACTTTGTTGAACCACCTTTCGCTGCAGTTACAGCTTCAAGTCTTTTTGGGTATGTCTCTACCAACTTTTCACATCTAGAGTGAAATTTTTCCCATTCTTCTTTGCAAAATAGCTCAAACTCTGTCAGACTGAATGGAGAGCATCTGTGAACAGCAATTTTCAAGTCCTGCCACAGATTCTTAATTGGATTTAGGCCTGAACTTTGACTCGGCCAGTCTAACACATGAATATGCTCCAATCTAAACCATTACATTGTAGCTCTGGCTGTATGTTTAGGGTCATTGTCCTGCTGGAAGATGAACCTCTGCCCCAGTCTCAAGTCCTTTGCAGACTTTAACAGGCTTTCTTCTAAGATTGCCCTGTATTTGGCTCCACCCATCTTCCAAACATCTCTGACCAGCTTCCCTGTCCCTGCTGAAGAAAAGCATCAACACAACATGATGCTGACACCACCATGTTTCACAGTTGGAATGGTGTGTTCAGGGTGATGTGCAGTGTTTTTTTCCACCACAAATAGCGTTTTGCTTTTGGGCCAAAAAGTTCAATTTTGGTCTCATCTGACCAGAGCACCTTCTTCCACATGTTTACTGTGCCCCTGCAAACTCCAAATGGGACTTCTTATGGTTTTCTTTCAACAATGGCTTTCTTCTTGCCACTCTTTGATAAAAGCCAGATTTGTGGAGTACACGACTAAGCCCTTGTACACACGGTCGGACATTCTGCCAACCAAATCCGTTGGATTTTGTCCGACGGATTTTGTCTGACGGATTGTGTCCGAAACTGTTGCATACACACGGTCGGACCAAGTTGTCGGAAAATCCGATCGTTCAGAACGTGATGATGTTATTTCGTTACCAATAGCTTTGTTGTAGGAATTTGATCTGAGCATGAGTGGCACTTTGTCCGACCAAAATTCTCTACACATGATTGGAGTATGTCTGATCGGACCAGTTTGTCAGAAAATATTTCCAACAAGTTGGAAAATTGGGTCCGACGGATATTCCGACGGAAACAGTCCGATGCATACCACACACAGTCGGATTATCCGACAAAACGGTCCGATAGGACACATTCCGTCGGAATCTCCGACCGTGTGTACAAGGGCTAATAGTTGTCCTGTGGACAGATTCTCTCACCTGATCTGTGGATCTCTGCTGCACCTCCATAGTTACCATGGGCCTCTTGGCTGCTTCTCTGATTAATTCTCTCCTTGCCCCGCTTGTTAATTTAGGTGGACAGCCATGTCTTGGTATGTTTGCAGTTATGCCATACTCTTTCCATTTTCGGATGATGGATTGAACAGTGCTCCGTGAGATGTTCAAAGCTTGGGATTTTTTTTTCTAACATAACCCTGCTTTAAACTTCTCCACAACTTTATCCCGTTCCTTGGTCTTCATGATGCTGTTTGTTCACTAAGGTTCTTTAACCACCTCAATACAGTGCACTTACACCCCCTTCCTGACCAGACCAATTTTCAGCTTTCAGCGCTCTCACAGTTTGAATGACAATTACTCAGTCATCCAACACTGTATCCATATGAAACTTGCGTCCTTTTTTCCACACAAATAGAGCTTTCTTTTAGTGGTATTTAATCACTAGGGGTTTTTTTATTTTTTGTGCTATAAATAAAATAAAATGTAAATTTTGTGAAGAAAATGCCTTTTTCTTTGTTTCTGTCATAAATTTTTGCTAATTAGTAATTTTTCTTCATAAATTTTGGCCAAAATTTATTCTGCTACCTATCTTTGGTAAAAATAACCCACATTAGTATATATTATTTGGTCTTTGTGAAAGTTATAGAGTCTACAAACTATGGTGCCAATCACTGAAAATTGATCACTTCTGATCAGGCCTTCAGTACATCAGGTGTATCTCATTTCTTGAGACACTAACAAGTCAGGAAAGCACAAATACCTCCCAAATGACCCCTTTTTACAAAGTAGACATTCCAAGGTATTAAGTAAGTAGCATGGTGAGTTTTTTTAAGTTGTAATTTTTTCCCACAATTCTTTGCAAAATGAAGATTTTTTTTTACAAAATTGTCATATTATCAGGTTATTTCTCACACACAGCATATGCATACAACAAATTACACCCCAAAATACATTCTGCTACTCTTCCCGAGTACGGCGATACCACATGTGTGAGACTTTTACACAGCCTGGCCACATAGAGAGCACCAACATTGATGTAGTACCTTCAGACGTTCTACGAGCAAAAATGACGCATCTCATTTCTCAACCACCTATTACACTTTTGAAGGCCCTGGAGTACCAGGTGTGAGGGGGTTCGCTCGGTAGCGGGTGTGTGTGACCCCCTGGATGGGTTCACAACACAAAGTCAGGCACAGCAGACAGCGGTGTAGGTGCAAAAAACAAAAGGTCCGGTTTATTTAGGCTACATGCAGTGATGCATATAACAGCCAAACAAAATAAAACAAGAAAATAAATCCTGGTCAGCTTGACCTCTAACTACACACGTAGACTCCCTGTCTAACAACTGGGTGCAGCCTTGTGCTGCCCCAGTCCCTGTCTCTATTGTAGGGGTTTGCCACACAGGCGTTAACTCACCGCACAGAACAGATCTCAGACTCCCCAGTCTATACACACAAAACTGGTTCCAGGATGGAGCATCTCCCTATGCATGCTGGGGTTTTTTGTAGAGGTCTTAATGAGCCCACTTACTTCAGCTGGGCTCATTAACTCTTCCCCTCTAATTGTAAAAGTCTGCATAAAGCCTGAATCTAGGACACACATATTTCCCATCCTTAATACAACCAGGTGATTTTACCTGCGTGCTGCCACATACCCCCCCCCTCTTGTTTCAACCTTGGGGTTGTAACACAAGCAGCCAGACACGCATGTATCCGAGACAAAGCATCCACATTCCCCATTTTAACACCAGGGCGATGCTTAACTGTAAAGTTAAATTCCTGTAGGGCCAGGAACCACCTATTTACCCTTCTATTGGTCTCCTTGTTTTGAGCCATCCACTTTAAAGGAGCGTGATCAGTCACCAGGTCAAAGTGCCTACCTAGCAGATAGTACCGAAGGGAATCTAGAGCCCACTTCACTGCTAAACATTCCTTCTCAATCGTGGAGTAATTTACCTCATGGGACTTCAACTTCCTGCTGAGGTAAATGACTGGGTGCTCTTCCCCGTTCCAGACCTGGGATAACACTGCTCCTAACCCAACGTCTGATGCATCAGTTTGTACAACAAAGTCCTTAGAGAAGTCTGGTGAGTACAACACTGGCTGGCTACATAAGGCTGTTTTTAAGGACTGAAATGCTTCCTCAGCCTCTGGGGACCATTTAACCATAACCGACTCTTTCCCTTTTGTCAGGTTGGTGAGGGGCACAGCCTGAGAAGCAAAATGTGGAATGAATCGTCGATAATAGCCAGCGATTCCCAGAAAGGCTCGTACCTGTTTCTTGCTGTTGGGACGTGGCCAACTCTGTATGGCCTCGACTTTATTGACTTGGGGTTTTATCACCCCCCTCCCAATAGTGTACCCAAGATATTTGGCCTCCTCCTGTCCAATGGTACACTTCTTTGGATTGGCCGTAAACCCAGCTTCCCGGATAGAGTCTAGGACTGCTTGTACTTTTGGCAAATGTGAGACCCAGTCTGTGCTATGGATAATCACATCATCCAGGTAAGCTGCAGCATATTTATGATGGGGCCTCAGAATCTTATCCATTTTCCGCTGGAATGTTGCCGGTGCATTCTGTAACCCAAACGGCATTCTCTTATATTGGAATGCCCCATCTGGGGTTACAAACGCAGTTTTCTCCTTGGCCGACTCGGCCAGGGGAATTTGCCAATACCCTTTGGTGAGATCAAGAGTTGTCATATATCGGGCTGTTCCCAGCCGGTCAACCAACTCATCTATACGTGGCATGGGGTAGGTGTCAAATTTTGTAACTTTATTTAATTGTCTAAAATCGTTACAAAACCGCCAGCTCCCATCAGGTTTGGGCACTAGTACAATAGGACTGGACCAGTCACTCTGGGACTCCTCTATCACACCCAATTCCAGCATCCTTTGAACCTCCCCACGTATTGCCTCCCGTCGGGCCTCTGGTATTCTATAAGGTTTTAGTTTTACCCTTTCTCCTGGCGGGGTGATAATGTCATGCTCTACGCCAGATGTTTGTCCCGGAAGCTCAGAGAAAATCTCTTTGTTACGAAGTACAAACTCTTTAACCTCCTGTTGTTGGGGTTTCGATAAGGTGTCTGCTATTCCAACCTCAGGAACTAAGCAATCAGGCTGTACTTGTGACAAAGTCTCTGCGACTAGGGATTCCCTATCCCTCCAGGCTTTCAGCAGATTGACGTGATAGATCTGCTCCGGCTTTCGCCTTCCTGGCTGTCTAACCCTGTAGTTCACCTCACTAATTTTTTCAATTACTTCATATGGACCTTGCCATTTGGCCAGAAATTTGCTTTCAACCGTAGGGACTAGCACCAAGACCCTATCCCCCGGGGAAAAAGTACGTGTCTTGGCCCCACGGTTGTACACTCTCTGCTGTGCTAACTGCGCTTGGGTTAAATGTTCCTTTACAATTGGCATTACCTGTGCAATTCTATCTTGCATCAGGGCGACATGCTCAATCACACTCCTGTGAGGAGAACTCTCATTTTCCCAAGTTTCCTTGGCGATATCCAGCAGCCCTCTTGGGTGTCTCCCATAGAGCAACTCGAAGGGTGAGAAACCCGTAGAGGATTGGGGTACCTCCCTAATGGCAAACATCAGATAGGGTATTAGACAATCCCAATTCTTTCCATCTCTATCCACCACCTTCTTTAACATTTGTTTTAGGGTTTTGTTGAATCTTTCAACCAACCCATCTGTTTGGGGGTGATACACAGATGTACGCAATTGCTTCACTTTGTACAACTTGCATAATTCTTTCATAACCCGGGACATAAAGGGTGTACCTTGGTCCGTAAGCAGTTCCTTACAAATACCCACGCGGCTAAAAACAAGGGATAGCTCTTTGGCTATGGTTTTGGCCGAGGTATTTCGGAGAGGAATTGCTTCCGGATAACGGGTGGCATAGTCCAATATAACCAAAATGTACTGATGCCCCCTAGCAGACTTCATTATCGGACCTACCAAATCCATTGCGATCCTCTCAAAGGGGACCTCAATGATAGGAAGAGGTACCAGTGGGTTACGGAAATGTGGCATAGGTGCCGACTTCTGACACACAGGGCAGGAGGAACAATAATTTTCTATTTCCTTCATGACCCCAGGCCAATAGAATCTCTGCAATACCCTCTCTCTGGTTTTCTCTGTCCCCAGATGACCTCCCAGAATGTGTCCATGAGCCAATTCTAACACCAACTTCCTGTAAGGTTTGGGCACTACAAGTTGCTCAATGGTTTCTTCTGCCCTTTGAGCCACTCGATATAGCAGGTCCCTTTCCATAGTGAAGTAAGGATAAGGGCAAGTCTTATCTGGGTTCACTAACTCGCCATCTATTTTCACCACATTTTCCCGTGCCTTTATTAGGGTGGGGTCTTTTAACTGTTCTGTGGCAAAATTTTCCCTGTGAACCTCAAGATCCGAAAACTCCACAGACGGCATGTTTTCATCTGAGGATGTTGGCTCCTCCCCAGTTTCTCGAGTTTCCCCCGCCAATACCGACAAGGGAAATTCAGGAGAGTCCTCACCACTCCCAGAGGAATTCTGGTCATCTTCCTGGTTTATAGGGGCACCAATGGGGGCCTCAGGACAATCCCAGAGTTCCCAGAATTTTGGAAAATCCCTTCCCACAATAGCATCATGTGGTAACTGAGACACTAACCCCACCTGATGAGAGAGGTTACCTTTGGGGGTCTCAAAAAACACTGAAGTTACAGGATACTCTCGGGTGTCCCCATGCACACAAATAACAGCCACCCTGTTCTTCCCAGAGACCTCTGTAGTAACTAATTCAGCTTTTATCAATGTTACCAGGCTACCTGAATCTAGCAACACATCAACATGTCTACCATTAATACACATTTTACATAAATGTTTCTCAGGTCCCCGAATGGCAGTGCATGCAACTGTCGCAAACAGCGACTGACGTCTCTCCCTTATAAAGTCACATTGCATAGGCTCATCCACAACTGGGCAATTGGCTGCAATATGTCCCTCTTGCCGGCAGCGGTAGCAAATAATTTTTTTCGCTGCCTCTTGCAGCATGGGCTTCCTGGGCTGCTCCCGCCAGACCTTAGGTAGAACTCCCACCCTCTCACTCTCTCCACCCTCACCCCTTGGAGTCATCTTACCCGCCACTGGGGATGATCTGGTCTTAGGGGGGAAAGTCCGTGAGTCCCTGGAAGAGGTGGTCAAGTTCTCTGTAGCCAAGTACCTCTCAACCAGATCCACAAGTTTATCTGCATTTTCTGGGTCTCCATGGCTTACCCATTTTTGGATGGCAGTAGGAAGAGCTCTCAGGAAACGATCCATAACCACACGTTCCACAATGTTTGGTGTGGTCAAAATCTCTGGCTGCAGCCACTTCCTGCTCAGGTGAATGAGATCATACATTTGAGACCTGGGAGGTTTTCCAACCTGAAAAGTCCAGTTATGCACACGCTGAGCCCGGACTGCCAGGGTGACACCCAGCCGTGCCAATATTTCTGCTTTTAGCACCACATAGTCTTTTGCTTGGTCAGGCTCTAGGTCATAATAAGCTTTCTGCGATTCCCCAGTTAACAGAGGGGCCACCAGTCCAGCCCATTGCTCCTTAGGCCACTTTTCCCTTTCAGCAGTCCTTTCAAATGTGGTCAAAAACACCTCCGGATCATCCTCTCCAGTCATTTTTGTCAGTAAACGGCTCACACCAAAGGTTGCGGTATTATTGTACCCACTTGCTTCATTAGTCTGCGGACGTTGCTGTATCAATGTCTCTATTTGCTGTTGAAAATTCTGCTCTTGCTTCTGCAACAGGTCTATGAAGCGGGCTTCAGATCGCTGCTGGGCTTGTTGCTGAGCTTCCAAACTCTGCTGCAAAGTTGCATTTGTCTGCTGCTGATTTGCATTTGCCTGCTGCTGGGCTTGTTGTTGAGCTGCAAGGCTCTTTTGTAAAGCTGCATTTGTTTGCTGCTGATTTGCATTTGCTTGCTGCTGGTTTGCATTTGCTAGAGCCAGCTGTCTCAGTATCTCCTCCATGCTGGCCTTAACAAAAAAAAAAAAAACTGCCAAAATTCTCCACCAACTGTGAGGGGGTTCGCTCGGTAGCGGGTGTGTGTGACCCCCTGGATGGGTTCACAACACAAAGTCAGGCACAGCAGACAGCGGTGTAGGTGCAAAAAACAAAAGGTCCGGTTTATTTAGGCTACATGCAGTGATGCATATAACAGCCAAACAAAATAAAACAAGAAAATAAATCCTGGTCAGCTTGACCTCTAACTACACACGTAGACTCCCTGTCTAACAACTGGGTGCAGCCTTGTGCTGCCCCAGTCCCTGTCTCTATTGTAGGGGTTTGCCACACAGGCGTTAACTCACCGCACAGAACAGATCTCAGACTCCCCAGTCTATACACACAAAACTGGTTCCAGGATGGAGCATCTCCCTATGCATGCTGGGGTTTTTTGTAGAGGTCTTAATGAGCCCACTAACTTCAGCTGGGCTCATTAACTCTTCCCCTCTAATTGTAAAAGTCTGCATAAAGCCTGAATCTAGGACACACATATTTCCCATCCTGAATACAACCAGGTGATTTTACCTGCGTGCTGCCACACAGGATAATGGAATTTCCCATAAAATGACCCCATTTTGGAAAGCAAACACCCCAACGTATAATCTGTGAGGCATAATGAGTCTTTTGAATGGTTAATTTTTTTCCAGAAGTTTTTGGAATATGTGGAAAAAAATTAAAACGCATTTTTTTCTACACAAAATTGTCAATTTATAAGATATTTCTAACACATAGCATGTATATAGCAAAAATTACACCCCAAAACACATTCTGCTACTCCTTCCGAGTATGGCGATACCACATGTGTAGGACTTTTACACAGCCTGGCCACATAGAGAGGCCAAACATTGAAGTAGTACGTTCAGGCATTCTAGGAGCATAAATGACACATCTCATTTCATTCCTACCTATCACACTTTTGAAGGTCCTGGACCACCAGGACAGTGAAATTACCCACAAAATGACCCCATTTTGGAAAGCAAATACCTCAACGTATATTCTATGAGACATGGGCTGCAAATAGGTACTCGGGTACTCTGATGGGCTGGAGATAGGTACTCTGGGACTCTGATGGCTTGGTGACAGGTACTCGGGTACTCTGATAGCCTGGTGACAGGTACTCGGGTACTCTGATGGCCTGGTGACAGGTACTCAGGTACACTGATGGCCTGGTGACTGGTATTTGGGAACTCTGAAGGGCGGTGACAGGAACTCATATGGACTGTGACAGGTACTCAGGTGAACTGTGACAGGTACTCGGGTACTCAGATGGACTGGGACAGGTACTCGGGTACTCAGATGGGCTGTGACAGGTACTCGGGTACTCAGATGGGCTGTGACAAGTACTCGGGTACTCGGATGAACCGTGACAGGTACTCGGGTACTTTGATGGGCTGTGACAGCTACTCGGGTACTCGGATGATCCGTGACAGGTACTCGGGTACTCTGATGGGCCGTGACAGGTACTCGGGTACTCTGATGGGCCATGACAGGTACTCGGGTACTCTGATGGTCCGTGACAGGTACTCGGGTACTCTGATGGGCTTGGACAGGTACTCGGTACTCTGATGGGCTGGGACAGGTACTCGGTACTCTGATGGGCTGGGACAGGTACTCGGGTACTCAGATGAACTGTGACAGGTACTCGGGTACTCAGATGAACTGTGACAGGTACTCGGGTACTCAGATGAACTGTGACAGGTACTCGGGTACTCAGATGAACTGGGACAGGTACTCGGGTACTCTGATGGGCTGGGACAGGTACTCGGGTACTCAGATGAACTGTGACAGGTACTCGGGTACTCAGATGAACTGTGACAGGTACTCGGGTACTCAGATGAACTGTGACAGGTACTCTGATGGACTGTGATTGACAGGTACTATGGGGGGTGGTGACAGGTCCTCTTTATTGGGGGGGCAATCAGTGTGCTTGATGTGTACTGTAGGCGGTAACGAGATGTTACCGCAATCTCCTCACACACGATCGGTGTGTGAGGAGGAGAACCCGGTAACATTTCGTTACCGCGGTTTGTTTACATTTTAGTGATCGGCTGTGAAAGGATCACAGCCGATCACGTGGGTAAACAGCCGGCCAATGGCTGTTTACCAGCATCAGTGACGAGCAGTGTTCCCGGGGAACACGCCGCCACCGACGTGCACGCGTAGCGCGCTCACGATCGCGCGCATGCGCCATGCAGTCGGGGTGTGACCATCTGTGATCGGCCGTGACTTCATCACGGCCGATCACGTGGTAAACAGCCATAACCAATGGCTGTTCACCCCCTTCGGTGGCGAGCGGTGTCTCCGTGACACGCCGCCACCGAAGAAAAAGGGATGCGCACGCACGATTGCGCGCATTCCCTGTTTAAACGGGAGGCCACAATAGCTGCGCCGCCTGGCCGTCATTTGACAGCCAGCAGTCAGCAACTAGTTAACAAACCTCTGAGTGCTTCACAGAACAGCTGTATTTATACTGGGATTAAATTACACACAGGTGAACTATATTTACTAATTAGATGACTTCTGAAGGCAATTGGTTCCACTACACTTTAGTTAGGGGTATCAGAGTAAAGGGGGCGAAATACAAATGCACGCCACACTTTTCAGATATTTATTTGTAAAAAAAATTGGAAAAGCATTTAGCATTTTCCTTCCACTTCACAATTATGGCCCACTTTGTGTTGGCCAATCATATAAAATCCCACTAAAATCAATTTAAGTTTTTGGTTGTAACATGACAAAATATGGAAAATTTCAAGGGGTATGAATACTTTTTAAGGCACTGTATGTGAAAAGAAAACTCCTGTTTATTTATTTCACCTGTCCACAATTGGATAATTAAAGTGAATATTCACAAACTTTGTTGTGTGAACATTTTCAAATTCTTTACTAAATAAGCCTTGTTGAATCTCACCAAGCACAGACATATAATGATTTAAACAAAAGCCAAGGAAAGCCTGAAGAGGGTTCTAAATGTTCCTTCTTCAAAACAAGCATAAACATTTTGACTATAGATATGATTTAACCCCCCTGGCGGTATTCCCGAGTCTGGCTCGGGGTGGAGATTCTGTACCAAAAGCGGTAACCCCTGAGCCAGACTCGGGACCCCATCGCTGAATGCAGGGAGAGGTTTACTTACCTTGTCCCCTGGATCCAGCGATGTCCCCGCGCTGTACGAGCGAGCCGTGTCTTACTCGATCTATCACGGAGCCGGGCTCCATTCCCTGCGAGCATTGCGACACACGGGGATGGTGAACAGCGCCAAATTCAAAAAGTTAAATACACACATTACATACAGTATAATGTAATCTTACAGATTAGATTGCTGTATGTAATTATTTCACATCCCTTTTGTCCCTAGTGGTCTGTCCAGTGCCCTGCATTCAGTTTTATCTTATAAAAACTGCTATTTATGCTAAACTAGAGATTGTCCATAGCAACCAAAACTGTCCTTTTACATCAAAAATGGTTTAGACTAGCTAGAAAACAGCGATAATAAATTGGAATCACTTGCAGAATTAAGCGATAGCAATTTGTGGGGAGATCCGTCATCAAATATTGAAAAGTAATGACAGTGACAATTCTGCAACTGAGCAAATTTCAGTGTTTTTGATTTGATTACATTATTGAATAATTTTTATTATTGTTATTATTTGGTATAATTATTTATAGTTATTTATTATATTATAATTTATGATTTTGATTTTTCAAACTTTATCATACCCGGGATGTCTGCTAGAGTTATTCCTAAGAATCACAGGACTACAATATAAAACGCCAAATTTCCATGCAAAATAATTGTACCGACTTTAAATGAAGCACATAGCTGCAAAGAAATACAATGGTTATATAAATACATTTTTATTAACTGATGAAATCTGTAACATGATAATAGATATAATACATGGTAAATTCCATAATCTAATTCATGTGTACAACTATATTAGAGGATGCATAAATATCTATAGATAACAAGGTAATAAACGAGAGTACATAATTATGAACTTGTAATAATTCATATATATACATATGCACATATGGGATGATACAATGCAATAGAAAATTGCATAAAAATCAATAGATAACTAGATAATAAATGAGAGTACAATAAATACATAAATAAATAACTTATTTATCATACATATGCACATATGGGATCCTACAATGCAATAGAAAATTGGCTGATTGTGCATAGCCTCCAGACCAGATCCTCCGCATAAACCGCAATGGAATAGAACCCCGTAATATGTGACATGTAGATCCTAAAACCACATGATATCACTATGGCATAATGGGCATATATGAATATAGAATTGGAACACGGCTTCTAGATAGCTTAATGCATTTTGTGGCTGGGTAATTACCACTCTTCCGGAGCAAACACGTGATCTGAAATATAATACAAGGATTTCCATAAAGACCATAACCTTTCAGGGAGAAGCTACTATAAATCAGATTGGACCAAACCCTAAGGCCGCGTACACACGCGGGGACTGTTCGCCCAACTTTGTCCGCTGAACAGTGTTTCGGCAAACAGTCCGCTCGTGTGTGGGCTTTCAGCGGACAGTTTCAGCGAACAGTCCGCTGAACAAGGTTTTTCGGAATTTCCGAAAAACTGTCCGCTGAAACCTCGTTTCAGCGAACAGTTCCCTCGTGTGTAGGCTTGTTCGACAAACTAAGTTCCGCGCATGTATTTTTCGTCCCGTCGTACGTGCCGTTCACGTCATCGCGCACGGTTTCAGCAAACTGTTCGTACGTCCTGTGTGGCCATGTCCGTCCATGCTAATTTTGAGCGGACTGTTTGCCGAAACTGTTTGACGGACAAAGTTGGGCGAACAGTCCCCGCGTGTGTACGCGGCCTAATAAGTTACTTACAAACAATATAGCTGTGTGTTGGAGGTGCATTGCAAGGAGCTTGGAGTCCACTGGGGACATCATTCACAGGAACTGTGGCATGTGATCCATGACTGCAACCCAACCTGAAGCACCATCAGAGGCGGACAGGCATCCAAACTGTCTGGATCTTCCTGGACTCGAGAGTGTTGGGAAGACCAATCTCTCAGTGGCTTCTGTGACAATTTACGTGCTACACAAGGGGAATTTTGGCGTTTACTACTGGGCGGCCATGCTGTCCAGAGTGTGACTCTCTTTCCCCCTTGAGCCCGCACTTCGAGACTACGTGAGTTTGACTGGAACATCGGGTGGTCGTTCGTTCTAAAACAAACCAAACATATTGTGTGTTTGTGGTGCATTGCTGTATGATGATTGGCCAAAGCATGCACCTGAGCTGCATGCTGAGAGATCCATAATTGGCCAAAGGGTGCACCCCACACTATATAAGCCTGCTGCTTACACCGTGACCATATAGTGTAATGAATGAAGAGAAATTAGGTAGCTTAGTTAGTGGCGCACAGGCAATGTATTTGATATATATACAGTTGTGCCCATAAGTTTACATACTCTGGCACAAGTTATGATTTCTTGGCCATTTTTTAGAGAATATGAATGATAACACAAAAACTTTTCTTTCACTCATGGTTAGTGTTTGTCTGAAGCCATTTATTATTATTATTATTTATTATCAACTGTGTTTATTCTTTTTAAACCATAATGGCAACAAAAACTACCCAAATGACCCTGATCAAAAGTGAGGATGGTTACCTTTAATAGCCATTCAAACCTCTTTGTGTCAATTTGTGTGCATATTATCAGGTAAAAATCAATGTAAACCTTTGATCAGGGTCATTTGGGTAGTTTCTGTTGCCATTATAATTTAAAAAGAGTAAACACAGTCGATTAATGATGACTTCAGCCAAACACTAACCATGAGTGAAAGAAAAGTTTTTGTGTTATCATTCTCTGAAAAATGGCCAAGAAATCATAAATTCTGCCAGGGTATGTAAAACTGTATTTTGGGGTCCCCCTAAAGCACCTTGTCCCATGTTGATAGGGACAAGGGCCTCATCCTCACAACCCTTGCCCGGTGGTTGTGGGTGTCTGCGGGTGGGGGACTTATCGGAATATGGAAGCCCCCTTTAACAAGGGGCCCCCAAGATCCCACCCGCCCATGTGAATGGGTATGGGGTATTGGACAATTCCTTTATTTTAAAAAAATGTGTCCCGCAATGTCCATCCATCTTCAATTACGGAGCAGACGGTCCCGAAAACCTCCCAAAAAATGGAAAAACTCCACCTCCATGGGAGGCGTCCTGCAGACTGCCATCTTTTTGCTTTGACACCTCTTAGATAGTCAAGGGCAGGGCCACCTGGTGACGTAAACGTGTGACCCCACCCCCTCTGACGTCACATGAAGTCAGAAGGGGCGGCGTCACTCAGTTACATCAGTGGGTGGCCCCGCCCTTGGCTATATAAGAGCTGTCAAAGCAAAAAGATGTCAGTCAGCAGGGCCCCTCCCATTCACATGGGGACAGGACCTGGGGGCTCCCTTGTTAAAGGGGGCTTCCAGATTGCGATAAGCCCCCCGCCCGCAGATTTCCACAACCACTGGGCAGGGGTTGTGGGGATGAGGCCCTTGTCTCCATCAACATGGGGACAAGGTGCTTTTGGGGAGACCCCAAAGCACCCTCCCCATGTTAAGGGCATGTGGCCTGGTACAGTTCAGGAGGGCTCCCTCACTCCATCGTTCCCTCCTTTTCCTGCGGCCTGCCAGGTTGCATGCCCGGATAAGGGTCTGGTATGGATTCCAGGGGGAACCCACACCATTTTTTTTTATTTTGGCACAGGATCTCCCTTAAAATCCATACCAGACCCGAAGGCCCTTTTATGGATTTTTGGGGTGGACCCCACGCTGTTTTTTTCAATGATTTTTTATGTATATTGCTGGGATCCAGCAATACATTACAGCCGTGAGAAATTTTAAATGACATTTTTTCCTTTAGAAATGTAATTTTGCTGTGGGATTGTTATGAACATGGGAAAAATGCAGTCAGACTAAGGGGACCTCCCAGCCACAATATTTAAAGGAATATTTAATTTTTATTGTTTTACTTTAAGCATTATTAAAATCACTGCTCCTGAAAAAACATCAGTTTTTAAAACTTTTCTTTTACATTGATACATGTCCCCTGGGGCAGTTCCCAGGTCCCCATAGAATTTTTATGGCAATAGCTTGCATATAAGCCTTTAAAATTAGCACTTTTGATTTTTCCCGTTCAGGTCCCATAGACTATAACGGTGTTCCCATCACAAATTTTTTGTCTGTTCGCATGTTTTGGTGCGAACCAAACCTGGGGGTGTTCGATCATCCCTAGTTCCTCCCTCCTCCTTCTTTTTCCTCCCATTTTCTGCAGAGGACATGATTTTGAATAGGATCCATAAGCCCCTTCTCTATACACTATATGATTGGAAACTGTCTGCATGCTGTGTTTGGTTGCTGGTGGTGACTTAAACATAGCTGTCAGCTGGTCCGGTTATTAGCCATTCTGGGATGTGCACAGCGGGTTCCTTTCCCCCCCTCCTCCTCTATCCTAATTGATTGACCTGGGGTGGGGGCACCCACCACACAAGTGGCGTCACTTTTGTGGTGCCACTGCATTGGAGGTTCCTCCTCCCATCCACGTGCTCCACAAGGGGAATTTTGGCAGTTACTACTGGACGGCCATGACGTCTAGATGGTGACTCCCTCCCCCCTCCCTTGCACGTGTGTGATGTTGGGATGTGCTGTGGCTGTACCCATAGAAGTCCATCTATGGATGGCCCAGTGTCCTCGTTTGGCTCTCTCTTGCATCAGGCACCCCCTGGATCACGCTTTATTTACGCTATATTGTTTGTAAGTAACTTAGTAGGGTTTGGTCCAAACTGATTTATTGTAGCTTCTTCCCGATGGGTTATGATCCTTATGGAAATCCTTGTATTATATTTCAGATCACGTGCTTGCTCCTGAAGAGTGGTAATTACCAAGCCACCAAATGCGCCAAGCTTACTAGAAGCCGTGTTCCAATTCTATATTCATATATGCCCATTATGCCATATTGATATTGATATCATGTGGATCTAGGATCTATATGTCACATATTATGGGGTTCTATTCCATTGCAGTTTATGTGGAGGAGCTAGTCTAGAGACTATACACAATCAACCAATTTGCTATTGCATTGTATCACCGCGTATATATATATATATATATATATATATATATATATATATATATATATATATATATATATGAATTATAACAAGATATTTATCATATTTATGTACTCTCGTTTATTACCTTGTTATCTATAGATTTGTATGCATCCTATAATATGGTTGTACATATGAATTATATTATGGAATTTACCATTACCATGTATTATATCTTTTATCATGTTACAGATTTCATCAATTAATAAATATGTCTTTATATAACCATTGTATTTCTTTGCAGCTACGTGCTTCATTTAAAGTCTCAACTTGTTGTCCCCCACCCCCCTTTCTTTGCTATAATCAGGGAAAGTGGGCACATGACCTTATTCACGCCATCGCCTCATATAAAGTCCCAAAACACGACAATAGTTTTTAAATATTATTAGGGATGCAAGCACATAGTTCTGCGCTGTCATTTTATACATAATATGCGCATTATGTATATAATTGATTTGGTTCCTCCCGTCTCCTTCTTTTTCCTCCCATATACTGCAGAGAACATGATTTTGAATGGGATCCATAAGCCCTCCCCTCTTTATACTCTATATGACTGGACACTGTCTGCATGCTGTGTTTGGTTGCTGATGGTGACTTGATCGTAGCTGCCAGCCGGTCCAGTTTTTATCTATTCCGGGGACTGCGATGTGCACCACTGGTTCCTTTGCCCCCCCCCCCTCCTCCTCCTCCCAGTGGCATCTACAACTTTCATATTTAGGGGGGGGGGCACATGGTGGGACAGGGACAAAAGTACGGGGCCAACCACAAAAATGTGTATGTGTGTGTATGTGTATATATATATATATATATATATATATATATATATATATAGCATGAGATAATTATCTAATCATTGACACAGACTAGTTGTCTGAGAGATAGGACTTTTCAGGGTAAGACTTTGTCTCCTAGCTCACTGATTGACTATTCAATGCACATTACCATAAACATAAACACAGGGTTAATTAGCACAAACAACACCGTGTGGAATATCCTTACAAGCCAGACTAGACTCATTTACACAACAGACAGGTGGCTGGAGTTGATGACATTAGCATCTAACAGTTTGTGTCCCAACAGTGTGAATCAGTCTATTCATATCCAGAGTCTGTGTGTCTTGGGAGGGACATGGATCTGAATCCAAGTAACACCACCTCAGGGGTCCCCAGGCATACAGCTCACAAAGAGCACCATTCCCTCAAATGCCAGGGCCCATAATCGCAAGGCAAGAGGCTCGCATTCTGTCCCCTCCAACAGCCTCTGTCCTGGCTAGGTCTGTCACAATCTGCTGTTTCATAGAGGTGAATGGAGGGTCCACCGTGTCTTTCCTGTGGGTTAGCTACACTTTGCCATAGACTTCTATTATATTCTGCAAGTGTAATACACTTTCTGAAAGCACACCAAACCCGCAGGTAATAACAGAAGTCTATGGCTCAATGCAGGTAACCTTAACGTGCACTGCACCTGCAGATAATTTTGAAAGCAGCCCAGTAACCACTGGGCAGTTATGCCCATACATACACTGCAATTTTAGTAAAAACAGACCTTTAATAACAGTCTTCCATTCAGGTATCGCCTGCTGTTGCTGACCCAGGCAGAGTGCATTTGGTATCACTTCGCCTGTGGCAGGAAACAGCGCTATATAGGAAGCATCAGCTTATATAGCTCTGCTCCACAGCTGCTTGCTTTGCTGGCTTCATTAAAAACACAGATGGTCTGCAATGGCAGTTCTGTTAGCAATGATCTGGGCTTGCCAATCTGCCATCCCACAGAAGGAGGTCGCGGGCCACATCAGAGGGCTCCGCGGGCCACTGGTTGGACACCCCTGACCTAAACCTTCTACACTTTTGTATAAATTGAGGACATTTGGAGACTTAAACATTATATATTTATATATAAAGTTGATGAATGCAAAATAACCATTTGGTACTGAAAGTTAATAATCACTTTAGAGCATTCAGATTTGGATTATGTATGAATGCTCAGCTCAGAAAGTACATAGGCGGAAACACACAGTAAGGTCTCAGATATTTTTTTTACCTATCTTTTGTTGCAACACTTTTAAGCTGGCCTTACACTTAATATGGATTTATCATTAAACATTACACATGGCATGGCTCATAAGCGAACATGTGCATATTATCAAAAAAAAAATTTCTCTTATATTCACCGACCGACACAGCTCCTCTCTGTAACTACATAGGTTGTATAGCCTGCCATTAGGAGAAACTAGGCAAAATTGTTACACAATACACAGAACTTTAATCCCGCCCCCGGGGGGAGGGGGTGTTGGGGGAGGGCCCCATGCTATCAACCCTCCTCCTGCTGCTAGCAGCTTCAGTTTTTATTTTGCCTAGCAAGGAGAATGACCTAGGAAACCCTACGGACCTCTCGGTCCATATTTTTACTGCAGGTGTGCTGCTTTTTGCGCAAGATAAGAGATCCTGAGATCTTCGATCAACTGCCGGCTGGGTGACAGGCTGGTTAATGACCCACCCTTGTCTCAGGTGGTGGCTCGTCTTCGGAAGTTTGCAGCCCGTTGGACCTCCCGGTTATCAGACCAATGGGTCTGCGATCTGATTTCCGCAGGATACAAGATAGAGTTTTTTCTCTTGGCCGCCAAACAGATTCTTCCCCTCCAGCATACCCACGCCCACGGTTTGCCGGGAGGCCCTGCTAGGGGCAGTAAGGGACTTGCTGAATCAGGGGGTGATTGTACCAGTTCCAGACTCGGAATGCTTCCAGGGGTTCTACTCAAATCTGTTTGTGGTTCCCAAGAAGGAAGGGGTACGTCCAATCTTGGACTTAAAAGCCCTAAATCACTTTGTAAAAGTGCAGACGTTCAGAGGGGTCCTTTGTTCCGTGAAGGTGCACCGTGGATACAAACATTAAGGTTAATTCTGTAAGGTGCGCCCCTCCTTGATTAGCTCGAGCTGGACTTTAGTGGTCACTGGAAAGCCCTCTCAATCGATTGGGTAAATCAAGACAACCATACACGTGAATGGGTTATCATGAATACGAATTCTTTATTTCCTGTATACCACTTTTATGTGCTTCAAACATTGCATAAAGACAGAGGGAAGGCCTCTTGTCAGCCAATCAAAATTATACAAGACATACAAGACATAATGGCCTTTTGAATGACCAATCATATACATCCACATTTATGTTCGTAATACATTAAGCGGAATTTTTTAGGGGAATTTTGATAAGAAAAGGTCCCCAGATATATATATATATATATATATATATATATATATATATATATATATATATTTATGGTCGGAGCCCTCCGCTCTAAGAGATATGAAAGAACACATAAACACGTCACAAGACTAACAACATAAAATAGACCTGAATTGTGCCCTTGGTCTGCTGTAAGATAAGCCCTGGTGAGCTGGGCGGTGAGCCCTGGTCTGCTGGGCGATATGCCAAGAGAAGGCCGCAAAAGACTTGGTTTAGGAGGGTAATTATTAATTTATGTACAACAAGACACTACGGGGCAAAGTTGCTGAAGGCTCAGGACATTTCCACTTGTGGTTTGGAGATGTATCGAGTAAAGCAGGTGGATTCCCGCCTGCCCATCTTTGATCGCGTGGACTGGGACCCCGTTTCATGAGGCTGCTGATGCTGCTCCAATGCGAAAGAATGTCCAAGAAAATGACCAAGGTCCTGGCCTAATTTGCTCAAAAGGAACCTGACGTGACTAATGAACTGGTTGCTGCCTGGGGTACTAATCGGGAACGGTAGTAATGGGCTGTCCTGCGAGGGATCAAACATATGGGGCAAAAATTGATCTAGGATGGACACGGGCACCAGGCTTTGAGAGTTTGGAAAGGTTTGATGTCAACCCCTGGACCGGACTATTGTGTTTTGGACACCCTGAGGAGCAAGATGAAGTCTGATGGCGTGTGAGGTGGCGTCTACGTAACACTTTACAACTGGGATGGTGACAGTATTCACTGGGGCGTAAGAAGCTGTAGAAAGCCAGGTAGATGGCTGCTTGAACAACCAGGCTGAATTTAGCCAAAGGGGAATGTGACAGGATGAAAGACACGTCTCGGAATATGGCGCTGGTGACGGGTAGCCGTTTGATACTGATTTGGGGTCATTGCCTGTGAATACCACACAACATGGTCTTGACCGTATGGGCGGCAAACAAGACGGTTTGTTAGGATCTCATAAGGGGATGAAATACTGGATGTCAGCTGAGTGGGGTCTAAGGTATTGTGTGACAATGCCAACTGTGTGTGGTGGCATAATATGAAGACCAGGATGTGATGGAGAACTCTTGGTATTGCTCTGGGGTTTGAGGCTAGTAACCTGACATACAGTGGTGTGAAAAAGTGTTTGCCCTCTTCCTCATTTCCTGTTCCTTTGCATGTTTGTCACACTTAAGTGTTTCGGAACATCAAACCAATTTAAACAATAGTCAAGGACAACGCAAGTAAACACAAAATGCAATTTGTAAATGAAGGTGTTTATTATTAAAGGTGAAAAAAAATCCAAACCATCATGGCCCTGTGTGAAAAAGTGATTGCCCCCCTTGTTAAAACATACTATAACTGTGGTTGTCCACACCTGAGTTCAATTTCTCTAGCCACACCCAGGCCTGATTATTGCCACACCTGTTCACAATCAAGGCATCACTTAAATAGGAGCTGCTTGACACAGTAAGGTCCACCAGAAGATCCTTAAAAGCTACACATCATGCCGAGACCCAAAGAAATTCAGGAACAATTGAGAAAGAAAGTAATTGAGATCTATCAGTCTGGAAAGGGTTATAAAGCCATTTCCAAAGCTTTGGGAATCCAGCGAACCACAGTGAGAGCCATTATCCACAAATGGCGAAGACATGGAACAGTGGTGAACCTTCCCAGGAGTGGCCGGCCGCCCAAAATTACCCCAAGAGCGCAGCGACGACTCATCCAAGAGGTCACAAAAGACCCCACAACAACGTCCAAGGAACTGCAGGCCTCACTTGCCTCAGTTAAGGTCAGCGTTCATGCCTCCACCATCAGGAAAAGACTGGGCAAAAATGGCCTGCATGGCAGAGTTCCAAGGAGAAAACCACTGCTGAGCAAAAAGAACATCAAAGCTCGTCTCAATTTCTCCACAACACATCTTGATGATCCCCAAGACTTTTGGGACAACATTCTGTGGACCGATGAGACAAAAGTGGAACTCTTTGGAAGGTGTGTGTCCAAGTATATCTGGCGTAGAAGGAACACTGCATTTCATAAAAAGAACATTATACCAACAGTAAAATATGGTGGTGGTAGTGTGATGGTCTGGGGCTGTTTTGCTGCTTCAGGACCTGGAAGACTTGCCGTGATAAAAGGAACTATGAATTCTGCTGTCTACCAAGAGATCCTGAAGGAGAATGTCCGACCATCTGTTCGTGTACTCAAGCTGAAACGAACTTGGGTTCTGCAGCAGGACAATGATCCTAAACACACCAGCAAGTCCACCACCGAATGGCTGAAGAAAAACAAAATGAAGACTTTGGAGTGGCCTAGCCAAAGTCCTGACCTGAATCCTATTGAGATGTTGTGGTATGACCTTAAAAAGGCCGTTCATGCTCGAAAACCCTCTAATGTAACTGAATTAGGACAATTCTGCAAAGATGAGTGGGCCAAAATTCCTCCAGGACGCTGTAAAAGCCTCATTGCACGTTATCGCAAACGCTTGGTTGCAGTTGTTGTTGCTAAGGGTGGCCCAACCAGTTATTAGGCTTAGGGGGCAATCACTTTTTCACACGGGGCCATGATGGTTTGGATTTTTTTTCACCTTTAATAATAAACACCTTCATTTACAAATTGCATTTTGTGTTTACTTGTGTTGTCCTTGACTATTGTTTAAATTGGTTTGATGTTCCGAAACACTTAAGTGTGACAAACATGCAAAGGAACAGGAAATGAGGAAGGGGGAAAACACTTTTTCACACCACTGTAGAACCTCTAGGCTGCACGGTAGGCCTTCAGGGTGTTGTGAGATAGTGAAAGATTAATAAGGCAGGAAGCGTCGTGAAAGTGTTGTTTGAATCCGAGGTTAGCTACGACCAGTGTGGGATAAGAGACATGGTCGGGTCGGTTCCAGGTTCCTGCAAAAAATAACGAAGCAAGGTAATGGGTAGTGCGTTGGCCAGATTATTGTGTTTGTCTGGGATGTGGACGCATAGGACGTTAGATTGGTGCTGTGGGGATAGTGGCACCAGCCTGCGCAGGAAGGCCACGATGGCAGGCTACTAGGACCTCCTTTATTCATAGTACTGGCTGTGGCTTGGTTGTCTGTGGCGAACGTCGCTGTTTGTCCTGCCCAGTTGTTGCACCAGACTTGAGCTGCTGCGACAATGGGGTAGAGGTCGAACAAAGAGGAGGACTAACTGAACCCAGGAATTAAGAGGATTTCTGACGGCCATGGCCCTATAAACCCAATTTGGCCAAAAATTGAGGCGAGGACCTGTGGAGGCTGTGGTGACCATGACTACCTGAGATGAAGAGAGAGATGCTGAGGGAATGCACATTGGCATGCCATTCCAATTTGTGAGAAATTCGACTCCCATGGGCAGATCTGCTATAGCTGGCACATCTTAATTTAAGGATTTAGTCAGGGTCTTTACCTGGAAGAGAAACACTAAAATGGGAGGTAAAGGATCCCCTTGAGTCTGGCTGCTGCCTTGGCTGAAAATGAGCGGTGATAGTCAAAGGATGGGCACCCTGCGAACTTGTGACCTGCTGCATGCAGATACGGGTCCAATTCTACCCTCCTGTTGGGGTTGCTCTGCCTAACATGTCTCTGACTGTCCCCAAGGCCAGCACAAACTCTGTGACAGTGAGCTTGCGATTAAGTAAAGGGTCTCTGGCCTTCAGGATGACGGAGACATCTCCCCTGCGAATATGACTTGTTCTAGGCCAAGTTGTGTACTGCTATGAGGAGGGATGCTAAGTTAACGTCGTTGTCATCCAAGATGTCCTCCTAGATGCCCTGCTAGGACAAGGTGTGCAGGGAAGACGATGGTGTAGAAGTTGGGTGTATCTGTAAGTGAAGGTACGGGAATGACGGTGGTGACTGGAGCTGGTAGGGGCACGGCTGGGCGTACCTCCAGGGCTGTCACTCTGCTTGGACTTCGGCAACTGCTGTTGACAATGTGGTTACCCAGGAGTGCCGCTGAGTAGTCGCAAAGAAGATAGACTGAAGTGGTGCCTGGAAGGGGTGCCAGTGGCGGTGGAAACAGTAGCCTAAAGGTTTGGTTTCCTGGCTGCGGCAGGGTAGGATTTACTCCTTCGGCACCGTTCTGCTATGAGTTTTTTTTATTTTTTATTGGTCCAAGCTCTTGTGAGACTGTAAACCGCCATTTGCTGAGCCCGTAAAGGGTGATGGCAGGGCTGAGGCAAAGTCCTCACTGTCTGCCTGCGACATGGCGTCAACTAAAAGCAAGGGGGGGTGCGTATGTTTGAGGTAAGTTGCAAAGGTAGGAGGGGATAGTTGCGTTGGGTAGATAAGATGAAAGGCGGAAGGAAACAAGAATAGGACAAGGAACGACAGCCATAGTGACAGTTGGTTTGCGCTCGAGCGCTGTTGAGTGTGACTTTAGAAAACTCAAAAGAATGCGTGACAACCGAGGTGAGCCAGGAGGTGACTGGCTAGGTAACCGATAGCTCGGGTGTCAGTCTGTGCTCGGCACAGACTAATGAACCAGAGCGCCCCAGGGCGGACAGGGGTGGGTAGCTGAAGTCTGGTATACTAAGTAGGAATGTTGCGATCTGTAGTTAATTGACGTGGGTTCGGTCTACTAATGCTTGCACTGCCAGCAAGTATGGAGATTAGGCGCCCTTGTCTGCGTATTGAAGGCTTGTGCTTCGAAAACAGAGTGAAGTGCACAGAAGTATGTGACAGTTGCTAACGCCTCAGGAGCAGGTCAAATTCTGTATGTGAAGTAAAAATATGTAGTGAAAGAGTGTTTAAGAGAAAGGGGGAATCCCATTGAACTAAACACCTGACTTTATGCACTAGTTGTGAAGTCGACTGGTTGGGGTCGAGAACTGAGTTGACCGGGAGCCTGTAGTAAGGTGACATGAGAATTTCGTTTTGACAAGGAGGATTGCAAAGAGCTCTTTGGGGCAAAGCTGGCCCCCTGGTGAAGATGCAAGCCCTCGACAATGGTTTTTTTTTTCTTTTTTTTTGGGAGATACTGTCCAAACCTGGTGCAGGGTGGACTAACTGCTAACTGGTGTTCTAACTGGCCTAAAAAGGGGAAAGCGACAGAGAAAATGATGAGCAGCCATGTTGCTACTGGAGACGATGAGTGGCAGTTTGAGCCACTTGCTGAAATGCTTGCAGCGATTGCAAGGAAGCGGCTTTATTTGAATTATGAGGTGAGAATGAATGAATGGATGAATGAGGTGAGCAGCTGTGTTGCTACTGGAGATGAGTGGCCGTATTAAGTTATTGCAGAGATGCTTGCAGCGATTGCAAGAAAGCAGCTTTATTTGAATCTATAAATTAAATTATAAGTGTGTAGGAATGAGGAGAGCAGCCGTGCTGCAACTGGAGATGAGTGGCCGTATTTGAGCCATTGCATTGATGCTTGCAGCGATTGCAAGGAGCTTTGTTGAAAGGCGAAAGAAAAGGTTTATAGAGGAAATGTGATTATGTAGGAATGACCGTGCGCAACACTGAGCAAATTGGTGGAGAGAATTGTGTATGATCATGTATGGATAGACTGAGAAGTCAAACGTAAGTACTGCTGAATTCGTACATGTGACTAGTTTGAACTGGGTTATAGCTATGGAATAGTCTGCGAAAGATTTGACTAATTTCAGTCGGAGATGCAAAAGGATTCGGCTTGGTTGTTAGAGTTGCGTTTGGCAAGGACTGGAATCGTTGCGCCAATGCTGCGACTAGACTCGAATCCTCCGTAGATGCAACTGAGAGGCTCATATATGGGATCCGACCGTATCGCTAAGGATATGGCTGTGTTCGGATTGATTGAATTGTGATGGTGGTTTAAGGGGCTGGTGATTGCCAATGATCCGAAACATAGAAGCGAAGTTGCGACTAGATTCGAATCGGCCGTAGATGCGAGGTGACTACAGGGCTCGTATGACGGATCTGCCCATATTGCCGATGATATGGCTGGGTTTGAATCGACTAAATGGTGATGGTGGTTTGAAGGGGCTTGTGATTGCCGAGGATCCGAAACATAGAAGTGAAGTTGCGACTAGATTTGAATCGGCCATAGATGTGAGGTGACTACGGGCTCGTATGACAGATCTGACCGTATTGCCGATGATATGGCTGGGTTCGAATCAACTAAATGGTGATGGTGGTCTGAAGGGGCTTGTGATTGCCGCGGATCCGAAACATAGAAGCGAAGTTGCGACTAGATTCGAATCGGCCATAGATGTGAGGTGACTACGGGGCTCGTATGACAGATCTGACCGTATTGCCGATGATATGGCTGGGTTCGAATCAACTAAATGGTGATGGCAGTTGAAGGGGCTTTGTGATTGCCAAGGATCCAAAACATAGAAGCGAAGTTGCGACTAGATTCGAATCGGCCGTAGACGCAAGGTGAGTAAGGGGCTTGAATGTCGGATTTGACCGCATCGCCGTGAAGTGAACGGCTCGAGTAAACCCGCGTTGGGTAGAAAGCATGAAATACATGAAAGATGACATAGAAAGACTTACGGTGGCGTAAGTGCGAGTTTTTGCAAAACGAACATGATAAACGAACATGATAACGTAACTACTAGAGTTTAGAGGAGAGGTAACAACAAAGTCCTACCTGCGACAGCGAGTGTGTAGCGGTGCGAGCGTGGGACAATCGATGAAGATATACGACCGATCTCGAAGGTACAACTACATGGACACGCAGTGAGTTGGCAGAGTCAGCCTGTGCAATGTATTTGACACGAATCAGCTTAAAAAATGTATGAGATGAATCTGATATAAATTGGCAGTAAGGAGTATCTGATACGAATTTGTTGTAGAGTGTATGCCATTCCTTACTGTGAAACCAAACACCTATCAACCACCCATCCCCCCAGGCTAGTCAAGTGCAGGAAAGACATCAGGTGGGTTTAATTACACCTCAATCAGCCACAGAAACCCATACAAACAATACCTGTTTATCTCAAAAAAGGATGAGAACAGTGAATCTAATGCCGCGTACACACGGGCGGACTGTATGGCCTACTTAGTCCGTCGAAACACATTTCAGTGGACAGTCCGCTCGTGTGTGGGCTTCAGCGGACTTTTTCAGCGTGCAGTCTGGCGTACTAAGTATTTCGGATTTTTCGACATTCTGTCCGTCATACTTTGGTTTCAGCGGACAATCCGCTCGTCAGTAGGCTAGTTCGACGGACTAAGAATGGCGCATGCTCAGAAAGGATTTACACGGCGGAAGGGTGCATTGCTGTGTATTGGACTTCCTATTTCTAGTCCCGTCGTACGTGCTGTACACGTCATCGCGCAAGCTTTCGACGGACTGTTTGTGCATCCGTGTGTGGTCAAGTCCGTTCATTCGAAAGTATGACGGACTGTCCGTCGGATTGTATGACGGGCTAAGTAGGCCATACAGTCCGCCCGTGTGTACGCGGCTTTATAACCAGTGAAGCCTATGGCGAGTGATATTTGGAGAACGACCGACAGCGACTCGGAGGTTTGGATCTATGAATGAATCGTATGTTTGGTACAAGGAATTTACGAATGTACTATGCCTGTGCTGAAAGATGTCGGGACATGAGTGTCAACAACTCAGAGGTAGGTTTTGCGAAAGGGGTGCAGGATAGTAAGCATGATAAGCCGCAAGTTTGCACATGATATGAAAAGATTCGGATACTACTTATCTGCGACCATGAGCGGGAACCGCCGACGAAGAAATGAAGAAGCCGAAGTGCACCTGCATTTGGACACACAGATAGACGACCGTGAGGGAGCTGAGAAGAGTCGGCCCCTTGATGTGCAGTACCTTGCACTGGAACCGACACAGACCATTGTGGGTGGTTTGATTAACCACTTGAGGACCGCCGTATTGCCAATGTACGTCAGCACAATGGCACAGGCAGGCACAATCACGTACATCTACGTGATTGCCTTCCAGCGGGTGAGGGGTCCGATCGGACCCCCTCCCGCTGGTTACGGCGGTCCGATTCGGTCCAGGAGCGCTCCGTGATGAGGGGATGGCCGTTGGTTTTCGGCCACCCCCTCTGGATCGCTCCTGGCCAATGAGAAGCTTCCTCCCCTGTTTATTGTTTACACAGGAAGGAGGAAGTGATGTCATTCTCCTCGGGGCGGTCTTTTTGACCGGACTACGAGGAGAAAAGTAAAAGTAAGTGTGCACCAACACTACACTGACATGTAGGTACACACAGGCACACAACCCCCCCCCGATCCCCCCCCCCCCGATCGCCCCCCTCCCCCCCCCAGTCACAGTGTCACTGATTGCATTGATCATTTCTTTACTGATCAATGCATTCAGTGTCAGTTGTGACAGTAAAAACTGTCAGGACAGTTAGTGTTAGGTCCAGGGTAGCCCCCTATCACCCCCCAATAAAGATTTAACCCCCTGATTGCCCCTAGAGTTAACCCTTTCACCCCCTTTTGCCAGTGTCACTAAGCGATCATTTTTCTGATCGCTGCATGTGTCGCTAGGTAGCTAGTTATTTTTTTAGGTTCACCGCCAGGTTTTTATATCGCTAGGTACCCCGATATACTACCCAATAATGGTTTTAACCCCTTGATTGCCGCTAGTTAACCCTTTCACCCCCTTTTGCCAGTATCACTAAGCGATCGTTTTTCTGATCGCTGCATCAGTGTCGCTACAGTCGCTAGGTAGCTAGTTATTTTTTTAGGTTCACCGCCAGGTTTTTATAGCGCTAGGTACCCCGATATACTACCCAATAATGGTTTTAACCCCCTGATTTCTGCTAGTTAACCCTTTCACCCCCTTTTGCCAGTGTCACTAAGCGATCGTTTTTCTGATCGCTGCATTAGTGTCGCTACAGTCGCTAGGTAGCTAGTTATTTTTTTAGGTTCACCGCCAGGTTTTTATAGCGCTAGGTACCCCGATATACTACCCAATAATGGTTTTAACCCCCTGATTTCTGCTAGTTAACCCTTTCACCCCCTTTCACCAGCGATCACAGTATAAGTGTCACTGGTGACGCTGGTTAGCCAGTTAGTTATTTAGGTTCCCCGTCAGGTTTTTATATAGCGCCAGGGACCCCCATATACTACCTAATAAAAATTTGAACCCCCTGATTGCTCCTAGTTAACCCTTTCACCACTGATCACCGTATAAGTGTTACGGGTGACTCTGGTTAGTTTGTTTTTTATAGCATCAGGGCACCCACCATTTATTACCCAATAAAGGTTTAACCCCCTGATCACCCGGCGGGTGATATCAATTAGGTTTTAGGGTCAGGGTCTGCGTCGCCCCAGGCAGCGCTAGGTTAGTGCCAGTACCGCTAACACCCACACACAAAGCATACACCTCCCGTAGTGGTATAGAATCTGAACAGATCAATATCTGATCTGATCAGATCTATACTAGCGTCCCCAGCAGTTTAGGGTTCCAAAAAAACGCATTGTTAGCGGGATCAGCCCAAATACCTGCTGGCACCTGCGTTTTGCCCCTCTGCCCAGCCCACCCAAGTGCAGTATCGATCGATCACTGTCACTTACAAAACACTAAACACATAACTGCAGCGATCGCAGAGTCAGGCCTGATCCCTGCCATCGCTAACAGGTTTTTTGGTAGCATTTTATATTCAAATCCGGAAGGCAGTGCTTGGTTTTCGGGGTCCCGTACGTGGCTAGGCTCCCAAAAAGTCCCCCACATGTGGTATCCCCGTACTCGGGAGAAGCAGCAGAATTTATTTTGGGGTGTAATTTGACTTCTGCCCATAGCATGTGTGAGCAATATATCATTTAGTGACAACTTTGTGCAAAAAAAAAAAAAGTTTGTAATATTCCCGCAACTTTTGGCAAAATATAAAATATTCCATGGACTCAACATGCCTCTCAGTAAATAGCTTGGGGTGTCTACTTTCCAAAATGGGGTCATTTGGGGGGGGTTTGTGCTATTTTGGCATTTTATGGACTTCGAAACTGTGATAGGTAGTGAGGAGTTAAATCAAAAATTTGCACCCTTAGAAATCCTGAAGGTGGTGATTGGTTTTCGGGGTGCCGTGCGTGACTAGACTCCCAAAAAGTCCCACACATGTGGTATCCCCATACTCGGGAGAAGTAGCGGAATATATTTTGGGGTGCAATTCCACATATAACCATGGCATGTGTGAGCAATATATCATTTAGTGACAACTTTTTGTAAAAAAAAATTTTTTTTTTTTTTTTTTGTCATTATTCAATCCCTTAGGACAAAAAAAATAAATATTCAATGGGCTCAACATACCCATCAGCAATTTCCTTGGGGTGTCTACTTTCCAAAATGGGGTCATTTGGGGGGGATTTGTACTGCCCTGCCATTTTAGCACCTCAAGAAATGAGATCGGCAGTCATAAATTAAAAGCTGTGTAAATTCCAGAAAATGTACTCTAGTTTGTAGACGCTATAACTTTTGCGCAAACCAAAAAATATACGCTTATTGACATTTTTTTTACTAAAGACATGTGGCTGAATAAATTTTGCCCTCAATGTATGACTAAAATTTAGTTTATTCGATTTTTCTTATAACAAAAAGAAGAAAATATCTTTTTTTTTCAAAATATTCGCTCTTTTTCCATTTATATCGCAAAAAAAAAAAAATCGCAGATTCAATACCAATCAAATACCATCAAAAGAAAGCTCTATTTGTGGGAAGAAAAGGACGCAAATTTCGTTTGGGTGCAATATTGCATGACCGCGCAATTACCAGTTAAAGCAGCGCAGTGCGAAATTGCAAAAAGACCTCTGGTCCTTAAGGTATTTATTGGTCCGGAGCTGAAGTGGTTATATACCCTCCGGGCTCCTCCCATAATTACAGGCCACCATACTGGCCCTCTTTTATATATATATATATATATATATATATATATATATATATATAAAAATATGTTTTTATGACCTTAAGCTGTCTATCATAATTTGAACATAAAACCACAATATTTAATTTCGCCTTACAATGTTCTATGTCTGTAAAACTTTAAATGGCAGCTGCGACCACAAGCGCATCCTGTTTTCCGAGCGATTTTGCACTTCAGAAGGAACTTGCAAAAGCTTTGCAGGTGAAGCTATTTCCTTATAAAACATATATATCAAATATGTATATATTTTTGCAAGCAGTTTCTAGTATAATAAAATGAGCATAAACTTAAAGGGTGACTCTCCCTACCCTTACAGTCGGCGCTTCAGAAGTCGCCGTTTGAGAATATCAAGGAGATTCCTCTGCTGACCCTTTCACAGAAGGTGTTCTTTCTAGTGGCCATCACATCAGCCAGGAGGGTTTCAGAACTGGCGGCCTTGTCCTGCAAGTCGCCTTATTAGTCATCCACAGGGATAAGGTGGTGTTGCATCCGCAACCATCCTTTCTACTGAAAGTGGTCTCGGCATTTCATATCAATGAGGACATTGTATTACCATCGTTGTGCCCTAAGCCGAAAGAGGTGGCCCTTCACTCTCTCGATGTGGTTAGGGCTCTGAAGGTGTACTTGCCTGTCACAGCTTCCTTTCGGAAGTCAGACTCACTGTTTGTTTCAGTGGCTGGTCCTAAGAAGGGTATGGCGATCTTGTCGGCCACCATTTCCAGGTGGACCAGACAGATTGTAGTCCAAGCCTAAGCCTTGAAGGGGCCAGTGTCTCCCTTTCCAGTAACGGCCCACTCTACAAGAGCAATCAGAATGTCTTGGGCCTTCCGACACCAAGCGTCTGACGCTCAGGTGTGTAAGGCGGCGACCTGGTCGTCTGTCCATACGTTTACCAAGTTTTAAAAGGCAGACGCAAGTGCATCGGCTGACGCTGGTTTTGGCCGCAAAGTTTTGCAGGCGTCCGTGTAGTTGCCATTTAGTTTTTTCCCTGGTTTTTCGATAAAAACACTGTACTGTTTCATTATTGCATTGTTACATTACTTCCGCAAGGTTGCGGTCTGGGGGATCACTCCCGTTGAGGATGCCCGGGTGTGTGGTGGAGTTTCCACACACTACTGTTTTTTGTGGGTTTAGTTTCACTAGTTCCCACTTGCCATGGTGGATGTTTTTTCCCACCCCTCGTTTGGCACTGCTTGGGGAACTCCCATGTAGTTACAGAGAGGAGCTGTGTCGGTTGGTGAATATAAGAGAAAATAGGATTTGTGTACTCACCGTAAAATCCTTTTCTCTGTAATTCACCGACCGACACAGCACCCACCCCTCCTTCTTTCTACATTATACTGCTTGTTGACGTACTGAAGCTGCTAGCAGCAGGAGGAGGGTTGATAGCAGGGGGCCCGCCCCCCGGGCGGGATTAAAGTTCTGTGTATTGTGTAACAATTTTGCCTAGTTTCTCCTAATGGCAGGCTATACAACCCATGTAGTTACAGAGAGGAGCTGTGTCGGTCGGTGAATTACAGAGAAAAGGATTTTAAGGTGAGTACAAAAATCCTATTTTTTCTCTTATGTTCTTTGACAGACACAGCTCTTCTATTGTTGACCCTAGGGTTTATTGCACCATCTACAAGAGTAGGAAACTAGATGGAAAAAAGAAGACAGGACCACCTACGGGTAGTCCTAGCTGGTATAACCCCTCTCGGAAGCCAGTTATCTCTGCTAGTGTTTCAGAAGCAAAAGCCATGTTCCCTGCTGGGACCTGTGGTTTCATAGCTTTTTTCTCTCTTTTCCTTTTTCTGGGGTTTTCTCCTGCGAAAATCCACAGCCAGGCTGGGCGACAGGCTGGATAATCTAGATCCAGTGATCTCCCCAGTCTAGCCAATGAGCGCACCCAGACCTTTAGCTACTTGCTGGGTCGGCTGTGACAGCCCCATCCTGGACCAGGGAAGCCAGCAAGTTAAAGGTCTCATGGGGTCACGTATGGGTGCCGGAGTGTGCAAGGAAAGTCCTTCTGTGCACAGGCTAAAACATGTTACCTTTCATGCTTGCAAGAATTGGGCACTGGCTAATGAAAATGTGCATACTTGCACACGCACAGTCCATCGTGCATTCTCGTGCATCATGGTGCACAGGTGCACCTGTGACAGATGGGGGCACCGAATAGGCTATTTAAATTTAGCCAGTGCTCCGGATCAGTGCTGCTTTGTCTTTTAGCCTTCACTGCATCCTGTGATCCTGAGATTCTGTATCCTTATTCCAGTTACTGACCCAACTTGCCTGACCACCCTCTGAACTCTGCTTGCACCTGTCCCTGCTTGTCCTTGGCCTCCACTTCTGTCTTATCTATTTGCTTCTATTTCACTGATTGGCTCCTGACCCAGCTTGTACCTAGACCACGCTATTGCCTTTGTACCTGATCCGTCCTGCCAGTATATGATCCGGGCTGCCTGACTGTTTTCTGACACATCCTGCTGTGGCTGGTGTTCTACAGTCTGCAACCAGTGCATGCCTCACCTGCCTGATTTCACCAGTACCAGCCTTCTACAGTCTGCCATCCTCCAGTTGTCTATCAGCCTGCCTGTTTCACTGAGGACTACTGGCGAATTCTTCTGCCTGGATACCTGCTCTGCTACTGGCAAGACCTACAGGCAATCATGCCACTCTGCACTCCTGCACCTTCTGTTCACACTACCAGGGGTCCTGAGTCAGAGGTGTAAGCGAGGCCTTACTCATAATTTCAGGCTCTGCTACCAGGTACATGATAGTGTCACAGTGTTACCCTGGCCAACAGCCCCCAGTTCGGTGGAGAGGGGATCTGTCTTGGGAGAGTTACCCACAAGCTCTGCTAGACATGGCGTGGAGCACGGGTGTTCTCTGGAATGGCTGGTTCCTACAGGGTTCTCTTCCTCCCCTACAGCCCAGGGCTCCTGTACCTTACCCCCTCCCCTTGCAGCAGGTCTGGCATCTGGTATACTGGATAGGGTTTTTTTTCTGGGGCCCCATTGCTTCCATGTGTAGTCTGTATCCCCGGACAGACAGGTGGCCCCCTGGTCTTGGACAGAAGAGATCTGCCAGTGTCTGGTGAATTAATTGCATGTGGGTTCCCTTCCCCCTCCCTCGGTTGGTTTGCAGACCAGAAGGGGACCTTTCCTCCTGTGGTGGGTCCCCCCATCCCTAGGTTGAGCAAGCAATCATGTTTTAGATGAAGGAATTTGCCTCCTTTAAGTACCCTATGGCCCATGCAGCAGATTTGTTTGTCCACAATATGTTTACCATCTTCAGCTTGTCACTGTGGTCTGTGTTGGCCCCAGCCCTTATATCGCAGTCACTTTGAGATGTTATCACAAGATTTGCATTTGGGACAGGTGTCCCAGGGCATGTGGAACTGTGGATCTGTTAGTGTAGGGCCTACAGCATGTTTGTGACACATCTGTAGACGCAGCCACATTTTTTTCTAAGCATTCTGTCTTGGGGATGGTGCTTGGCAGGCACTTTGGCTTAAGCATTGATCCGCTGACCAGAAGTCTAAGCAGGTCCTGGCGGGATTACCTTGCCAGGGTGAACGCTTCTGCAGTGCAACCTTAGATGATCTTCAAGATCCTTATGGGTGGCATGATTACTTCTTCCCACAAACCACAAAGGGAACAGAACCATGTCGTTAGTCTGGTCCTTCCTTCTGTGTACACAACGGCTTTTCATCCTTCTGGTCCCTTTAGACAAGGCCACAGAGCCTTTCAAGGCTCGCCAAGTGCCCCTGGTCTCATATGGTTCCAAAGCCACGGACGGGTCCTCCTAAGCATGTAGGCTCATTCCCACCTGTTTGGGTGGGGGGTTGTCTTTGCTGGTTTGTGAGCCTGTGGACCTCTCTCATTCTTTTAAAGGTGGGTCCACAACTGGACTTTGTCTAGCTTGACGAAGGGGCCATGCGTGGCTCTGAAATGTTGCCTTATGTTTACCATGTGACCACGAAATGAAAGCTTTGGACCCTTTTGAGAAATTCTTGGTGTGTTGATGACATTTCTTCACTTTGATTGTCTATGGTTTCAAGCCTGTGGTCATTACAGCACCCAATATTACTGAACAGGCCTTTCCAGGAACGTGCGAGTGGGGAATATTGCGTTTCTACTCCTGTAAACAAGCGCTCTCTTTCTACTCCTGTAGATGGTGTTATAAACCCTATGGCCAAGAATAGAAGAGCTATGTCCATTAATGAAAACCGAGAATGGAATTTTATGGTAAAAAAAATCCAGTTATCTTTCAAAACCTCTTTTCCGCCAGGGATAAAAAAAAAACACAGCTCTGAACTCTTAGATCATTTATGGTCTAGGCAAACATTACATGTTTTAGGACTACTCCTGGATGTTTCCTAGTGACATGCACAGGGCCGCTGATAGAAATCATGGGGCCCTGTACAGCCTACCTGACAGGGCCCCTTCAGCTCCACCCCTGGTCCCTCCTTCAGCCCCACCCCTGGCTCCGCCCGTGGCCCCTTCCCAGACCCCGCCTTGAAACTGTCTCTGCAGCACATTACGGCATTGGCGGCATGGGTGACACTGTCTCTGCAGGCAGTACATGCGGTATGGGCCATAACGCATGTGCTACCTGCAGACAGTGTCACCCATGCCACGAATGCCATATTATGCTGTAGACAGTGCCACCCATTACGCTAATGCCTTAACGCATGTGCTGCCTGCCGACAGTGCCACTCATGCCATATTGTGCTGCAGACAGTGCCACCCATGCCGCCAATGACATAATGCCATTGTCAGCATGGGTGGCACTGTCTCAGCAGGCAGCACGTGCATTATGGCAATAGCGTCATGGGTAGAACTGTCTGCAGCACATTACGGCATTGGCGGCATGGGTGGCACTGTCTGCAGGCAGCACATGCTTTATGGCCCATACCGCATGTGCTGCCTGCAGAGACAGTGCCATCAATTCTGTAATGTATAGATGCTGCTGCAGTAGTAGTAGATCTTGAATCCTCCCCCCAAGCAAGCACACACCTGTTAGACGGTTCCCAGGAGTCACTTCCTCCCTGATCCTGCTGCCTGGACTGGAGTGTCCATGAACTATCTGATTCAGATGCGAGCTGCTTTTTTTTTTACTCGCGTCGGCGCCACCAGACGCCTCACTGATTCTACTCTCAGGCAGAGTGAGGAACAGAGCAGAGGGGGAGGAATCACTCCGCGGCGCCAGGGAAGACACTACAGAGTACGTGCTGGCCGGGACTTAAGCTAGCATGAGGGTTGTGTGTGAAGCGGTCGTGATAGGTGGCCGGGGGGGGGGGGACGATGTTAGGTCATGGTGGCTGGAAGAGTTTTTTTTTTTTTTACATTACATTAATTTGTTTTCTGTTAAGGTTGCCCGGGCCCCCCTGCTGGTCAGGCCCGGTACAACAGGGCCAGTTGTACTGGCCTATCAGCGGGCCTGGACATGCAACTAGACTTGTTCTTTAATTGTGAAGATATTTCACAGCTTATCCATGCCATTTCTTCAGTTTTCGTGAATGTCAGGATCTTACCCCAGCATTTATGTTCACAGACAGCACTTACACCTTAATCTAATAACCATATAATGTGTCAAAGTAGATATTGATTGTTCAAGAACAAAATGGAAAGTGTGAAATTTGTAGAACCACTCTATTCCAAATACATAATACCATCTCTTGGGGTCAGGAGCATGCATAGGTGTCAATCCTGCGATTTACATGGATAAAGGTGTGAATTGTTGACAATTTCTAGTGTAGAGATGTTAGATTGGCATTACATATAGATGGCAGATGGTGTCAAAGGCTCCCACCACTGTTTAGGAATGGTTGTTTTTCAGTTTGATGTAGATGCCCTTTTTCAAGCCTCCTGCAAACTAGTTATCCTATCTGTCTAAAACGTGCACATCATTGTTCTAAAAAAAAATGTTCTTTTTATTAACATGTAGGAAAACTGTGGTGGACAATTTGGACCGGTAGGACAATTGGTCAGCCAGAGCCATTAAAGAGGTTACCTACATCTTGGATGGATCAAGGAAGGAATAGAACACTCATCCAGTTTTTCTTCTATCCAAAGCCTCTGTTGGAGATTTTCCTCTTAAGCCCCATACACACTATCAGTTTTTCTGCTGCATTTTTCCTTCAGGTTTACCAAAACCATGTAGTGCAAGGGCCTGCCTGATTGCATACAAATTGAAACTCCTAAGGTTTGACCTCATATTATATGGTTTTGGTAAATCTAAAAGAACAACTCAGCAGAAAAACTGATAGTGTGTATGGGGCTTTACTTTCTGTCCCAGTGACAATGGTTTTTTACCAGGCAGAAAGTGGACAAAAATCTCCAAAAGGGGCACAAAAAACAAAATCTGACAAGGGTATTGTCTTTTCTCTATACTGCTAAAAAAGCACACTTCTTTATGTTTTTATTGATGCTGGGGATTTTTCCTCGTTTCCTGTCTGATAAAAAACGGGATAGGATAGGGTTTGGAAGTAAGCATAAATATTTTCTAAAAGCAATGGTATTGGCTTTTCTCTATACTGCTAAAAAAGCACACTTCTTTATGGTTTTATTGATGCTGGGTAAGCGTAAATATTTTCTAAAAGCACTACAGATAGAAGTAAATCTCAACAGGAATATTAAGGGCCGGTTCACACAGGGGGCGATGCGAGGCGACACCGACTTGCCTCGCCGCGACCTGCCCCGACCTCAACGGCGACTTGCAAATGACTTCTGTATAGAAGTCAATGCAAGTCGCCCCGAGGTCGCCCAAAAGTAGTACAGGAACCTTTTTTCTGAGTCGGAGCGACTCGAGTCGCTCCTCTCAGAACGGTTCCATTGTACAGAACGAGGGCGACTTGTCAGGTCGCGGCACGGCAAGTCGTGTCGCCTCGTGTCGCCCCCTGTGTGAACCGGCCCTTACTCTTTTCTACTCTAATAACAAAAAAAACTTCGATAAAATTACCACTGCCTATACATGGTGAGGGGTACTTATCAATCTGGTACAGTATTGCTTTTGACTGTGGGAAATCATAAAAAAAAAGTTTAGTGAGCCTTTTGAGTTGTAAACTCATAGTATATTTTCCTTATTTATGAGACAAAACTCCACTCTGTATTTCTTTTTCAATGCTTCTCTTTGCAATAAATTTGATAGCTCCCCTGCACCACCCCCCTCAGTTAAGCTACAAACTGCTAATCTCTGGTGTAACTGAAGACACGCCGATAAGGAAACACACTGTAATTTAAACTGAAACTCACTTGACTTGTGCCTCTGCTTGCATAAAGATGAATTCCCATTTTCTTGCAAAAGCCCGTTGTAGTCTTGCTAAATTTTCCTGACAAAGGTTAAACAAGGATAAAGAAAAAAGGAAAGAGCATGTAAATAATGCATTATACTCTACTACTGTGATGGCACTGTTTTTTTACTAATGCAAAACCATTAGACATTGGCTTCAGACAACTATAGATATTAAATTGCTCTAACATCTTATCTGGTGCACTTACTACACATGATGTAAATGAAAAGCTGGTCTTCAGTTCAAATCCTGTATTTTAAGCTGACAGGGGCATTTTGTTTTAGAACATATAAACCTGTTGAATCATTTTGATCAGAGAGGAAGTTCTATGTTTCATCTCATTTATACATATTAATATAAGCATGCATATTGTAGGATATCAGTTAGCTCCCATCTGACATTATTTTGCAAAATAGAGATGAGCAAACTTTTTAAGCTGGGACCCAAAGGAGATGATTTATGGAAACTGCAGCACATTACATACAAGATCAGAGTTCAGAATAACCAATTAGATACAACTTTCATTCTCTGATCTTCAATGGGAAAATGGATCAGGAAACCTAGTTGAAATAAGGGACATTTCTATTTTTCTTGCTTGGGAATTCATAGTTCAGCCCAAATTCAATTTCATAGGTTGATTTGAAAGTGTACTTGATATTTTTATTGAAAATATATTAATAATATTACTAATGTATCTGATCTGAACTGTAGCTTAAGGGGTGAATTTTGCAGAGGGTGTAATTTACTGTTAATAACTATTACCTTGTTATCTCGAAACTTTGAAGAACGTGATATTTGATCCAATTAATATCATCTTTTGATTTCATTATGAGCCAGCTATGACATACCATAACTGGCAAAACATAAAAATATATTTTCCTTACAAGCAAGGCAACCATGACAAAAACATGGAAACCTCTATACACTATTTGAGTATATTACTCCTTCAGAAATGTCATTGCCTGCTCATGTAGTTGGATGTTTACCTTTCCATACAGTGTTTTTCTTATTACAATACTGGGACTGATTATGTCACTGTCCCTTTTTACTCTGACTTCTGAAAGTAGAAAGTGAGTTGACTCTGCGAGGTTGGTTTACTAAAGGCATATACACTGTTTACATTGCAAGAGAACTTTCCAAAGAGCTTAGTGAATAAGGTGAAGCTCTGCTGAATCCCCTTTTCCAATCTGTGCAAGCAAAAATGCAATTTGTTATTTTACCTTGCATGTGATTGGGTATTCTTTGAAAAGTGAGCTTTTCTACTTCACTAAGGTCTTTGGAAATTTTCCTTGCAACATGCAATTTCCCTTGCAAAGAGAACAGCCTATTTGCCTTTAGAGCCCTTTCACACCGAGCCGCGGGAAGCGTCGGCGGTAAAGCGGTGCTTTTTTTATAGCGCTGCTTTACCACAGTTTTTTAACCCCCTGCAAGCGGCCGAAAAGGAGTTAAATCCGCCTGCAAAACGCTGGCGGATCGGCGTTTTGCCGGCGGTATCACAGCACTGCCCCATTAATTTCAATGAGGAGCAGCGTTGGAGGAGCGGTGAGTTCACCGCTCCTTCACCTCTCCAAAGAAGCTGCTGACAGGAATTTTGTGACACCCTGCTAGCGCACCGCTCCAGTGTGAAAGCCCGAGGGCTTTCACACTGGAGTCAAAGGAGCCACTGTTTTCAGGTGCTATACAGGCACTATTTTTAGCGCTGTAGTGCCTGAAAAATGCTGGCAGTGTGAAAGGGGAAACCCAAACCAAAAATTTAATATATTGTAGCTTAACAATTATTGGATGTGCATTCGTTTTCTTTTTTTAGGTTTTTTACTTGTTTTCATTTTGTGATCTGGCCAGTAACATACCTCCTGTAACACACCTCCTGCATTAGAGTACGCTCACTCTGGATGAAGGAGGACTGGGGGCATCTATGGACAGAAGCATTGTCAGTCTTTGGGGAGGTGGAGAGTTAGATTTACTAGTAGATTTAGATCATCGCTATCAAGTTGAAACCAAACTTCAGCTAACACTGCAGTTACAGCAAAACATTGTTTTCTATTGAGATAAAGGTTTTATATAAATAAGGGCTGATCATTGTAGCACCCCTGCAAGTGGTAAATGGTTTGTCTCATCCCTGTAACTGATGCATCTGCAAGAGAGCTTGTTCTTTTGAAAAACAACAGACTTACTGGCCAGATCATCATGTGAAAATAAAGATAAGAAAGCCTATAAAAGAAAACTAATGCAACCACCACATCTAAGAATGGGTAACCTGCAATATAATAAATGTTTGCTTTTGGGTTTGATAGCGCGTTATTGTCAAGCATATCTAAACATTGGCTACCATTTCTACCTGTTTCCCAGTAAGAGTCCTTATTTAGAGGGGTCTGTCTCCAAGAAACAACCGCCTGTTCACTGATCACTAATCCCTTTAGCACTCTACAGAGCATGAAATGGACAGAGGGAAAGTTGTATCTGCTCCACCTCCTGAATCCCAGCCGCTGTGCCTCTCCAATCATGGATACTTTGCCTCTCAAGTCTTAGCTGTGTATATCCCAACCGGTACCATGCCCTGCTGAAACCCACCTTGAACCTGAAGGTGTTTATCTAAGAGAGAAAGACAGCCAAGACAATTGGGTCAGCTAGATATGGTGAATGCAAGTTTTTTGAAGGAGCTATATGTAGCTTTGTGAGTGTGTATATAATGGGGGGAAGTGAGTGCACATGTGTGTGCATGTCTATGTATGTCAGTGTGTGTATATATGTTAGTTTGGGCATATGTATTTCATTGGTGGCAAGCTGCAAGTGTGCTCTATGTAATAAACAAATAAATATAAAATATACTGCTTTCTAGGATTAATTACCTTTGATCCTGCAGTCTGTACATTGTCTATGGTTGATCCCTGCATGCTGTACATTACTTGCTCTTGACCACTGAAATTTTTGAATTACTCCTTACTCCTGCACAATGTGCATTACTTCTGACCCCTTCACTCTATGCTTTACATATTCTTGACCTCTGAACAATGGAAGGAGTAGTGTCCTGTCATTGGTGTCGGTTGGAATAATAGTGCCCCATCATTAGGAGCAATAGTGCCCCGAGGGCCAGATAAAGGCTAACATTGGGTCCGCATCTGGCCCTCGGGCTGCAGTTTGGAGACCCCTAATGTAATGCGCCAAATGAAATGTTTGTGACACTATTGGTTCTGACAGAAACTAAAATGCACCACTTTTACATTTTGTTGCATTGAATGCATCACATTTACATTGTGTTGCACTGAATGCACCAAATGTAAAAGTGGAGCTAATAAAGACCAAATCTCTTTTGGTGTATAGAGAGAAATACTGGCTCAGACAGATTTTGTGAAAGTGTCTCTCGTGCAATCTAAAAGCGGCACAGCATGAGCCAAATTCTAAACAGGTACATGAATTTGGCACGAACTTCACTACTTTTAGAATGCATGAGAGGCACTTTTGCAAAATCTGCCTGTGCCAGTCTTTATTAATTCCAGGGTTAGACTATTGTTGATACTTTCAAAGATCTGTCTAGGGCCATATCTTAAAAGCACCTTGTGTGTGTTTTCTTCACAATGCTGAGAATTTTTTGATTTACTGAAATGCTGGATGCAGGGTTCCCCAACAAAGATCAGTTCCACAGAAAATGTTCATACTGTACGTATAGTCATTTCTAGACCCACTGTAATCAGTTACACTGGGCAATGATCCTCATAAGTCTGTGGCCATCGTCAGAGAGATAAAATTCTGAGAATATTCAAATATTGCACTTTATCACACTGCCTTTTAATATTTGTTATTAACTAAAGCATTGCTCTGGTCAACCTACATTTAGCATGGCCTTTCCTCTACTGTCACAATTTAGTCAGATCATCTAAATCCAACATTTCTGCATGCTTGTAAATGGGCCACAAGGAATGAGTATCACCACAACCTAAAAATCCTTCTTGAACCCTGAGGGGTCCCCGGTGCTATGTGCATATTTATATATTTATTTATATTTATTTATTTCTGCCTGTGCTAGCTCAGGCTAAAATCCACCTCAATGTTCCTAGGGGTAGAGCTAAAGTACAGTACTAGTAACTGCTCACTCTTTTATATCAAGTGACAGTTCATTATTTTTGGGGAGGCAAATGATAGCTCTGATTATGTTTTCATGGACAGCCGAAAGAGCAACTACATTAGTAAAACCCTGCTGGATTGCTTTTTCCATAGCAGGGGATGGTAGGGTTGCTGCCTTTTCTTCAAGTCAAACCCGGACATTTTAGCGGCGCACAGCAATTTTTTTTACAGTATAAATTATACATATATTTTGCTATTAAATAACATTTCTAATCATATGAAGTTAATAACAATATCCCCCTTTGCATCAGAGTCCAGAGTTATTCTTTTACAGCTTTTACAGATTCACTACAGAGCTCCTCTTTTACATCTGAACTCACAGAGTTCCCTTTCACTGTAAGGGGGGCCTCTGCAGACTCTGATGTAAGGGAGAACTCTGGGGACTCTAACATAAGGGATGCTCTGGGAACCCAGATCTAAGGGGGAACACTGAGAACTCTGATGTACGGAGAGGACTCTGATGTAAGGGGGAACACGGTGGCCTCTGGTGTAAAGGTGAACTCTGATGTAAGGGGTGCTCTGAGAACCCTGACTTACCTTCTTCAATCACAGACAGGGATGGATGGTGAGCTCACTCACCCCTTGGCAGTCAGCTCCTCTCATCCAGATGTATCTGAGGTTGCTGGACTTCAAATTTCTGGCCCCTACTTTCCTTTTCTGAGGCACAGGGGATTGGAGTGTGGGCAGACACAGCAGGGTAGGGGTGGCGGGAAGAGGAGCAGATTGAGCCCTCTCTCCTCTCCTGTCTGTGTGTGGGGGGATTGTTAATGCTGGCTCTGGGCAGCATGAAAGAGAGAGAAACCCGGATACAAGATTCCAAGCCCGAACTGTCCGGGAGAATCCCGGACAGGTGGAAACCCTATGGGATGGGTCCCCATCCCTCCTTTATTACCCTAAACAGGCGCACCTGTGCAATTTGTTTGCCTGTGCTGGGTTAGCAACTGCTTCTGGAAACATTGTGCACTGGCTGGAGGTTGTGTTATATCTGCCGGCTGCTAGTAAACATACACTGCATTGGTAGAAACATCACACAGCCTGCAGCACTAACTGATCTTTTTCTAGTTCCTTGTGTTATGAATAGAGCTGATGCCCCCTCCTCCTACTGTGCTGAATGGCTGTCTTCATCTGCAGAATAAGCCTGCTGCCAGAGGTAAGCACTGTCAATAAGCCTTCATTAACTAAACATTTCCTTGTGAGCTGCATGGCCAGACAGCAGTGGAGAGAGAGGAGCGAGCTGTCTGACCATGCTGCTCAGAAATCGCAGGATGGATCAAATCAGGACCAAGTACTACATGCACTTGGCCCCTTGGGAGTTTTAATAAAGATAAATTTTAAGATGTAGCGATGTGGAAAAATCTTTCTTTAAAAGGTTAAATACACTCATTCAATGTAAGGAACATCAATAACAATTTTTATTATTTTGTCTGTTGCTACAGACAAACAACAACACACATTTTATTCATTCTATCCTTTCACCCTCTTTTCCTGCAGGCTGTAAACTTGGTATACCTACGGCTTCATAATCTGCTAGCTCCAGTCTTGCTTTGTTCTGCATCGTCCTCTTGCATAGATAAATAGCTAAAGAAAATAAAAAAACATAATTTTCAATAGTTAGTGAACACATTTTATACACATTTATACTTGATCAGCTTTTAATAATGTAAGATAATAGCAAAAAAAGAACAGCGTAAAAAAACTCTGCAATAGAGTAAGTAATGATATACCTTTTATTATAAAGAAATGTCAAATACACTCACAAAAATAAAAAGCCCTAGATCAATGGAGCCAAACACATGTACAAACAGAGGAGAGAGTGCCTTCCAGCCTCTGCCACCTAGCTACAGGCAGGGGAAGCAAGTCACAGTCGAAAGGAGAGAGCGCTGGATAGCATTGGTGTGGGGAACTTGAAGTGTATCATAAATTCTTCCCCAGGCCTCGATCCTACAAGTACTGTCAGTCAGTCAGCAGGCGCCTGTTTCTGGGACGAAGACTCCCCTTTATTAGCCTGTAGTTAGGACTACCACACAATTAAAGGGTAACTCTACTTTTGTGAAAAATACAGCAAATTAAATATATATATAGCATAAACAATTGATAAACAGGCCATATTCTCATTGAATGTTAAAAAAATTCCTTTCCTTTTTAATCTGCAGTCACTGTAATGTTTTGTAAAATTCAATGCATTATGGCAACCTGGAGGTCATCTGTACACAATTGGTTTTCTGCTTGTGTGATTGACACTAAGATACAAGTAACATTTTAGGCATCTTCTGCAATAGGATTGATATTTATGGTGAGACACTACCTAAGAGCCGGTTCACACAGGGGCAACACGACTTCCAGAGCGGTTTTTGGAGGCAACTTGGACATGACTTGAGTATGAATAACAGCGCAACTTGGGGTGACTTCAACACAACTTGGGGTGACTTATAATGCGACTTTAAGTCGCCCCCAGGCCAGGCGACTTTGGCCGTGGCCAATCACAGAATAGTCAGCTCTTGAGGGGGAACTCCATGCCAAATTTTAAATAAAAAACCGGAATAGGTTCCCCTCCAAGAGCATACCAGGCCCTTAAATCTAGTATGGATTTTAAGGGAAACCCCCTACGCAGAAAAAACGTGTGGGGGTCCCCCAAAAATCCATACCAGACCCTTATCCGAGCACTCAGCCTGGCCAGTCAGGAAAGGGGGTGGGGACGAGCGAGCATCCCCCCTCCTGAACCATACCAGGCCGCATGCCCTCAACATGGGGGGTGAGTGCTTTGGGGAAGGGGGGCACCCTGTGGCCCCCCCACCCCAAAGCATCTTGTCCCCATGTTAATGAGGACAAGGGCCTCTTCCCGACAACACTGGCCATTGGTTGTCAGGGTCTGTGGGCGGGGGGCGTATCGTGATCTGGGGGCCCCCTTTAATAAGGGGGCCCCCAGATCCCGGACCCCCACCCTATGTCAATGGGTATGCAGTACATCGTACCCCTACCCATTCACCTGGGGGAAAAAAGTGTCAATAAAAAAACACACTGCAGGTTTCTAAAGTTGTCAGCTTCGGGGGTCTTCTTCCGACTTCGGGGTCTCTTTCGACTCCACTGCTCTCTCCGGCCTCTTCTCCCGGTCTCCGGCCACTTCTCCTGCTCTCCAGTTCTTCTGCCGGGCTCCTCCTCTATCTTCTTCGTAACAGTCCCAGCATGACCCGGAACTTGACGTCATAAGGGGTGGGGTCACGGTGTGACATCACCCGGTGACCACACCCCATGCCTATATAAGTCATTGTGCACCTCATACACGGCATTTCAGCAGGAGAGAGCGTCATGTCAATATCGGAAGAAGAGAGAAGATATATATATATATATATATATATATATATACACACACATACATACATACATATCTATATATAGATAGCTATATATACAGTATCTCACAAAAGTGAGTACACCCCTCACATTTTTGTAAATATTTTATTATATCTTTTCATGCGACAACACTGAAGAAATTACACTTTGCTACAATGTAAAGTAGTGAGTGTACAGCTTGTATAACAGTGTAAATGTGCTGTCCCCTCAAAATAACTCAACACACAGCCATTAATGTCTAAACTGCTGGCAACAAAAGTGAACATGTCCAAATTAGGTCCAAATTGTCAATATTTTGTGTGGCCATTATTTTCCAGCACTGCCTTAACCCTCTTGGGCATGTAGTTCACCAGAGCTTCACAGTTTGCCACTGGAGTCATCACAGAGCTGGTGGATGTTAGAGACCTTGCGCTCTTCCACCTTCCATTTGAGGATGCCCCACAGATGCTTAATAGAGTTTAGGTCTGGAGACATGCTTGGCCAGTCCAACACCTTTACCCTCAGCTTCTTTAGCAAGGCAGCGGGCATCTTGGAGGTGTGTTTTGGGTCGTTATCATGTTGGAATACTGCCCTGCGGCCCAGTCTCCGAAGGGAGGGGATCAGTATGTCACAGTACATGTTTGCATTCATGGTTCCCTCAATGAACTGTAGCTCCTCAGTGTTGGCTGCACTCATGCAGCCCCAGACCATGACACTCCCATCACCATGCTTTACTGTAGGCAAGACACACTTGCCTTTGTACACCTGGTTGCTGCCACACATGCTTGACACCATCTGAACCAAATACGTTTATCTTAGTCTCATCACACCACAGGACATGGTTCCAGTAATCCATGTCCTTAGTTTGCTTGTCTTCAGCAAACTTTTTGCGGGCTTTCTTGTGCATCATCTTTAGAAGAGGTTTCCTTCTGGGATGACAGCCATGCAGACCAATTTGATGCAGTGTGTGGCGTATGGTCTGAACACTGACAGGCTGATCCCCCACCCCTTCAACCTCTGCAGCAATGCTGACAGCACTCATACGTCTATTTCTAAAAGAAATCTCTGGATATGATGCTGAGCACGTGCACTCAACTTCTTTGGTTGACCATGGCAAGGTCTGTCCTGAGTGGAAAATGTCTTGTTATACCCTATATGGTCTTGGTCACCATTCTGCAGCTCAGTTTCAGGGTTTTGACAATCTTCTTATAGTCTAGGCCATCTTTATGTAGAGCAAAAAAATTTTTTTTCTTTGCCATGAGGTGCCATGTTGAACTTCCAGTGACCAGTATAAGAGAGTGAGAGCAATAACACCAAATTTAACACACCTGCTCCCCATTCACACCTGAGACCTTGTAACACTAATGAGTCACATGTCACCAGGTAGGGAAATGGCTAATTGGGCCCAATTTGGACATTTTTACTGAGGGGTGTACTCACTTTTGTTACCAGTGGTTTAGACATTAATGGCTGTGTGTTGAGTTATTTTGAGGGGACAGCAAATGTACACTGTTATACAAGCTGTGCACTCACTACTTTACATTGTAGCAAAGTGTCACCTCTTCAGTGTTGTCACATGAACAGATATAATAAAATATTGACAAAAATGTGAGGGGTGTACTCAATTTTGTGAGATACTATGTGTATATATATATATATATATAGGTGCAGGAACTCACCCTCCCCACCCACAACCGCACATTCGTCCTGTGTGTATTTCAGCCCATCCGACAGAAGCCGGCTGTTTGGCTGGCTTCTGTGGGACGAGCATGCTGGAAAACCAGATGAGGAAAAAAGTGATCTTGCGCAGTAATATATTATCACAAGCAGTGAAATAATGTGCGATCATGGTCCACAAATCACAGCAAAAAAAGGCCAAATATCAGTGAATGAAGTGAAAACAGTCCTTAATAATAAAACTTCCTCCAATAAATTATATTCATCCCGTGCCTTCACACAACTGTTAAGTGCTTTCAGAACTCTCACCTCTATGCAGTGAATAACCAGCCTCAAAGATATAGGAATATCCAGCCTGCAGGCTACAGGATACAATGTATCACCACAGGCTCCTCTATATGATGTGTTACCAGCTTATAAAAATAACATTAAAAGTGCAATAGGATAAAAATCGTGGCGTTTAGACATCTTCTCACGTCACTTCTGGTCCGTGACTCTTCCGGAGTCGTGGCACGTTCCATCATGACGCGTGACTTCATCAGTCCCCTGATGAAGTCACGTGTTATGATGTAATGCGTAGGGAGTGGCCAGAGAGCGTCACTGACCGGAAGTGATGTGAGAAGGCGTCTAAACACAGCGGTTTTTATCCTATAGCACGCTGTTTTATTCAGAATTTTCTATTGCCGCCATTCTTTTGTTTACATTTCAGCTCTCCGCAAGGGTGCCCACTGACAGTTAATAAGTCATTGATTGTTAAGGACACGGCGGACGCTCCTTAACAACCAGCTATTCTTCACACAAAATTTGAATCGGTCGATAATTTTTCGACCTATCCGAATTCAAATCGTTCTGAAAATGTGGAATTCGCTGAAAACGAATAAACAAAACAAAATATAATGAATTTCAACTAAAGGTTCCAAAGGTTAATAACCAAAGGTTCATTCGAATTTACATTTGGACTGAAATGAATTGCACATGTCTAGCATCCAAACCATCTGCAGCAAAGAAATTATGTGGTCCGTGGCACCATCAATAATTGGCCTCTATCCCAAATTTGTACAGAAAGAAAGAGAATTTGGTCAGGGGGACTTTGAATGAGGCCATTCCCTATATAGAGTAAACACATATATAAATATAAAGCACAGTATTGCTTGTATGAGTTTATTACATAATATCCAACACAAAGGTTTTTTTTTTTTTTTTTACTTTAAACGAGAGATGTATAACAAAAAGCAGTCATTGCAAAGAATATTTCACTGTACCTTGTGAGATCATATACAGCATACGCAATGACAAAAATTTCCATACACAAAATCACATAAACGCAAGGCATGCTAAAAACCACATACACATATTGACATCATGGTACTTTGGCATATCATGGGATGAAGGCAAATCCTACACAACATAGGCCACTGGAAGGGTTGTATGGTATTTAAAAGTCTTGAGTGGAACAATGTAAAAGACATACAAAATAATCTGCGTTGCATTGGGGTATACCAATTCTTCAGGGACAAATGCAACGGTGATCTATAAAGAGACATAACAATATGGTATAATATTGTAGCTAAATAATAGGGGTAAGTAATGGGTGTAAGGGACAGAATAAACATCCCTATAAATAATACTCACATCAACTGCATAGATGTGAACAGAGGATCAGAGCTGCTCTAGATGTCTGCAGCAAAGGGCTTGGAACATCTCTGGGTGGAAAGCCTATTCTGACGGATCCAGATGCTAATGACTGTGCAAGTCTGCCCACCAATTTTCCATGCCTGGGATTTAGACGGTGGACAGGGCCTCTTGTGCTGCCCACTGTTCATTGATTTCTACGTTATTTCCCAGAGTGCCCCAGGTCTTCATAATCCTAGTTAGGCTCACATTTTGTCATGCTGTTTTGACTATTTCAATGTAAAACAGTGCAAATTGCTTGTTATTATTATTATTATGATGATCTCTGTGAATAGTCACAGTGCTCACATGGTACAGATAGAGCCAATCACATAGTGATAATATGTGACATTTGATAGCAGTGGCCAATTACAGCTAATCACAATCACAACACTGACTGAATGCATTTCATTCAGAAAAAATGGTTGCTTATAACAGTGAAATCCAATAATACACACTGTTATAAGCAATCGTGGTGTGAAAAAAATATCCTTATTACCTCCTCAGAGTAGTTCACTATGGTAACACAGTACTGCTTTGGTCACAGTATGTAAAAACAAAATAGTAAAAAATAAATAAAAAAAGTTAAGAAAAAAAAATTGAGTTGAATTAATAAAATGTATATATATTTTTTTTTTACATGCAGTCACCAGTCAATATCCCCAATCACCATCACACTAGTCATATGATGACACTGTACTGCTCTAATGACAGTATGTAATAAAAAAAAGTTGAATTTCTTCTTTTTCCAAAAAAATTGTGACAAAATATTAGAGATTCAAAAAACACGCCATGCCTCTTACTAAATACTTTTGACTGACTACTTTCCAAAAAGGGGTAATTTGGGGGGTATTTGTACTGTCCTGGCATTTTAGGGTCTCAAGAAATTAGATATACAGTCAGCAGATGAGTGAATTAAAAAAACAGACTGTGCTAGCTCCACCTTAATACTAATATGCCGCGTACACACGACCGGACTTTCCTTCAGAATAAACTCTGACGGTCTTGCCAATAGGGTTTCCAACGGAGTTCCAACCGAACGGACTTGCCTACACAAGATCACGCCAAAGTCCGTTCGTTTCGAAGTCGATAACGGGACTAGAAAAGGAAGTTCAATAGCCAGTAGCCAATATCTGCCCTCATATTTGGTCAATTGGACTAGCATACAGACAAATGGTTTTCCTGATAGGAATGGATTCCGTCAGGAAGATTTAAAACATGTTCTATTTCTAGGTCCGTCAGACTTTTTGAAAAAAAAAAAAATTCTGCTGAAGCCCACACATGAGCGGAATATCTGATGAAATGATTCCGTCTGACCTTTTCTGCCAGAAAGTCCGGTCGTGTGTATGCGGCAATATAGTCCTATGTGTATGTGTATCTTAATTAGATATGTACATTTTGTAACTTTTAAACAATATTAAAGTGCATTCATACATATAAAACTGTGCAAACAATGTATTTAAGAAGGTACTAAAAAGTGCCAAATGGTAAGTGCTATAAAATGACAATAGTGCAATATCAATGTCTATTTAAGTGCTATAGTGCGCCATGTCCCATCAGCGTCCGTTCTTCCACCTCCCGGGGGTAATGGTAACAGGTCCGCACTCTCCAGATAGGTTGGACTACCTTGCCTTATAGCTAAAGGAGTCAATCGTGCTTGTAGTTCACTATGGGGGGGACCTATCCCAGTGCGATCTTCTCCAGGTTTTTTTTTTTTTCAAATATATATTTATTAAGTTTTCAAAAACAGAAAAAAAAAATAACAAAATTCGGCAAGACCCAAAGGTTACAATAGAAGCCTTTAACAGTAGAGATTGCAGTCTCCTTTATATCATGGTACAGTAAATAGTAATGTACAGCAGTGCAGTCAGCGTTCATATTGGAAGTTTCGTACACGACTTTTGCTGTCTTCCTGTAATCTCCTCCAGGTTTATCCTCTATCCCCGTGCGATCCCAACAATTTCCTCCAGGTGGGGTATCTATGGTGAATACCTCCAATGGTGTCCTCCGGGTTTCAGATGTAGATAGTGTATAGCAGGCAATAATGAGAGAAAGACTTCTCATAGAGTAAAATCCCTTGGTTTATTTAAAACGTACAAAAATAAAACTGTCAATCTGACAGGAGTAGCGTCACCTCTATCATCGGCCTTGTGTGAGAGATAGATGCTATATGTTCAGCACATCAGGATTGATAAATTTTTAAATATGTACACTATATCATAGTTTGTAGACTCTATAACTTTCACACAGACTAAGAAATATACACTGATTTGGGTTATTTGTACCAAAGAAATGTAGCAGAATACATACAGAAAGGAGAAAAAAAAGCTTTTTTTCCAAATTTTGGGGTATTTTTTCTTTTATATTGCTAAAGAATGAAAAACCTAGCGTTGATTAAATACCACCAAAAGAAAGCCTCTGTCCCAAAAAAATATATAAAAATGTCATCTGGGTACAGTGTTGCATGACTGAATAAATAACATTCAAAGTGTGACAGCTCTTAAAGCTGAAAATTGGCCTGGCCAAGAAGGGAGGAAAGTGCTAAAAGTGAATGGTACTCTGTGCAGTTATGTTTAAGTTATGTAAGAACATACACAGTTAAGAGCAGCAGCTATCCACAACAAATTCATTTTTGTGTGGGTGTACTCATTTTTTTGAATGTTTTTATTTTTATTTTTTAGCAACCCTGGTCCTTGCGTTCTTCTGCTTCCTTTTTAGTAGGACCTACTAAGCATCAAATTGGTCACTAAGCAACACTGTCACTCAATGGCAGAAGCAGAGGCTGCCACTGATTCAGGCACCAGCTCCTCACCCTGCTGCAAGCCAGTCTTTGCAAGCCCTGTGCAGTAGGGCTATTTTGAAAGTCTGCCAGGAAAGTGAAAGTCTGCCAGCAAGAGACAAGTAAGAGACAAGCAAGAGTTGTCTCTTGAGTGCATGCTCATGCAATCCCCAAACATAGGAGGGCTGGGGGTGGGGGGTTGCAGAGGGCACATTCATGTATCAGGATTCATTACTAAATTGACAGAAATCAAATGACTGATTTATTATGAGAGAGATCTTCATGAGGGGCATGAAATTATTAGTCCTAGTTTCTCCTGTTGTTTCCATACTACTGCTACTGCTAAATTCCTTTATCCATGAACATATATTTTCAGCTTATGCAAGAGCTGTGAGCAGATGCTTGTCAGGGTGCTGTATAATCACAGGTGCACGTGTGTAAGTGCACTTGTGTGCGTGCATATATGCTTGTGTGTGAGGGTGTTAGTGTTTGAGAAGGTGTGTGCATGCGTTTAAGTGCAGGGAACTTTGAATGTGCAGATGCATATGCAAGGGTGGTAGTGTGTTTACAGATCTGTAGGTATCTGTGGTTTTTCTTTGTGTGCACTTGTATGTGTGTGCTTTGGTCAGAGAGCTAGTATGTACTGTATGTGTGTATATATATATATATATATATATATATATATATATATATATATATATATATATATACAGCGGGTAAAGTAAGTATTGAACACATCACTATTTTTCTAGATAAATATATTTCTAAAGGTGCTATTGAAATGAAATTTTCACTACATGTCAGTACAACCCATGCAATCCATACAAAGAAACCAAAACAAATACGTTTAGAAATTAGGTTATGTGTAATAAAATGGAATGACATAGGGAAAAAGTATTGAACATGCTAACTGAAATCTATTTAAAGAGGGATTCCACCAAAAAAAAAATATTAAAAGCCAGCAGCTATAAATACTACAGCTGCTGACTTTTAATAAATGGACACTCACCTGTCCCGGGTTCCAGCGATGCCGGCAGCCGAGGCCGATCGATCGCTCGGCTCTCGGCTGCTGTCGCCACCATTCTAGGTGAGGGAATCAGGAAGTGAAGCGAATCGGCTTCACTTCCCGGTTCCCTACTGCGCATGCGCGAGCCGCGCTGCGCAATAGGAAATATCCGCGCTGTCACTGGGACCCGTGTGTGTCCCAGCAGACAGCGCGGCAGGGCAGGAAATGGCGTAGACTCCCACGGGAGTCTATGCCCGGAAGTGGGTGAAAATACCTGTCTTTGACAGGTATCTCCACCCCCCTCCCCCCTGAAAGGTGTCAATTGTGACACCGGAGGGGGGGAGGGATCCGATCAGCGGAGGTTCCACTTTAGGGTGGAATCCCGCTTTAATACTTAGTACAAAATCCTTTGTTGGTAATGACAGCTTCAAGACTCCTTCCATATGGAGAAACTAGTCGCATGCATTGCTCAGATGTGATATTGGCCCATTCTTCCACACAAACAGGCTTTAAATCTTGAAGGTTCTGTGGGCCTCTTGCATGAGCTCTCTTGCATGAGCTCTGATCTTTAGTTCTTTCCATAGATCAGGGATAGGCAATTAGCGGACCTCCAGCTGTTGCAAAACTACAAGTCCCATCATACCTCTGCCTCTGGGTGTCATGCTTGTGGCTGTCAGTCTCGCTATGCCTCATGGGACTTGCAGTTCTGCAACAGCTGGAGGTCCGCTAATTGCATATCCCTGCCATAGATTTTCTATTGGATTCAACTCAGGTGCACTTGCTTCTCTAATCACAAACAGAATCAGGCCCCGACTGTTACAACCCTGGCAAACTGACAACACTAGAAATCTCAAGAGACATTGTCGCGCTCTTGAACGACTGTGGTGTAAAATCAAATGCCTACAAGTCTTCACCCTATATAAATCTGCCCTTCTAAAATACAATTCCTGCCTCCATGCTGCCAATCACTTCAAAGACAGGATTGATGCAATTTGTGAGGACACCTCCATTGTGCGTTCTCCACCCAACATACCTTGCCTAACAACACACTCAACACTCCCCTCTTTTGAATTGCTACTACTGAAGAGGTTACAAAACTTTTATCAGATGCCCACCTAACTAACTGTCCCTTTGATCCTGTTCCCTCACAACTACTAAGGTCACCCTTTTATTCTATCCTATGCTCCCTCACTCACATCTTCAATCTCTCCCTCTCTAGTGGCACCTTCTCCTCCCCTCTAAAACATGCGCAGATCACTCCCCTACTTAAAAAGCCCTCACTGGACCCCACCAATCTAAACAATTTAAGACCCATCTCATTGCTCCCATTCACCTTTAAACTTCTAGAATGCTTAGTCTACAATCGTCTTAGCTCCTACCTGTGAAAATAACCTTCTTGACTCATTACAGTCTGGCTTTCGTTCACAGCATTCCACGGAAACTGCCTTACTGAAACTCACTAACGATTTACTAACTGCTAAAACCAACAGCCAATACTCCATACTCCTACTACTTGATCTCTCTGCGGCCTTTGATACTGTTGACCACCCGCTCCTTCTACATTCCCTTGGCCTCCATGATTCTGCTCTATCCTGGTTCTCTGCTTATCTATCACAGCGCTCCTTCAGTGTCACCTACAACTCTGTCTGCTCCTCTCCATTGCCCCTTTCTGTGAGGGTCCCCCAAGGCTCTGTTCTTGTCCTTGGACCCCTTCTCTTCTCTATTTACACCTCCTCCCTTGGTCACTTGATAACTGCCCACAGCTTCCAATACCACTTATATACGCCGATGACACCCAAATCTATCTATCTACTCCTTACCTCACTCCTTCAGTCTCCTCTCACATTACTAACTTACTAACTGACATATCAGCATGGATGTCGCACCACTTCCTTAAACTGAATCTCTCTAAAACTGAGCTATTAATATTCCCCCCTGCACATGTCCCCCTCCATGACTTTTCCATCAAAATCAACAATGCAACCATCAGGCCCTCCCCTCATGCCAGGGTATTAGGTGTAATCCTAGACTCCGACTTGTCATTTTAGCCCCAAGTCCAATCGTTGTCAAAAGTTTGTAGAATTCACCTCCGTAACATCTCTAAAATTCACCCCTTTTTAACAAATGAAACAGCACAGCTCCTTATTCACTCCCTTGTTATGTCTCGCCTTGACTATTGCAACTCCCTTCTCATTGGCCTACCTCTCCATAGGCTATCCCCTCTTCAGTCTATCATGAATGCTGCTGCCAGACTTATCCACCTTACCAACCGCTCAGTGTCTGCCAACATTCTCCTCCCAATCACTCAGCAAATTAAATTCAAAATACTAACCACAACATACAAAGCCATTCACAACTCTGCCCCGAGCTACATCACCAATCTTGTCTCCAAATATCACCCAAATCATCCCCTCCGCTCCTCTCAAGACCTCCTACTCTCAAGCTCTCTCGTCTCCTCCTCCCATGCTCGTCTCCAGGATTTCTCCAGAGCCTCTCCCATTCTCTGGAACTCACTACCTCCACTGGTCCGGCTATCCCCTACTCTCACTACCTTCAGGCAATCCCTGAAAACTCATCTCTTCAGGGAAGCCTACCATGTCTCTAACTAATCTCCTACCACTTCCATCAGCTCATTATAACCTTTTGTACCACCTGCCCCACCCTATTAGATTGTAAGCTCCTCTGAGCAGGGCTCTTCATCCTCTTGTATTTTATTGTATTGTAACTGTATTGTCTCCTTTTATATTCTAAAGTGCTGCATAAACTGTTGGCGCTATATAAATCCTGTATAATAATATAATAATAATTGGCTGGATCATTCTAGCAGCTTTATTTTCTTACTTTAAAACCAATTGAAAGTTTCCTTAGCTTTGTGTTTGGGATCATTGTCTTGCTGAAACGTCCTTCCTCATTTCATCTTCATCATCCTGGTAGATGGCAGCAGATTTTTATCAAGAATGTCTTGGTACATTTTTCCATTCATTCTTCCTTTAACCACTTCCCACCCGGCCAATGTACATATACGGCCGGGTGGGAGCTCTCTACTTCTGAGTGGACGTTCCTGAACGTCCTTCAGAAGGAGGGGATTGCGCGCACGTGCCCGCGCAGCGGTGCGATCCCGATGCGCTTGTGTCACCCGGACACGGCGCATCTCGGATCGGCAGGAGGGCTCTGTGATTGGCCCTCCTGATCACATGACGGCCGTGTCCAATCACGGCCGTCATGTGATGTAAGCAAACAGCCGGTTGCTAGGCAATCGGCTCCTCCTCTCCTCACACAGAAGTCATCGCTGAGGAGAGGAGAGCAGATCGCTGCAGCCGGCTGATGATCAGTGAGTATGAGCTGTTTTTTACAGCTTTTTACTCACTGATCACCAGCCTAGTGTAAACACACAACACACCACACAGTATAAACACAATGTCCCCACATATGTCGCCAAAACATGCATGTCACCAAATAATAAAAACACATGTCCCTAATAATAAAAACATGTCCCTCACATATGTCCCACTAAAATCACATGTCCCAATGATTATCTGTGATCACCTGCACACATATGTACATGATCATTTGCGTACATATGTCCGTGATCACACAAACCAATTATTATACACTTAACCAAATTTTTTTTACCAAAGACATGTAGCAGAATACATTTTGGCTTAAATTTATGACAAAATTAGATTTTTATTGGATTTCTTTTAAAATAGAAAGAAGAAAATGTTGTGTTTTTTCCAAATTTCCGCTCTTTTTTCGCTTGTATCACAAAAAATAAAAAACGGAGTCGTTAATAAATAACACCAAAATAAAGCTCTATTTGTGCACACAAAATGATAACAATTTAATTTGGGTACAGCGTAGCATGACCGCGCAATTGTCATTGAAATTGTGAGAACGAAGAAAGCTGAAAATTGGGCTGGGAAGGAAGGGGGCGAAAGTGCCCTGTATTGTAGTGGTTAAGGATATGAAGCTTGCCAGTACTGTATGCTCAAAAACAGCCCCACACCATGATGTAAAAAACTTCACTGTTGGTATGGTGTTTTTGGGGTGATGTGCACTGTCATTTGACCTCCAAACATGGTGTGTATTATGGCATCCAAAGAGTTCAATTTTGGTCTCATCTGACCAGACTATATTCTCCCTTCTTCAGCAAACAAGTCTTGCATGGTAAGCGTGCATACAGGCCACGGTGGTTGCGTGCACTACTTATTGCTTTCTTTGAAACAATTCTGAAACTCTCCACAATTGATAGTAGTTTTCACTCATCTGTCAGAAATCTTGCGAGGAGCACCTGGTCGTGGCCGATTTATGGTGAAATTATGTTCTTTACACTTCCGGATTATGACCAAAACAGTGCTCACTGCAACATTCAGAAGTTTAGGAATCATTCAGTAACTAATGCCATCAGTATGTTTTGCAACAATAAGGTTGCAAATGTCTTGAGAGAGCTCTTTGCTTTTACACATCATGAAATGTTTGTGTGACACCTTGGTAATGAGAAACTTTTTTACAGGCCATAAGTTGACAAAGAACCAGCTGATATTAATTTTCACTGACAATAGGCAGGATTGCTTTCTAATTACTGATAGATTTCAGCTAGTGTCTTGGCTTTCGATGTACCTCCCTTTTTTTCATGTGTTCAATACTTTTTCCTGTGTCATTCCATTGTATTACAGATAACTTAATTTCGGAACTTATTTATTTTGGTTTCTTTGTATGGATTGCATGGGTTGTTACCCACATACGGTAAACATTTCATGTCAATAGCACCTTTAGAAATATATTTACCCAGAAAAATGATGACCTGTCCAATATTTATTTTATCCGCTGTATACATATATATTATATATTATATATACACAGTATTTTTGCGACAAGAATGTAGAAATAATTGGAGGTGCCTCTGAGATTACTTTCGAAACTGCTGTATATTTCTTTTGTTTTGTACATTTTACCACATATGAAAACATTCCATGATTTTTTTTATATATAACCACAGAATGATACTTGGTTCCATATTCTCTGAAAGGGGGTGGGAGGGTGTGCTGGGAGGTGGAGGTAGACTGATGGTGTAACAAAACATCCCATACTCCGCTCGAGTGCTTTCGTCATATACCGCTTCCTCCCAGTCTGAATATAGAGATCAGTTTATTGAAAACACATGTACACAGGTAATATTGTGGACAATCACCCCACCTTTGCATTCCAGGCGGGGTAGACTGTCCAATCAGCAGTGAGAGCTTTTTGGAGGAATTTGCCCCCACCAATCTCACAGCTAATTTACATACACATCCCATAATATCCAAGGCAGACAGACACAATAGAACACTGGAATACAGCTACACAACCCAGCAAAGAGTACACAACAAAATGAGACAATATACAATATATCTATATATACACAACATTCCAGTTTGGCTGTACAGTGAGTCCGATTAATACAGATCAGACTGGATTTCTCGGTCACCCTGTGCCCCTATTAGGGACACAGGGTGACTTAGACATAGGATGTGCATGGGGAGCTGAAACAAGGTTTTCCCTACCACCCCAAGGGAGTCTGGGTTCCACGGGCCCCCTCACCCAAATTGACTCCGTCACAGATGGCATCTGGTGGCAGGTGATGGTGGCAAGTGACACGCTCAGGGCTTCCACTGATTCATCATTATGGTGAGTTGAACTATTTAATTTTATATTACAATTTAATCATATAAATAATGCACTTCAATCATCCTGACACCATAACAACCATGGTGCCGTGATGATTGAAGCACTAACACCAGGTGTTTGGAGTATCTTTATATGCTGATTGTTAAACTTTCTGGAATACACATATTTCTATTGGGGTGTAGGATCTGGGCCTGCTGTCCTTCCAACCCTCCTTCTTTCCTTCCTTCTCTCTCCTTCCCTCTCTATCTCTTTCTTTCTCTCCCTCTCTTTCTCCCTTCATTTCTCCCTCCATCTCAGACCATAATTAAAGCGGTTCTTCACCCTAAAGGGGAAGTTCCGCTATTCTGATCCCTCCCCCCCTCCGGTGCCACAATCGGCACCTTTAAGGGGGGTGCAGTTACCTGGATAATCCAGGTAACTGCACACACTTCCGGCCAGACCGCCGCAGAACCCCCACAGACGCCCCGCCCCCCCCCCATTGTGTTCTGGGAAACACACAGTTCCCAGAGACACAGCGGGGGACCATAAGAGACGCACAGCGCGACTCGCACATGCGCAGTAGGGAACCGGGCAGTGAAGCCGTCATGCTTCACTTTCCCATTCCCTGACAGAGGATGGCGGCGGTGGCAGCAGCGAGACGAGCGATCGCTCGTCATCTGCCGCCGACATCGCTGGAACCTGGGACAGGTAAGTGTGATTTTATTAAAAGTCAGCAGCTGCAATATTAGTAGCTGCTGGCTTTTAATATTTTTTTTTTAGGTGCAGCTCCTCTTTAAAATGTTACTAAACCCAGGACCATGCATTCACTATATCTGGTCTCCCACAGTATACAGAACATGGAAATGCAATAATTTGAGCAGATATTCACTGCTAAATACTTTTTCTCATAGCAGTCTTTTGACTTCTATCAGTGTCAGACCAAGCACTGGTTAAAGCCTGTAAGATGAGTTTTCATTCTGCTCTGACTGTTCTATTAGGGCTGCATGATCCCTGACTTTCTGTGTGGACATTGCTGATTGGCCTGTGCTGATCACATGCACCCCCCCCCCCAAAAAAAAACTCTCTAGCAATACACACCAAACTGAGCATGTGCAGAGTGCCCTCAGGCTCTGTTCTATCAGCAGATGGATTGGGGATAGTAAAAGAAGGGGCGGACCAGAGAAGATGGGATCAAATAGCTTATTTACACAATGCAGGGGAATAAACCCTTAGGTTCCACAGTAACAAGCATGCTTTACTGCCTAATACAGACTGGTTTTACAGTTTTGGGTTTAGTAACTTGTTAAAGATTTAAAAATATTAAACATTACTTTTTCAATTGCAATACCATGTTAAGGTTTTTGTGAGATTTTGGGAATGGGATTTACACATCCTTTAACTATGTAACTGTACTGATACACTATTGCTGTTTTATTATATTCATATAATATACAGTATTTTAGACCTAAAAGTACAACTTAAACTTTAACCAGCATATTAGTATTTTTTTTTATAGAATCTATACAATGCCATACAAAAACACAACAATATATCAGTCTAATGGATCAATAAAAAGATCTTTTTGGAGAGAAACTAACTGGCCATTAAATGATACTTGTCAGCTAAGAATTGCAAATGTAAACGTGTAATATGACCCAAATTGTATGAGAGCTGTTTTTAAGAAAAGAAAGGTGGTTATCTTTAAGCCTTATCAGGTTAAAGTGAAATTGTTACTCCTTTTATATTCTACCTAAGGGGCCAATAAGGACTAATTTGCATAACTCATGTCTGCTACAATTACCACCAGGTGTTCCATAGAATGGGTATGTTTTCATCTATGCTAAAACAAGGCGATGCAATTTTCTTTTATGCCGTGTACATGCGACCGGACTTTTCGTCAGCAAAGGTTCTAAGGAACGAATCCACCGGACAATTCAATTGTGTGTGGGCTTCATCGGACCTTTGCTGTCTAAAAAACAGACAGACTATAGATTTAGAACATGTTTCAAATCTTTCCGACGGACTCGAGTCCGGTCGAAAAATCCGTTCGTCTGTATGCTTGTTCGACGGACGAAAATCGACGCTAGGGCAGCTATTGGCTACTGGCTATGAACTTCCTTATTCTAGTCCAGTCGTACGTCATCATGTTCCAATCGGTCAGACTTTGGTGTGATTGTATGTGGCCAAGTCCGTTCTTTCAGCAAGTCCGTCGGAACTCCGCTGAAAACTCAGACAGGAAGACCGTCGGACCTAGTCTGCCAGAATGTCCGGTCGTATGTACACGGCATAAGAAACCACTAAAACATGCACATTTTACAGCTTTTGTTATGTGAGAATAGTACATTGAGATTTATATAATTAATAAGGTAAACGAAAAGACAGGCCAATAAATAAATATTTGTGAAGCCCACAGTACTATGTTACTGCTATCCACACATATCACAATTATTTTGGCTAAATACAAAATTATTTTCTGCATATAGGATTACTCAGTAAATCAATACAAGAAGTAATAGAGATGTACATAGAAAACCATCAGATATCAGTTTCCTGAAACCATATCTGTGAATGATTCTTTCAAATTGGTTGCTATGAATTACTGCACTTTGCACATTTATTGTCTTTACAGTCATGTCTGGTAAAGGTATTAAATGTTAATGTAAGATCATTCAGTAAAATCAATAACAAAATATTTTCACTTAAACACACGCACATACAAAATTTGATTCAAAACTTTTCATCATAGAGAACATGTAAACGCATACAAACATAGCATTCATTTTTCATTTAAAAATGTTCCCCCAGCTTAAGTTTTCCCTTACAATTTAAAAGTTTTGTATAGTTTTATCTAAGTGCCATACATTTAAAGTGGTCCCATACTGAAGGTTTTCACTCAAATAGGGAACATATAGAAAGTGTAATGCATACTGCAACTTGTAAACTGATGGTTTATATGTATTTGGCATTTTTCCCAAACCCCCTAAATGCCCCTCTGTTATCCTATGGGTCCATGCACATATAGGCATTTAGAGAAGAGGCAGGAGCTTTTAGAAGTAGAAATCTGAATGCACCAAAACTGCGTTCAGAGTAGGAACATTCGAGCATAACAAAGTTGAACATGCCTAAACACCTCTTACATTTAGTTGCGTAAGCATTTAGGTGGAGTTTTAAAAGTTTACTGAATTGTTTTTTGATGGTGGTGACAATCCAGGAAATCTTGTCTGTACAAGATTTCCTGTGACCTTGCCCTGCCCTGGTGTCCACACAGCTGCAAAAAGAGAGAAAGAGACACACACACACAATGGTTAGGGATGTGAGCTTGTCCCAGCTGACCGCAGCTGTACAACTGCGTCCCCCAATTTTGGATCTGCGCGTCGTCAGTGAGAGTGAGGGCAAGAGATGAGCACACAAGCTGAGGAGAGAATAGTTTAACTACTTGGCCTCCAGGGCAGCACAAAGGAGTGGTCTGCCACTGCCACTCGTTCCAGCTGCTCCTGGTGGAAGCTTTCTAGGCACTGGTCCTCCACACATGTGCCAATCTGCAACCATGGCATGTCCCCCTTCTTCTTCCTCTTGGCTCCATTGTGCATGGAAGAGGCCTCCTTGCGAGAATCCCGAGACCGAGACATCTTTCATATAGCCAATGCCCCATTGCAGACATTTGATTCTTGCATCCCCCTGACCCGATAGTCTCCCATGTCAATGCATATGAATCACAGGTGAGCATACACCTATCCCAAAAGTACTATGGAAAAGTATTTCTTCTAATTGAAATACCTTGTACCAGATTGAGGTGGCATTTTCACCAAATGTGTTTTCTGTCCAGGGCTGCTATGCAGTGGAAAACAGAGTCTTCTCTCAAAATGTATCAGAAACCTCTTCCCACATCTCTTCTGTTGGCTGAGGCATAACAACATTCTGTAAATCCTTCCACAGTGCCAAGCAGGTTTTCCAAGTCACTTTTGCCACCATGCTTACACCCATAAGGTGAAAATGGTGTAGAGATGCAAAGGTTTGTCCAGAAACCTATAATAGATAAAAATGATCATCAAAAAATAACCATATTAAAAAATTACCATTTAAAAAAAAATTGAATATCAAAAAAAATATAGATTTTTTTCACATAAATATTAAAAAAAGAAATACATTGACTTTTACATAACTACATACCTGAGTGTCGCCAGGAGACATTGCCCAGATGACACGCTCATCTTTATCTGGGTGTCTATGCAAGTTAGAAGGGGTCGCAGATGTTCCAGAAGATCAATTAGGGTGCCAAGAGACATTCTTGTGAAGTTGAAGAGTTCCGCAGCTCCACATACATGTTAGTGAAATATCCTGAAGATAAACACTAAGACGTCATGGAATGGGTACAGTAGTGACAAACTCTGCCCTTCTCATTCAATTCTATCTTTTTCACCCTCCATAACAGAAACAGCAGGAGTATTTTTTCAATCTTGTTGATGACTGGATCCATAATGAATGCAGCCAGAAAAGACAGACAGCTTCCTGCTAAATACAGTGCTCTCTCTGCTCTCACAAAATGGCTCCCAAGGGATTATTTGGAAAATAATATTTCGGAAAGATTATTTGGGAAATTAATAATTAACTATTTTCCAGTGCATTGTGAGCATTTGAGAGTGAAAAACAACCTAGAGGGTGGCATTTAGGAAACAATGCTTATAAACGTTGACACTGTTAAATGGGAATAAACGCACGTGCAAAATGCAGCTAAATGCATGTTTTTTCAGCAATGTTTTACTGCCAGTGGTTCTGGCATTCAGAATGGCTTTTTCAAATGCCCTGTGTGCATGAGACCTAATTAGTACCTTAAAAAAAATCAATGTTTTGCCTTTAGCTCCTCCTAAAAAATTGCAGTCTGCATCTTCACATATGACTGTTCCTAGGCACTCTTGTTCTGTAGCCTCTTAATGGTATATCTGCAGTGTGAAATTATCTTAGAAACTGTTGCCATTGACTTCTAGACTTGTGAGTGAGATTTGGTGTTGCTGTATTGTTCTCCTAGCTGGACAAAAATCTGTATGTGAAGACCTGAAGTGCAAGAAGCTTTCTGTTTTGCTTCATTAATTCTGTAGATCCCTTCTTTCTCCACCTCACCTGTTGCCTTTTGATCATCACCCCACCAGTCACCAATGTGGCAGCCGGGGAAGCAAAGCCCTGCTCTTCTACAAAGGTGGCCACCTCCAGCCAGAGACACAGTGTGAAGCTAGGCATGGTAAGTCAGTAATAAGGAAACAGATCAGCCGTAGGGAGCTTATAGATGAAAATGGTGGCTTGCTTGTTTGCTGCCTGCTTTCCTTTTATGTGTACAGCTTCCATAATATAGGTCACATTTAAAGGGGAATTCATACAGTATATATTATTTAATCTACCTCTTTTTTTTCAAAAACATAATCTAATGTTATATTCTGATTATTTTAAACATAATTTTTTTACATAGGCATAATTTGCACTCATTTAGTTAAAGTGTATGCCAAGCCAAAAACCTTTTAGGATACTTTTAGTCTATAGATTTAAATAGGAATACAAAAGCCAAATTACTTAGATATGGAGTTATACTTTAATACAATATCGTATGCTTTTGATGTAATAGTTGACCAACCAGCCATTCAATCAAATATATTAAACAAATACTGTATATCAAATATATTAAACAATAACTACAAAACTGTTGACAAAGATGTGTCGTCCTAAACATCCATATGCATCCATCCATAGTATAAAGCAGCCTTCTAGAATTAAAATTATTTTTTGTTGTTGGTGCCATTACTATAACTGACATTTACTCTAATATATTTTTTTTTACAGACCACCCTTTAATCAGACAAGCCCTTTAACATCACAACATTTTTTGCATAATATTTTTAACCCAAAATCTAATTTACAAAAATGCAAAATGGAAATACAAGTCCAGATACAAATTATATATACGTTATAGATCATCTAGGGAAACTGGTGTTTCAGGTGTTGTAGGTCTGTGAAACATTTTTTTTATATTCAGTCAGAATGTACAATAGTAAAAATGGCAAATATAGCATATGGACTGAAAGTGATTAGTTCCATATCCAGGTATACAAATCTTAAAGTGAGAACAAGAGGTAAGGATTGGTGTGATTGAGGAAAGAGAAGAAGACCGATAGATAGGCGGGAGGGACAAGTACGAGGGGAATGAAGGGAAGGGCAAGGGGAGCGTGTTACTGGACGTGACGTGTCTGGGCCACACGTATCCACATTTTTAAAATGTCAGTAGGGTAATGTAATATTCCTTTTATCTTGGGTGATTGTGGGTAGGATCAATTTATGGCTCACACAAGGATTTACTTGGCTGCGGTGAAATATAGGATTTTTCACTTATCAATAAAATCTGTTTCCTGTAGTACTGTACAGGACACAAGTTCCTTTAAAGTGATTGTAAAGACTTATTTAAAAAAATAACAAACATTACGTTATACTTACCTCCTCTGTGCAGTTGGTTTTGTACATAGGAGCCCAGATCCTCCTCTTCTTGGGTCCCTCTCCGCTGCTCCTGGTGAGTCACAGCTCTCTGTGCCCATTCAGAGACAGAGCCCCGACCTCTCTCTCCCCTGATTGGCTAACTGATTTTGATTGACAGCTGCAGGAGCTAATGGCGCTGCTGCTGTGTCTCAGCCAATCAGGAGGAGAGTCCCAGATGCCTAAGAGACTCGTGGACATCGCTGGAGAGAGCTGGAGCTCAGGTAAGAAATTGGGGGTTGCTTGGGAGGCTGCTACACACAGAAGGTTTTTTTTTTTTTAATGCATAGAATGTATTAAGATAAAAAGACCTGCTGCCTTTAGAACTCCTTTAAATTGTTATGATTGGGTTATATGCAGACAACTTTCATACGATTGGCAAAAAAAGAAAAACTGCAGGCACCTCCATATATATAACTCCCCCCCACTCCCAGCTAGCCTCAGTTCTGTAGCAAGCAATAAGAAGAGTGAAAGAACAGAGGTTAGGGTTATGTGTCCTTTCCTATACTCTTGGAAACAGATTTGGGGAAATTAAAAATCCTATTTTTTCTGATAGTACAATACAGGACACAGGCTTCTTTAACCACTTCCCGTCTGAAATATATATATAGGTAAAATATATTTGGGTGGTTTTGCAGCACTTGGACGGCCCTCTCCCCCACCACCACCCAGTGTGGTTCCTGAGCTCTCCTGTTCCTCCAGGGAGCCCAGGACCACAGTAAGCGGCTGAGACATGGAGGGACATCTATTAACTGATCTTCTCTGTGATTAATGAAGCCAGAAGCAACAAGGATGTTATCACTTTTTGTTTTTTCAGCGCTGTAATTTCCTGGTTGTTACAGCCAGGAAAAGCAGCTGATCAAACAAGAATTGTTTTTGAACAGCTGCTTTGAAAGACAGGGGAGACACTGGGGTCTAAAAGACCCCTGATGTTTCCATAAAGAGAACTTGTCACCTACCCACGTGTGATAAAGCTAAAGTTAAAAGAAAAAAAAAACTAAAATAAATAATAAAATTTAATAAAAATATTTTAAAAAATGTAAAGCACTCCTGTCCCCCCATGCATACAGGAACATGAAAAAATTGTTAGGTCCAGCATGTACAGTGCCTTGCAAAAGTATTCACCCCCATTGGTATTTTTCGTGTTTTGTTGCCTCACAACCTGGAATTAACATGGATTGTTTGAGGATTTGCATCATTTAATTTACAGAACATACCCACAATTTTGAAGATTTTTTTTTCCTTTAATATGAAGCAAACAACAAATAGGACAAAATAACAGAAAAAGTCAATGTGCATAACAATTCACCCCCCTAAAGTCAATACTTTGTAGAGCCACCTTTTGCGACTATCACAGCTCAACGTTGCTTTGGATAAGTCTCTATGAGCTTGCCACATCTCACCAATGGGATTTTTGCCCATTTCTCCTTGCAAAACTGCTCCAGCTCCTTCAAGTTCGATGATTTGCGCTTGTGAACAGCAATCGTTAAGTCTGGCCACAGAATTTCTATTGGATTGAGGTCTGGGCTTTGACTAGGCCATTCCAATACATTTACATGTTTCCCCTTAAACCACTCAAGTGTTGCTTTAGCAGTGTGTTTGGGGTCATTGTCCTGCTGGAAGGTGAACCTTCGTCCTTGCCTCAAATCACACACAGAGTGGTACAGGTTTTGCTCAAGAAAATCCCTGTATTTAGCACCATCCATCTTTCCCTCAACTCTGACCATTTTCCCAATTCCCGACTGTTGAAAAACATCCCCACAGCATGATGCTGCCATCACCATGTTTCACTGCGGGGATGGTGTTCTTTGGGTGATGTGATGTGCTGGATTTGCACCAGACATAGCGTTTTCCATATATTTTTGGAGTCTCCCACATGCCTTTTCGCAAACTCAAAACGTGACATTTTGTTTTTTGCTGAAAGTAATGGCTTTCTTCTGGCCACTCTGCCATAAAGCCCAACTCTATGGAGTGTATGGCTTATTGTCGTCCTATGTACAGATACTCCAGTCTCTGCTGTGGAACTCTGCAGCTCCTCCAGGGTTATCTTAGGTCTCTGTGCTGCTTCTCTGATTAATGCCCTCCTTGTCCGGTCTGTGAATTTTGGTGTGCGGCTGTCTCTTAGCAGGTTTACTGCTGTGCCATGTTCTTTCCATTTGGTTATGACAGATTTGATGGTGCCCCTAGGGATCATAAAAGATTTGGATATTTTTTTATAACCTAACCCTGACAACAACATTGTTCCTTACTTGTTTGGAGAGTTCTTTGGTCTTCATGGCAGTGTTTGGTTAGTGGTGCCTCTTGCTTAGATGTTGCAGCCTCTGAGGCCTTTCAAAAAGGTGTGTATATGTGATGACAGATCATGTGATACTTAGATTCCACACAGATGGACATCATTTCACTAATTATGTGACTTCTGAAGGTAAGTGGTTGCACCAGAGCTTTTTATGGGCTTCATAACAAAGGGGGTGAATATATATTTCTGAAAGACTAAAGGCTGTAATGTAACAAAATAGGTAAATATATATAAATGATGACTGCACCCACCACATATGTGAGATATTGCCATGAACATCAGAGTGAGAGCATTAATTCTGGGGCTCTAACAATGATTAACGCTAACTTGAAAAGCTTCACTTCTATGGTCAATTTTAGGCACTGTAGTTTGTTGCCATTCCATGGGCAATTTTAAATCTTGACATGTTTGGTATTTACTTACTCGACAAAACATTACCTTTTATATCTTATATTTTACTGAGTATTAAATTGTGTTTATGTGTACTAAAACTCATTTAAGTTTATTTTTCCTGAAAATTTGATAAGTTGATTTGTTCACTTGAAAAGTTTGATGAACAGCTGAGCAAATATCATGTCACATAAAAACAGCCACCATATTATTCTCTCTGCTTTTAGAAAATATATACGGTACTATTTGGGGATTCTAAGTTATCTTCCAGCAAAAAATACAGATTTTAACATGTATGTGAATCATTTGAAAATAGCCCCAGAGAGCTAGCGGTTAAATCATTACGATAATAACACCCATAAGCAGTCCAGCTGAAGGTTGCGCAACAATGTCAACAGGCCCACATAACAAACAGGTAAAAAAAAGCTGAGACAGACACAAACAACAACTTGTAGCACCTTGCTCCAAAAACTGGAATCAAAAGGGACCATTTTCAGGGAGAAGGGAGCCTTGGGCCTGAAGACCACTTTGTCCTTATGTTATATTTGGAAAGGCTACTTGAGGCCACTAACTCAAAGACTCTGCTTGAACAGGTGATTGCTACCAGAAAAATACCTTACACACACCTACAGAAAGACAATAGAATATCCATAATATGTTCAAAGAGTTGCTTTTGAAGAGTGAGACAATAAGACTGAGATCCCAAGGATATACTGGGGAACTAACAGGGGGAGAAATCCAAGCTACACCCTGAACAAAGGTCATAGCTAGAGAGTGAGAAGACAAAGGACTCTGATGCAGAATGGTCAAGGCCAATGTTTGTTCCTTAAAGTAGAGCTAAAGGCAAAACTTTTTTCATTTTGGATAGAGTAAGGGAGGGCTATAACCAGTTTTTTGCCATCTGTGTCCTACTGGGGTGATTTTCCTTTACTTCAAGTCTCATAGCCAAAAGCAGAAAGTGAAAGGAAGTCCCTCCATAGTGAGGAAATCCCTGGCTGTCACCAGAGCTAGTGTCTTCATTGGAAGAATTCTCTCTATTACCGTTCTAAGGACAACCAAAAATGTGGTATTTTCCTTCACTTTTGATGATAACAGTAAGCATAACAAATATAGAGGTTAAATCTTTGTAATGGGGGCCCAGGCAGCAATAAAAACTTATCCACTCTGTCCAAAACAAAATAATACATTTTGCCTTTAATTATATTTTAATGGTACTCAAGGCCAAATGTTGGTCCAGACCGGACTGGAGGAAGTAAAGAATAGGTTCCATGGAGAACTCTGATGTGAAAGTTCCCCAACTCACAGCAATCAGAGTAGGCCTTCCAGGTGTGTTAGTAGATGATACGAGAAGTCAACTACCTAGTACCTGAAGGAAGTAGGGAAGACTACATTTGAAAGGCCCTTGTCCCTCAGAACCATGCATTCAACATACATGCTGTTAAAGCCACTCACTGAGGAGCAGGATGAAACATTCCCCCCCCCCCCCCCGGGATAGGACAGTGATGGCGAACCTTGGCACTCCCGATGTTTTGGAACTACATTTCCCATGATGCTAAGCTACACTGCAGTGTAGCTGAGCATCATGGGAAATGTAGTTCCAAAACATCTGGAGGGCCAAGGTTCGCCATCACTGGGATAGGAGGTCCACGCAATCTGATCTAATCTCATTCTTGATCTTGTTTAGAAGACAAGGGAGAATTTAAAGTGATTGAAAGGCATTGACCAGGTTTAACTGATCCCACAGCATCACCAGAGGGTTCACTTCGAAGGCCCAGGGGTCCCTAGACCTGGCAAAAAGACTGTCTAGTTTGTTAATGAAACCGGATACCAGTGAGTTCATATATAATGCCCCCACCTGTGCCAAATGTCTTAAAAGTCATATGGATGCAGAACACATTACCAAAGATTCAGACACTGACATGTGATAAAATCCACCTATTAATTTGCCATGCCTTGGATGTGGACAACAGACACAGCTGAAACGTTAAGTTCTGCCTATAAAATAATAAAGTCTACTTCTCTTAAAACATTGCATCTGTTGGTGTCTCCTTGATGACTGATCTAGTACTGTATTTACTTATCTGGTACCCCTGCATTCCCTGCTGCCAGTGCTATTACAGACATGGCAGCCCTGGCTTCCAGCCATGCATGCAATTTCCTCGCTTGCCAATGTAGGTTGCAACAGCTGCTATATTTGCACGGCATCCCCAATGTCCCTACAGATGCACATGAGGCAGGCTTGTCTGTGTTGGCCACCAAGGCTGCTATACTTGCACGGTATGCTCAGCTTCCCTCCAGATAAGCCTGAGTCGCATGCTAAACTCTCTGGGGCAGTATGTCGATTATAGACAGAGGAATCCATAAGAATGAAACTGGGATTCCGGGCCATGTTTGGTTTAGACAGCAGTGGTCTCAAGGCCTGCCATAGACAGAACCACAGGTTGCATGGAAGGCCCCACCAAGGAAATGATAGCTTTAGGGGTGCCTCTAACCTCTTATCTACTGAGACCTTGAATGCAGGATTATCCTCCATGGAAGTCATGTGGGTATTGTTAAGGCAAGAGCCCATTTCCTTAGGAAACTATCCTCAATAGGATACTGTAGGGCAATATCTTTTGGTGGAGAAAATTTTTCCCCAAGGAGAGGCTAGTTTCCATACAGGACAGGCTTAACTAGTGTGGACCAGAAAAGTCTTAGCTGTTGTACAGTATTTTAGAGACCCCATACTGGATACTTTTGGGCAAGTTTCAGTAAGCATAGAAATAGTCTATTTTTGTTTAGGACAGTGGTTCTTAACCTTTCTAGTGCCGTGACCCCTTGATAAAATTTCCCAATTTGTGGGGACCCCTAACTGTAAAATTATTTTCGTAGCATGGCAAGAAAAGTAATTTGCGCCCCTAACCCACAGACATTTAGCGCTCCCTGAGTCCCTTTCACTCGTACAGTTTTAAAACCCCTTATGGTACGTTTTAGAATGTACCACTCTTTCTCTTAGTTCTTATATTTCCCTTTTATCTCTCTCTATCCTAATTTCCTGTCCCCCCCCCCCCCCCCCCATCCCTCTCTCTAGCCATCTCTTGTTCTTTCTCTCATTCTTCCTCTCCCTTTTTCTTTGCCCCCCCCCCCTTTTCCACTCCGTTTCATGTATTCTCTATTTTTATTTCTTCTCTTATTCTTTGGTGGGGGTGGGGGTATTGGGATGAGTGGCAGTGCTGGCGGAGAGTTGAGATGGGTGGCAGTGCTGGGGGGAGTTCTGATCAGTCAATTTAGGTGCTCTTGATCAAGGTCATTTGCTGATCTTAGAACTGTAGTGGGGACTTTTAATGGAAACTATAATCACAGGTAGCGTTACTCACTGTGTCTCCGGCTTCGCTGTGTCTCAGACTTTGTGGTGTCTCATAGCAGTGACACCTATGCCAAAATCAAGATATAGGGTCTCCTCCAGACCCTCCCACTTCACATTCCTCACCAGTCAGCTGACCTCTAGTCTCTGCCCCCCCCCCCAGCCATGCTGTGACCTGAATGGGTGGCTGCGAAGAGGCTAAGTGGGCGACTGCGGGCTCCAGGAACAGCCCAGCTGAAAGGCCACAGGCTCTAGGGACAGCCCTGATGGGCGGCCGCCAAAAGACTGGGAGAGTGGGCTTCAGAAACAGCCCAAGATTTGGTGACCCCTGGCAAATCATCATTCAACCCCAAGGGGGTCTTGATCCCCAGGTTGAGAACCACTGGTTTAAGAGAAATATTTGTAGCAGGTGTATCATCCTGATCCGATGACTCAGAAGGCAAGGGGCCCTTCTCCACTGTCACCTCTTCCTCTTCCACTATATCTAGCTCAAGGGCAAAGTCAAAGACCAATTAGGGAGAGTAAGTTAAAGGGGCACAGATGTGGCTCCGGCTATCTACTGTATGGCCACAATAAGGCCGGAAATTACATCCAAAGGAGGAGCCTGGAGTGGTGGATGGGCCTGCTGAATGACCAGACAGAGGCAGGGAGTCAGAACAAGGGCGACCATCAGAGGAAAGAGTACTAGGGTCCTGAAAAGATGAAAGATATATAACCAGCCAAAGAATGAGCCTGAACTAGGGAGCCTATCTGACCCCATATTTATTGCGGTGCATACTAGCTTATTATGCCTTTGCCTTATAGGTTTTTTTTTTTGTTTTTTTTTATTCTGGGTATACAATCATTTTAGGAGCTTATTTGGGCACTGGCAAGGCAGTAAGTTAAGTTACCCACTTAAGGACCACCTCACGTCGATGTACGTCAGCAGAATGGCATGGCTGGGCACAAGCACGTACCTGTACGTTGCTCTTTAAGTGCCCAGCCGTGGGTCGCGAGTGCGCAGATGCCGGCAGCCGGTCCTGAGCTCCATGACCGTGGCATTTTTAATTGCACTGATTGCTGTATTAATGCCAATGGTCCCAAAAATGTATCAAAATTGTCCGACGTGTCCGCCATAATGTCGCAGTCACAATAAAAATCGCTGATCGCCGCCATTACTAGTAAAAAAAAAATATTAATAAAAATGCCACAAAACTATCCCCTATTTTGTAGACGCTATAACTTTTGCGCAAACCCATCAATAAATGCTTATTGTGATTTTTTTTTTACCAAAAATATGTAGAAGAATACGTATCGGACTAAACTGAGGAAAACATTTTTTTTTATATATTTTTGGGGATATTTATTATAGCAAAATGTAAAAAATAATGTGGTTTTTTTTTTAAAATTGTCGCTCTTTTTTTGTTTGTAGCGCAAAAAATAAAAACCGCAGAGGTGATCAAATACCACCAAAAGAAAGCTCTATTTGTGGGAAAAAAAGAACGTCAATTTTGTTTCGGAGCCCCGTCGCACAACCGCGCAATTGTCAGTTAAAGTGACGCAGTGCCGAATAGCAAAAAGGGGCTTGGTCCTTTAGCTGGAAAATGGTCCGGGGTTTAAGTGGTTAAAGTAGAATAACTGAAAAAAAAAATGAGTATACCCCTATGTGAAAATGTCCAAATTGGACACAAGGTGTCAATATTTTGTGTGGCCACCGTTATTTTTCAGCACTGCTTTAACCCTCTTGGGCATGGAGTTTACCAGAGCTTCACAGGTTGTCACTGGAGTCCTCTTCCACTCCTCCATGATGACATCATGGAGCTGGTGGATGTTAGAGACCTTGCGCTCCTCCACCCTCCAGTTGAGGATGCCCCATAGATGCTCAATACGATTTAGGTTTGGAGACATGCTTGGCCAGACGATCACCTTTACCCTCAGCTTCTTTAGCAAGGCAGTGGCCATCTTGGAGGTGTGTTTGGTATGACTATCATGTTGGAGTACTGCCCTGTGGCCCAGTCTCCGAAGGGAGGGGATCATGCTCTGCTTATGTCACATGTTGGCATTCATGGTTCCCTCAATGAACTGTAGTTCCCCAGTGCTGGCAGCACTCATGCAGCCCCAGAACATGACACTTCCACCACAATGCTCGACTGTAGTCAAGACACACTTGTCTCTTTACTCCTCACCTGGTTGCCGCCACACACGCTTGACACCATCTGAACCAAATAAGTTTATCTTGGTCTCATCAGACCACAGGACATGGTTCCAGTAATCCATGTCCTTAGTCTTTTTGTCTTCAGCAAATAGTTTGTGGGCTTTCTTGTGCATCATCTTTAGAAGAGGCTTCCTTCTGGGACGACAGCCATGCAGACTAATTTGATGCGGTGTGCAGCGTATGGTCTGAGCACTGACAGGCTGCCCCCCCAACCCCTCAACCTCTGTAGCAACGCTGACAGAACTCATACGTCTATTTCCCAAAGACAACCTCTGGATATGACACTGAGCATGTGCACTCAACTTCTTTGGTCGACCACGGCAAGGCCTGCTCTGAGTGAGCCTGTCCTGTTAAACCGCTGTATGAGTGAAAGCGATAACACCAAATTTAAAACACCTGCTCCCCATTCACACCTAAGACCTTGCTGACAGAACTCATATGTCTATTTCCCAAAGACAACCTCTGGATATGATACTGAGCATGTGCACTCAACTTCTTTGGTCGACCATGGTGAGGCCTGCTCTGAGTGGAACCTGTCCTGTTAAAACACTGTATGAGTGAGAGCGATAACACCAAATTTAAAACACCTGCTCCCCATTCACACCTAAGACCTTGTTATGCTGCGTACACACGATCAGATTGTCCGGCGTACTTAGTCCGCCGAAACGCATTTCAGCGGACAATTCGATCGTGTGTGGGCTTCAGCTGACTTTTCCAGCGTGAAGTCCGGCGGACTAAGAAGATATTTTTGCACTCCAATCTTCCCGTCGTACTTGGGTTTCAGCGGACAATACGTTAATCAGTATGCTAGTACGGCGGACTAAGAATGACGCATGCTCAGAAGCAAGTACGAAAAAGGAAGCTATTGGCTACTGGCTATTGAACTTCCTTTTTCTAGTCCAGTCGTACGTGCTGTACGTCATCATGCTAGCAAACGCCAGACTTTCTGTGTGTCCGTGTGTGGCCAAGTCCGTTCGGTAGAAAGTCAGCCAGACTATCCGCCGGATTGTTTGCCGGACTAAGTACGCCGGACAATTCGCTCGTGTGTACGCGGCATAACACTAACAAGTCACAGGGAGAGAAAATGGCTAATTGGGCCCGATTTAGACATTTTCACTTAGGGGTGTTCTCATTTTTGTTGCCACTTTTTTCGCCAGCAGTTTAGACGTTAATGGCTGTGTGTTGAGTTATTTTGAGGGGACAGCACATTTAAACTGCTACACAAACACACACACACATGGCTCAAAATTTCAAGTCCTGAGCTACTAGCCAGGCCTCAAGGGTTACTCAACACCAGTTGTCCCACCAAACCCCTACCCTGCCCCTCCCCTAATTCCACCCTTAATCATGCCCTCATAAATTATCTCATGAAATGACACTTAAAAGTTTTATGCAGAATTAAGTTCTAAAAATAAATATTAACAACAACTCTATCAGTGCCTATCAGTGCAGCCTCACTTGTGTCCATCAATGCAGCCTCACTTGTGTCCATCAATGTAGCCTCACCTGTGTCCATCAATGGAGCCTGCCTGTGTCCATCAATACAGCCTGCCTGTGTCCATCAATACAGCCTGCCTGTGTCCATCAATGCAGCCTGCCTGTGTCCATCAACGCAGTCTACCTGTGCAGAGGAAGAGTGAGGAAAGCAGGTGGTTGGATTATCAGACAGCGGGGACATTGCTGTAACAGCTTACATCTCAATTGCCGTGTGTTCCCACTGCTCACCATCTCATACAGCCCTGCCTCCTGGCCCAGGGACTTTGATATACGTCACACATCCTGGGATTGGAAGGGGGATCAGTCTATCAAAGTATCAGTGCAAGGAGGTGGGGCTGTATGTGATGGCAAGTGCGTGGAACACATAGCAATTGAAATGTAAGCTGTTAAAGACATGTCTTGATAATCCGGCCCGCTGCTCTCCTCTCTTTCCCTTGGCGATCACTGAGAGAACGGCTCCCATTCAAGCCAGCATGCCGGCGGTGCTTGCCCCTCCCCCATCCCCGCTTCCAGGCAGCCCATTCTCGACAGCCCTCATTTTCCACTGGCAAAATGCGAGTGGAAAATTTGAAGTCTGTATATATATATCACACACACACACTGTATCTCACAAAAGTCAATACACCCTTCACATTTTTGTAAATATTTTATTATATCTTTTCATGTGACAACACTGAAGAAATGAGACTTTGCTACAATGTAAAGTACTGAGTGTACAGCTTGTATAACAGTGTATATTTGCTGCCCCCTCAAAATAACTCAACACACAGCCATTAATGTCTAAACCGCTGGCAACAAAAGTGAGTACACCCCTAAGTGAAAATGTCTAAATATCATCTAAATATCATTATCATTTTCTCTCCCCGGTGTCATGTGACTTGTTAGTGTTACAAGGTCTCAGGTGTGAATGGGGAGCAGGTATGTTAAATTTGGCATTATCGCTCTCACACTCTCATACTGGTCACTGGAAGTTCAACATGGCACCTCATGGCAAAGAACTCTCTTAGGATCTGAAAAATAGAATTGTTGCTCTACATAAAGATGGCCTAGGCTATAAGAAGACCCTGAAACATGCCAAGACCATGAAACTGAGCTGCAACATGGTGGCCAAGACCATACAGCGGTTTAACAGGACAGGACAGGTTCTGCTCAGAACAGGCCTTGCCATGGTCAACCAAAGTAGTTGAGTGCACATACTCAGCATCATATCCAGAGGTTGTCTTTGGGAAATAGCGGTATGAGTGCTGCCAGCATTGATGCAGAGGTTGAAGGGGTGTGGGGGGTCAGCCTGTCAGTGCTCAGACATTACACTGCATCATATTGGTCTGCAGGCCTCTTCTAAAGCTCGCAAACAGTTTGCTGAAGACCAGCAGACAAAGGACATGGATTACTGCAACCATGTCCTGTGGTCTGATGAGACCAAGATAAACTTATTTGGTTCAGATGGTGTCAAGCGTGTGTGGTGGCAACCAGGTGAGGAGTACAAAGACAAGTGTGTCATGCCTACAGTCAAGCATGGTGGTGGGAGTGTCATGGTCTGGGGCCGAATGAGTGCTGCCGCCACTGGGGAGCTACAGTTCATTGAGAGAACCATGAATGCTAACATGTACTGTGATATATTAAAGCAGAGCATGAACCCCTCCCTTCGGAGACTGGGCCCCAGGGCAGTATTCCAACATAACGACCCCAAACACACCTCCAAAATGACCGCTGCCTTGCTAAAGAAGGGTAAAGGTGATGGACTGGCCAAGCATGTCTCCAGACCTAAACCCTACTGAGCATCTGTGGGGCATCCTCAAATGGAAGGTGGAGGAGCGTAAGGTCTCTAACATTCACCAGCTTCATGAGGTCATCATGGAGGAGTGGAAGAGGACTCCAATGGCAACCTGTGAAGCTCTGGGGAACTCCATTCCCAGGAGGGTTAAGGCAGTGCGTGTGTACTCACTTTGTTGCCAGCAGTTTAAACATTAATGGCTGTGTGTGGTGACCAGTGGCTTATCCAGGGTATGACACATATGGCAAGTGCCATGGGCACCATATGAAGAGGGGGAAACTCTTCTTCCCAGGGCCGGATTATAGTTTCTACACACAATTACCGGCTCGTCTTCAGCCGCTACATTGCCTTGCAATCTCACCAGACAGCTGAATTATAGGCCCAAGACAGTGAGACAGCCTATGGCGGCACCTACTACATACATTGCCTTGCAGAGAATGCTTCGCTGCATAGCCTCTGTACTAGTGCACTGAGGCTGAGCGTGCTCCTCCCCTTGATGTCCTGCGCAGCATGACATCATCCATAGACTGGCCCAAGAGGCTGATGTGGGCGGCACCGGCGCCGCTGCAAGCAAGTTGGAGGAAGCGCCGTACAAGTAGAAGAACAAGTAAGCTCTGCCTCTGCATGGGGCTGCGGGAAGTCGGGCAGATAAGTGCAGCTCAGTGTACTGGCTCTGGCTGAAGTGGGTTAATTGTTTGAGAGGGAGGGTGGATGGTCAGGGGAACTGTCAGTGTCTCCTAGGCCTATAACTACCAGTGTTCATTAGTGCCAGTGCCTATCAATACCACTGTCACCTATCAGTGCCACCTGTCATTGCCAGTGTCATTTATCAGTGCCTGTGTCACCTATCACTGCCACCTATCAGTGCAGCTTATCAGTGTCACCTGTTAGTGCCACCTATTAGTGCCCATCAGTGCCACCTATCAGTGTTAGTGCTGCCTCATCAGTGCTGCCTTATCAGTGCCCATCACTTCAGCCCATCAGTGCTGCCTGTCAGTGCCCATCAGTGCTGGCTATCAGTGCAGCTCATCAGTCCTGTCTATCAGTGCAGCTCATTAGTGCCCAACAGTGCTACATATCAGTGCTGCCTATCAATGCAGCTTATCAGTGCTGCCTATCAGAACCTATCAGTGCAACCCATCCGTGCTGCCTATCAGTGCCACCTATCAGTGTTAGTGCTGCCTTTATCAGTGCCCATAAATGCCGCAAATCAGTGCCCATCGGTTCAGCCCATCAGTGCTGCCTATCAGTGCCCATCAGTGCTGACTATCAGTGCAGCCTATCAGTGCAGCTCATCAGCCCTGCCTATCAGTGCCTATCAGTGCAGCTCATCAGTGCTGCCTATCAGTGAAACTCATCAGTGCAGCTCATCAGTGCTGCTTATCAGTGCCCATCAGTGCTGCCTATCAGTGCTTTCTATCAGTGCTTTCCTTTAGTTCAACCCATTAGTGCTGCCTAGCAGTGTAACTCATCAGTGCTGCCTATCAGTGCAACTCATCAGTGCTGCCTATCAGTGCCCATCAGTGCAGCCTATCAGTGTCCATCAGTGCTGCCTATCAGTGCCCTTAAGTGCAGCTGATCAGTGCTGCCTATCAGTGCCCATCAGTGCAGCTCATCAGTGCTACCTATCAGTGCAACTCACCAGTGCTGCCTATCAGTGCAGCTCATCAGTGCTGCCTATCAGTGCCCTTAAGTGCAGTTGATCAGTGCTGCCTATCAGTGCAACCCATCAGTGCAGCCTATCATTACCCATCAGTGCTGCCTATCAGTGCTGCCTATCAGTGCAACCCATCAGTGCTGCCTATCAGTGCAGCCCATCAGTGCCCTTAAGAGCATCTGATTAGTGCTCCTATCAGTGAAACTCATCAGTGCTGCCTATCAGTGCAGCTCATCAGTGCTGCCTATCAGTACTGCCTATTAGTGCAGCCCATCAGTGCTGCCTATCAGTGCCCATAAGTGCAGCTCATCAGTGCTGCCTATCAGTGCCTATTAGTGCAGCTCAATCCATAATTTGTTAATTGAAAGATTAAAGAGCTTGACTTGTAGTTTTCTACTTTTTTTTGTTGTTAAGGTTATCCGAAAGATGGTTTTCAAATGTTTTGACAGTGGTGCAGTTTCGGTGCTTGCCAAAGGTGCCATTTTCACTAGATACGCCTCTGGAGTTATTTTGAGGGGACAGCAAATTTACACTGATATATATATATACATACATACACACACACATACAGTGGATGTAAAAGGTCTACACACCCCTGTTAAAATGACAGGTTTCTGTAATGTAAGAAAATGAGACAAAGATAAAATATTTCATAACTTTTTCCACCTTTAATGTGACATATAAACTGTACAACTCAATTGAAAAACAAACTGAAATCTTTTAGGTGGGGGGAAGTAAAAATAAAATATAAAATAAAATCATATGGTTGCATAAGTGTATGCACACCCTTAAACTAATGCTTTGTCGAAGCACCTTTTGCTTTTATTACAGCACTCAGTCTTTTTAGCTTTGGGTCTATCATCTTGACTTGACAATATCTGCCCACTCTTTGCAAAAACATTCCAAATCTGCCAGATTGTGAGGGCATCTCTTGTGCACAGTCCTCTCCAGATCACCCCACAGATTTTCAACTGGATTCAGGTCTGGGCTCTGTCCGTGCCATTACAAAACTTTAATCTTCTTCTGGTGAAGCCATTCCTTTGTTGATTTGGATGTATGCTTTCGGTCGTTGTCATGCTGAAAGATGAAGTCCCTCTTCATGTTCAGCTTTCTAGCAGAAGCCTGAAGATTTTGTGCAAATTCTGTATTGTATTTTGAACTGTTCATAATTCCCTCTACCTTGACTAAGGCCCCTGTTCCATCTGAAGAAAAACAGCCCCAAAGCATGATGCTGCCACCACCATGCTTCACTTTATGTATGGTGTTCTTTTGGTGATGTGCAGTGTTGTTTTTGCACCAAAAATGTCTTTTGCAATAATGGACATAAAGTTCAACCTGGGTTTCATCAGACCAGACAGAACACATTTTTCCACATGCTTTTGGGAGACCTCAGATGTGTTTTTACCAAATTTAGCTGGGCTTGGATGCTTTTCTTCATAAGAAAAAACTTCTGTCTTGCCACTCTACCCCGTAGCCTAGAAGAATACTAGAGATGGTTGTGACATGTACCACACAGCCAGTACTTACCAGATATTCCTGCAGCTCCTTTAATGTTGCTGTAGGCCTCTTGGCAGCCTCCCTGACCAGTTTTATTTTCTTCTTTTCATCAATTTGGGAAGGACATCCAGTTCTTGGTAATGTCACTGTTGTGCCTTATTTTATCCACTTGATGAGGATAGTTTTCACTGTATTCCATGGTATATCTAATGCCTTGTAACTTCTTTAGTGCCCTTCTCTTGACTGATACCTTTCAACAATGAGATCCCTCTGATGCTTTGGAAGCTCTCTGCAGACCATGGCTTTTGCTGTAGGATGCGACTAAGAAAATGCCAGGAAAGACAGCTAAACTTTATTTGGGGTTAATCAGAGGCACTTTATATGATGGAAGTTGTGTACTGACTCCTATTTAACATGAGTTTGAATGTGATTGCTTAATTCTGAACACAGCTACATCCCCAGTTATAAGAGGGTGTGCACACTTATTCAACCACATTATTTTCATTTTTTATTTTTGCTTTCTCCCCCTAAAAGATTTCATTTTGTTTTTCAATTGAGTTGTACAGTTTATAGGTCTCATTAAAGGTAAAAAAAAGTTCTGAAATTATTTTTGTCCCATTGTTTTACATCACAGAAACCTGACATTTTAACAGGAGTGTGTAGACTTATATTTTGATTTAAGCAGTTTAACCTTAGGCTGCGTAGGGTGTTTTTTACTGTCACGGCAGTAAGGATGTGGAACTCAAAAGACTCTTGAATGTGCACAATACACACATACAGGGGTATGGGAAATAATTATCTACACAAAAGCTTCACATACACTGCTGCTGATAAACAGACGTTTAGGAGCAGTTGGACATGTTTTTCCAGCTGCCTCTGAACTCTACTCTATGTTATCTTATCTGTTGTACATGTAATTTATAGTAGTTTCCAGGTAGTTGAGTTTAGAAGCATTTTTTGGAAAGCAAAAATGTTCAGAGGCATTTGAAATGCCAAATGCCTGTAACAGCTTGTAAACACGGTAACTCACATTTAACCGCATTTCGTTTACATGCATTTTTAACTATTTGAAAAAAAACGTTCTAAACCCAAACGCAGCTAAACGCGGCATGTAAACGTAGCAAAACTGACGTTTTTAAAAGATGTTTACTATCTGTCAAGTTAGATTCAGTTCAGGGGAAGTTGTAAAACGTCCCGTGTACATTAAGCCAAACACACACACCAACATAGGTTGAACAGGATGGACTATTGTCTTTATTCAACCTTACCAATTTTGTAACTATAATTTACATTAACACTTACCATAGTCTGTGTTTTCAGGTTCCCAGCAGTTTGAAGGCCAGAAATATGGAGCCTAGAAAGACATTCAATTAAATAACTGTCAAACTATTTCTGTTTGCATTATTATTAGATCATCTATGAAAGCAGATAATTCAGGTTGAAAAGAAGTATTTTGCAAATTATGAAGAAGGTGTGAACTAACAAGACAAGGCTAGTGGAAGGTTAATGGTCCTTATAGTGATGTTCAACTTTTCTATCAATAGGATATCAATGTCCGATAGCTCTTACCCCCATGTGTCATCTTTGCTACTGTTTCATTGTTACAAAAACTAAATCAAAACTTTGCAATAAAGCTAGTTTCTGGGCTCCCTCTCATCCTTAAAGTGATATTAACCGCTTCCCAACCAGCACACAACGATGTATGTCAGCAGAATGGCATGGACAGGCACATGGGCGTACAGGTACGGCCCTTTGGTGGCACACGCATGCGACGGTCGGGACTTCCGTGAGTCCGATTGCGGGTCCCACGGACTCAATCGCCACGGGGATAGCCCTGATCATCTGACGGGGAGGAAGAATGGGGAGATGTTAAAATAAACAAGCATCTCCCCGTTCTGCCTAGCAACAGTGACACTGATCTCTGCTCCCTGTGATTGGAGCAGAGATCAGTGATGTGTAAAACACAGCCACGCCCCACACAGTTAGCAACACGCCCCTAGGACACACTTAACCCCTATACTGCCACCTCCTGGTTAATCCCTTCACTGCCAGTGTCATTTACACAAGAATCAGTGTATTTGTATAGCACCGATTGCCGTATAAATGACAATGGTCCCAAAAATGTGTCAAAAATGTCCGATGTGTCTGCCAGAATGTCACAGTCACAGTAAAAATCGCTGATCGCTGCCACTATTAGTAAAAAAAAATATTAATAAAAATGCCATAAAATTATCCCCTATTTAGTAAACGCTATAACTTTTGCGCAAACCAATCAATAATCGCTTATTGCGATTTTTTTTTACCAAAAATATGTAGAAGAATATGTATTGGCCTATGTATTTTTATACATTTTTGGGGGATATTTATTATAGCAAAAAGTAAAAAATAATGCGTTTTTTTTCAAAATGGTTGCTCTTTTTTTGTTTATAGTGCAAAAAATAAAAACTGCAGGGGTGATCAAATACCACTAAAAGAAAGCTATATTTGTGGCAAAAAAAAGGACGTCAATATTGTTTGGGAGCCACGTCGCACAACTACGCAATTGTCAGTTAAAGTGACACAGTACTGAATCGCAAAAAGTGGTCCGGTCTTAAGCCAGCAAAATGGTCCGGTCCGAACGTGGTTAAAGGCTTTCTTTTTTATGTTATACTTACATGCTCTGTGCAGTGGTTTTGCACAGAGCCACTCTAAACCTCCTCCTCTCGGTGCTCTTGGCCCCCCATAGAATGCATGAAGGCAAAAAACCTCAAGCTTTTACAACCACTTTATTGAAACTTTTACATACTTACAAAATAATGTTGGTATGCATTTTTTTCTTTTCATTAGATGTTCCAAAAAAATCTAACATTTACACTGTAAAAAATGTGAACAAATATTTGGGCACTCTAATTATATATATATATATATATATATATATATCTATACAGTGGGGCAAAAAAGTATTTAGTCAGCCACCAATTGTGCAAGTTCTCCCACTTAAAAAGATGAGAGGCCTGTAATTGTCATCACAGGTATACCTCAACTATCAGAGACAAAATGTGGAAACAAATCCAGACAATTACATTGTCTGATTTTTGAAAGAATTTATTTGCAAATTATGGTGGAAAATAAGTATTTGGTCAATATCAAAAGTTCATCTCAATACTTTGTTATATATCTGTTGTATACACACGGTCGGACGAAGTTGTCGGAAAATCCGATCATTCAGAACGTGATGACGTTATTTCGTTACGACGGGACTACGTTCAGGCTAGTAGCCAATAGCTTTGATGTAGGAATTTGATCTGAGCATGCGTGGGACTTTGTCTGATCGGAATTCTCTACACATGATCGGAGTATGTCCGATCTGAGCATTTTGTCGGAAAATATTTCCGGTGAGTTGGAAAATTTGGTCCGACGGATATTCCAACGGAAACAGTCCGATGCATACCACACACAGTCAGAATATCTGACAAAACGCTCCGATCGGACACATTCCGTCGGAATCTCCGATCGTGTGTACAAGGGCTTAAAGAATAAGATACAGGTCTGTGAGAACCAGAAATATTGCTTGTTTGTAGGTGACCAAATATTTATTTTCCACCATAATTTGCAAATAAATTCTTTCAAAAATCAGACATGGTGATTGTCTGGATTTGTTTCCACATTTTGTCTCTCATAGTTGAGGTATACCTATGATGACAATTACAGGCCTCTCATCTTTTTAAGTGTGAGAACTTGCACAATTGGTGGCTGACTAAATACTTTTTTGCCCCACTGTATATATATATATATATATATATATATATATATATATATATATAAATCTCTCTCTCTCTCTCTCTCTCTCTCTATATATATATATATATATATATATATATATATATATATATATATAAAATGATTTTGTGTGTGTGTGTGTGTGTGTGTGTGTATATATATATATAGTGGAGACCAGATACTACTATCCTCTGTGCATCACAAAATTGTATTGCACATTCATAAAATGCAGACTGCAGTGCAGACCCTGGGATATGTCACAGAAAACTGTATAATGCACAGTACTACAAGAAAAATCTGCAAAATATCAAGTCTTTTCAGTCATAGTAGCAATCCAAAGATATGGTTTAATCCACCTAAATAGCTAACAATGGATATTGTTTCAAATCTATAGCATTTTCCTGGAATTAAGGGACAGTAGACGGAAATGGCAAGCCCGATATAATGTATTCCCAACCTGGCAATTTGGACACTCCAAAAACAGACTTTAACAATCGAGATCTGAAGGCAAAAGTAATGCACCAGTAAATTAGAACATGTGTAGTTGGGTTCTGGCTGTCTTGTGCAATCTCCCATCTGCACCCGCCTCTGCATAGCGTGTGTCTGTGTGATAGTCACTCCTCATCCACCGCTCACTCTGTCTTCTGCCTCCGAGCATGCCGCTCATAGGCCAATCAGCAGAAGAAGGTCACACAAGCTGCAATGCACCCTGGGATATATAGTTTTGTGGAGGGACTGCTGCACTGTGTGGGATGGCTGCCAAACTATAAATCCCAATAAACTATGGTTAAATTATGGTTTGTGGCTTTTTGGTACTGAGAGGGAGAGATATAGGGGGCCACTGGCTGCATGCTGATTTACTGGCCTTTGTTGGAGGTTTGGTAGAGAGAGACCGGGGGGGCACTTCTGCCATGGGTGTCTGCAGCTGTAGCCTGAGAACTGGTTAAAGGGTTATCTACCTATTACCAACACTTACAGAGACTGAGTTGTTGAGACCAGGACAACAACTGCACACTGTACATACCGCAGCTTCACACAGCACCTCCATAAAATCAATACTGCACCCATACCAACTCTATACCACCATTACACTGAACTATCACTGCTTCCGACTTGCATCTACTCTGCATCTGTGCAATAACTATACTGCACATAAAGTACCCACTTACAGCATGCAGGTGTATTATGACTGCTGTTAAGTTCACCAACATTTCATATTGGGTCCCGATAGCTGGGATAAGAAATACACTAAGGACTGCCCTGTCACATAACCTGCCCGCAAATCACCCGAGCTCCCTATCCCCCCATATCCATTTGTGTCATTTCAAATACTCACAATGTTCGCCAGACAGTTTTAGGCCTAACATAGCTGCCATTAGTGCACACTGGCAGTATAACTTCAGTGGTTGATAGATCAAGTCATATTACTGTTCACTGCTGCACTTCAAGTGCCGTTGTTACTGTTTGTGCTGATTTGGATGGCAAGTGTCATCCTTTGCCTTGTCCTTTTTGCTAATAACTCTGCATACCAAAGTGTGTTATTACCATTGTTATTAATTTACCTTTCTTTGATTTGCTTGCCTTGTTACTAACTTTGTTGAGTGACAATATACTACCGTAAGTTTGCCTTTACTATAGGCAGTCCCTGGGTTACAAAGGTTGAATTTGTTCGGAACAGGTACATATTTTAAGTGTAGCTCTAACCAAAAAAATAATTGTTACGCTTTTTGGATAGCATAGGGAAGGGTTAACGCCTGTAACATTTGTTTTGCTGTCTTTGCTCCTGTTCAGAAGATTTCACCTAACTTTCTGTCCCTATGACAATTGGATTTTGAAAATTTTAGGATGTTGTAGAAACAAGGATTGGTGATAAAGCTTCAGTGGAGACAACTTTTTCCCCATGATAACTCTTACAGGAGTAATTTTCCCTTCCTAGGGGTAGGTATCCTCTCACTTCCTGTTGTCTCCCTTAATTTGTAAGTAGGAGTCATTTGTAAGTCGGATGTTTGGAGCCTGGGGACCGCCTGTAATTGATTTAGTCCCTGTTTCTTTGAAATAGCTTTATTGATGGGTGCTTACAGTTACTGTCAGTGCTTTTCTGTGATATTGTGTGCTTGTGCACTTAGTCTGGTGTGTCGAGGGGCTGAGAGAATTTTGAGGCCAAGAACAGAGGACCTATCCTAAACCGTAGCTCATTTGGGGGTTGCGCTACACGTGTAAGGTTTGATGCTCAGAATCTGTAGATACAGTCAAAAATTACTTAATGGGTTTATTAGGTTTTCAACGCACTGACCTAAACCTAAATTGGCAGCTCCCAGCAACAATATATTTTGTTTTTGTAGGTCGAAGCCTAGAGGTTCATTACCCACACGTTTAGCATGGTTTTCTCCAGAGAGCTATATGCTATGTGTAACACAAGGTTGAATCTTTGGAGGTAGAATAAACTTTTATTTGCAAGGCAAATCCCTGGAGGTGAATGCCATTTACTTATAATTTTAAATTACTTCTTTTGACCTAAAAAATGTAAGTAAATTAGCTGGCTGTCAGTAGATATGGTGTGCTAGCTTTTTTCTCAGGTTAAAAATTCGGCTTCCTTTGTTGTGATGGAGAATACATTATGAAAATAAAGGCAAAGGCAGAAGCTTGAAGAAATATATAATGGAAATCATAACTGACTTAGGTGTCCGTTTACGAAGCAGTGAAAAAATTTCACTGCTCCATTCTCAGGCATTAACAGAGGAGATTGTTCTCTTCTGGATGCCAGTTTATGAAGCTTTGTAGATCGATTGTCCTTTGGAGGAGTGAAGCGATCTACAAATGCTTCAAACAGTGTAGAACGGCTCCTGATACTGGAATCTTGTGAGACTATACGAGATTACAGTACCAGAAATTCACAGATTTTTTTATTCTGTCGTACAAGAATTTTCCTAACTTTAGTAAACTCTTCAGGTTCGATATACTACTAGCATGCAATAAAAAAAAAAAAAAAAGAAGATCTGTCGTCCGATTTCTGGATCGTGTGTACAGGTGTCAGAAATTGTTCCAGTCTGGAACCGTCAGGGGAGCTCTCTCCTGTTGGTGGTATTATTTGATCTAAGGGCCACAGTACTGGCGCCCACCAGCGGGGGGTGCCTGGCAGTGTGGAGCCAACATCATCTCCTCTGATGAGGCATCACTTGAGCCTGATTGCAGGAGATGTGTATTAACCACTTGCTGACTGGCGCACGCCAATATACGTCGGCAGAATGGCCAATGGGCGTACAGGTACGTCCCTTTAAATTTGCCGCCATGTCATCGCCATCGTCATCGTGTGCGCTGGTCGAGACCTCCGTGAGTTGGATTGCGGGTCCCACGGACTCAATTGCCGTGGGGATACCCGCAATCGTCTCACGGGGAGGAAGAACGGGGAGATGCTAATGTTAACAAGCATCTCCCCATTCTGCCTAGTAACAGTGTCACTGATCTCTGCTCCCTGTCATCGGAGCAGAGATCAGTGACGTGTCACACACAGCCACGCCTACCCACAGTTAGAAACACACCCCAGAACACACTGAACCTCTACATTGCCACCTAGTGGTTAACCCCTTGACTGCCAGTGTCATTTACACAAGAATCAGTGCATTTGTATAGCACTGATTGCTCTAAAAATGACAATGGTCCCAAAAATGTGTCAAAAATGTCCGACGTGTCCGCCATAATGTCGCAGTCATGATATAAATCGCTGATCGCCGCCATTACTAGTAAAAAAAATTATTAATAAAAATGCCATAAAAGTATCTCCTTTTTTGTAAACGCTATAACTTTTGCGCAAACCAATCAATAAACGCTTATTACAATTTTTTTTACCAATAATATGTAGAAGAATACGTATCGGCCTAAACTGAAGAAAATTTTTTTTTATAATATATTTTTGGGGGGATATTTATTATAGCAAAATATAAAAAAAAATGTTTTTACAAAATTGTCGCTCTTTTTTGTTTATAGCGCAGAAAATAAAAAACTCAGGGGTGATCAAATACCACCAAAAGAAAGCTCTATTTGTGGGAAAAAAAGGACGTAAATTTTGTTTGGGAGCCACGTTGCACGACCACGCAATTGTCAGTTAAAACGGCGCATTGCCGAATAGCAAAAAGTGCTCTGGTCTTTGGCCAGCAAAATGGTCCGGGGGTTAAGTGGTTAAGTACTGTTGTGGAACTGGCAAGAAAGCAATGGAACACAAAATAATATCAAATGTCTCATTTGCACAAAATATATTCCTCTAGGTAGGCTCATAGACTCATGTTGTGGAAAATGTAGGGAACAAAACTTTTAGGTATTTGAGGCTAAAATAAATAAAATAGCCATATTAAAAAATAAATAAAGAAAATGCCACTGCATTATGGACATTCAGTCCTATTCTGTACAGTAATTCCTTTCTACCACTCGATGTCCTCAGTCTTTATGGTTGAGTGAAAACCAGTGTCGTTCAATGCACTTCCTCTGGGCACAGACTGTCATGGCCCCACCAAGGGGTGGATATCATTACACTCACTGGACACACTAGTACTACTATATTGCATAGTGCTCACATGTTATGTGAACGCCATTCAGTCCAGTCAGTCAGGCTGGGTTCACACCAGTGCGAATTGGATGCAGTGAAATTCGAATGTCTGGAGATTGTGATTGGCAGGGATGTGCGGTGAGGTCAGTGGCTGGTGAGGCACTGACTAGTCTCAGAGCCACATACACACAGGTTACATACGTCGCAATCATTAGAGTGAGAGCAATAATTCTAGCACTAGACCTCCTCTGTAACTCTAAAAATGTAGCTTGTAAATATGAATGAATGGTCATAGACCTCCTCAATAAGGATGAGCCAAACCCCCCCCCCCCATTCGCACCAGAACCTGTGAACGGACCTCTGCATGGCCTTCCTGATCCTGCAAAGATCAAGGAGAGGGATCATTACTGGCTGGCAACCCTCCTTGATCCACGTTACAAGGGTAAGGTTGGGGACCTTATCTTGCCATTGCAGAGGGAGCAGAGGATGAAACATCTTCAGGAGGCCTTTCAGAAAGGTCTGTGCAACACGTTCCCAGAGCCTGGGAGGTTACAAATTCCTGGTCCTGAACAACGTGTTGCTGAGGCTTCGGTCAGTCACAGAAGGAGCGATGGAGAAGGTGGCTGTCTGACCGATGCGTTCAGACAATTTTTTAGTCCACAGCCCCAAGGCATGATTGGTGCCACCAACCATCGCCAGCTTCTGATTTACATGGTGCAGGAATACCCAGGGGCAAGATCAGACTTGGACACCTTTCCCACCGAAAATCCTCTGGGTTACTGGGTCTTGAGGATGGATCACTGGCCAGAGCTTGCACAGTATGCAATTGATCTACTGGCCTGTCCTGCGTGCCGCGTTCTTTCGGAACGCACATTCAGTGCTGCTGGAGGCTTTGTAACCGATCACAGGGTGCGCCTGTCCACCGACTTGGTTGATCGACTAACCTTCATAAAAATGAATCAGTCTTGGACTGCCAAGCACCTGATGCTGATGTAACCAAATAATTTTTTTGAAATGTCAGATCCCTTCAAGACTGCCTATGCTAATGCTGAGTGACTATCCTGTTATGCTGAGTGACTATGCTCTTCCTCCTCAATGATCATGCTGAGAGCTTGTAAGAACATTTTTGGTTCTGGGCTCCGCCACCAGTAACCAGTGTTTAACAGGGGCGTGTAATTACAATTCTTGATGCAATATTTTGCAGGAGGGTTCGTTGCTGCGCTCAACTACAATATCTATAGGTGGTTGCAATGTTGTGGCAAAAGCACCAGTGCCTAAGGCCCAATTTTTCAGCCCCTATTTAACAGGGGCACGTAATTACAATTTTTGATGCAATACTTTGCACCAGGGCTCATTCCTGCACTCCAACTAGAGTTTCTGTGAGGTGTTGCAGTGATGTGGCACCAGTGCCTAAGGCCCAATTTTTCTGCCCCTGTTCAACAGGGACGTGTAATTACAATTCTTAAACTAATATTTCACAGCAGGGCCCATTCCTGCACCCACCAAGAGAAACTGAGGGCTTACCGTGTTGTGGCAACATCACCACCACCAAAGGCCCAATTTTTCTGCCCCTGTTCAACAAGTGCGTGTAATTGCAATTCTTGATATAATATTTCACAGCAGGGCCCGTTCCAGCGCCCACCAAGAGTAACTGTGAGGACTTACAGTGTTGTGGCACCAGCATCACCACCACCACCAACAAAGGTCCAATTTTTCTACCACTGTTCAACAATGGCATGTAATTAATTCCATGCAGCATGTGCTCCAACAGGTGGACAAGAGGGACAGTGTCACTGATGCATGCACTGTCACTGCTAACCATCCACGTAGCCTCCTCAAATGGTGACAGGACAGTGCATGCATCCGTGATCATGGCCCTCTGGGGGAAAGAAACCAAGCTCCCCTGACCCTGTCCTGGTGCCATAGTCACACAGGTACTCCTTGATGGCCCTCTGCTGTGTGTGCAGCCACTGCAGCATGGCTAACATTGAGTTCCACCTGGTGGGCATGTCACAGATTAGGCGATTCTTGGGCAGGTTAAATTCCTTTTGGAGGTCAGCCAGCCAAGCACTGGCATTATATGACCGGTGAAAATGCACAAAGACTTTCCTGGCCTGCCTCAGGGTACCTGCCCAAGAACCACTGCACCACAAAGTTAAGGATGTGAGCCAAACAGGGCACATGGGTCAGTTGTCCCTGTCGGAGGGCGGAGAGGAGGTTGGTGCCATTGTCACAAACCACCATTCCAGGCTTAAGCTGGCGTGGCGTCAACCACCTCTCAGCCTGCCCCTGAAGAGCTCACAGAATCCGAGGACAAAGCACAGGAAGAGGCCATGGAGGAAGAAGAAGAGGAGGGGGTGGAGGAGAGAGGTGTGTCAGAATCACCATTAGTAGCATTTTGGAGGCGTGGTGGCGGAACAATCTCCAACACTACTGCACCTTGTCCTGCATCCTTCCCAGCTGCCAGCAGAGTCACCCAATGTGCAGTGAAAGATAGGTAACGTCCCTGTCCATGCCTGTTGGACCATGAGTCAGTGGTAATGTGCACCTTACCGCTGACCGCACTGTCTAGTGAGGCCAAGACATTGCCTTCCACATGCCAGTAGAGAGCCGAAATCGCCTTCTGTGTGAAAAAGTGGCATTGGGGAACCTGCCACTGAGGAACTGCACATTCAACAAACTCACGGAAGGGAGCAGAGTCTAGCAACTGAAAAGGCAGCAGTTGAAGTGCTAGCAATTTAGCCAAGCTAGCATTCAACCGCTGGGCATGTGTATGGCTGGGAGTGAACTTCTTTCGGCGGCGCAGCAGCTGGGGCAGGGAAATTTGCCTGGTACAATCTGAGGTTGTGTACTGATAGCAGATTGCCTGCCAGTACTTGGCTGCAACACACCTAATTCTACACCTTCATTCCTCTCAGTGCAGATTTCAGAGAGGACTGAAGGTATAGTGGGGTTGGAGATCCCAGCTGATGAGGAGCAAGCAGAGGTCCGCTTTGTTCTTTGGTGTGGGTCTTTTAGGTACGCTTGCCAAAGAACTGCATGGCAGGTTGACATATGTCTGCGGCTGATGTTTTGGTCACGCGAGATACGCTTGAGAGATATGTTTCAAATAGCAGCGGTGCGATCTGATGCATTCTCAGAAAAGGCCCACACCAAAGAACTTTTGGAATAACGCGCAGAGACAGCAGCGCCCTGCACATGCGGAGCTCTGCGGTGTGATGCAGTCAGTGTGCTGCCCTTAAGCTGGCCCCTGGAGGGCATCCTGCTTCGTTGGAGATTTGCCTCCTCCTCCTCTCTCCTATCAGGCACCCACGTGAAGTCAGTGACGTCATCATCCCCTCCCTCCTCATCACTGGAGCAAACCTGGCAGTATGACTGCCAGATTGCTGTCCTTCTTGGGCTCCCCCTCTCTCTGGGCTCACATTACTGCCTTCCTCTAGCTGGGTACCATCATCAGAGCCTTCAAAATGCTGGGCATCCTTTTGGAGCATGTACCCAACACTGTGGTCCAATAGTTGTGGGGACTCCTCAGGAGCACACGGTGGGGCTAGGGAAGGAGTGAATGATGCCATTGAGCCAAGGGAAGAGGCTGCGTTGGCAGCTGCATTGCCAGACAAAGTACCCTGAGCCTGGGTTAGAGAGGATGAGGAGGATGAGGACGGCTTGGTCATCCACTCTACCAAGTCTTCGGCATGTTGCGGCTCAACGCGGCCAGCATGCCGAAAAAAAGGACAAGCGTGTCCCACTGCCACGTGCTGATGAGGATGCACCGTGTCCACGACCAGCACTGTTGCCTCTACACGCAGAGCCTGCTTGATCTCTTTTATTGGCTCGTGACTGTCTGCCTCTCCTTGTTGTCCTTCCAGACATACTAATGGCCTGCAATCAACTGCCTGCCTGTAGTATTATTAGTATGAGAACACCGGCAATTGTATTCAGGTAAAGCTTTAGGTGCACACTGTGCAAAGGACACTAAAACAAAATACTGCAGCTCCCTACCTGTATTTGTATGAGAACGCTGGCAATTGTAATCAGGTAAAGCTTTAGGTGCACACTGTGCAAAGGACACTAAAACAAAATACTGCAGCTCCCTGCCTGTATTTTTATGAGAACACTGGCAATTGTATTCACGTAAAGCTTTAGGTGCACACTGTGCAAAGAACACTAAAACAAACGACTGCATCTCCCTGCCTGTATTTATATGAGAATGCCTGCAATTGTATTCAGGTAAAGCTTTAGGGGCACACTGTGCAAAGGACACTAAAACAAACTCCTGCAGCTCCCAGCCTGCATTTGTATGAGAACTTCCGGCAATTGTATTCAGTTAAAGCTCTACACAATGTAACTGAATCTAACTGACTCGCCTGCCTATTCTATCTAACTTAAATCAAATGACACTGTCTCTCTGTCTATCTCTCTCCGCCACCGCAACACACTACACACACGCAGGCGGCCTTATATAGTGTGGAGCGTGTACTAAACTTCCTGAGACATAACTGGCCAAAGCCACCCTGGCTTTGGCCACTCATGGCTCTTCCCATTTTTTCTGGGCTGTGATTGGCCAAAGCATGCGGGTCATAGTGCAAATGTAAATATTTTGTATGGACTACATATATTTGCCAGCATATATTAAGTGTTTACTTACACTGTATTAGCCTTTTGGATGTGGGCAATTATATAGGCCACTGTATAGTTTTGGCCATATTATATACAGCTTTGCGTCATACAGAGCTGGGTGGGGTTTTTGGTTCTTTTCTTTCTTTTTTGGTCTCTTTGGGTTTTGTTTTTTGTTTTTTGCTATTTGTAAAAAAAAAAATTTAAGGTTCTTATAGGGTTTTTTTGCTTGAGTTGTTTTTGCTTGAGTTATCTTTCATGGAATGACACTCATTATATCACGTATATTGCTGCACTTTTAGGATATTGGATATAGTACCATTATTAAGTCTATATATATTTAGTATACATCACTTTAGTCATTTCCAATAGGTAAGAGTTGGATAGCACTGAGTGCTTAGGTGGGATCATCACACATATATACATAATTATAATTACTATTTTTTGTTACCCCATCTGAATTAACACATAGGTGTCTTTTGCATGCCTGAAGAAAACTAACTCACGTTATTGGTAGCGCCACTCACCCCAATTTTCACGTTTTTCATTTATATCTGGAGCTCCTCTAGGGGAGCTTCTGTTTTTGGGGAGACAGCCACCGGGATTGTCAACCTAAGCACGGCTTTGTATATTGGTAAATATCAAAGAGCCAATACCCAGAATAGAGAGATACTAATACACAAGAAAAAAGACAAATCCGATTATTCCAATGTAAGACTGGTCACCAGCTATTCGGGCCAGCATAACCAGGTTTGTGGCATTATGGAGAAATCCTGGCATCAGATGCAGCCAAAATTAAAATGTTTGCCTTAGAGCACATCCTCCAACATGAAAGGGGCGGGATATTAATAAATCACGATTGCAACGCAGGACTAAATGGATACCAGGTATCCGGGGCTAAATGAAACCATTAGCTCCAAACCATTCCTCTAAGAAGCTGTTCCCCTAATAAAAGGCCTTATTGTTCTATATTCATGTTTTAATGCATATCATCTACAGTGGTTACCACTACCATAGATGATTATATTTATAAACATATTTCAGATCATCTGGCTGTTCCTGCTAGGATTGTGACTATCGGGTCCATGAGGGCTTGTCATTTTGGATGGGTGGTCATATGGACACCCAGGGCATCATTTAGAGAGGATCCCACTATGGATTAAACCGGAGTGGCCCTCTCAGGCGGAGCCATTTGATGTGCCGATTTTTCCCTGTTTCATCATCCTTTTGTGTCATTCTGAATCAGTGGATTGAATTGCCAAGAAGTTAGCACTTGACCCTTCATTAGGGGGTTCTGTTGTATTTGATGTTGTAAATCCTAAATAATCTTTGGGACTGGCCCTTTAATTAGGATGCTTTTGTTCCATTGTTGCTGGGGTTATCCAGTGGTTGTTTGGTGGTTTCTCCATGTCCCATGTTTCCATAGGAAAGACAAAAAGGTATAATTAGAGTATATGAAGAAAAGGATTTAATGTGTCTAAACAGAGTTATTGTTGAATTAAATAATTTTGGAATGTTTAAAAAAAAAAAATTAGAAACAGTTGCTTGCTGGTCATGGATAAATGGATAAATATATAGAAAAATAAATAAAAAGATAGATGGAATATATAAAAATATGACAATCAAATAATGGGAAAGTTTTTTTGTTTTTTATGTATCTACAGACAAGTAGATTTCTTATTATGTTTATAATTGTTTAGTGTCAAGGATAATGTATAAAAACTTATATTATAAAAATTATTTCGTTATTGAAATTTCCAGGAATGGAAGAAATGTTATTTATTAATTAATTTATATTACAAAGCGATATAATTTGATATCTCAAAGATATTTATTTCTTCTTTATATTAAAATAGTTAAATGATATGGTTAAATTTATAAGAGTTTCACAAGAAGTTAAGTAAATTTATAAAATTGAAAAAATTAATTTTTTAATATTACATGATTTAGATGGAGAATTAATTAAAATTAATAAATATAATAATTTATACTTTCTCAATGGAATGAAATATTTAAATATTTTTCATAGAAATATCTCAGTTTTGGAAAATGTTTATGTACAATATCTGACACACTAAAATGTGTTTATTGTATTGTTTGTATTGAGAAAAGAGAATCAGAGACATTTATTATTTAAGATGAATGAACTTTTTGTATATTTGTTGAATATAGTGCATTGAGGGGGAATTGTTAGAAGTTTTTGAGTTAATTAATATTTTAAATGATAAAAGTTTCTGTCTCAGTTATATGTACAGTAATAAGTGATGGTCTCTGAAGGTCATAGAACAACACAGAGTACAGAGAGGAGTGGTTTTGCTGAGTAGGTACTTCTATTTTTGAGTTACTATGCCAGGACAATGGGTGGAGTTATGCTACTTATCTTTAGACTGAACCATATTAGGTATATATGCAAATATGGGTGTTATTAGGATATGCTGACATAACATCATGAAACAGTATAAGAATGGAGTTGGATTGTGAGAGTTAGGGAAAGAGCTAGGAAGAGAAAGAACTCTACACTTTGGAGAATGTAGATCAGATGCCCTTTTTCCTCCTTCTGAAGCCATCACCATGCCATATGTAACCAGATGTCAGTCTTGTCTTTGCTTATCTTTCTGAACAATAAAACAACTATTGTTGAAGTACTGAACGAACAAAGGATTCTTCAATTTCTTCTCCTGAAAGTACGTTGCAAATGCGGCCTTGGATAAAGACATACATATGTCCGCTACACACCCTTTACGAGAAGGGATACTGATTTGCATATTACACAAAGACTTTGCTATTCATTCAGAAACGCCCCTGTGAGTATAGTAGAATAAAGTAAAGTAGAGTAAAATGTATTTTACTAGGAAGTGTAGAGTATGTAGTTTTTTACTACTTTCTACACACTTGTTTTCTTTCTGGGACACACAATTATTTTTTATTCATTGGGGATTATTATCTCTAAGTGTATGGGCCCGCTATAGGGGAAAATTTTGCACCCTCATATGCAAATTTGTGAGTCCTGTTTTATTTTATGCAGAAACCCGTTTGTTTTCTATATTGCTTTTTATGTTAGTCATATAGACGAAATTACTATTATCTGGGATGGGCCTGAAGGGCTAATTGATGAATTTAGACATTACTGCAATAAAAATAATTTGGGTTTATCCTTTACCTCAGTAAGAGGTAGAGAAAGGTTAACATTCCTTTACCTTGACACGTGTCATGAGAGTAACTCCATCTTTGCCAAGAACTACAATAAAGCCCACCATGGATAATTCTTTTTTACATTTCAACAGCTGTCTTTGCCCGCGGTGGATTCAAAATACCCACCATAAGTCAGTTTTGCCGACTTAGACACAACTGTACCAGGGAGTCTAATTATGTTGCCCAGGATGCCTCTTTAAAAACAAAGTTTTTGTAAAAAGGGTACCATGATTCTTCAGTAAATGAGGCTTTTTCCCCACTATATTGAGGGTCACGATACATCTAGAGAAGCCTCGAAGGAGGAAAATCAGTTGGTTAGATTTACTACTTAGTCCCACTGCTGCTATCGACAGATAGAACATATACTCAAAAAACATTGGCCCATATTAATGTAGGACTCCCATTTGTGTAAGTCAGCTCCTGACAAACCCAGAGTCACCTATAGAAAGGCTCCTAAATAAAGAATAATATATCCTCTAGTAAATTAAAATCTGAAGCATCTGGCAACCCTTCATTGACTTTTTTCAATATATATCCAGCTTATATCAGTGGCGCAAACCTTTTTTCAAGACATGTAAATTCATAAAGCATAGACAGAAGGACTTGCACATTAAAGGTACCACTTATAAAATTGATGACTTTTACACCCTGTCAGAACAATCAGAACACTTAGGAAGAGATCATTGAAGAGGGTATTTATAAACATAGTGTGCCCTGCTACTTTCTTGAATATAATATAATAAATGTACCCAGGGCCTACATGTGTGGGTGATCAAGGTTATGCCCAAGGACCTCCCTGCTGCAGAGCATTTTCACAGGCTTTGCCCACGAGATAGCTACTGGGTATATACACTCGACACCCTTTCACAGGGTTGTTTGAATGAAGAATTAGAGGTGAGCACAATATTTTAGCCTTGGCACACCTCTGTTCTTCCTGTAATACTCCCATTCTGCTTCACATTTTTTTGGGCTTTAGCTATATGGATTCTGTACCTTTAGTAACCATAAGCCATCTGTTAATTATTTTATTGCATAGGAATCATGCACATAATGATCACGTGAATAACCTCTGTTATGTCCATTAATATTTACAGATAATAATCTGTTGCATGTCAATGACAAGCACAGTAATAACCTATCATAGAAAATTACACCCATAATAATTCACATGAACATTGTTTTGATATTTGTTTTATTCTTTATATTTTTTAAATTGTGTACTGTTGATTTGCTAGGTGCTTTTTCTATGGTGCTCTTCCTATATAATGTGGCTTCAGTTTTTCACTGAGAATTGGTTTCTCACAATTCCAGACCATTCAGATAATATGCCATTTATTACCACCCTCTAGATGCCCTCCTGCAACCAGTTTTCTATCCAGGTACATACGATCTCATCAATGCCAAAGGACCTCAATTTGTAAATTATAGTGATTGTAAACCTTCTTTTTTTTTTTTTAAATAACAAACATATCATACTCACCTCCACTGTGCAGTTTGTTTTGCACAGTGTGGCACTGAACCTCATCTTCTGGGGTCCCCTGGAGGCACTAGGGGCTCCTCCTCACATAAACCCCCTGGGAGAAGCGGGGGTTACCTTGCAGGCATGCTCCAGAGTCCAGCATTTACGTGCATAGACACAGAATACCAGTCTCGTCCCCGGATCATTGGATTTGATTGACAGCAGCGGGAGCCAATGGCTGCGCTGTTATCAATCTATCCAATCTAGCCAATGGCTGTGCTGCTATCAATCTAAACCAATCTATCCAATCAAGAGCTGAGAACCCCGAGCAGAGAAAGTAAGCATGTCTCTGCCGAGGGAACGAACGGGCTCAGGTAAGTAAAATGGGGGGGCATAGGATGCATTAAGCTTAAAAAACATGGGGGTTTACAACCCCTAGCATTTATGAAGTGCTGTATCAAATGTGTTAGTGAAATATAGATACCTTGTGCCCTTGTGCCCACAGGCTTTCCTCTATCCAAATTACAGCTCACCTCTTCATAGAATGTTATGAGGTTGGTCTGTCAAGAAAGATTCTTCATAAATCAATTTTGGTTACTACTAATGATACTATTCTCATCAGCATATTCTTGGCTATGGTCCCTAATCATCCCTTCCAGTTAGGGCTGCATCGATATTGTTTGTTTACCAGCGAGTACGAGTACTGATACTTTCGGCCACGTACTCGCTAATTTGTGATGCGATTTGAGCCCATATATAATGAATGGGCTCAAATGGCACTGCAAAGAATCAAATGTAATTTGAACAGGAATGCTGTGTGATTCCAGTCCAAATCGCATGTTGTTTCGAGCACCGCTCCTGTGTGAACCAAGGCTGAAGTCACTATGACAAGTCTAGGTTCACACAGGAGCGGTGCAGGAAGCCTTGTGCAGTTTCGACAGGAATCATACCAGATTTCGTTTCAAATTGAATGCGATTCTGTGCAGTGCAATTTTAGCCCATTTATTTTGTATGGAATCAAATTGCACCGCAAAGGTATTGGTTTGGGTATCGGAACATTTGTACGAGTATTCATGCAAATGTTCAGTATCGGCACAGATATCAGAATCAGTGGCAACTCTAATTCCAATAGATTACATACTATTGATGTTAGGTTGACTGGTTTTTAGTTTCTAGGAATATATCTCTGCCTCTTTTTTGGGTACTTGATACCACGTTTGCTTTTCTCCAACCAGCTTGTACCATTCCAGTCAGTAAACTTCCCTTAAAAATTAGGAATATTGGCCTGGCTATCACATGGCTACATTCTTTGAGAACTCTTGGGTGTAAGCTATCCAGTCCTGGTGGTTTGTTCGTGTAGCGTTCACCCCCGGAGGGCCTGCTGAGAATATGCCAAGGTCCCCCTGGCTAGCACAGAGGCTGGCAGTCACAAGCAGTTTCATATGTACACTGACAATACAGGGGATGTCTTTTCAGAATTTATTGCTGAATAACTTGAAACAGGAGAGGGGATCAGGGATCAGAATACTCCAAACAATAATAGAAATAATCGGAGGATAGCTTCCCGCTAATCTTGTCTAAGCAGCCTTTCCTGGAGGTAAAATGGGATGGCCAGTATATCTAGGACTCCATAAACTCAATCCCAGTTGATATAGCAAGATCTTTAATCACAATGTCCCAGGAGCTGTCTGCCACACAGCATCCACAAGTAGTTCTTCAGTGAAGAAGTCAAAAGATCCTTCTCCAGATCAGGACTTCAGGACAGTGTCCTCCAGCAAACATAATCCTTTAGAAATCTACTCCAGGCACCTGCTGGGGCCCAGACTGCAGTTTCTTGTATATAGTTATATTTAAAGAGGGATTCCACCTACAAAAAAAATATTAAAAGCCAGAAGCTATAAATACTACAGCTGCTGACTTTTAATAAACAGACACTCACCTGTCCCGGGTTCCAGCAATGCCGGCAGCCGAGGCCGATCGATCGCTCGGCTCTCAGCTGCTGCCGCCACCATTCTAGGTGAGGGAATCAGGAAGTGAAGCGAATCGGCTTCACTTCCCGGTTCCCTACTGCGCATGTGCGAGTCGCGCAGCGCAATAGGAATTGTCTGCGCTGTCTCTGAGACCCGTGTGTGTCCCAGCAGACAGTGCGGCAGGACAGGAAATGGCGTACACTCCCACGGGAGTCTATGCCCGGAAGTGGGTGTAAATACCTGTCTTTGACAGGCATCTCCACCCCCTCCCCCCTGAAAGGTGCCAATTGTGACACCGGAGGGGGGGAGGGTTCCGATCAGCGGAGGTGCCACTTTAGGGTGGAACCCCGCTTTAATATAGTTAGTGCAGTTGCCGTCTCCCTGACGCTGTTATATTTTCTGTAAACTTTGTGCTAAAAATTGTTTGCCTACCGACTTATTGATCTGCTTTTATGTGACCTCCTAGCACCTGCATGCCCTGCTGTGGAACTAGAATATTCTAAATGTGAACCCATTATACATATCCTTCCTGTGAAAAGGTTTTAACAATATAAATGACACAACTGGCTACAGTACAGAAAGTCGAATTAAAATAGAACAGGGGTTATATATATGGTAAGTATAAAAGGATAAACACAGTTGCATTCTCCTGTGTAAGGAAAAAAAAAAGACATAGGAATTTGGTAACCTTAAAATATACATAAATAAATAATGGTAGATACAACAAATAAAGTCCTAGGGGGTAAAGCAATCCTGGAGTGGCATGGTGGGACACACATTAAAGCTATTGAGATAGATATTGCCCTTGTCTGACCCCTGCTTACTTGCTAATTAGATGGGGCTTGGTAAATAAATGTTGAATATAAATATACGCAGAGTGTTGCTTTATGAAAAATACAGAAAAGTATGTTTAAAGCTTGTGATTTATGTTAGTCATATTTTACGCATACTTTTTTTTTAATCAAAAATATTCTTTGACATAAAAACACATTAAGCTATGTTCTGAAAAATGTATTACACATTTTCGTTATGTTAATCTATAATTATTAATAGTAGGAATAAAAGCACTGCCTCTTTTGAATTTAAAACAATTATACACAAAATTTAAGCAAATTCTTATGGTTCTAATTTATTGATTGTAATGTTTCCACCATGTGCCTGTTACCCTTCATCATCTACAAACCAATAACTTGTATCTTGCAAAAAAATGTACTTTATCCTTGGTTCTTTTATGAGGAGGGTTCTAGTGTATTTTGCAATATATGTGTTTAAGCCTTATGTAAGTGGTGTGGCTGTTCATATTGTTTGTGTGTTGCCTTAGGAAAACTAGGAGGTCAAATAAGGGGAGTTAGATATGTTTCTTGATTGCTTGTGTAAAGTTAAAGCCAGTGCATTAATTAAACTATGAACATGGAAGATTTTCAGCCACCAAAACCCTTAGTTATTGAGGCTTAACTGTTCAATGCTACATTTTAATTCTATTTTTGTTATCTACAATTAATCAACTTCACATCTATTGACATGTCCAGGCCATGTGATTAACAGCAGACCTGCAATGGTTGTAATTGACTTAACCTAGATGTGTCAGGAAAAAGACTAATAATAAGTATAGCATGCTATAACAAAAAATAATAGCCATGTTTAAAATAAGAGCAGGTTTAAGGCACATATGTGGATATAAACAGAACCTGGTTTAGGATCCTGCTTCTATTAAGTTGATTTATATCACTGTCCTAGCCAGCGGGGGTTCTATTTTTGACATGACCACTAGCAAAATGCATGCCAACAGATGGGGGACAGTGCTATTTTTTAGCACTGTCTACACTAAAGATGGCTGCAGAGGTCAGCCAGGGCAGCAGCATCCAACCGTACAGCTGCTCACCTGATGACACCTACAGAGGATTCATAGGAACATGGGTTCCCCCTTGTACTCTGCTCTCTGCAGGAGGGCCAGCTGGACCCTTACCTTCTGGTCCAGTGGAATTTGTTGCCACTGTTTCTAGGGTTAGTAGGTACCTCTTCTTTGGGACCTAGTTGATCGGAGGAATGTCTGAGGAGCCAGGATCCTCCCAGCTGGCCGATTGCTTTGAGGAATGTTCTTTGCACAATGCACAGGGCATTAATGGACATGGTTGTTGTAAGCCCATACTACATTGCCCACATGTTGGTACCAGTGGTCTCAATGTCTGTGTTCCAGGGCATGCAGCATATCCAGCATTACCCTGGAGATGATATGGGGTGGTATGTACAACCTGGTCTGACAGGAATGCGTTTATGACACTCAAGCGGCTAGACCACGCGGTTCCAGAACATTTTAGACGTGGTCACCATGGTTTGACCCTCAGTGGGCACTACCACCACTGGGTGACTTCTATATCCTCTCTATTCAGTCACCAGAGGGTTTCTCCAATGGGAAACGAGAGAGGGCATCCGCGTGATGGTTAAAGTTATAATAAAGGCAGATTAAAAAATATATATATAACAAAATAACAAACATGCTATACATACTTGCTCTGTGCAGTGATTTTGCACGCCTCTTCTCAGGTCCCTGACTGATGCTCCTGGTCCTTCTCTCCTGCCAACTGCCCACTTGCAGCTTGCTATGGGGGCACCCAAGCTGTCTCGTTTCCAAGTTGCTGTTTTGTGTGTCCATTCACACAGGGAGTGTGGCTTGGCCCCCACTCTTTCCCTGTTGGCTCACTGGCTGTGAATGACAGTAGTGGGAGCCGATGGCTCCTACTGCTGTCTCAGCCAATGAGGAGGAAGGGACCCTGGGGAGCCGCTGCTCTCATGCACATTGGTAAATCGAGATGGCTGTTGCACACAGAAGGTTTTTTACCTTTATGCATAAAATGCATGAAGGTAAAAAAACCTTGAGTCTTTACAAGTCGCCCGGGGTTCTAATGTTTTTTTATAATTGTAGTGGACCAACTGGGTAACGCCCGTCTTGCTCTTGAGCGAGTACAGCACCTAGGCCTTGCAGGCTTCCATCTCTATATACCTAGGAGTACTTAAGCCAAAAGAGAAGCCGATGTCAGACTATGTTTAGGGCATCAAATGCTTGCTGCTAAGGTCCAGGGGGTGAAGGTCTTCTCTTTTGCCGGGGAGGTTGTCTGCTTAGCAGCTGGGTGAGAGGTGCTGGGCAAACTTGGGGATGAACCATCTGTAATACCCCACGAGTCCTAAAAAGGAACGTAACTCTGTGAGAGTCTTCAAGGTCTGCCACTCTTGGGCGAATTTAACTTTTGCAGGATCTGAAGAGACTCCCTGTCTTCCATGGCATACCCCAAGTATTGGATCCTTTGTCACATTAGGTGGCATTTAATGGGCTTCAGCTTTAGCCTATACTATGATAGATGAGTAAGCACCCAGTCTAAGTGTTCTGTGGTCTTTAAAAGTCGTAGAGAAAATGAGGCTGTCATCTAAGTAAATTAGCACCGTCTCAAAGTTTTTATAAATCCACCTGAGCTCCACCACCAGAGGGCACTGGCAGGCCATTTTTACTGAAATTACTGCACTACAAATACAGGGATATAATTCTATGACTGCCCAGGCAGACGCCTAACATGGAGATTCAGGGAGCCAAGATCGCAATGTATCCAGATATCTCGACCGCAATTCAAAAGCAGAGAGCAACATTCACAGAAGTTAAAAAACAGCTACGCCTTATCCCGGTGATATACTCAATGCTGTACCCTGCTAAACTATGAGTGGTGGCAGATGGCACTGTCCACAGCATCCTGTAACAGCAAGCAATTGGTTGAATTGTAATGAAAGACAATTACACGCAGCAGCTCATTGATATGTCTTTATCATGACACAAGAACCTATAAATTACCTTGTGAATATAGCCTCCAGATGTCATTACGGTACTGTATACTAAATGCCACTCTTTATGAATACTATTGGGAAGGAGGTTCGTGGACTTTTCTCTACAGTTTCCACTCTCTCAGAGTTTTGTCTTCCTAGCACGACGGGATATCACAATACTTGCTAGTGGAGACATTCCTTGGAGACGCTATATAAGCAATTGCACTAAATATGAGTTCACACGCTAACAATATCCTCTCCTGGAATGTGCGAGGCTTGCACGAAGGCGAGAAGAGGACCTCAGTTTTCACCTTTATTAACCAACATGAGCCTACTGTTATTTGCCTAGAGGAGACACACCTGACCAGGGATTTAATACAGCTATTGAATTGCTCAAAATACCCTATACAATATCATTCTATGCCAACACAATACTCCAGAGGAGTAAATATCCTAATATCAAGAATTGCTCCGTTAAAAGTACTCCTTACACAAGTTGACTCTCAAGACAGATTCATATTTTTGATGGATATTGGGACTCTCGATTGTGTATTATTGGGAATGTATATATACCGCCACCTTTTTACACCAGTCTTGAACTATCTGACTTTATTGCTGCCCATCCTCAAATCCTTGAGATTGTCATGGGAGATTTTAACATGTTAGATACATCACTGGATTTATCTAAGAAATTTTGCCCACAAGGCACTAGGTCTCCCATGACTATATTTTGGAAATAGGGCTAATTGACCTCTGGTGCTGTAGGTACCCTCTTAGGGCGCAGTTCTCATGTTACTCTCTAACCCACTCTACCCTATCACACATAGACCTAGCTCTGGGTTCTGACCTAACTTTCTTTTAACCCTGTTAGATCGCATATGATCACCAATCAAAGGCTTGCTAATTGAGAACAGAAACTCGACCTCTACTATTGTAATATGGGATGCCCTAAAAGCATACATCAGAGGGTTATGCATTCAAGAAATATGCCAGTACTGTAGTGGATAGGGCAGAACAAGCCTATATATCTACTCCTGATGCCACCACTGAAAGAAAGTGGATAGAAGCACAACAATTCTGCCGTACTGTTCAAAACCAAGAAGTTTTTATAAAGTGCTGGGGGCATTACTCAGCCCAATAGGCATGTGATTTAACCTGTACAGTCCTAGTGGGGTGATGAAGGCTGCTTTCTCCCAGTCCTTTTTCCAGACTGGGACCTGCCAGTACCCGCTAGCCAAGTCCAAGATGGGAAAGTAACAGGCCTGGCCTAGTGCTATCAGCGACTCCACTGCACTGGGCAGTGGGGAGACATCTCGTGGGTACAGGTATTGAGCTTGCAATAGTCCACACAGAAGCGGGAAAAAAACAGGGGTGGCCCACAGGCTGTGGCTCTCCTTGATTATCTCACTTTGCAGCATGTTGCAGATTGGGTATTTGAACTCTTGGCAGATGGCAGGTGTCCTTATCTCTCTCAAATGGGAGGTGTATTCCCCTTAGGTATGGGATGGCCTATGTCCTCGGTGCATCCATAATCTTCAGGACCAATTGAAAAGACTAACAGGTGTTTTTACAACAGCTGATGCAGGAGGTGTTTTTTGGGGAACTGGGTATTCCTGGAAGGGTATGGCCAACTGGTCCAGCAACTATTGGTACTGCTCAACATCTAGAGCAGCCTTTCTCAACCTTTTCAACACAGAGGAACCTTTGAAATAATGTTCCAATCTCAGGGAACCCCTGCTAAAAATTACTTTGACAGTTACTGGCTGTTAAGGACGCTGGTGGCTGCCCGCTCCTTGACAACGCAATATTTACTACTGATAATAAACATGCTGGCTACTGCTAGGTGTTAATTTATTGCATGTTTTCACTACTAAAATACTGCATGACTTCATAAAATAAATCATGTGGTATTTTAGTAGCGTTTTTTGGTGAATGCCAAAAAAACTTTCTAAAAAACGATATGAGATATTTTACTGAAAAATTTAAAGAAGAAAATACTGCTTTGTTACTGGAGCCCACGTACAATGAACCTTACAGAGGCTATCCATATACAATGATGACCCCTGACAGCATCTGACAAAGGAGACAGTCCTGCAACTGAGCAATGGAGAAAGGGATGGTTGTTGCCCGAGATACAGCGAAGGTCCCTATTCTGTCCCTCCTCCACAGGAACCCGTCCCTACGCTAGACAATCTATCCCTAACTAGTGACATCCCTGACCTGACCACTCTCAAAATGCTTGCCAGCTGGAGGGGGACAATGCTATTTATTAGCACTGCCCACACTAAAGCTGGTCAGCAGGGGCAGCAGTTTCCAACCGGACAGCTGCTCACTTCGTGACACCTACGGAATTGTACTCTGCTCTCTCTGAACGGTGGTCGCCTAAAAGTCGCCTAAAAGTGTCAGCCGTGCAGGGAAGCCAAACTACATCTGTCTTCAAGCTCCTATCAGTAGAGAGAAGACATCCCTTATCTAAAATGTTAGCTAAAAAAATTAGTCTTGCTGGGAGTGTGAGGTGCTATATAGGGGATGTCCCTGCAGCTTTTATTGTCAGTGGCCAATTACTTAATGATACAGTGTCTTGCAAAATTATTCACCCCCCTTGGCTTTCTACTTATTTTGTTACATTGCAGCCATTTAGTTCAATGTTTTTTTTTAAATCTGAATTATATGTGATGGATCAGAACATAATATTCTAATTTGGTGAAGTAAAATTAGAAAGATATATATATAAAACTATTTTTCATGAATAAAAAAATGATAGTTGGCATGTGCGTATGTATTCCCCCCTTTTTGTTATGAAGCCCATACAAAGCTCCGTGCAACCAATTACCTTCAGAAGTCACATAACTAGTGAAATGATGTCCACCTGTGTGCAATCTAAGTGTCACGTGATCTGTCATTACATATACGCACATTTTTTAAAGACTCCAGAGGTTGCAACACCTAAGCAAGAGGCACCACTAACCAAACACTGCTATAAAGACCAAGGAACTCTTGTGCATGAACTCTGTTGTTGAGTAGTACAAGTCACAGGTTATAAAAAAAAATCAAATCTTTGATGATCCCTAGGAGCATCATCAAATCTATCATAACCAAATGGAAAGAACATGGCACAACAGCAAACCAGCCAAGAGATGGCCACACACCAAAACTCAGGGACTGGGCAAGGGGGGCAATAATCAGAGAGGCAGCACAGAGACCTAAGGTAACACTGGAGGAGCTGCAGCGTTCCACAGCAGAGACTGGAGTATCTGTGCATAGGACGACAATAAGCTGTACGCTCCATAGAGTTGGGCTTTATGGCAGAGTGGCTAGAAGAAAGCCATTACTTTCAGCAAAAAAACAAAATGGCACGTTTTGACTTTGCGAAAAGGCATGTGGGAGACTTCCAAAATGTATGGAGGAAGGTGCTCTGGTCTGATGAGACTAAAATTGAACTTTTTGGCCATCAAAGAAAAAGCTATGTCTGGTGCAAACCCAACACATCACATCATCCAAAGAACACCGCCCCCACAGTGAAACATGGTGGTGGCAGCATCATACTGTGGGGATGTATTTCAGCACTCGGAACTGGGAAACTGGTCAGAGTTGAGGGAAAGATGGATGGTGCTAAATACAGGGATATTCTTGAGCAAAACCTGTACCACTCCGTGTGTGATTTGAGGCTAGGACGGAGATTCACCTTCCAGCAGGGCAATGAACAATCAAACAACACTTGAGTGGTTTAAGGGGAACATGTAAATGTGTTGGAATGGCCTAGTCAAAGCCCAGACCTCAATCCAATAGAAAATCTGTGGTCAGATTTAAAGATTGCTGTTCACAAGCGCAAACCATCCAACTTGAAGGAGCTGGAGCAGTTTTGCAACTAGGAATAGGCAAAAATCCCAGTGGTAAGATGTGCAAGCTCATACTTATCCACAGCGACTTTGAGCTGTGATAGTCGCAAAAGGTGTCTCTAAAAAGTATTGACTTTAGGGAGGTGAATAGTTATGCACATTGACTTTTTCTGTTATTTTGTCCTATTTGTTGTTTACTTCACAATAAAAAAACAACATCTTCAAAGTTGTGGGCATGTTCTGTAAATTAAACGATGCAAATCCTCAAACAATCCTATATGTACATACAGCCCATGGTACACTATTGGCAGAGGGGGTGGAGACTGGAGAGATGTGTATTTAAAAGGCCTATTTATTATGTTCTAACACAGGTGAGAATTGGAGGTATGTGCCCTGTATGCTCAGGACAAGTAATGCCCTTGGATTCTCACAATATAGATATTATGATATTAATTAAACTGAAATATCCTTTAAAGTATATCTAAAGTCAAAACTTTTTTCTAAGTTGTATATTAATTAGAAAATGGTTACAACCCCTGTCTTTTGTGCTGTATGCATCCCATTGGAGAGATGTTCCTTTAGTAGGATTGGATAGAGGTGGGTAGGAGGGAGGGGTGGGAAAAAAATATTTTCCCTGAATTGGGGCTTTAAAAACACTTTGCTGTGTAGTATATCTTATGGAATTATAGTACACAACAGTGAGGTTGATTTACTAAAACTGGAAAGTGAAAATCTGGTGCAGCTGTGCATGGTAGCCAATCGGCTTCTAACTTCAGCTTGTTCAATTAAAGAGATTGTAAAGGCTTGTTTAAAAAAATAATTAACAAACATGTTATACTTACCTCCTCTGTGCAGCTGGTTTTTGCACAAAGCAGCCGAGCAGCCACATCCTCCTCTTCTCAGTTCCCTCTTTGTTGCTCCTGGTCCCTCCTTCATTTGGGTAATCATCAGCCAGCAGTTTGCTACAAGGGTCACCCAAGCTGAGTCAGAGCTCCATGTATCCATTCAGACACGGAGCTCCGACCTGGCCCTGCCCCCTCTCTCTCCTGATTGGCTGACTGACCTTGATTAACAGCCGTGGGAGCCAATAGTGCCGCTGCTCTGTCTCAGCCAATCAGGAGGAGTGTACCGGATGGCTGAGGGGATCATGGACATTGCTGGAGAGAGAAGGAGCTCAGGTAGGTAATATTGGGAAGGGGGGGGGGGGGGTCTGCTGGGGAGGTTGCTACACACAGAAGGTTTTTTTATCTTAATACATAGAATGCATTAAGATATAAACCTTCTGCCTTTACAACGCCTTTAAGCTTTGACAAAAACAAAACAAAAACAAAACTGGAAGCTGATTGGTTTGTCACAAGGACAAGGAGGAACTAGTTTGGACTTTTACGGTATCAATCAATAATTGTATAAAATCATAATTTTTATTTTAAACATTTGTCATAAAAACAACATTAATACATCATTGTTAAAAACATACTGTACAAAGAACATGTAAATGCAATTTGATTGTCGCTAAGTACATATTGCATAAATGGTATGTATAACCACAGAACTCCACAATCCTCTTTTTAAGCGGTATACGATAGGCAGTTCTGTGCATTTCTCAGAGTGTACAGATATGCTTGTAAGTACAGGGTAAAAAGGTTTTCACTATCACCACCCTAGGGCCCGCAGTGATGGCAGAGAACAAGGTAAAGTACCTAAAATTTCTTAGAGGGCCATCCTTCAATAGCATTTTACAAAGGGTATTATTGGTGGACCTGGAACAGCCACGGAATTTTTTTTCCCTGAGTGCCTTAAGTATAATTGTGAAACCATCCGGGCTGCAAGTCAGCTGAAAGGGAATGAGACGTATTCTCCTTCAGCTGATGCACAGACTGAATGGTTTCAGAATTTCACTTGAGGCTGCTCCAGATCCATCAATAATACCCTTTGTAAAATACTTGTGGTGTGTATTAATAGATTGCATTAATAGATTGGAGGTCATTTACCTCACTCTCTACCTCCACTGCAGATCCTACTTTTTTACCCTGTACTTACGCATATATCTGTACATTCCTGAAAAAAAGGAACAACTTTCCAAAAAATACATCAAGTCGAACTACCTATATTATACTTCTTAATTGAGAATGAGGAAGTTGTTTGATTATGTATACCAGTCATGCAATATTTACATGTAGTTGGTAAAAATGAAATCTAATTGCTTATACTGTATGGGTCCTTTGTATGTTCTTAACAAAGATGTAGTAATGTTGTTTTACGGCCATTGGTTTAAAAAAATCTAAATAATTGTGTGAATGTATGTACTGTGTACCGCATCCCTTTTTAGCACAATTATTTGATAAAAGAAGCAAGAAACAAAGAATAGGACTTTATAGGAACTCACGCAAATTGTATAAAAACAATAATTTACTGTGCCAATGCTAAAATGTACCTCAAGGTGCAGTACAACAAAAATTGTACAGTACATCCCCATAAACACATATATAGTACCCTGCATATAACCTCAAAACATCCCATAAAGCTCAATAGCTTTTCCTAGCATAACATAACATAAATATAATAAATCCATTTCTGATTCCTTGTGATATCTTCCGAGGCACCAGTGGGTTATTGATGAATGTGAGATTGCATCTCCATGCCTTTAGCAAAGAGGAGCTTCAGGAGAGCAGAGAACAAATAAATGTGAAATGGTATTGTACACTTAGGGAATCCCCCTGAAAACAGGTGGACGAGATGGGGGAGGAGGATGGGTCAAAATATCCCAAACATGAAAGGGTGCCCCCAAGGAAGCGGGCCAAGTACACGGACCCCCAAAGCACAACAGCCACCCAAAAGAGCAAACGCTTAATTTACTTGACACACAGAATGGGATTCAAGATAGGAGACTAAGAAGGTCACCCTCAGTATGTCTGTCTATTTCAGGCTTGGAGCATCATCAAATAAAAATTATGATTTTATACATATATGGTTAATGGTCATCTTAAAAGTCCATACTGATTTCTCTTTTGTCTTTGTATATCTTATAATCTGGATGTAACACCTTACTTTGAGCCGGATAATACAACTCTATATATACACACAATAACACTCGATGAAGGTTTCACAGTTTGTCCTGTGGAAGCTCACTATCTCATAGTTCTTGAAGTGCATGGACATTTAGCTAAGTTCCCCTAACAGTCCTATAAGATGCAAATTCGAAAAGACCTCTGTTTGGTGGGATTGTAAAGGCAACAATACAAAAAAGAAAAAAATATAAAATATATAAATGTATTAACATAGTCAAAATATACATAACAATGTTAATAAATTTATATATTTTATATTTTTTTTCTTTTTTGTATTGTTGCCTTTACAATCCCACCAAACAGAGATCTTTTCAAAATTTGCACTCATTAGAAGGGATGATGGCAACTACATGCCACTGGTTATGAGCTAGAATTTTTTTCAACAGTCCAATAAAGGAAGAATTAAACTATTATGTCTTGGCTCGAGGTGCATTTCCTCACCTACCTCATCTCTTCACTATATCTGCACATTTCTGGAGAGCACTTCTTCCAACAACTTCCCGTAAGCTTACAGCACAGAAGGTACAAGAGTCCCTTGCATGAGTATGATACAGAAGCCCTGCATCACAAGCTTACATCTCCTAGCACAATGCTCCTAATCTCCAGTTATCACATCTGTGTATTTCCTACTCTTTGTGTATCCTCACATTCTCGGTTATCCCACAGCATCTCTCCTGGAATCTTTTACTGACAAAAAAATAAAAAAATTAAAACAAAAAAGGAGTGAATTCCTGTAATAGTAGAAAGCCTTGCCACTACCCACTGCAGTTTAGGGGACCTTCCGTCGCTTTACAAATGCCACAATCCAAATAGGCAAAGCCCAAACACCACACAGCCAAATCATCTGGGCACACATTGAGCAAAAAGTTGTACTAGCTGAGAGATCTTTTTTAATCCTAACAAGATTATAAGATGAACTTTTATATTACATTTAATTCAGGGTATCTACATTACAAAACATCTAGTTATTCTGTAATGTTCTGCTTACTAATCAGAAAGGCCAGCACTGTTTTCCCTTGCTGACTGCCTAAAAATCTGTCATTTATTCTGGTGGTGTTTGGAGTGATGAAATTGCACTGACTATTTTGACTATTCAAAGCATTATGCCCCGTACACAAGATCGGACATTGATCGGACATTCCGACAACAAAATCCATGGATTTTTTCAGACGGATATTGTCTCAAACTTGTCTTGCATACACATGGTCACACAAAGTTGGTTGAAAATTGTGCACGCCAAGAAAGCGGTGACGTACAACACATACGACAAGCTGAGGAAAATGAAATTCAATAGTCAGTGCGGCTCTTTTGCTTGATTCCGAGCATGCGTGGAACTTTGTGCGTTGGAATTGTGTAGACATGATCGGAATTTCCGTCAATGGATTTTGTTGTTGGAAAATTTGAGAACTGATGGAAAATGTTCCGATGGAGCCTACACAGAATTTCTGAAAAAAGCTCCCATTGAACATTTTCCGTTGGAAAATCCAACCGTGTACGGGGCATTACAGTAAAATTTATTGTGGAAAACTGGTGCATATAGCAAAAAAAGTAGGAGCCTCTATACATTCCCTGTTGTGATGGACAGATCTTTCAACTATACCTACAGTGGCTACAGTAAAAAGCATTTCCATGTGTGATTATTAAAGACATTTTGAGTGCACTTCTTATAATTATTACTTTGATTTATTTTTCATCCTTTTATCAAATATTTTTATAATTTGTGGGTACAAATATACCTGAAAATATAGAATTTTAAAGATCCATAATGATCTCTTGAGATAATAAGCAATTATCACTAATAGTTTTATCCATTATGTGTTACAGCAGAAAAACATTTAGCTTTTCTCAGTGTTAAGAAGCATTTTTCTATTGCAAATTATTGTTTGATTCACTTACTTGAAAACGATAGAAGGTTCCATCATCCTTCAGTGTGAGGACATGATCTGATATGGGAAAGATGTAACCTTGGGCTGCTATAAGGCTTCCTAAATGTATTGCTTCCACTGAAAAAAGACAGTATAGTATAATTAGTTGAAGGCATTCACTTTGAAAACAAATAAAGCAAGGCATTGCAATCTGTGATGAAGAAAGGTTAGAACTATGTAACTTAGGGATGTGCTATCACCTTTAGTACCAGAGTATGGCTGTTAACAAACTAGTAAAGTAGACACTGTATCCTATTGATGCACTGTGAAACTAAGGCCGCGTACACACGCGGGGACTGTTCGCCCAACTTTGTCCGCTGAACAGTGTTTCGGCAAACAGTCCGCTCGTGTGTGGGCTTTCAGCGGACAGTTTCAGCGAACAGTCCGCTGAACAAGGTTTTTCGGAAATTCCGAAAAACTGTCCGCTGAAACTTTGTTTCAGCGAACAGTCCCCTCGTGTGTAGGCTTGTTCGTCAAACTAAGTTCCGCGCATGCTCAGAAAGGATTTACACGCCGAAAGTTATAATGCAGTGTATAGGACGTCGTATTTTTCGTCCCGTCGTACGTGCCGTTCACGTCATCGCGCACGGTTTCAGCAAACTGTTGGTTCGTCGTGTGTGGCCATGTCCGTCCATGCTAATTTTGAGCGGACTATTTGCCGAAACTGTTTGACGGACAAAGTTGGGCGAACAGTCCCCGCATGTGTACGCGGCCTAACACTTGTAATCACTCTTCTTCCATCAGGAGGTGCATTTACCACACATTGAGGAATACATAGTCTCACCTACAGTGCCTTGAAATAGTATTCATACCCCTTGAAATTTTCCACATTTTCTCATTTTACAACCAAAAACGTAAATGTATTTTATTGGAATTTTATGTGATAGACCAACACAAAGTGGCACATAATTGTGAAGTGGAAGGAAAATAAATTGTTTCTCCAAATTTTTTTTACAAATAAATATCTTAAAAATGCGGCATGCATTTGTATTCAGCCCCCTTTACTCTGATAACGCTAACTAAAATCTAGTGGAACCAATTGCCTTCAGAAGTCACCCAATTAGTAAATAGAGTCCACCTGTGTGTAATTTAATCTCAGTATAAATACAGCAGTTCTGTGAAGCCCTCAGAAGTTTGTTAGAGAACCTTAGTGAACAAAGAGCATCACACAGGCAAAGGAACACACCAGACAGGTCAGAGATAAGGTTGTAGAGAAGTTTAAAGGTTAGGTTATCCCAAGCTTAGAACTTTGATGCTTTACATTGCCCTCTGACTAGCCTATCATTGGTTATGTACCTGCACTTTGGATTTTTATTTTTGTTATGCTGGTAATTTTTTGGATTTGGGATGTATGGGACCTTTATAGTACAAAAAGAGCAAATTGCTACTGTAAATATTACTTTCACTGTACCATAGTAAAAAATGAACCCCTTATGCTGCGTACACACGATCGGAATTCTCTTAGGAAAAATTTCTGATGGTTTTCCCGATGGAATTCGGCTCAAGCTGTCTTGCCTTCACACGGTCACATCAAATTCCGATCATTTATAATGCGGTGACGTACAACACATAGGACGTGACTAGAAAAAGGAAGTTCAAAAGTCAGTAGCCAATAGCTTCTGTCTTGTAGTTGAATCTGAGCATGCATGATTTTTGGCGTGTCAGAGTTGCATACACACGATTGGAATTACCGATAGAAAGTTTTTCCGTTGGGAAAATTGAGAACATGCTATCAATCTTCGGCTGGCGGAAATTTGGACAGCTAAATTCAGATGGAGTATACACACGGTTGCATTTTCCGATGTAAAGATCTCATCGGTCTTTTTCTGGCCGGAATTTCGATCGTGTGTACGCGGCATTACAGTTGCGATTATTTGCTCTTTTTGTACAATTTTTTTTTTTTTTAACTCTATTATGTTAGGCCTGGGTCACACCTCTGTGTTTTTTGGTGCTTTTTGCAGAAACACAGTTCATTTACATGGTTTCCTATGGGACATGTTCACATCCATGATTTTTTCAGCTGCTGCGTATTTGGAAAAGACAAGGACTTTTTTTTTTTTTAACGCAAGATGGTGCTATTTTGGTTTTTCAGTTCAATATACTTCAATGGAGAAGCTGCAGAAAAGCATTTAATAACACAATTTGTGTTTTTTAATCTGCCCAACAACAAAGTGGCCAAAAAAATATGTAAAAATGCAAATCGCAGCAAAATTACTTTTTTTTTTTTAAAAGGTTATTAACCGATTAATCGATTAATCGAAACAATAATCAGCCAACTAATCGATTATGAAAAAAAACATTAGTTGCAGCCCTAGCTCATAATATATTTTGTACTGTAATATATCTTGATTTTTTAACAGAAAGTGTAGGTTTATTGGACAATGTCACAAAATACTGTATATTGTATCTGTATACAGGTCATACATGTAACAAAAGTAATTTAATGAATTAATACTTTTTCACGTTTTATTGATATTTATCTCAGTGTTTACATGCAGACCAAACTGGAGTTAGCCTTAAAAAGTGACAGTGGCAGGGTTTGGGACAAACTAAAAGGACAAAGTGTTATAGTATGTCTCACCCCCTTTATTATCACCTTTTGCTGGGCAGCTTGGTCTACTTGTTAATACGGAGAAATAAACAAAATAAGTTATCTCAAAAAATGGAATTATTATACTGAATATTATAATTATAAGTAATAACCACATAGAGTTATAAGAATGCAACATTCATCACAATGGTTATCCTACAGTAAATCATTGTCAATAATAGGATGTTTGGGCACATCCATGGCTATGACTGTATTGCATGCATTGGATTTATGATATTGTTCATTTTTTAATACATTTTGTATATATTTTTACATACACTTTCAAATTATTTCTGTGCTGAAATGCCCCCATAAAGTCCCATATCTCCAAAATGTTCTCTCTGTGTACAAAAGATTTGTACATGCATTTTCAGCCCGCTCCAGTCTGGTCACGTGATTTCCCGTGTCTGCTAGTGGCGCTGCAGGGTAGAGGAAAGAGCATTCTGGCTGCACCTAGCTTGGCTAAGTGCAGCGGGAGCCCTTGTTAGCAGAGAGTGGGGGGTTGGTGTTGAGCCGTGCTGTGTTTGGCAATGGACACACACAGACTGGCTTGGGATCGAGGCTGCATGTGTGACCCATAGAAAGCGCTTGCTATGAGGGCAGACACAAAAGAGAAGGCGCCAATATCACTAGTAGGGGACCCAGAAGAGGAGGTTCAGGGCTGCTCAATGCACAGAGCAGGTCAGTGTAACATTTATTATTTTAATTTAAAAAAATGCCTGTGCAAATGCTTTAAGCCTGGAATACCACTTTGACAGCTTATGAAACGAAAGGATAACCATTGTGATGAATATTGCATTCTTATAACTCTATGTGGTTATTACTTACGTAATTACCCTTTTTTAAGATAATTTCTTTTGCTTATTTCTCCATACAGTATTAGCAAGTAGACCAAGCTGCCCAGCAAAAGGTGATAATAAAGGGGGTGAGACATACTATAACACTTTGTCCTTTTAGTTTGTCCCATACCCTGTCACTGTCCCTTTTTCAGGCCAGCTCCAGCTTGGTCTACATGTAAACACTGAGATAAATATCAATAAAACGTGAAAAAGTATTAATTCATTGAATTACTTTTTAAATTTTGTATATATTTTTACATACACTTTCGATTAATTTCTGTGTTAAAAGGCACCCATAAAGTCCTATATCTCCAAAACTTTCTCTCTATTTATAAAGGGATGTTGGTGCCATACTTCCTGTAGATTTTGATGCTGTCCCCTGTCCATATATTTGACCTTTCATACACAGGTTAATAAAGAGGAATTGCAGTCTGCTCAGTAATAAAAACATCTTTGCCATTCTGAAGCTTCCCTCCAACCACTTTGTATATTATTTTATATATACTGTGATTCTGTACTTGCCAAATATGCTGCAGAAATCTCCCTCCACTAAGTATGGCTGCATCCATTTTAACTGTGGGCAGCTGAAGCTGCAGCCTGTTCAGAACCTGGATTTACACAGACACACAGAGGAACACCTTCAGCTCTGCAGCTCTCATTGGCCCTCTTACGACTCACCCCCCTCCCTTCCTGGCAAACTTTCACCAGAGTGAAAGAGAGATGTGCATGATGTCACAAGCCTAGGCTAACGACCAGGCAAGAAAGAGGAAGTGGGCAGTATAAGGTATTTACTGGCAGAAAAAATATGTTTTACTATCCAAAGTTTAAACAACAAGGGCAGAAGATTTAATAGATGGAAAGATGAAAAAATGACTGAAGGTCCACTTTAAGCATAGGCGTTGGGAAAGGGCAGGGGGTAGTTTTTAGTTAGGGTTAAGCCTGGAATTCCATTTTAAGTTAACTGAATGCATATCAGTTCAAGGGTTTACTTTTACTGAAGATTCTTTTAAGAACACAGCTCATGTAAGTTTACTGCATTCATATGTTGGATCTTGTGTGCTTCTATCCTTAATGTTAACTTCTAGCATTTGTCACTCCGATAGCATTGAAGATCCTTTACTTCATTTAACATATAACGTTCGTCACTATGCAAGCTATCTCAGCTATCACATATTGTTATGCCCTGTACACACGGTCGGACTTTCTGATAACAAAATCCTTCAGATTTTTTCTGATGGATTTTGACCCAAACTTGTCTAGCATACACATGGTCGCAGAAAGTTGTCGGAAAATCCGATCGTTCTGAACGCGATGATGTAAAACACGTACGACGGATCTATAAACAGGCCAGTAGCCAATAGCTTTCGTCACGTAATTTATTCTGAGCATCTGTGGCACATTGTCCGTCGGAATTGTCAACACACAATTGGAATTTAAACAATCGGCTTTTGTTGTTGGAAAATTTTAGATCCTGCTCTCAAACTTTGTGTGGCGGAAATTTAGACGGAAAAAGTCAGATGGAGCCCACACACGATCAAATTTTCCAACAAAATGATCCGGTCGCACATTTTCCATCGGAAAGTCCAACCGTGTGTACGGGGCATTAGAGGTGTCAGAAAGCAGATGTCAGATACTCTATGCTTTCAAACCCAGTAAACAAAAAAAAATCTCATTAGAGCCACAGCACACAGTTTTATGGAAATACAAGACAATATGTAACACAGGAAAGTAAAAATATAGGTAATACCTTGTTAGCTAGCTAGTTAGTATGAATATATCATACTGTGACAGGTTTTGAGAATACACAGTTCTCTTAGGGATAGGCGGTTATTTACGAAAGGCAAATACACTTTGCACTGCAAGTGCACTTGGAAGTTCAGTCGCTCTAAATCTAAGGGGTAGATCTGAAATGAGTGGAAGCTTTGCTGATTTTATCATCCAATCATGTGCAAGCTAAAATGCTGTTTTTTATTTTCTTTGCATGCCCCCCTCTGATCTACAACGAGTTTACTTCTAAGTGCACTTTTAGTGAAAAGTGGATTTTCCTTTAGTAAATAACCTCATAGTGTCAAATCAATAACTGAAAAATCACATACAAGTGCAGTGGACATCAAAGAACATTTGGTAAATATAAAAAAATAAAAAAAACAAGGGGAGCTGGAGAACAAGACAGAACAATGAAATCATTTATAAATGAATCTAAGCAATAATGCGAAAGTGTGAAATAAGGAATTTTCCTTGTATTAGTTATCTGTTAAAAAGCATAATTGTAAACTACACAAAGGTCATAGTGGTGCATGAAACTCATCTCTCATCATTTTCATTTTATTCATGAGTCTGTGATACATACCACTCAAAGTGTGTAGAGCTGTTAAATTGAGTTCAGGCCAGTGGCGGTGTCCATTATGGGCGCTCGGGCGCCGCCCCCTCTCTCCAGCCACCTCCTCTGTGTACTATGGATAGTTTAGTGAATCTATCCAGGGCTGCTGTAGCCACCCCCATTTGGGCATCAGGCCCCTTTTTGGGCACAAGGCGCCTGAATTACAGCTGAGGGGGGGTTGTTTTTGAAGCACCTGGTTAGAGCTATAGGCTCTAATAGGATTCAAAAAAGTTACACTGCGAGCGCAAACCCTTGCGCTCACAGTGCACCCAGGTGTGTTAGCAAAGCAAATTAATATTTAGAGGCGATCCCATTGGCCGCCGTGCAGAACGGGAAGAAGGCATGCATGAAGGAGTCCTGCATCCATCGCAATGCTACGCGTCCCACAGCTCGCCGCCTGACCTGCTGCCTGACTCACCACCACTATGGGGTAAGTACCAGGCAGACAGTGGGCGGGAGGGGGGTCACTGTGGCTGCATATTATGGGCGCAAAGGCTGCAATTGATGGAGCACAGTTGGCTGCATATTATGGGCACAGAGGCTGCAAATGATGGGGCACAGTTGGCTGCATTTGATGAGCACAGAGGCTGCCAATGATGGGCACAGAGGCTGCATATTATGGGCACAGTTGGGTTCATATTATGGGCACAGTTGGCTGCATATTATGGGCACAGTGGCTGCATATGATGAGCACAGTGCCTGCAATTGATGTTTTTGTTTCAGTGTTTTTCAGAATTTTTTTGTTCGTTTGCGCCCCCAAAAAATGTTGAACACCAGCTGCCACTGGTTCAGGCTAGACAGGAACTATATTTAAAGTGGATATAATCCTTCACATATACCCAGTAGGGATGAGCCAAACACCCTCTGGTTCAGTTTGCACCAGAATATGCGAACAGGCAGAAAATTTGTGCAAACATGCGAACACGTTAAAGTCTATAGAATACGAACATGAAAAATCAAAAGTGCTAATTTTAAAGTCTTATATGCAAATTATTGCCATAAAAAAAGTATATGGGAACCCGGGTACTGCCCCAGGGGACATGTATCAATGCAAAAGAAAGTTTTAAAAACAACCGTTTTTTCAGGAGCAGTGATTTTAAGAATGCTTAAAGTGAAATAATAAAAAAGAAATATTCTTTTAAATATTGTGGGGGGAGGGGGTTCCCCTTAGTCTGCCTGTAAAGTAGCGCATCTGTCTGATGTGTTTCACAGTGCCGCAGCAAAATGAAATTTCTAAAGGAAAAAATGTAATGTAAACTTGCTCGCGGCTGTAATGTATTGCTGGCTCCGGGTAATATAGATAGAAAATCAAGGAAAAAAATGGCGTGGGTTCCCACCCGCAGTCCATACCAGGCCCTTTGGGTCTAGTATGGATATTAAGGGGATCTCCACACCAAATTTTTAAAAAAATAGCGTGCCCCCTACCCTCAAAATCCATACCAAACCCTTTGTGTCTGGTATGGATTTTTTTTTTAAATCAAATAAGTTTTTATTGCAAAACATATATGGTACAAGCCAAACATAGACAGGTAGTGCAGTCGTACAGCAGTGTTGATTTTTGCGGATATAAAAATACTGGTAGTACAAAGTATAAAATAAATCCGGCTTGTAAACCACTGAGACATAGGAAGTGCAATTAAAACTAAAAAGAGACAGAACAGAGAGAAGAAAAAAAAAAAAGGGAAATAAAACAAGAACATAAACAAAAATGGCGTTCCCTCTGAGACCACATTGCATTTTGTAACAGCTATATAAGTTCAGTATTATGCACAACGTCCAGCATCCAATTACCTAGTCCTGCTGGTCCCTACTCTTTCCCCTCATACATGCTGGGAGAGAGAGAAACATAGGAGTAGCCCCATTATGAGTTTTATTATTGTCTATGTGCCTCCGTGCATATGACCCTGGACCCACATTCAGCCCTGTAAAAGTCTGTCCTGTATAAGTTGGTGAGGGGCTAGCCCCGGAACCTCGAGCCACCCCTGCCACATAGCATTAAATTTGTGCGGTGCATTTCTGTGTTGGTAGGTTATTTTTTCCCTGATCACTATCTGGTTCACTTGGTCTGTCCATTGCTGCCTGGTGGGAACCCTGTGTGTTATCCACAATCATGCTATTAATTTCCTGGCTACATATAATAACCGAATAATGGCTGTATGAGCCGATGGCGTTAGCGATTCTTCGTCTAGGGCTCCCAACAGGCAGATCAACGGACACCTCGGAATACTAACCGAGAATACAGAAGAGATAGTGTCGAGGATCTCATCCCAATACCTTTTTAGTTTTGGGCACCTCCAGAACATATGCAGGAGATCACCATGGTCCCGCATACATTTTGGGCAAAGGGGGGATTCCCTAACACCCCAGCTGTGCAGTTTAACTGGCGTTCTATAAACCATATGCAGTAGATATAGATGGGAGAGTTTATGGGAGGCCGAGACCGACACCAAGGGAGCGGAGGACAAGCAAAGGTTCTGGTATGGATTTTAAGGGGAACGCCACATCAAAATAAAAAAAAATTGGCGTGGGGGTCCCCCCCAAAATCCATACCAGGCCCTTATCCGAGCATGCAGATGGGGGGGGCGAGGGAGCGCCCTTCCCCTCCTGAACCATACAAGGCCACATGCCTTCAACATGGGGAGGGTGCTTGTCCTCATGTTAATGGGGAAAAGGGCCTCATTCCCACAAGCTTTGCCTGGTGTTTGTGGGGGGTCTGACGGCATATGACAGCAGTCAGCGGGATGCCTCCCATCGAGTCAGAGCTTTTTTTTCTATTTTTCGGGTTCATCTGTGCCGTGATTGAAGAAGCATGGACATTGCTGGGGGCATTTTTTTTTTTTTTTTTTTAATAAAGGAGTTATCAAAAACTGTCTTTTGTGGTTTTTACTTTTTGACACTTTTTTACCCCATACCCATTCACATGGGGGGGATTGGGATCTGGCAACCCCCTTGTTAAAGGGGGATTCCAAATTCTGATAAGCCCCCTGCCCGCAGACCCCCACAACCAACAGGCAAGGGTTGTGGGGATGAGGCTCTTGTCCCTATCAACATAGGGACAAGGTGCTTTGGGGGGACCCCAAAGCACCCTCCTCATGTTGAGGGCAAGGGGACTGGTATGGTTCAGGTGGGGGCACTCGCTCGCCACCCCTATCCTGACCTGCCAGGTTACCTGCCAGATAAGGGTCTGGTATGGAATTCTGGAGGATCCCCACACCATTTTTTTTTTCATTTTGGCACGAGGTTCCTCTTAAAATCCATACAGTGCTGAAGGGCTCTTCAATACACTTTGTTATATATACTAAACTGCCTGCACTGACTAAATATAGGGTCTACACTGAATATCTAGTCTAAACTAAATGTAGAGTATATATATATATATATATATATATATATATATATACACAATACAGACCAAAAGTTTTGACACACCTTCTCATTCAAAGAGTTTTCTTTATTTTCATGACTATGAAAATTGTAGATTCACACTAAAGGCATCAAAACTATGAATTAACACATGTGGAATTATATACTTAACAAAAAAGTGTGAAACAACTGAAAACATGTCTTATATTCTAGGGTCTTCAAAGTAGCCACATTTTGCTTTGATTACTGCTTCACACACTCTTGGCATTCTGTTGATGAGCTTCAAGAGGTAGTCACCTGAAATGGTTTCCACTTCACAGGTGTGCCCTGTCAGGTTTAATAAGTATTTCAAGCCTTATAAATGGGGTTGGGACCATCAGTTGTGTTGTGCAGGAGGTGGATACAGTGCACAGGTGATAGTCCTACTGAATAGACTGTTATGCCGGCCATGCACGGTTCGAATTTCGAAAGAATTTTCTTTTGAAAATCGTATCTAAGAATTTTCGTATGAATTTCGCACCATTAGTGGGCTGCAGCAACAGCCGATTTTCGTGCGGAAATAAAATTTGAGGAATCGGACATGTTGGAAATTTTTAGAAAAACAAACGATTTTCTAATCAATGATGGGAGAATCGTGCGAGAAACGTAATAAGAAAAGAAAATGTATGGAGATAAAAGAAAATGTACGGAGATAAAAGAAAATGTACGGAAAGAAAAGAAGATTCCCAGCCAAGAAAATTCTTTTCTGTAGCAACATGAGGTGAAATTGAAGGCTTGGTCGGCCGAATTTCGAAAATCAATGGTGGCATCATCGGATCACAAAAAAAAGAATTTTCTGATTTTGAAAAGAAAATTCGTTCGAAATTCAACCGTGTATGGCCTGCATTAGAATTTGTATTATGGCAAGAAAAAAGCAGCTAGGTAAAGAAAAACGAGTGGCCATCATTACTTTAAGAAATGAAGGTCAGTCAGTCCGAACAATTGGGAAAACTTTGAAAGTGTCCCCAAGTGCAGTGGCAAAAACCATCAAGCACTACAAAGAAACTGGCTCACATGAGGATCGTCCCAGGAAAGGAAGACCAAGAGTTACCTCTGCCGCGGACGATTAGTTCATCCGAGTCACCAGCCTCAGAAATCGCAGGTTAACAGCAGCTCAGATTAGAGAACAGGTCAATGCCACACAGAGTTCTATCAGCAGACACATTTCTAGAACAACTGTTAAGAGGAGACTGTGTGAATCAGGCCTTCATGGTAAAATAGCTGCTAGGAAACCACTGCTGAGGACAGGCAACAAGCATAAGAGACTTGTTTGGGCTAAAGAACACAAGGAATGGACATTAGACCAGTGGAAATCTGTGCTTTGGTCTGATGAGTCCAAGTTTGAGATCTTTGGTTCCAACCACCGTGTCTTTGTGCGACGCAGAAGAAGTGAACGGATGGACTCTACATGCCTGGTTCCCACCGTGAAGCATGGAGGAGGAGGTGTGATGGTGTGGGGGTGCTTTGCTGATGACACTGTTTGGGATTTATTCAAAATTGAAGGCATACTGAACCAGCATGGCTACCACAGCATCTTGCAGTGGCATGCTATTCCATCTGGTTTGCGTTTAGTTGGACCACCATTTATTTTTCAACAGGACAATGACCCCAAACACACCTCCAGGCTGCGTAAGGGCTACTTGACCAAGAAGGAGAGTGATGGGGTGCTGTGCCAGATGACCTGGCCTCCACAGTCACCGTACCTGAACCCATTCGAGATGGTTTGGGGTGAGCTGGACTGCAGAGTGAAGGCAAAAGGGCCAATAAGTGCTAAGCATCTCTGGGAACTCCTTCAAGACTGTTGGAAAGCCATTTCAGGTGACTACCTCTTGAAGCTCATCAACAGAATGCCAAGAGTATGCGGAGCAGTAATCAAAGCAAAAGGTGGCTACTTTGAAGAACCTAGAATATAAGACATATTTTCAGTAGTTTCACACTTTTTTGTTCAGTATATAATTCCACATGTGTTAATTCATAGTTTTGATGCCTTCAGTGTGAATCTACAATTTTCATAGTCATGAAAATAAAGAAAACTCTTTGAATGAGAAAAGGTGTGTCCAAACTTTTGGTCTGTACTGTATATATATATATATATATATATATATATATATATATACAGTATCTCACAAAGGTGATTTATTTTTTATTTTTTTGCACAAGTCACTTTGGAAAATCACAACATAAGGACAATATATATATACAGTATCTCACAAAAGTGAGTACACCTCTCTCATTTTTGTAAATATTTTACTATACCTTTTTCATGTGACAACACTGAAGAAATTACACTTTGCTACAATGTAAAATAGTGAGTGTACAGCTTTTATAACAGTGTAAATTTGCTGTCCCCTCAAAATAACTCAACACACAGCCATTAATGTCTAAACCACAGGCAACAAAAGTGAGTACACCCCTAAGTGAAAATGTCCAAATTGGGTCAATATTTTGTGTGCCACCATTATTTTCCAGCACTGCCTTAACCCTCTTGGGCATGGAGTTCACAAGAGCTTCACAGATTGCCACTGGAGTCCTCTTCCACTCCTCCATGACGTCATCATGGAGCTGGCAGATGTTAGAGACCTTGCACTCCTCCACCTTCCACCCACACATGCTCAATAGGGTTTAGGTCTGGGGACATGCTTGGCCAGTCCATCACCTTTACCCTCTGCTTCTTTAGCAAGGTAGTGGTCATCTTAGAGTTGGGATTGGGGTCATTATCATGTTGGAATACTGTCCTGGGGCCCAGTCTCTGAAGGGAGGGGATCATGCTCTGCTTCGGTATGTCACAGTACATGTTGGCATTCATGGTTCCCTCAATGAACTGTAGCTCCCCAGTACTGGCAGCACTCACGCAGCCCCAGACCATGACACTCCCATCACCATGCTTGACTATAGGCACGACACACTTGTCTTTGTACTCCTCACCTGGTTGCTGTCACACACGCTTGACACCATCTGAACCAAATACGTTTATCTTTGTCTCATCAGTTCCAGTAATCCATTTCCTTAGTCTGCTTGTCTGCAGGAAAGATTTTGAGAGTTTGCAGGATTACTTGTGCATCATCTTTAGAAGGGGCTTCCTTCTGGGATGACAGCCATGCAGACTTGATGCATGAGATTTGATGCAGCGTGCGGCATGTGGACTGAGCACTGACAGGCTGACCCCCCCCCCCCCACCCCTTCAAATATGACGCTGAGCATGTGCACTCAACTTCTTTGGTCGACCATGGCAAGGCCTGTTCTGAGTGAAACCTGTTCTGTTAAACCACTGTATGGTCTTGGCCACTGTGCTGCAGCTCAGTTTCAGGGTCTTGATAATATATTATGTAGAGCAACAATTCTTTTTTTTCAGATCCTCAGAGAGTTCTTTTCCATGCGGTGCCATGTTGAACTTCCAGTGACCAGTATGAGAGAGTGAGAGCGATTACACCAAATTTAACACACCTGCTCCCCATTCACATCTAAGACTTTCCAAGACTATCGAGGCACATGACACTGGGGAGGGAAATGGCTAATTGGGCCCAATTTGGATATTTTCACTAAGGAGTAGTGATTGGTGAACGGTTTAGCCCAAGCATAAGTTCGGGCCTAACTTTCATTGTTCAGACATTTGACGAACATCCGAACAAACGGTTCGTTTGACCATTTGTTTGCCCCCCCCCCCCCCCCCCCGGAACCGACCACAATGCATTTCGGCGCTGAACAGTGCATTGTAAGCCCTGATTGGCTGAAGCGGTGAACGCTTCAGAAAATCAGGGCACAGAGCACTGTCAGAGTCATGATTGGACACCACTGTCACCATGACTTTATCCAATCATGGCTCATTCCCACCCCACAGTACAAAGGATTCTTTCATGGCAGCCATTTTCAGTGTGATTTTGACGTGGAGATAGAGAGATAGGATTCTTTTCAGTGCTATTAGTTTGTTAGTGTGCTATGCTGTGCTATTTTACTTCAATTGTCAGTGTAGAATATTAGTTTAGTGTCAGTCTAGTGTTAGTGTGAGTGTACCATCATTCAGCTTTGCGTAGTATGCAGCTAGAGTAGGGACAGCTCAGATAGTTTCACTGTAGTGTAGTGAGACTGTGTCATTCATACATACATTAGTGTAGAGTAGGAACAGCTCAGATCGTTTCAGTGTAGTGTAGTGAGAACGCCAAATAGTTTTGTGTGTTACTGCAAGTTTAACGTAATTTGCTTCTGTGTGCGTTACTGCCAGTTTAACGCCATATAGTTTTGTGTGCCTATTAAAAGAACAAAGAGAATTAAGACGGACCTCTCTTGCAAGAGGTTTTCCCAATAGCATTGAGGCACACAAATTGCACTGTAAAGTCACTGAGACTGCCGCCAAACATGAAGCTACCCCTAGCAGGGAAGAACACATGATAACACTATTCCATAAAATAAGAAATATTTTACAGAAAAAAAATTACACAATGGTGGGATATACTACTATTAGTATCCAGAGTATCCAGAGGACTGAGACTAACCAAGATATGCACTTGGTTGGATGATGACCTCAAAAATACATGGGTGACTAATATGAGAGAATTTAATAAAACACTACTTAAATGAATCATCACCCAAAGAGAAAGAAATCTAAACAAGATCCATAGTGACCTGAAGGAGGTACAGGACAAGCTAGCTTCCTTTCTAGATCTCACAACCTTTGGTGACTAGGACAAGAAAGTAAATGATCAAATGGTTAGTTTTGAAACTAATCTCATCAGCAAAAACCTGGCATATTTGAAAGAGACAGACTAGACTATTTACATGGGTGTGAGTTTGAATAGAAAAGGACAATTGATAATACTTACACACATATGCAGAACTCATCGTAGGGCACCCTCACATCATTCAAAAAGCACCGGGAACAATAACAGACAGAGGCACAATGGAGGGTCTCAAAACAATTACCAAGAGGGCAACCCTAGGAACTCTGCCAGTCATACCCAGGAGGGACGGGAGGGGGGGAGACTCTTCCCATGGAGAGAGGCAAAGGGCGACCTACCCCCACTCTCACCCTAATACCAAAACTAATTGGGTAAAAAAATCCAACAGAGAAACTGGTCCGACTTTGCCCTCAGGAGCCAAGGAACAACAATTTAAAGAGCAAACGAACAATCCTGCTAACACAACGAAAGAAACGAATGATAAAAAAAAGCAAGTCAGGCCCTACCATTAGACACCACCACTCCCTACAATGCCATCGGTCAGCAGGCAGTTGACAAACCAACAAGGACAAATCCATTGGAAAGTGTGTCTCCCTTCACTTTTTTAGAGGAAGGAGATGTGGGAAATTGGAGTCCCACGGCTCAACAGGTGAGTCATCTGGACCCACTATTGAAGATGGTAAGAAAAAGAGAAGATGGAGAAGAAGAGGCCAACGGGAAGGAAAGAACACCAAAAAGAGGGGAAAGATAATCTCTACACATACTACGATCAAAATTTATAACCTATCCAGTTCAGTGTTTGATGATACAGAGCTTAATGTACTACGAAAGGGACTCAATTTTGCCCCCAAAAACCCTCCAAATCTCTTTGAGATTTGCGTAAATCTTAACAAATATGTGAGGAATCTCACCCTCAAACGATATTTTGCTATTCTGAAATTACCCCACAAAACGGCCCCACTTTCTACAAGTACCTCATCGGACAGCAATCTAGAAGAGTCTGACACCGCGCTCCTAGACTTGGAGAGCCTGTATCTAGAGGCGACCTGCAAGGATCTCATAATGGAACCAGAACTTATGTATCTCATGGAAAAACAGATCACACACATGGACTTTAAACATAAGTATTCCTTTCATCCCGACTGGGCAAAAGCAAAATTCATTACAATCTTTTATAAAGTGGTGATGAATGAGATAAAAATTTGCCAAAAAGGCGGAAAACTTGAACACACTCCGAGCAATGACTGGGAGGTACCAAAGGAAATTATCAAGAGATTTCAAGATAGAGAAAACATCATTATGAGGCAGGCTGACAAAGGAGGAGGTTTAGTCATTCAAGATAAAGATGACTATATGGTTGAGGCATGGAGACTCCTAGGCGATAAGGACAAATATGAAAAACTTCCAGCTGATCAACTGTCAGGCTATGCAGTCACTCTTGAACAACGTCTTAATTCATCACCAAAAGTGAATACTTATTTAAAAAAAAAAACACATCCACTAACACCCCACTTCTACCAAATCCCTAAGATCCATAAGGATCTGTCAAAGCCACCAGGTAGTGTCATGGTCGTCCCCGGAATCCAGTGGCTTATGGAAGGCCTGCCCACGGAATCCCCTCGTTGAGAATTAACCAGTATCCATGGGTGCGCGTTGGCACGAACGGACGCACGCGGGTGCGTGTTGGTACGAATGGGCGCACGCGGGTGCGCGATGTTGCGAACGAGCGCACGCGGGTGCGCGATGGTACGAACGGGGTCACGAACGGCTGCACGGTTTCACGCGGCCGCACGCAGACATGTCATGCGACCGTTCTTGGCGCCCAAAGGGCTACTTAAGGAACCTGCTACAGTGCCTCTGTGCTGTCCAGTCTACAGCGTGTCCGGTTATTCTGTCTTCTGCTACCTGATTTTTCCTGATTCTTGTTACCCGGCCTGTTCCTGACGACGTCTGCTTGCTGCCAGCCTCTGACCTTTGGCCTGTTTGACCACGCTTCTGTCTCCTCCTGTGTACCGTTGCTGCCCGCCTGTTACCGACCCGGCTTGTACCTTGACCTCGCTTCTGCTACCAGCTGTTCCAGTCTGACCACCTGTGCCTGCTACCAGCTGTTCCAGTCTGACCACCTGTGCCTGCTGTTGTCTGCTACCAGCTGTTCCAGTCTGACCACCTGTGCCTGCTGTTGTCTGCTGTCTGCTACCAGCTGTTTCAGTCTGACCACCTGTGCCTGCTGTTGTCTGCTGTCAGCTCAAGGTCCAGATCTGTCCTTCACCAGCTCGGCACTTGTGCCCTCTGAACTCTAGAATTCCTGTTCCCACTTCCAGGGATTCTCAAGCCAGGTCGAGAGGCCGCTTCCTGCATTCTGGGCTCCTCTATCAGGTACGTGACAGTACTCGACAGCCATGTCTGAGCCCACGCAGGGAGCCTCTCCTATGGACGAGCTCTGCCGCCATCTTGCTGGACTTACTCAAGCGTTGAAGAACCTACAGGAAGGCTATAGCCAGTTGGAGGAACGTGTCCAGGCCCTGTCTGCATCCACACCAGCTGTTTCCGGGGCTTCTGCTGCACCTTCAGTGGTGATGTTGACGCCAGAGCCTAGGGTACCCACACCCGAAAGATTCTCAGGCCACCGGGGAAGATTCAGGGCATTCCGAAACTCCTGCGAACTTTTCTTTGCCTTACAACCAAGGACCTTCTCCCTCGAATCCACCAAAGTGGGATTTGTCATCTCCCTGTTGACAGGCGAACTCCAGTCCTGGGCTCATCGTCTACTGGAGAAGAAGGATCCTTCTCTCGATACTCTGAGCACCTTCTTTCAGGCCATGTCCCGGCTATATGAAGATCTGCAATTAACTGCTACCGCTGAAGCAGCCTTGCATACACTGCAGCAAGCCCGTAGACCCGTGGAAGACTATGTATCGGAGTTCAGACGTTGGAGTGCTGACACAAACTGGAATAATGCGGCACTTCGTTATCAATTCCGTATGGGTCTTTCGGAACCCCTGAAAGACGAGCTAGCCCGAGTGGGCACTCCTGAGACTTTGGAAGCTCTAGTGGATTTGTCAATCCAAATAGACAGATGCTTAAGAGAGCGTCGTTTGGAACGCTCCACAGCAACCTCTCGTCCAGTGTGGATGCTACCTCGGGTACCTAACTCCCCCCATCCAGCCTCTTCTAATTCCACCGCAGTGAACCAGGACCCTCCTGAACCCATGCAGCTGGGTTTACTTAGACCTTCCCTGACACCTAAGGAACACCAGCGCCGTCGGGCAGGAAACCTCTGTTTGTACTGCAGAGAACCGGGACACTTCGTGCGCACTTGCCCTGCAAAGCTTCGTAAGTGTTTTTCCATGTCTCCTGCCCTTAATCCTGACTTGCCGAGTAGTACTTCCCATCTGACTGTACCCATTCTTTTGCAGCTCCCAGGAGGGAATATCCGAACCAGCGCAATTATTGATTCGGGAGCTTGCAGTGGCTTCATAGACTTGTCCTTTGCCTCAAAATATAACATTCCCCTTCGGCCTAGGGCAAAGGGACTTTCCGTACATCTGGCCGATGGTTCAACTCTCAAGTCTGGTCCAGTAACTCAAGAGACTTTGCCTTTGTTTACCACCATTGCCGGGACTCACCAGGAGTTATTGTGTTTGGACGTCATCAAGTCCCCTTTATTTCCTATCATATTAGGCATGCCCTGGCTGAGAGCACATAATCCCCAAATTGACTGGACCTCTGGAAAGATGGAATTCCTCTCACCCTACTGCCTCCAACATTGTTTGTCGGGAATCGACAAAGCCTCCTCCTCTTTGCTCTGCCTGGAAATAGACGCAGAAACTCGTCAAGCCGTGCTCCCAGTTTACCACAGCTTCCTGGACGTTTTTAGCAAAAAAGGTGCTGAGACTCTACCTCCCCACAGGCCATACGATTGCCCGATAGAACTGCTTCCGGGTGCGGAAATTCCTTTTGGGAGAATCTTCCCATTATCAGAAACAGAATTGGTAGCCCTGAAGACTTATCTGGACGACAACTTAAGGAAGGGATTCATTCGTCCCTCTACCTCCCCGGCAGGCGCGGGAATCTTCTTTGTAGAGAAGAAGGATCAATCCTTACGTCCCTGCGTTGACTATCAGGCACTCAACAAAATTACCATCAAAAACCGTTATCCTTTGCCGCTTGTGCCTGAACTGTTTCAAAGACTGGGATCCGCAGCAGTGTTTTCCAAACTGGATCTTCGGGGTGCCTATAATCTCGTTCGCATTCGGAGTGGAGACGAGTGGAAGACTGCTTTCCGCACTCGCTTGGGGCATTTTGAGTATTTGGTCATGCCTTTCGGCCTGTGTAATGCCCCCGCCACGTTTCAGCATTTTAAACGATATTTTTAGAGACTATCTGGATCTATTTGTCATCATCTATTTAGACGACATCCGGATCTTCTCTTCCTCCCTGGCCGAACATCGGGAACACGTCAGGAACGTTCTATCACGACTCCGCCTTCATGGATTATACGCCAAGCCGGAAAAATGCATCTTGGAGCAACGAAGTATTCAGTTCCTTGGCCTGATCATTTCGGTAGATGGCATTGAAATGGACCCCCAGAAGGTTTCTGCCATTCGGGATTGGCCTGCTCCTACGGACAAGAAAGGGGTCCAATGGTTTATAGGTTTCGCAAACTTCTATAGAAAGTTTATTAGGGGATTTTCCACCATCATTTCTCCCATCACAAGACTAACCAAACAGGGCCTGAAATTCCAGTGGACTCCCGAAGCTCAAATGGCCTTTACCACTCTGAAGGACTTGTTCGTTTTGGCCTCTATTCTTAAGCATCCGGACCCAACTTTGCCATACATTCTGGGGGTCGATGCCTCCGAGATAGCGGTTGGGGCAGTACTCTCTCAGAGACATGGACCAAGATCTCTTCTGCACCCAGTTGCGTTCTTTTCTCGCAAGCTATCCGAGGCAGAAAGCAATTATGATGTCGGAGATCGGGAACTATTAGCCATCAAGGTGGCTCTTGAAGAATGGCATTATCTGCTAGAAGGAGCGGCCCATCCGATCCTTATTTACACTGACCATAAGAATCTGGAGTACCTGAAGTCTGCCAAGAGATTGAGACCAAGTCAGGCCAGATGGGCACTTTTCTTCTCCAGATTCTCCTTCCACATAACTTACCGCCCGGGTCAAAGAATACCAAGCCGGACGCTTTGTCTCGTATGTTCAACGAACCTGAAATCTCCTCGCATCCGGACACCATTCTGCCCTCAGGGAACTTTCTTCTGCTTCAAGGAAATTTGCTGTCCCAAGTCAAGCAAGCATCCGCTAGTACTGTTCTACCACCTGACATCACTCTTCTGGCCAAGGACGAACTCTTCTGGTACAAGGACAAGATTTTCGTTCCTCAGGAAGTGCGAGTTCCGGTCCTCAGCTCTTGTCATGACCATTTGCTGGCTGGCCATTTTGGGGTTCATAAGACCTCTGAACTGCTTCAACGAACATTCTGGTGGCCACAGTTGAAGTCGGACTGTAAGAAATATGTGGAGGCATGTGTCACCTGCATCCAGAACAAAGGCAGTAAGTCCAGGGCTTGGGATCTGTTAAAACCACTACCTGTCCCAGAAAGACCCTGGCGGATGATCTCCATGGACTTCATTGTCGAGCTACCACCTTCGGAAGGTTGTTCCACGATCTTTGTGGTTGTGGATAGGTTATCTAAAATGGCCCACTTCTTACCAATGAAGGGTACTCCCTCCGCCGCAGAAACAGCCAAGATGTTCATTAAGGAAATCGTGAGACTTTATGGCATTCCTGCGAATATCACATCGGATCGGGGAGTACAGTTTACTTCTAAGTTCTGGAGGGCACTTTGTGGGGTCCTGAAGATCGATCTCTGTTTCTCATCTGCCTATCATCCTCAAACCAATGGGCAAACTGAACGAACGAACCAGACGTTGGAACAGTACTTGCGCTGTTTCTCTTCATTCTCTCAGGATGATTGGGCTCCCTTATTACCTCTTGCCGAGTTCGCATATAATAACTCCGTCCACTCAGCCACGAAACAATCCCCGTTTTTCGCAAATCTACGGTTTCCACCCTCTGTTCTTGTCCAACGATCTTCCAGAATGTCCGGTACCAACGGTTCAGAAAAACTTTTTCAGATCCAACAACAGGCTTCTGCAGGAGACCATGACGAAAACCCAGAACTATAATAAAGAGGTGTTCGATAAGAGGAGAAGGGGAGAACTTAATCTCAAGGTCGGGGATCAGGTTTGGCTATCCACTCTGAACCTGAAAATGGCCTGCCCATCTAAGAAGTTGGGTCCAAGATTTGTGGGCCCCTTTCCAGTTGTGAAGAAGGTGAATGACGTGGCTTATGAACTAAAGTTGCCAGAATCGTTTCGGATTCACCCTGTCTTCCACGTGGCTTTGCTCAAGCCAGCCATTCCAGATCCCTTTGACAGCCGGAAGGTTGCTCCACCTGAACCCGTGATCATCGACGGTGAAGTTGAATACGAGGTAGAATCCATCCTGGACTGCAGGCGAAGACGCAATCAAATCCAATTTTTGGTAAAATGGAGGGGGGACGGGCCTGAAGAAAATTCCTGGGAGCCTGAGTCCAATATCCATGTCAGGAGACTGATACTTGCCTTTGAGAGGTCTCATCCGGGTAAGATGGCCCAATTGGGCATCCGGAGGCTGCCCCTTGGGGGGGGCAATGTCATGGTCGTCCCCGGAATCCAGTGGCTTATGGAAGGCCTGCCCACGGAATCCCCTCATTGAGAATTAACCAGTATCCATGGGCGCGCGTTGGCGCGAACGGACGCACGCGGGTGCGTGTTGGTACGAACGGGCGCAGGCGGGTGCGCGATGGTACGAACGGGCGCACGCGGGTGCGCGGGGTCACGAACGGCTGCACGGTTTCACGCGGGCACGCGCAGACACGCCGTGCGACCGTTCTTGGTGCCCAAAGGGCTACTTAAGGAACCTGCTACAGTGCCTCTGTGCTGTCCAGTCTACAGCGTGTCCGGTTATTCTGTCTTCTGCTACCTGATTGTTCCTGATTCTTGCTACCCGGCCTGTTCCTGACGACGTCTGCTTGCTGCCAGCCTCTGACCTTCGGCCTGTTTGACCACGCTTCTGTCTCCTCCTGTGTACCGTTGCTGCCCGCCTGTTACCGACCCGGCTTGTACCTTGGCCTCGCTTCTGCTACCAGCTGTTCCAGTCTGACCACCTGTGCCTGCTATTGCCTGCTACCAGCTGTTCCAGTCTGACCACCTGTGCCTGCTGTTGTCTGCTACCAGCTGTTCCAGTCTGACCACCTGTGCCTGCTGTTGTCTGCTGTCTGCTATCAGCTGTTCCAGTCTGACCACCTGTGCCTGCTGTTGTCTGCTGTCAGCTCAAGGTCCGGATCTGTCCTTCACCAGCTCGGCACTTGTGCCCTCTGAACTCTAGAATTCCTGTTCCCACTTCCAGGGATTCTCGAGCCAGAGGCTTACGAGAGGCCGCTTCCTGCATTCTGGGCTCCTCTACCAGGTACGTGACAGGTAGACCCATTATTGCTGGGCTAGACAGCCTAACAAGCAATATGCTAGGCTGTCAAAGACTCAGGACACATGCTTGAGATCCTTTCAACCTTCTCCTAGCCCCCCCTAGTATAAGTGGCTGTCGCTTGATGTATCATCACTTTACACCTCTAGCCAACACAAATATGGCATCAAGGCTGTTGTGAATTCATGAAGAAATACATTTAATATTCTCTGGCAGAGATGAGAGATTTCAGTAGGCCTAAAAAATGAAGTGAACTATTGCTCTTGAAAAGCAGATGAGCTTGTTTTCTCTTTTACAAGTCTCAAATATATCAACTATTTAAGGTTTTTACAAGCAGATGCAGGGACAGAGATTTGCCTGAACAATAGGGCCTTTTGTCACAGACACCAGAAAAACATTTATCTGTCCTTGTCGAATGGACAAGGAAAGCAGTGCAAATATATGGCAAGGTTTGGGTCATACATAGAATTTACCTGTGACTAACAGTCATTAAACCTGAATAGCTAGAACAAATATCCCATTGTTTCAGAAAGTAAGATGGCTCACAAAGCAAAGTAGCCAGTATTGTCTCAGCTTCTCATAAGACAATGGCAGGAAACTTCAGTTAATTATAAGCCAGCATGACAACAGTTACAGAAACCAATGTGAAATGACAAATACATGTATCTACATATGATATGGACATATAATATGTTATGTTGCAATGGATGTTATAAGAATCAAGGAAAATATACAAAAGTCATCCATATCTTTTATAAGCCATTCAAATTATATGTAGGTCACAAAAGAGATATTATAATTTTTGTATCTAATGATCTAAAGAACTTTGTTATAAATAAAATATATATGGAAGTGTGATTATAAGTAGAAGTGTTTTAACAACAAATTAGTATTATGAAATCATGATTATAACTGTATAAGAATTTAACCTATGTTTAGATAAACAAATGTTGATTGGATACCCAAATTATACATGTATTCATATAGATATATATAACCTGTGTTCTTTTTAAATAGACTAGATTTAATAGATATACATTGATATACATATATACATAACCATTTTATACAATGGGGAGTATTCAAAATTATGTTAAGCGTATTTTCTATTATATCGGTTACTATCATTCCTGAACACTAGAGATATATTCATAACATATATAAAAACGAATGCATATTATAAAAAAAAATATTAACTTAAAGCGGGATTCCGCTGACCTATCTTTTTTTTTTTTTCCTGTGTCATTGTAATTAGTTTGTCATGTAATTCTAGTACTCACAACTTGTAGTTTTATTCTCCCCGGCTTGCCGATTTCTTGTGCAAATGTAAGTTATAAAACTTACTCCCGGCTGTTTCCATTTTGCTTTTGGGTATTTGAAGCCCACAAGCATTTAGTTCCGGGATGCGGTGAATGCTGTGCTCCCAGCATTCACCGCTCGATCCTGCGGATGCTCATTGACACCAACGAGCAGCGCCGTAAGATTTCGGGTTGCCATCACAACGGGCGGCGGTGTCGGAAGTTCCCGCCCTGTTGTGATGGCAACCAAATAAATACTTGCCTGCCCGCTTCTAAAATGGCTTTTCCGGACACGCCCTCGTCACGTGACCGGTGTCTTGGTTCCGAAATCTCACGAGATTTCGGCATGACGCCGTTCCCCACTGATTCCTGGGAAGACTAACAAAGCTCCCAGGGGGCTTTGCGAGGCCGGGGAAAGGCGATAAACACGCCTACTCCCACGGGAGGAGAGCCCGGAAGTCAGGAAACTAATTACTACTAAAAGGTAATTACGGCATTATTATTTTTTTTAAAGGTCATTTGAGCATCTATGGTCCTAAGAGAATTCAATTATATCAACTTGAAAAACTGAGTACAAGACCGCTTTAAAGAGATAAACACCAAATACATGTGAGACACCTGGTGGTTGAAGGTGCTATTACCTTAAAATCATTAGAATCCTGGGAAAGGTAGCCATTACATTTTGCCTGCCAATGAGGAGGGAACACATACCTTTTGGGCAGAACTTAGTATAATTTTTCGATCTTATTGTTTAAGAGGATATTTAAGAAGCAAGAAAGATGCAATGATGGGGAAACTCAGGGACCCACCCTGAGAACGGGACACTGGGAGATACATAGACTCCCAGACAGACTGACACTCATGCACCATGCATGAATACATATTTTAACATTCATCAAATTCCTGAACCGCCGTCTTAAATCCTGGGAACCAGCAATCCATGTTGATTATATCTTGTATGTTCTCTTAAGCCGCGTACACACGGGCGGACTGTCTGGCCTACTTAGTCCGCCGAAACACATTTCAGCGGACAGTCCGCTCGTGTGTGGGCTTCAGCGGACTTTTTCAGCGTGCAGTCTGGCGGACTAAGTATTTCGGAATTTCCGTAATACAGTCCGTCGGACTCGCATTTCAGCGGACAATCCGCCCGTGTGTGTGCCAGTCCGCCGTACGTTTGAAATGAGCGGACTTTTCCCGCCCGGAGAAAAGTCCGCTCATTTCGAGCGGGTATCCAGGAAGGCGGGGCCCGCGACGGAGACGTCGCTGGCCCCGCCGCCTGGTATGGACTTAAAGGGGAACCCCAACGCCGAAAAAAAACGGCGTGGGGGTCCCCCCGAAGTCCACAACAGACCCTTGTCCGAGCACGCTACCCGGCCGGCCAGGAAAGGGGGCGAGCGAGCGCCCCCCCTCCTGAGCCGTACCAGGCCGCGTGCCCTCAACATGGGGGGGTGCCTTGGGGAAGGGGGGGCCGCGCGGCCCCCCCACCCCAAAGCACCTTGTCCCCATGTTGATGAGGACAAGGGCCTCTTCCCGACAACCCTGGCCGTTGGTTGTCGGGGTCTGCGGGCGGGGGGCTTATCGGAATCCGGGAGCCCCCTTTAATAAGGGGGCCCCCGGATACCGGCCCCCCACCCTATGTGAATGAGTATGGGGTACAATGTACCCCTACCCATTCACCTGTGAAAAAATGTACAAAAAAAACACAACACAGGGTTAAAATATTTTATTGCACAGCTCCGGGGGTCTTCCGTCTTCGGGGGTCTTCTCGCCGGACTCCTCCGCTATCTTCTTGTAGCTCTTTTGCTAGCGGAGGAGTCCGGCTTTCTTCCTCGCCGCCGGCCTCTTCTCCCGACTTCAGGGGTCTTGTCCCCCTCTTCGGTTCTTCTGCCGGGCCACCGCGCCTTCTTATAGCTCTTTTACAGGCGGTGGCCCGGTCTTCTGTTGCCGCCGTCACCGCCGCCTTCCGTTCTTCTTCTTCTTCTTCTTCTCCAGGAGATGTTGCCTCGACGATCTCTCTGGCCGGAATGCCAGGGACGCACTGTGCGGCCACTTATATAGGAACAATGGGGCGGTGTCACATGGCTTTATGTCACATGGGTTGGTCAAGTGGCACTGGGGACAGGTGGCAGTAAGGACAGGTGGCAGTGGGGGCAGATGGCAGTGGATTTAACTTTTTTTGCAACTTACGGCCGCTGCAGCCGTTCATCTCTCCCTCCTCACATGCTGTCTCTGTGTGAGGAGGGAGAGCGGCGCTGAGAGATGATCTCATATGTTTACATATGAGATCATCTCTCATTGGACACGTCGATCGTGCTGTAAATGGCCGCTGTGATTGGCCGTTTACAGCGATCTGTGATTGGCTGTGTCCAAGGGACACGCCAACACAGAACTTTCCTGATGCGTGCTCTCAGGAGCACGCATTGCGGAAGTAAACAGGAGGACGTCCAGGGACGCCCTCCCGGCAGGTAGCGTCCGCGCTGTAGCCGTCTTTCGGCTATGGAGCGGGCGCAAAGTGGTTAAATATCGATGTATTGAATATTCTATTATTGAGAATCGTTCTCCCGAATCAATAACCGCTTTTTAGATTTTTTTCTCTAAATTCAATTCTTCATTATATATTTCTTTTTGCATAGTCGCCACTTTTATTGACAAACAAATGTCTAATTTATTTTTATTAACCATTTATTTACCTGCAGTATAGTAACGGTTGAATGTGTGAAACACAGACACTCTGTTTAATTGTCAATTATCTTAAGGTTATTGATTCTACTGAGAAGGGATCATGGTGATATTACGTCCAAGGTACTACTTCCATTAATTGTCAAGGTGTTCATGTGACACAATCAATATTTTCATTTCATGTAAATATTTGTTTTTTGTCAACCAATAAATGCAACTATTTTGTATGATCACTTGTCTCCGTGAATAAGTTTCACATGTATAGACTGTGTCATTTTGTCAGATTGATTTTGTATCTTAAAAATATCCTCGTTAAAAATGACTTAATAAATACTTTGCTGAATACTATCTATCCAAAAGTAATATACATCTTCTCTTTGACTCTATTGAGTTTTGTCTGACCAATAACTATTTCTCCTATGTGGGAGAATTCTATAGACAAAACAGAGGGACAGCCATGGGAGCCAGATTTGCTCCAAGCTATGCAAACCTGTTCATAGGTCTTTGGGAGGACGATTCCATCTGGGCTAATAATCCCTTTAAGGCAAAGCTTGCTCTTTGTGCAAGATATATAGATGATATCTTGATCATTTGGAACAGATCGGAATAGTTTTCTTGAACATTGCAATTCCAACCCATTTGGTATATAATTTACCCATGTTGTTGACCAATCATCACTTGTGTTTTTAGATCTTAAACTGCAGGTGGATAAGGCAGGCAACATATTTTCCAAAACCCACTTTAAACCAAGTGCGGGAAATTCCTACATCCACGCTAAAAGCCACCATCACCCAAAATGGATTTATAGCATCCCATACGGGCAATTTTGTAGACTAAAGAGAACATGCACCAGAAAGAGTGACTACGAGAAGCAAGGTTCTGTTTTAAAAAGAAAATTCCTGGAAAAGGGATACAAGGAAGACCACGTTAAACAAGCTTACTTCAAATATTTGATACAGTATGCTGAGGATTTCTCAGATTACATGGTGAAAGATGCCACTACAAGTCAAAAGAACAAAGGGGCCTGCAAGAAACAAGACTCGTGTGACTCTATCAGATTCAGTACTCAATTTAGCACTAAAGCTTTTGATATTCAAAGAGCAATTCAACGTAATTGGAGCATTTTGAAAAAAGACCCCATCTTAAAGCAAATCTTGCCCCCTAGACCTGAAGTTGTGTTCCATAAACCTAGAGACCTCAGAAGTTTGATTGCACCGAGCAGAATACGCAAAGCCCTTAACATAACAAAGGTCCCCACCAGTCCCTGGACATCAATATTCAATCAAAAAGGGTACTATAAATGTGGAGTCAAGAACCGTGGGGCATTCATGTCACACAGTAAAAAAGAGGTTATGAGGTCCGATGGCCATAGCCACAGAATTGATCAGTTCATCAATTGTGGTACCTGGTACTTGGTTTATGGCATCATTTGCCCCTGCAGCCTACTCTATGTTGCACGCACTACTAAGAGTAAGATTTAGTGAACATAAATGCAATATCATAAATGACAGTGTGAACACTTCCAACATGAAAAACAAGAGGAGACATAACTATTCAGTCCCACAGCACTTTAAGGACTGCCACAATGGACTTCCAACAGGTTTACAAGTATTCGACATAGAAGCCATTAAAAAAGACTCAGACGCGGGAAGAAGATTCCAGAAGCTATGTAGAAGATAAACCTTCTGGATGCTCACCCTCGGTTTTTTGGCTCCTGTTGGAGTGAACGAAGACATTGAGGTCCATGGGATAGTATAATGCAAATCTGGTCCTTCCCGCTGGTCTCTCCAGCCAGTCCGTCACATGCCTAGATCCGTCTGCCCCACGCTTATGTGTGTACATGTGTGTATATATATATATATATATATATATATATATATATATATATATATATATATATATATATATATATATATATATATATATATATATATATATATAATGTATGTGGATGCATCTGTTTGTACACGGATATTTGTGTGTGTATGTATCCATGTGAACTATTTATCTCCATGTTCCTATGCAATTACATGCCCGTTTAGCCTAACATACTTCATATTTCACTCTCATCTGCAGTGTCACTGGTACCAATGAGACTAGTATGGCTAATGACATTCCAGCAGTAGATATTACATACAATCAGGCTGATAAATACTGTATTGTTTACACACTACAGTCTTAGTTTTATTTCCATTCTTCCTTCCTCTCATTGCACGGCTTCATGCAGCTATTGATGATTTAGCTCCTTGCAGGTCACCGCCCATGTGGGCTGGCCCCTAGGCTGGACACCAAGGATAAGGTTGGCTATTGGATGTTGGTGCGGTAAAAGGAACAAGTGACCACACCCACACGACTGACGGCGTGCTTCTCATGGACCAGCTGAATCACTTCCTGATCTAGTTGGAATGCGAGGCCACGCCCACGCAGATGACAGCGTGTATTCCAGTGATCATCTAAATCACTTCCTGATTCTCCTAGGTCAGTCACATGGCTTCTCCACGGAGCCACCCACCCCGCCCCACACAGCTCTGCATTTAAACAGGAAAGCTGCCAAAGTGCTGTATTGCTGGAGACCATCACAGAGTCAGATTCAGCACACTACAACACTCTGACAGGAGGATCAGCAAACTGACATGGATTGCAGGGTCAGCCAATGATCGATCCAGACCTGTAGCCATTTTATACAAGCTGCTACTCCTTCACCAGTCGGTGTGCAGGTTATTTATGTAGATGGCTCACTCCATCCCAACCTATGACCGATATGTGTGTGTGTGTATGTGCTTATGCATGTATGTATCTATATACTGGTACATCTTGTTCCCTTATGAGTTTATGTGAAATCTTCATTAATATCTGTAAAATATTGTAATTAGAAATAGATCTCATTTGGCTGGCATCTATGAAAGCCAGGTAAAATGCCTCCCCCCAGGTGCTTGTTAAGAGCAGACAAAGCGAGGCCGAGACTCCAACCATGGAGAACAAATTCCATTGTTCTACACCTACTCACTTCAAAGGACCCCATGCTGGGGTATGCAATGAAGGGAGGCAACCATAATCAATTGCTAAGTTCCTGGGGAAATCCAATTAAATCTTCTTCCCAGAATAGTCACAAGGATTTGCATGAAAGGGGGCCGACTTTTGTAGTAAGCCCTCCAATCATGCTCGAGTTAAGGCAGCCTATGGGGCATCAGTATGAAGGGAATATACTCCGAGCAAAGGGGGTAACGGTCTCTTTTTGGGAACCCAGTCATCGGAGTGGGAACTTTGTAAGGATGGGTAATTATGGTTAAGGTGTTGCTTGTAACGAAATATGCTTGTAGATCACTGTCTTAGAGAATATACTTTGTATTCCTGCATGTAAATATTATATTTCAACCTAGTATTTTCTTCCTTGATGTAAGACCATAGATAGAGATTTGGGTGTTAGCTAGACTTTCAACTACTTTTAATAAATGGTGTTATGTTAAACCTTTCTTTTCCTTGTCAATAGAATTCTCTTTTAACCCATATCATATCTAGATTTTAAAGGTTAACAATCTGATCACTACTTTTGTCATCATCCACCTGTATGACTGCTACTTCCATAGGTCCAGATGACCAACATTAACAACTAATGAACTACAACTACCTACATACCATACGGAACCAAGGTAGGATCCAGTTCAATTTATCCCTTTCAAACCACCAATTGTTTGATCTGCCTGTCTCATCTGGAAACAGGCAGACACTATTCAATCAAAAAAGTACTTCATGTCACTACTTCACAATTGGTACCGTTCAGTTGGTCCACCTTGCACTGTCTGCTATAAAATCATCTGTACTACTAAGCTAGCATACTCACATGCTTTCCCTTTGCATGAGCCTACTTATACAGCTACACAAGTTCAATTCACTTTTCACATTGATGCAAATATATATACATAGATATAAATACATATAGCTGTGCATTTATGTATTGTTATGACTTCTATCACTGTTGTTACTGAATACATGAGTGTCGTATCTCAGTATTGCTGTACATTTGCATTTTAGTAATTCTGTACTCTTTGTATTCTTACATACATATGCTCGTACATCTTCTATGGATATTTCTCTATATCTATTGCAATTGCACGTTCCTCAACTCACTCCAGTGAGGAGAAGTTTTGCAGCTTCATTGCGTTAGTGTTTTATTCTTGTACTTATGTACGTACCCCACTGAGCTATGTGGGTGCTTACTTGTCGGGTGCTTCTCCAAATACACGAATGAGCACCCATTTTGTTATTTGATATATGTTGCATTGTGTATGCTTCCAATGTATGCAGACGTGCGTATGTCTGATATATAAATTGTGTGTGTGTATATATATATACACAATTTTAATTACTTTTTACTCTGTGGAATAACATTAACCACTTCCCGACCGGCGCACGCCGATGTACGTCAGCAGAATGGCACAGACAGGTAAATGGGCGTACCTGTACGTCCCTTTAAATTTGCCGCTGTGCCATCGTGTGCCAAAAATATGTAGAAGAATACGTATCGGCGTTAACTGAGGAAATAAAATGTTTTTTTTAATATATTTTGGGGGGATATTTATTATAGTAAAATGTAAAAAAGAATGCGTTTTTTAAAAAATTGCTGCTCTTTTTTTGTTTATAGCGCCAAAAAATAAAAACCTCAGGGGTGATCAAATAAAACCAAAAGGAAGCTCTATTTGTGGGGAAAAAAGAACATAAATTTTGTTTGGGAGCCACATCGCATGACCGCGCAATTGTCAGTTAAAGCGACACAGTGCCGAATCGCAAAAAGCGGTCTGGTCTTTGGTCAGCAAAATGGTCAGGGGCTTAAGTGGTTAACCGTCTTTAGATACACTTTTTCTTTATATACACTTTTTATCATGGTATGACCATGTATATACATACAGTATCTCACAAAAGTGAGTACACCCCTCACATTTTTGTAAATATTTTATTATATCGTTTCATGTGACAACACTGAAGAAATTACACTTTGCTACAATGTAAAGTAGTGAGTGTACAGTAAAACAGTGTAAATTTGAAGTCCCCTCAAAATAACTCAACACACAGCCATTAATGACTAAACCCCTGGCAACAAAAGCAAGTGCACCCCTAAGTAAAAATGTCCACATTGGGCCCAAAATGTCAATATTTTGTGTGGCCGCCATTATTTTCCAGCACTGCCTTACCCTCTTGGGCATGGAGTTCACCAGAGCTTCACATGTTGCCACTGGAGTCCTCTTCCACTCCTCCATGACGACATCACGAGCTGGTGGATGTTAGAGACCTTGCGCTCCTCCACCTTCCGTTTGAGGATGCCTCACAGATGCTCAATAGGGTTTAGGTCTGGAGACATACTTGGCCAGTCCATCACCTTTATTCTCAGCTTCTTTATCAAGGCAGTGGTTGTCTCAGAGGTGTGCTTGGGGTCGTTATCATGTTGAAATACTGCCCTGCACCCCAGTCTCTGAAGCGAGGGGATCATGCTCTGCTTAAGTATGTCACAGTACATCCTGGCATTCATGGTTCCCTCAATGAACTGTAGCTCCCCAGTGCCAGCAGCACTCATGCAGCCCAAGACCATGACACTCTCACCCCCATGCTTGACTTTAGACAAGACACACTTGTGTTTGTACTCCACATCTGGTTGCCGCCACACACGCTTGACACCATGTGAACCAAATAAGTTTATCTTGGTCTGATCAGACCACAGTTCCAGTAATCCACGTCTTTAATCTGCTTGTCTTCAGCAAACAATTTTCAGGCTTTCTTGTGCATCATCTTTAGAAGAGGCTTCCTTCTGGGATGACAGCCATGCAGACCAATGTGATGCAGCGTGTGGCGTATGGTCTTAGCATTGACAGGCTGACCCCCCTCCCCTTCAACCTCTACAGCAATGCTGGCAGCACTCACATACGTCTATTTCCCAAAGACAACCTTTGGATATGACGCTGAGCACATGCACTCAACTTCTTTGATCGGCCATGGCGAGACGTGTTCTTAGTGAAACCTGCCCTGTTAAACCGCTGTATGGCCTTGGCCACCATGCTGCAGCTCAGTTTCAGGGTCTTGGCAATTTTTTTATAGCCTATGCCATCTTTATGTAGTGCAAAAAATCTTTTTTTCAGATCCTCCGAGAGTTCTTTGCCATGAGGTGCCATGTTGAACTTCCAGTGACCAGTATGAGAGAGTGAGAGCGATAACACCATATTTAACACACCTGCTCCCCATTCAGGCCTGAGACCTTGTAACACTAACAAGTCACGTGACATCGTGGAGTGAAAATGGCTAATTGGGCCCAATTTTGACATTTTCACTTAGGGATGTACTCACTTTTGTTGCCAGCGGTTTAGACATTAATAGCTGAGTTATTTTGAGGGGGCAGCAAATTTACACTGTTATACAAGCTGTACACTCACTACTTTACATTGTAACAAAGTGTCATTTCTTCAGTATTGCCACATGAAAAGTTATAATAAAATATTTACAAAAATGTGAGGGGTGTACTCATTTTTGTGAGGTAATAAATAAATAAATATATATATATATATATATATATATATATATATATATATATATATAGAAAGGCCAGTATGGTGGCCTGAAATTATGGGAGGAGCCCGGTGGAGTATATAACCAGCCGTCCGCCCGTCTTCCTCGTCGGTTCCGGTGCGCGATACCTGATACGTCAGATATCAAGGGCCGACTATCCTAGACCAGACGCAGTGAGCCCGTTCGTGAGTTCCCGCGTTGTTCGTCTCCGTCTTGACCATCTTCCCGTTCATCAGCGTCCGTGGGTTTCGCCGTCGGAGTGTCGTCTTGCCATCGAATTTGTCGTTACACGTCGGGCCGGCTGTCGCAGGTAGGGCTTCGGCACCCCCTTTTTATGTATTACAATGCAAACATTCCCTGAACTCACGAACCGCTCGAATGTTTTACTGTGGCTCTCGTACGCATGTCACTGTTTCTACTTTCGATGTAGTCGTTATCACCTTCGGTCTATCATGGCACGTCAGGCGATTCGTTCGCAGGAACCGTTCGGCTCCATTCTATTAGTATCGGTCGAATCGTTCGACTCACAGCCGACTGCTTGTTACGACAAAGCAAGCAGTCCGCACGTATTGGTTGGTCTGCCCCAGTTCGACATGTCTCATCATTCATACAGTTGTGTTATGTATCTCATGTTGTCTCGTTCAAATCATTTCAGTCCTACTCATTTCTACCGTTTCAAGTCATTTCTGTCACTAGCCACGCTCCGGCGCGAATCTTGTCGCACCTCTGGTGCACCGATTCGCTTTGAAGTGCCCCAGGGTTCGGCCTCATTTCTATACATGCTCCAGAGACTGAGTCACTCGCAGGATCACGCACGGTCCCTGATTCTTGTCTTTGTCATGGCATACCATTTCTGTCACTTATTACGCTCCAAGTCGAATCCTGTCGCATTCTTCTATGCACCGATTCGTCCTGGTGTGCCCAGCTGCTACGCCTCATTTCAGTACATGCTCCAGAGACGGATTCTTTGTAACCTACAGTCCAGTCGTTGAATCCTGTTTCTGTCATGGGAGATCATTTCTGTCACTTATTACACTCCAATTCGAATCCTGTTGCATTCTTTTATGCACCGATTCGTTCTGGTGTGCCCAGCTGCTATGCCTCATTTCAGTACATGCTCCAGAGACGGATTCTTTGTCGTAACCATCAGTCCAGTCGTTGAATCTTGTCTCTGTCATGGCATATCATTTCTGTCACTTATTACGCTCCAATTCGAATCCTGTCGGATTCCTTATGCACCGATTCGTTCTGGTGTGCCCAGCTGCTACGCCTCATTTCAGTACATGCTCCAAAGACAGGATTCATCTGTTTGGTTCAAGGGCTCGTCCTCTGATTCTTGTCTTTGTCATGGGTTTTCATTTCATTTCACCTATCACGTTCCGGTACGAATAGTCACATCTGTGTACCAAATTCGTCTCGGCGTGCCCCAGGAATGGCCTCATTTCAGTACATGCTCCAGAATCCGTTTCGTGCTCGGTCGCAAGTTGTGGCATGGCGATCCGGATCTCTGTCATGGCAGGTTCTCTCATTTCACTGTCACATACCGCTTCCCGGCTTGGGTCCAGTTGATTCTTCAATGTTTGGATGCCTGCCGGGGGGCCTTGCTCCTCGGCCTCATTTCATTATAGATTGCCTCAAAAGAGGAAACACAGCTTTGTTTAGGCGTGTCTCGCTGTTTTCTCCACATACAAGCGTAGACTTCTTGCAATCGTTGCAAACACACATCCAAGCGTAGACTTCTCGCAATCGTTGCAAGCACGCATCCAGACGTAGACTTCTCGCAATCATTACAAGCACGCATTCGAGCATAGACCTCTCGCACTTGTTACTAGCACGCATTCGAGCATAGACCTCTTGCAATCGTTGCAAGCACGCATTCGAGCATAGACCTCTTGCAATCATTGCAAGCACGCATTCGAGCATAGACCTCTTGCACTCATTACAAGCACGCATTCGGGCATAGACCTCTTGCAATCGCTGCAAGCACGCATTCGAGCATAGACCTCTCGCGATCATTACAAGCACGCATTCGAGCATAGACCTCTTACACTCATTACAAGCATGCATTCAAGCATAGACCTCTTGCAATCGTTGCATGCACGCATTCGAGCATAGACCTCTGGCGATCATTGCAAGCACGCATTCGAGCATAGACCTCTTGCACTCATTACAAGCACGCGTTCGAGCATAGTCCTCTTGCAATCATGGCAAGCACGCATTCGAGCATAGACCTCTTGCAATCGTTGCAAGCAGGTGTCCAGGCACAACTTGTTGCAATCATTGCTGGCAGGCACTTCTGGCTTGCTCAATAGATTGCTTTAGGGAAAACCTGGATACCTTCCTAAATGTACGTTGTATTACGGGGTACTTATATTTATAGGTATAGTTGATCCAGGGAAAAAATCCGATTGCCTCTCGAGGGGTCAGGAAGGAATTTTTTCCCCGGCTGTAGCAAATTGGCCTATGCTCTGTTGGGGGTTTTTTGCCTTCCTCTGGATCAGCTACGGGCGTAGAATTGGGTGTGTCGGGGGTGTGATACCTTATTTATTTTGATTTGGTTGGACCGGAGGGACTTCTGTCTTTTCCGGCCTGGCTACTCATGAAGCCTACCATAATTCCTTGCAGTCGTTGCAGGCACGCATCCTAGCATAACATCTTGCAGTCGTGGCAAGCACGCATCCTGGGTAACATCTTGCAATCATCGCAAGCACGCATCCAAACATGCATTCAAGCACAACTCCTGTAGTCTTCGCAGTGCACATGCGGTAACACGAATTGCTCACAGTCACTACGTATACATCTCCAGTGACAAACTCCCGGGCAATTGTCGCAAGCACATGTTTAGACGCAACTTTTAGTCATACCAAGGCTCGCGACTTGGCATAACTTCTTGCAATCATTCGTTGGCAAGCACGTTCTCAGTGGCACACAAACTGGCTACACGTCATTTTCAGCAGCACTTAATTGGCCACTCGTCTCCTGTGGCTTTTCTTACAAACTACTCACTGTTGTCTGTCTATCCGTCTCTTCCTTAGGACAGTTGAGTTCAGCTTCCGTCCCGCACCAGGATCATGTTGTCACACGCAACTGGCTTCTTCCTGTAGCACGCCCAGGCTATTTCTAGCCAGCGTTCAGCATTTCTTATCCTTACAGTGCACGGAGAGCCATCTGTCGTTACGGCCCATACAGCAAGATCCCCACCACGAGGCGTCCAGAGGCATCAGCCCATAGCCAACGGCAAACGCTCGCCATCACAACTGCCATCTTTAGGGGCATATTATATCCTCGCATATTCTCCAGTCTAGTCGTCCAAAAGACACCTACAGTCCCTACACGGCATCTTGAGTTCGCTATGCGCATCATCCCTCAGGGTCGCGCCTTGTGTCACGCCTATTGGTCTTACTGTCCCTCTCACAGGATCCAGAGCAAGTCCTCAGCCTGGATCCCACGGCAATAGCAGTCCTTGCTATGCGGGAGGAATTCCTGTCGTCTGGGAATGGCGTCTCCCTGTTCATTCCCTCCGTGTCTTCCCTTTCGCCCCAGGTGATGACCGACGCAGCGGCCTCCACGGGCTTGCGGCTGTTTTTTGGCCACCTCCGGCTCGCAGCTCCCCGGCCTCCCCTGTTACTGGCAATTCCTGGCTGCGCCAAGGCGTCCTCTCTGTTGATTATGTCCTTCCTACGTCAACTGGTCCAACTCTTGTTGTTGTTTCAGTTCAACATCCATTGTTCCTGTATCCACGGTAAGTTCAATCAGGCAGCGGACGCCCTCTCCCGCTTTAACCTTGTCTCTTTTCCGATCAGGTACCCGGAGCCGGACCAACATCAGCAGCTATCCCGGACTGGTCTCAACTAACCCTGGATTAGCCCCTCACCTCCTAGCGGCTACCCAACTTATCGATCACTCCCTTTCCCGCAATACCCTCAAGGCCTATCAGTCAGCCTGGAGGGCCTTTAATCGCTTCATCACGTATCACAGCACAGTGACGTCCCGTGTCAAGCAAGTCGTAGCCTTCATTTCCTACTGCCACTCGCAGTTGGTGTTATCCGTTAATACGATCCGGCTATACCTGACCGGTGTACAACATTTCACGTCCCTCCAGGGCCCTACCGTACCCTCCTTATTTTCTTACCACACCGTTCGGGCTGGTATGCGCAGTGTCCAGAAGCGCCAGCCGATGGCCGGCACCAAACCACCGCCTTTCACAGGAGATGTTCTAGAACTATGTCAGATATCCTGGCCACTTCACCTTACGGTCTCCACATGAGTGGCATTTACAAGCAGCCATACACCTGGCCTTCTACGGCTTCTTACGGCCAAGCCAGTTTACTTGTAGTAGCCTCACAGCACGCATGCTGTACAAGCACCACCTGGTCCGATACGAAGACCATTTCATCTTACACTTAGCAGTCTCCAAGACGCGGCAGCTTGGCTCGGGTATGGACATACACTTCTATAAAACCAACAACCGCTGGTGCCCGGCCACTGTTCTCATCCGCTTGTTGCCCCTTTTTGGCCAACCAACCAGGAACTGGCCCGCTTCTGCCTTTTCACACGAAAACTCTCAACGCAGCCCAGTGCATGGAGCATGTCAGGATACTCCTGGGCATCTTTCACCTCAATCCTGCTCACTACTCCGGACATTCATTCCGTATCGAAGCAGCTTCTACGGCCTCCCGCCAAGGGGTCCCGGTCCATGTTATCAAGAAATTGGGTAGATGGAAGTCCTCCTGTTTTGCCCGTTACATACCCAATCTGCAAATAGAGATGGCCCAGGCCTTTGTCAAACTCACCCAGTGACAGTCTTGATTCAACAAAGTGCAACCCCTACCTGGATGTTTTGCCCCCTTATTTTGGCATACCGTACGTTAGACCAGGGCACACTTTCAGGTCCATTTCAAGTAAGCGAGTTTATGTTAACCTTGTTTGTCATCCTTATCCGTATCGGTCTGAGGGCTCTGGACCATAAATAGAAAGGCCAGTATGGTGGCCTGAAATTATGGGAGGAGCCCGGTGGAGTATATAACCAGCCGTCCGCCCGTCTTCCTCGTCGGTTCCGGTGCGCGATACCCGCCCACCCATGCCCTTTATCAGGGCATTTCTCTAAGCATACTCCTCAAGTGAGTACACATTTCACCCATTTCATATTCATTTCATTTTAAGGTATGCCCCCTTATTTTGGCATACCGTACGTTAGACCAGGGCACACTTTCAGGTCCATTTCAAGTAAGCGAGTTTATGTTAACCTTGTTTGTCATCCTTATCCGTATCGGTCTGAGGGCTCTGGACCATAAATATATATATATATATATATATATTATATATATATATATATATATATATATATATATATATATATAATATATATATACATATACATAATATTCGGCTCATCCCTACACAGCATGCAGGGGAGGTGGTGGACTGGCTTACTAAACCTTCCTCATCCTCCTTGATGATTGATGCCCAGCCATTACTGGATTCAGATGTTGGTTCTGAGGTTGAGGATGACAGGAACATGAGCCTAGAGAGAGAGAAAAACACTGCTAGACAAATTGGCATTCATGTTCCCCCAGCTGCAGCATATTATCAAGTTGTCTCCAGTGGTAATGATGACGATGGAGGAGATGAGGTCACTGATGTGACTTGGATGCCAGACAGAGCAGAAGAGGAAACTGGAGGTGAGGCGGCACAACCCCAAAGAGGCTGACATCAAGAAAGAGTAGAGAGCAGCCACCCTATTCCATCACATTCTGCAGCTGTTATCTCCCGGCCCACTCCTCAAAGCTTAGCTGTCTGGGCCTTTTCAGCACATCTGCAGCAGATCGCACTGTTGCTATCTGCAAACTGTCTCAGGCACATCAAACGTGGCCAAAAAATCCAGCCATTTGGGTACTACATGCTTAGCAAGGCATTTAACATCCAACCACTGAGCTCGTTGGCAAGAGCACCTAAAAGCCACACAAAAGAGGCACAAATCTGTCCCTTCTCCTCCTTACCCACTTCAGTCTGCCCCTGCTATACCCAGTCATTACCTTTCAGAAGCCTCCACTGACAGGCATGATGGTATAGCACAGGGTGTCCCAGGTCCTAGCAGCACATTTGCCAGAAGCACACCACCAGCTGTAGACTGTAGCTGGCAAATTTCTCTGCCACCCACATGCCCAGCATCTAAATACAAGCTTGTCAAAACTGTTGGCTCTCCAACTTCTGCCTCTCAGCCTGGTGGATTCTGCCCTCTTCTGTTTATTCACGCAATGTGCTGTACCACAATGGCAGGTTCCCAATCGCTATTAGTTTTCAAGTAAGCCCATTCCATCTCTTTACCATCACGTGGAAGGGAATGTTCTGTCACCGTTGGGCAAGGCAGCTAGCTGTAAAATCCACCTTACTACTGACACGTGGTCCAGCAAGCATGGGCAGGGATGATATATTTTGTTCACAGCGTACTGGGTAACGCTGCTTGCAACTCGAAAGGATGCAGGACAGGGCTCAGTGCTACAGCTTGTTGTGCCCCCACGTCTCCATACAGTTGGTGGTGATGATGCCAGACCTGTGAGCTCTACCCCCACTGTATTGTCACCATTTGAGGAGGCCACAAGGATGGTGAGCCGTGGCAGTGCATGCATCAGTGACACAATCCCTGTTGTGTTGTGTTGTGAGTGGCATTATGGACAGGGCACAGGAGGCAGAGCAGCAGGAGAAAAAGGAGGATTTCCTTTCCTCCCAAGGCCTACTTTATCCAGACACCATCATTCCTATGTCACAAAACACACAGGAGGAGAGAGGGGAGGAGGATAAGGAGGAGGATTCGAGCACTTTATTAGGCTTCGAAGAAGAGGAAGACATGCATCAACCTCTAAGTGTTGGCTTTCCAACCCCACGACCCTTGGGAGTAGTACGTGGCTGGGAGGAGGAAGTTCAAGATGATGTCATCCTGAGTGACCTTGAGGAGTCTGCTTCTCAAGCCTCAGCAAATTTGAGGTGCTTGGGCAACCTCATGCTTCAAAGCCTGCAAAAGGACCCAAGAATACGTGGCATGAAGGAGAAAAATGATTACTGGTTGGCAACCCTCCTTGACCACTGTTATAAGGGAAAGGTCTCAGAACTCATCCCGTCCCCACAGAGAGTGCAGAAGATTAAATCTCTTGAGGACATGTTAAAGAGGATTTTATTGAATGTTCTTTCTGACTCCAGTAGGTTACAGTGTTGTGGAAAACATAGTTTTGAGTCTTCTGTTGGTCAAGAGAGGAGCATTGGAGAAGGCGTCCACCTAAGTGAGGCATTTCAGGATTATTTTACTCCTCGCCGACCAGGGCTGTGAGCTTCCACATACCATCAGCAGCGTCTGCATCACATGGTGGACGATTACCTCGGGGGCCAAAACAGAGATGGAGAGCTTTCCAGCTGACGATCCACTGACTTACTGGGTCATGAGAATAGACCACTGGCCAGAACTTTCCCAGTATGCTATTAAGTTGTTGGGCTGTCCTGTATCCAGTGTGCTTTCAGAATGGGCATTCAATGCTGCAGGAGGTTTTGTTACTGATCATAGAACGTGCCTGTTCACAGACTCCATGGACTGTTTGACTTTTATAAAAATGAATCAGTCATGGATTACCAGCTATGATGACGATGTCACTGATTACCGTATATACTCGAGTATAAGCCGAGATTTTCAGCCTCTTTTTTGAGGCTGAAAGTGCCCCCCTCGGCTTATACTCGAGTCATCGCTGTCTGCCCGCTCGATCAGCGTGTCGAGCAGACAGACAGCGGCCATTCTATTCAAAAGCCGCGCCTCCGGCTCCGCCTTCGCCTGTGATAGGCGGAACACTGAATTTCCCAGCAGCCTGTGTTCCGCCTATCACGGACATCGTATCATCCTCGTACTACGGACGAGGATGATACGACGTCTGTGATAGGCGGAACACAGGCTGCTGGGAAATTCAGTGTTCCGCCTATCACAGGCGAAGGCGGCGGCGCAGCTTTTGAATTTTACAATGGCCGCCGACGAAGAGGGCACGGGACGGAGGCAAGGCAAGGCACGGCACGGCACGGGACGGGACGGGACGGGGGCAAGGCAAGGCACGACACGGGACGGATGCAAGGAGGCAAGGCACGGCACGGGACGGAGGCAAGGAGGCAAGGCACGGGACGGAGGCTCGGGACAAAGGTAGGCTGGACACACACACACACACACACACACACACACACACACACACACACACACACACACACACACACACACACATGGATGGAGACACACACAGGGATGGATGGATGGATGGATGGAGACACACACACACAGGGATGGATGGATGGATGGATGGAGACACACACACACAGGGATGGATGGATGGATGGATGGAGACACACACACACAGGGATGGATGGATGGATGGACACACACACACACAGGGATGGATGGACGGACACACAGGGATGGACGGACACACAGGGATGGACGGACACACAGGGATGGACGGACACACAGGGATGGACGGACACACACACAGGGATGGACAGGCATGTCTCACCCTCGGCTTATACACGAGTCAATAAGTTTGCCAGTTTTTTTGGGGGTAAATTGGGGGCCTCGGCTTATATTCGGGTCGGCCTATACTCGAGTATATACGGTAGGTCTTTTTGGGATGTAGAATCTCTGCAGGACTTCGAGGCTGCCTAGCTTTGAGGGTGTTCAATCATTTCCTCTGGAACAATATTTTTGGTATAGGTTTCATTGGCACAATTAACACCCAAAGACCAATTTTTCAGCACCTGTTTGACAGGTGCACATCGCTGCAATTTTTTTTGCCTTCATCAAGAGTACCTCTATAGCAGGGATATGCAATTAGCGGACCTCCAGCTTTTGCAGAACTAGAAGTCCCATGAGGCATAGCAAGATTCTCACAGCCACAAGCATGACACCCAGAGGCAGAAGCATGATGGGACTTGTAGTTTTGCAACAGCTGGAGGTTCGCTATTTGCATATCCCTGCTCTATAAGGTTACGGTGGGAAAGCGTCACCGACACCCAAAGACCAATTTTTCTGCACCTGTTTGACAGGTGCATATCATTGCAATTTTTTTACAGCAAGGTCAATTCTTGCTTTCATCAAGAGTACCTCTTTAGGGTTATGTTGGGAAGGCGCCACCGACACGCAAAGACCAATTTTTCTGCACCTGTTTGACAGGTGTATATCATTGCAATTTTTTACAGCAAGGTCAGTTCTTGCTTTCATCAAGAGTACAACTTTAGGGTTATGTTGGGAAGGCGCCACAACACCCAAAGGCCAATTTTTATGCACCTGTTACTTCTATCCAAAGTCAAAGTGACACCAAAATGTATCCAAAAATATCTCTAATCTTGGTCCCAGTGCTCTACATTGTGGCCTCATCATACACACTGGCTCCCCAGCTGTTTGTTGCTGAGCAAAATCAAGGCAGTCTTACAGGGAAAATTAAATTTTTTTTTGGCTTTATAAATGCAATTATTGCTGCAGCAGATTCTAGACAAGGTACAGATCTGCCACTTTACAGGTAGACCCCAGGCACTATATTGGATAGAATTTTTCATTTTTAGGCTTTCAATTTAAAAATCAAAAAAATCACTGCTCATTTAAAAATGAAGTTTTTCACAAACTTTCTTTTTATTAATACATTAATACATGTTCCCCAGGGTAACCATTCCCCTATAACCATTGTATGCCCAACTATTTGCATATAAGCCTTCAAAATGGGCACTTTTGATTTATGACATTCGGGTCCCATTGACTTTAATGGGGTTCGTTATTCGGGTCCGAATTTTTGCAGTGTTCGAAAGTCCTGGTACAAACCGAACAGGGGTCTGCTCGGCCCAACCCTACTTAGGGGTGTACTCACTTTTGTTGCCAGCGGTTTAGACAAAAGACAGTTCATCCAAAAATAGTTGCCCTCGCAGGTGTTGTCAGTGGTGCATCAGTTCAACAAAAATCATTCACCCTCCTGGCTAACAAAACTGTGCCACTCCCGAGTCAGTCTCTGCCCGGATTCACCACAAAGTCTCCTTTACTTTTGCAGCAAACAAAAATGCCTGCCTGGTTGTACAGCCTTCTGCTTTGAGACATCCCGTCTGATGTAAATCAAGGCACTCATTGGCACTCTCTGACTTCATTGGTCTCTTTCTTGCAGCTTTATGCTGCACAGGCCTACACCCTGAACTATTAATACAGAAAGAGCCTACCTGACTCCTGACCTTGGGTGATGAGCCCTCTAACGAGCAAGGTCCACTGATTCCTCTTGTACCAAATTGTAATGTACTGTAATGTCTGCCTTCATTTTGTTAAGTGCTGCGCAAACTGTTGGCCCTAAATAAATCCTGTATAATAATAATAATAACTTCTTTAATATAGGATGTTGGCTTCTCCCTCTGTCAGTGTTAGTACTTTGCAGAGATGGGCTTAGGAAAGTCATTGTCTTCTTACACTTCAAAAGACTGGAAAAACATTATCAGTATTGCAATTAGCTGAAGTAAAGTTGCCTTGGATTCTACTTCTGTGTCTTATTGAAGAATAAAGATGCCTCTGGATATTTCAAAGTCAGCAGGTGACCATACTGTCCAGGCAAAATGAATCCAAGGAGGTATGTCAATGCATAAAGTAGCAAAAAAAAACAGCATAACTAGTTAAGACAAGCTTGACTTGGTCACTTTAGAGCACTAAAGTGACCATTCTATAATAACAATACAGTATGCAAGAATGCCAATTAAAATGTTGCAAAGAAAATAATGCACGGTTAAAGGATGATTCACAAGGAGAATAGGATTCGTGGATAAATAGGTTATATTGTACATCTAGCTTCAGGCAGAGTGATGACGATTGGTGTGGCATGCATTAAAGCACATTTAATGGTACTTTTAACTGGAGAAATCTATAAAATAACGCAGTCTCAAGGGAGAAATCTATTTCAGACATGATTAATCAGTGTAGAAGACATGCATCCTATAGGCTCTGTATATACAATCAAGGCAGACTAATAGAAAGCTCTTTCTTGCCCGGTCAGAAGAAATTCGTTTATTGCTACCATTGGTTGTGCAAGAGCTGCAAAGACATATTTTAGATATTGATTTTTTTAAGCACTGTGGATGATTCTGATAAAACCGCAGTATTTGACTGAGTGTACAGTAAGAATGTTGGCATTTTCATTCCCTGACATTGAGAGCCATGCCTGTTCATCAGGCTCAATCTTCCACTACTTCTATTGCAATCTACATATGGTCTCATAGATGTCCACCAAGGAACATAATAAAAGGTGGTCTTTGGCCCAATAGTCACAAGTATTACACACAAACATCCCCTAAGTAAGATTCAAGGATTTAATCTGATCCTTTGCTAAACCATCTTTACTATCTGAAGACAAGCATATCCACAGTTAATCTCTGTCTAAAGTAGAACTAAAGTCTAATATTAAAAATCTGTGGGTAGGTAAATTCTTTATAGCAGAAGAGACATGCAAAGTCTCTTTTGCAATATAATAAACCCACCTGCTGGTTCAGTGTCTTCTGCAGAATCTACATGTTTATATTCCAGCACTGCGCTTATGTGCTGGGATGACTGAATTCCTGGATATGCATTGGAGTGATGTCATCCTATGGCAGCCAATCAAGATGGCTAAGGACCGGCACCGGAAAGAAGCCACGGGGAAGATACGCAAATTTGCAAGCATCTTAACATTGAAAAAAATGTATCTCTAAGTTTAGTCCTGTTTTCCATAGTAAATTTAGTATGGTTGAAGAAAGACACAAGTCCATCTAGTTCAATCAAAAAAAGAAAGAAAAAAAAACACACAAAGAGAAAACCTCCATATACAAAATCTTATACCGTATAAGCTGAGTTTCTCAGCCCAATGGCTGAAAACCCCCACCTTGGCTTATACTTGAGTGAATGTCAGCTTAATGCCCCATACACGCGGTTGGATTTGGAAAATGGAAAATGTGTGATTGGATCATGTTGTTGGAAAATCCGACTGTGTGTGGGCTCCATCTGAATTTTTCCGTCAGATTTTCTGACGCACAAAGTTTGAGAGCAGGATCTAAAATTTTCCGACAACAAAATCCGATCGCATAAATTCCGATCGTGTGTAGACAATTCCGACAAACAAAGTGCCATGCATGCGTAGAATAAACTAAGAGATGAAAGCTATTGGCAACTGGTCTGTTTATAGTCCCGACATACGTGCTTGACGTCACCTCGTTCAGAATGATTGGATTTTCCGACATCTTTGTGCGAACGTGTGTATGAATCACAAGTTTCAGCCAAAATCCGTCAGAAAAAATCCGATAGATTTTGTGGTCGGAATGTCCGACCGTGTGTATGGGGCATAAGAAAAAAAATGTCTGAAGTGGAGGCGAAAAAAGGGTCGAGCCGTGCCGCTAGGTGACGCTCATGAATCAACCTAGTGCCCCTGTGAGTTTACCCTCCCTCCCATGTTGTGTCAGTGTGTGCAGCCACATAACGATGTCCCACCTCCTAGACCACCTCTTATGATTGACGGCACAGTGATCCAGTGCTAGGAATCATTGTGCCATGTGTCATAGGAGGTGAGACATCGTTACCGCGGCAGCACGGTGATTCTGACACCAGCGATCTGATCAGACCTGACACATCGTTACATCTTATTACCAGGAACTGGTAGGGTGTATATAATGGGCACTGGCAGGCTTTATTTTTTTTTAATGGGCACTGACTGGCTGTATTTCGTGGGCACTGATAGGCTGTATATGATGGGCACAGGCAGGCTGCATTTCATGGGCACTGATAGGCTGTATATGATGGGCACTGGCAGGCCATATTTCATGGGCACTGATAGCCTGTATATGATGGGCACTGGCAGGCTGCATTTCATGGGCACTGGTAGAATGTGTATTATGAGCCCTAAGGCTGCTCTATGCAAATAGTCATGTCATTACATTCTGTAATATCATCAGCCTGATCAGGCCTCAAACTATACAAGTCTTTTTTTTTTTTATCCTGTTAGAAATGGATCACAATACTTCCAATCCTGGACCAAACGAAAAACGCAGGTCATGAGAAGCTGGTTTCAAACTTTAAGGTTGTGTCAAGAGCAGAAGAAAGCAATAACAGTATTGCAAGTAGGGAAATTTGTGTTGATGAAAAACAAGTGAGGGAATGGCGGAAAATAAAAGCTGACTTGGAAAAGATATCAAGGGAAAAAAAAGCTTGATAACAACTTCATATGGGGTTCTAGAGACTGAATTGCATAAATGGGTTATTGAGTGTCGTCAAAATGATTACTGCGTAACAAGCATTAGAATTCACTTACGTGCCCTTCATATGGATGACAAATTAAAAGCACCAGGCATTAAAAATGTTGTTGCGTCAGCAGGATGGTGTACCCCCTTCATGAATAGGTTTGCCCTATGTATGTGGCAAAGAACAAAAATTTCACAGACGTTGCCAAAAGACCTTGATGAAAAAGTGATGTCTTTTCATTCATTCATCATAAAACAAAGAAGGATCCATAACTATGACCTGGGAGATATTGGAAATATAGATGAAACACCTATGACCTTTGATCTTCCAAGCAACAGAACTGTGGCAAGTTTGGGAGACAAAACTATTTTTCTCAGAACCACAGGAAATTTAAAAAAAAAAACATTTTACAGTGGTTCTGTCATGTTTGGCTAATGGAACTAAGCTGCGGCCTGTCATTATTTTTAAAAGAAAGGCCTTACCTAAAAAGGTCAAATTCCCACCATGAATTACAGTGCGCACACATATTAAAGGCTGGATGAATGAAGACGAAACAAAAAAATGGCTGGAAGAAATTTGGAACGGACTTAATGAAAAAAGGGGACGCAGTATGCGTCCACTTTCTTGAGATTGTGGACTCCCCATAATCCCCCCCCCCCCCCGTCAGCTATTACAGATGAGTGCAGCTAGCTGGACAGTAAAGATTAGTTTAGCTGGGTGAGGCCCCTTTAAGAAGGTGAAAACAGGTGTTTAGGAAAGGGCCAATCAGGTTTAAGGGAATGTGCTGGAAGCTTTCGTGAGGTTATAAAAGGTTAACAGGTGAAGGGGTATTCCTCTTTGACTGTGGACCACCAAGAAGATTGGAGCTCTCCTCATAATGGAATCCTTATTACGGCAGCTCCTGGAGAAGACAGGCAGTGCAGGAGGAGAGGAATGGCTTTGCCGCTGTTTAGAGTCAGACTCAGCCGTACAGCTGGAAGAAGATGGAGGCGGAGACTCGGCGGTGGGCGGCGAGCAGGCTGGTCTTAATGGCGAAGGGAGGAGAGAGAAAGAGCCACCCCTTCGCGGAAGAACGAGGAGAAGGGCTCCTCCCGAACATTTTCGGCAGGCTGTGGAGGCAGACGAAGAGGAGAGCGGACCTCGCGAACGGTCGGAAGATTCGGTCGGTGTGTCAAGGGGCCGTCGCGGCTCGAAGAAACGGCAAACTTACTCCCAGTCACCAGCAGACAAAGGCGGTCGGCGGAGTCAAGTACAGCAGCCAGCAGCAGAACCAACGGGGAGAAAGCCAGTGCAGCACCTCTCAAGGCAGCTTGCAGCTGAAATAACACAGCAAGGCACTCGGCGAGCTGAGGTGCCTCAGCAGTCCCAGGTTGGGTATTCCTTGCAACCCCCAGACCCAGCAGCACTTCTGGAGGTGGAAACACCGCATGATGCGGGACAGCCTTCAGCAGCTGGTGAGTTAAATCAACTTCATATTCTGAATGGGTTAGTAGGATCTTTGTCTTCTCTGGTTCAATCTCTTTTTCAGGTGTCTGTGCCTCCCTCTTCTGCTGTGGCATCGCTGCCTGTTAACCCCTCTGTTGCTGTGCTATCTCCTGCTCCTAATAATTTCACAGTTCACATTGGGAATATCAATAGGGGATTGCAGGATGACATTACAGGTCCTGAATCATTACACACAGCTGCACCTTCTAATGCACTGAATGTACCTGAAACATGCATGAAAGGGGTTATGCCATGTGAGATGTCACCATTAGGATGTCATTTAAATGTATCAGTAAAAGATAAAATATGGAAGGGGGAATATATAGACATACTTTCGCTCCTCCCTTCCTACAAGGAATTTATGATTAGATCAGATAAGAAAGGGGAAGAGAGAGGTGAGGAAGATAGGCATAGGCCGATCCCCAGGTCTTTTAACAATTGGCTACAGGACTTCTGTATCTATGCGGGCATACTAGCGGTGAAGCACCCAGAGCTGTGTGGGGGTCTTTTCCAACATTTGGACCATATATTAGAGGCTTATAGGAGCTTTGGCGGCCTGGGATGGTTTTACTATGATGAGTATTTTCGCCAGAAACTGTCCATACACCCAGCATTAAAATGGGGAATGAAGGATGTTGGTTTGTGGCTCAATTTGATACTCCCTCAGAAGTCGGTGTCACCCAGGCCAGCTGCATTTACCGCTGCAAATCCGGCTTTTAGAAAAGGCTGTTGTTTTGCTTTCAATGAAAGTCAGTGTCGTTGGAATTTGGCTTGTAAATACAGACATGAATGTTCAATTTGCGCAGGTACACACCCAGCAGCAAAATGTTTTAAAAAGAATGTGAATGCCAGTCTTGGTCCGGCGCAGAGGGATATTTTTTCAAAAAGCCTGCACTCCAGTGAGGCTGAAAAAAATGCGCCCATGGCTGGACAGCTACCCAGACAAGGAGAGGGCACGTTTCCTCATTGAAGGTTTTTCTAAAGGCTTTCCTTTACCTTCTTTTTCAGGCGTTGGCTGTATATTAGTGGGAAATTTAAAGTCAGTAGACTTGTACCCTCAGATAGTTAGGGATAAGTTGTGTAAGGAATTGGTGGAAGGGCGTATAGAAGGGCCCTTTGAGCATCCGCCATTTCCTAATTTTCGGATATCCCCATTGGGAGTAGTTCCTAAGCGTGAGCCTAATGCTTTCCGCATTATCCATCATCTGTCGTACCCGAAAGGAGATTCATTGAATGATGATATTGATGAAAACTTATGCTCCGTTTCCTATGCGACATTTGAGGATGCAATCAATATAATTAAGAGGTGCGGCTCTGGGGCTTTGTTGGCAAAGGCCGATATAAAATCAGCTTTTCATCTCCTGCCTGCTTCCCCGGAGGCTTTCAATTCCCTAGGGTTTTTCTTTGAGAAGCAATATTTTTTTTGACAAGTGTCTCCCTATGGGTTGTTCACTGTCTTGCGCCTATTTTGAGTTTTTTTCTACATTGGGTTTTGGGTGTGAGATCTGGTTCGGATAGTGTTATACACTATTTGGATGATTTTTTGTTTGTAGGACCATCAGACTCTTTGCATTGTGCTGAATTTTTGGAGTTATTTAAAGCTATTGCATGGGAATTCGGTGTTCCACTGGCTGAGGAAAAGACACGCTTGCCTGGTAAGGTATTAGGCTCCATGCACACTGAAGCTCAAAAAAGCTATTTCTGGACGCCAGATTGCTGGCAGAAAACGCTGGTTGAAAAACCTGCTTTTAACAGCGTTTTATACTAGCGTTTATGAGCGTTTTACAGCGTTAGCGTTAATGGCCGTTTTTTATAAAAATACACAGAGGACACTCCAAAAATCCCACAATGCATTGAAAAATAGAATGCCGAACACTAATGAACGAGCGTTTATGAGCGTTTACAAGCGTTTATGAGCGTTTATCAGCGTTTGTCGTTTTTTGGTGCTGAAAAACGGCACTTTGAACGCGAATTTCTGGCGTTCAGAAAAAAGCCCATAAACTCCACTGCTCATTAAAGCTGAAAAACGTCCATGTGTGCATGGACACATAGGCTAACATAGAGTGGAGTTTATGGGCTTTTACAAAAAACGCCCAAACTCCAATAAACTGCAGTTTATCAGCTTCAGTGTGCATGGAGCCTTAGAGTTTTTAGGCATTGAAATTGATACATGTATGATGGAGTTTCGTTTACCCGAGGCGAAACTTAGCAAATTGAAAGGTCTGATTACCAAAGCTCTGCAAAAGAAGAAAATCAAGTTGAGGGACATGCAGTCTCTCCTTGGTATTCTGGCTTTTGCCTGCAGAATTATGCCAGTGGGCAGAATTTTTTCACGACGCCTTTACCTGGCTATTTCAGGTATAAAAATCCCCTATGGCTCACATTCGCATGACTGTCTCGATTAAGGAGGATTTATTGGTGTGGTTTAGGTTTCTAGAGGGTTATAATGGCCGGTCTTTCTTTCAGTCTAATTTAATTTTTGCCCCAGATTTCCGACACGGATGCAGCGGGCGCAAAAGGATTCGGTGCTATCTGGCAGAATCATTGGTGCTGTGCGAGCCGGCCTGAGTCATGGGTGCAGCAGGGCGTTACTAAGAATGTGGTTTTGTTGGAATTGTTTCCAATCTTGGTGGCTCTGGAACTGTGGGGTTCAAATTTTTCGAATAAGCGTTTACTAGTGAAGACAGATAATAAAGGAGTACTGTATGCAGTGAACTGTTTATCATCTAGTTCTGAATTAGTGATTAAAGTTCTTCGGCAGGTGGTTTTCAGGTGCCTTAAATTCAACATTTGGCTGAAGGCTAAGTATACTCCGGGGATTTTGAATAACATAGCCGATTATTTATCTCGTTTTCAGATGGACCGTTTTCGGTTGTTGCTCCCAGAAGCGGACAGAGATGGCATTCCATGCCCAGACTATCTGTGGGAAGTGGTATGAAGGAAGTATCTGAAGCCATTCAGAGGTCTTTAGCGCCCAAGACGTGGGCCGATTACTCAGCAGCCTGGAGAAGTTGGCTGTCCTTTGCCAGTGTGGGAGGTTTTTGTGTTTACAAACCATCCGAAGACAGGCTTTTAGCCTTCATGGATAGTTTAATGCAGCAAAGCTACTCATATAGTTATATAACGAAAGCTTTGGCTGGTATCTCCTTTTTCTTTAAGCTGAGGGGTCTGCAACCTTGTTCTTCTTATTTTTCTTTGAAACAGGCACTAAAGGGTTACAGGAGGTCAACAACTTTGGCGGATGATAGAAGACCGATCTCCCTCGACATCCTTGGTGGCCTTTGTAAGATGACTGAAGTCATATGTTTCTCCGCTTATGAGGTTTTACTGTTCAAGACAGCATTTACACTGGCCTTTTTCAGAGCATTTCGCATTTCGGAATTGGTGCCTGCAAATAGACTGGGTGTTTCAGGTATTAGGAATGAACAGGTTGTGGTGGATAGCTATGGAGTACACATTTGGTTGCAATATTCCAAGACGGATCAATGTGGCAAGGGCAAGTGGGTCCATTTGCAGGAATTCGGGGATATATTAGTGTGCCCAGTAGCAGCTGTTAAACAATTCTTGGCTATTAGACCCCCGGGAATGGGGCATTTCCTGATTCACGCAGATTTTAGGCCTCTGACAAAATATCAATTTGATGCAGTACTCAAAAAATGTTTAGAACGGCTGGGTTTGAGTGATTTCAATCACATTCTCATCACACTCATTTAGGATAGATGCAGCTTCTGAAGCGGGCCGGTCAGGGTTCCCGGATGCGGACATTAAAGAAATGGGGAGGTGGAAGTCCCAATGTTACGGTTATATGTACGTCCTAATCTCTTTGTTTAATTTCCAGGTGCACAACACACGGTGTGGATATTGGGACATTCGTTTATATACTGGGCGCAAAAAAGAGCGGCTCAACGCAGTTATTCAACGAATCTGTCATTACAACCAGAATCTTTTCACTTACTTTGGAAGGGCATTAGAGGACTTCAGTGGTATCAACTCTATTTTCAGTTAAACAGGTTATGTCAAATATGGCCCTCGCCCTCTATATTGGTAATACATTTAGGCGGTAAGATTTGGGGAACCTTAGAACTTTAGATTTGATTTTTATGATCAAGAGGGACCTCCTTCGTTTTAGCACTATTTTCCTGGGCACAATTTTAGTCTTCTCAGAGATAGTCCCTCGTCTTTCCTGGCTCTCCTCTGACCTGGGGAGGGTTATGGAAAAGATGAGGAAAAGAGTTAATAGGGCAATTGAGAAATTCATGCCCCAGCTTGGGGGTCTATCTTATCGGCATGTAGACTTAGAAGGTGGCTATCCGGGACTGTATAGACTTGATGGGGTGCACTTATCAGAGGTGGGTTTAGATATATTCAATTTAGGCCTGCAACATAGCATAGAGGAGGCCGTGGCCGCGGCAGGTGGGGTGGGCCGTCCTTGAGGTCAAGGCCGGCTTGTGGGGACTGTTATTTATATTTAAATTGTGCTACTGCTCGAGTTCTAAAAACTGAGCAGATAGAATTCGGTTTGGTTGAATTTATGGTTACGTGATTTAATAAATGGTGATGATAAATACACTGTTGAAAACCAATAAAGGTGCCGCGGCCAAGTTTTGCCAAAATTAAATAATGGTCTCGTGGTCTTATTTTAGTTAAGGTATTATAGGTAGGTCTGGGGAGAGGTGGGTCCTACAATCTCATGAAAAAAGGGGACGCATTATGCATCCACTTTTTTAAGATTGTGGACTCCCCATAATTCCCCCCCTGTCAGCTATTACAGATGAGTGCAGCTAGCTGGACAGTAAAGATTAGTTTAGCTGGGTGAGGCCCCTTTAAGAAGGTGAAAACAGGTGTTTAGGGAAGGGCCAATCTGGTTTAAGGAAATGTGCTGGAAGCTTTCCTGAGGTTATAAAAGGTTAACAGGTGAAGGGGTATTCCTCTTTGACTGTGGACCACCAAGAAGATTGGAGCTCCCTCCCTCCCGCCCCAGTCGCGAGCACCTATATGTGGTTGGGTCACCCCGGATTCTGGGGGGGACTGTTATTTATATTTAAATTGTGCTACTGCTCGAGTTCTAAAAACTGAGCAGATAGAATTCGATTTGGTTGAATTTCTGGTTACGTGATTTAATAAATGGTGATGATAAATACACTGTTGAAAACCAATAAAGGTGCCGCGGCCAAGTTTTGCCAAAATTAAATAATGGTCTCGTGGTCTTATTTTAGTTAAGGTATTATAGGTAGGTCTGGGGAGAGGTGGGTCCTACAATCTCAAGAAAAAAACATCATTGGTAGTTTGGGATATGTTCAGAGCCCACACATCTGATGAAAAAATTGGCAAAGTCGAGTTACTTTGGCCTTTATTCCAGGTGGGCTGACATCTGTATTGCAGCCCCTGCGAAAGATGTGGCCTGAATGGATGCCATCTGGTCAAACCCGACTGACAAAAGTTGGAAATCTGATGAAGCCCGACACAGAATTGCAGTGAAGACAGTGCTTTGTATGAGAACGACAGCAGTGATGGTGACGGCGAACTCAGTGATGATGACAAATTGACAATGTCAATGCTGATAACCTCATACCAGATAATGCTGAAGCTCTGTTTGGACATACAGATGATGAGGAGGAAACCAGTTTTGAAGGATTTTAACTCTTGTGTTTTAGCCTGGTTGCTGATTAAGCTAAGGTTTTTGTACTTTTAAAGTTATTGTTAATACCATATTGTTTTTATTGACCCTCTTTTCCACTTACACTTGAAATATACAAAAACATTATCGGTATCTATTTTTATTTTGGAAATTTACCGGTAGCTGCTGCATTTCCCACCCTAGGCTTAAAACGTCGAGTCAATAAGTTTTTCCATTTTTTGTGGTAAAATTAGGTGCCTCGGCTTATCTTTGGGTCGGTCTATACTTGAGTATATACGGTACCCACAGTTGATCCAGAAGAAGGAAAAGATATTAGTATCTAGTTATATAGTGTGCATTTACAAAATAATCCAAGCCTTTTCTTGCCAAAACTAGTTCTTGAGGAAGTCTGTTCCATATGTTTACAGCCTTTCTATACAGTGCCTTGCGAAAGTATTCGGCCCCCTTGAACTTTTCAACCTTTTGCCACATTTCAGGCTTCAAACATAAAGATATAAAATTTTTATTTTTTGTGAAGAATCACCAACAAGTGGGACACAATTGTGAAGTGGAACGAAATCTATTGGATTTTTTAAACTTTTTTAACTAATAAAAAAATGAAAAGTGAGGCGTGCAAAATTATTCACCCCCTTGCGTTAATACTTTGTAGAGCCACCTTTTACTGCGATTACAGCTGCAAGTCGCTTGGGGTATGTCTCTATCAGTTTTGCACATCGAGAGACTGAAATTCTTGCCCATTCTTCCTTGCAAAACAGCTCAAGCTCAGTGAGGTTGGATGGAGAGCGTTTGTGAACAGCAGTTTTCAGCTCTTTCCACAGATTCTCGATTGGATTCAGGTCTGGACTTTGACTTGGCCATTCTAACACCTGGATACGTTTATTTGTGAACCATTCCTTTGTAGATTTTGCTGTATGTTTGGGATCATTGTCTTGTTGGAAGATAAATCTCCGTCCCAGTTTCAGGTCTTTTGCAGACTCCAACAGGTTTTCATCCAGAATGGTCCTGTATTTGGCTGCATCCATCTTCCCCTCAATTTTAACCATCTTCCCTGTCCCTGCTGAAGAAAAGCAGGCCCAAACCATGATGCTGCCACTACCATGTTTGACAGTGGGGATGGTGTGTTGAGGGTGATGAGCTGTGTTGCTTTTACGCCAAACATATCGTTTTGCATTGTGGGCAAAAAGTTAGATTTTGGTTTCATCTGACCAGAGCACCTTCTTCCACATGTTTGGTGTGTCTCCCAGGTGGCTTGTGGAAAACTTTAGACGAGACTTTTTATGGATATCTTTGAGAAATGGCTTTCTTCTTGCCACTCTTCCATAAAGGCCAGATTTGTGCAGTGTACGACTGATTGTTGTCCTATGGACAGACTCTCCCACCTCAGCTGTAGTTCTCTGCAGTTCATCCAGAGTAATCATGGGCCTCTTGGCTGCATCTCTGATCAGTCTTCTCCTTGTCTGAGCAAAAAGGTTAGAGGGACGGCCAGGTCTTGGTAGATTTGCAGTGTTCTGATACTCCTTCCATTTCAAAATGATCACTTGCACAGTGCTCCTTGGGAGGTTTAAAGTTTGGAAAATCTTTTTGTATCCAAATCATGCTTTAAACTTCTGCACAACAGTATTACGGACCTGCCTGGTGTGTTCCTTGGTCTTCATGATGCTCTCTGCGCTTTCAACAGAACCCTGAGACTATCACAGAGCAGGTGCATTTATACAGAGACTTGATTACACACAAGTGGATTCTATTTATCACCATCAGTCATTTAGGACAACATTGGATCATTCAGAGATCCTCGCTGAACTTCTGGAGTGAGTTTGCTGCACTGAAAGTAAAGGGGCCGAATAATTTTGCACGCACCACTTTTCAGTTTTCTATTTGCTAAAAAAGTTTAAATTATCCAATAGATTGCGTTCCACTTCACAATTGTGTCCCACTTGTTGGCGATTCTTCACAAAAAATTAAAATGTTATATCTTTATGTTTGAAGCCTGAAATTTGACAAAAGGTTGAAAAGTTCAAGGGGGCTGAATACTTTCGCAAGGCACTGTATTTAAAGGTTACATGCTACCACTTAAGCCCCGGACCAATTTGCAGCCAAAGGACCAGGCCCCTTTTTGCAATTCGGCACTGCATCACTTTAACTGACAATTGCTCGGTCGTACGATGTGGCTCCCAAACAAAATTGGCATCCTTTTTTTCCCACAAATAGAGCTTTCTTTTGGTGGTATTTGATCACCTCTGCGGTTTTTATTTTTTGCGCTTTAAACAAAAATAGAGCGACAATTTTGAAAAAATGCAATATTTTTTACTTTTTGCTATAATAAATATCCCCAAAAAATATATAAAAAAAAACATTTTTTTTCCTCAGTTTACACCGATACGTATTCTTCTACATATTTTTGGTTAAAAAAAACGCAATTAGCGATTATTGATTGGTTTGCACAAAAGTTATAACGTTTACAAAATAGGGGATAGTTTTATAGCATTTTTATTAATATTTGTTTTTTACTAGTAATGGTGGCGATCAGCGATTTTTTTTTTTGTTATATTGTGACTGCTACATTATGGCGGACACATTGGACATTTTTGACACATTTTTGGGACCATGGTCATTTATACAGCAATCAGTGCTATTTAAATTCACTGATCCCTGTGTAAATGACACTGGCAGTGAAGGAGTTAACCACTAGGGGGCGGGGAAGGGTTAAGTGTGTGTGGGGTTTTTTAACTGTAGGGGGCGTGGCTTAGCGTCTGACGTCACTGATCATTTTTCCCTATAACAGGGAACAGACGATCAGTGACAGGCTCAGTAAGAAGCATGAGGAGAGGTTTGTTTACATAGACCTCTCCTTGTTCTTCAGCTCTGTGACCTGATCACGGGACACCAGGGGCGATCGGGTCTGCTGGTCCCGCGGCCACGGAGCTCAGGCCCGGCTGGGCACTTAAAGAGCAACGTACCTGTACGTAATTGTGCCCAGCCGTGCCATTATGCTGACGTAAATGTGCAGGAGGCGGTCCTTATGCGTTTAAAATGACCTTTAGTAAGTACATATACACCGAGTTCTCTATATTGACCACTTATGTATTTATACATGGTGATCATAACACTATTTTACTCCTTCATACATTGTATGTATGTGGGTGTTATTTACTAAAGGGAACTCCACTTTGCACTCACTACAAGTGTAGTGCAAAGTGTATTTGCCTTTAGTAAATAACTCCCATTGCCACTGTAAACACCAACTTAAGCAAAAAACTGCTATTGAGCATTGAAAGAAGAAGCCACACATTGTTGAGTAGAATTTTTTTTACTCTGTGCACATTCACATGTGCGTTTAGAAAAGGGTTTTTGAACCAACATATTTTTGGAATTCTATTTTTTTTGACAGTAGAAATATCCTGTTTTGTGGTGACCAGGTATGTTTTTAAAACCATAAAACTATACACAACTCAGGGACTTACTAAGTTCAACTTTGATAAATTGAAGGCAATATCAGACATGAGTATATCCACTCTGTGTTGATTTTGCCTTCATCAGATGGGTAATGTCACCCCTGTGAAAGCAAATTTTGAAGATGCACACAAATTGGGAGTCAAAATGTGGATTTCCCTCCTGATCCCATGCCTAATGTCAACATGTGCTAGCTCCCATCATGGGGGATCAATGGACGTGTTTCGGGGGTACAATCCCTTCCTCTCATCTGCTTTAGTTGCAAGGAAGGAGTTGCAACCACAAAACGCACACATTGTTGGAATTAGTGAAGCCGCAGATCCCCATGGCAGACATCACCTATTTGAAGGCCACAATTGTTGGCATGAGGAACATTTATAATAGGGAGTGCAAGGAGGTCCAGGATTCCCAGAGATCAGGAGCTGCAGCAAATGAAATGTACTCAGGCTGTGGTACTATGACAGACTGCATTTTCTGGCAGACCTGAGGGAACCCAGGCTATCACTCTCCAGTCTTCCTTCAACGCTTCCTTCCACCCCAGCTCAGGCTTCCAACATCCAACTAGGGCCTTCCAGCCAGGAAGATGTGGAGGAGCCCAGCTTAAGCCAGGTATAGCATTGTTCAACATATTTCTTGTCAAAAAATGAATGTTAACTAGATGTTATTATTGATCACTAATTACAGATTTAACAAGTGTTTTACATATCAATAGACAGTAGTGGCCACAAATGATTTGGACAAGAATGAAAAATGCTGGGGTCAGAGTGATAGTCTTTTCTATTTATTAACTTTCAATTTGAAACAGTCATGAGCTGAAAATTGTGTGTGATTGATGAACCAAAAACTAAAAATATGTCTCTTTTTCATACACAGGAAAGTCACAGCCAGGAGAAGGCTGTGGAAAGTGGCAGACAGTAGGTGGCGGGGATAAGTGGCAGCCAGGAGGTGGCCGGGCCCAGTAGCCTGACCAAATCCCAGGTCCCTCCCCTCCGCCTTCAAAAAAAAAGGCACAGGAAGGGGAGGAACCTGGAGAAAGGAGCACTTAGGCTATTTTGGGGGGCTACTGCAGCCCTCAGAACCCCTCCAATCTTCAATAGGACTATGCCTGCATGACAGCCTGCAAAATGCAGGGAATGGAGGAGGGCCAACGCCTCTTCTGTGAGGAAGTTATCTTACAAGCCCTAAATAAGGGATTGAGGGGCAAACTCACAAGCCAAAGCCAGGTTTGTGAGTTTGACCATCCTCCTCCTCCACCTCCTGCCACAACTCCAACACCAAAGCCACAGCCTGGAAGCAAGCCTGGAAGGAAGTATGGAAGGAAGACATGAGAGTAATGGCCTGGGTTCAGTCTGGTCTGACTAAAGACGCAGGCTGTTGTAAGATCACAGCCTGGGGACATGTATGTCATCTGCTGCTGTTCCTGATCTCCTGGAGTCCTGGACTGGATTGTGCTCACTATTATACAGACGCCTCATGCTACCAATTTTGGATGTAAAATAGTTGAGCCCTGTGACCAGTTTATCCAGCGTTGCCTTCCTTTTTATTTGGATATGACCCATAATAAATGGCTATTTTTTTTCACAAATACTTGCCTATTTGTTTTACTTCAAAAAGGACAATTTGGTTATAAGTAGGCATGTACATTTCAAAAATACTATGTCAAATTAACAAGGGACACCAACACCAACCAATCTCCTTGAGGTTAAAAAATAAAAGTTAATATTGGTGTTGTGGTAACTTGACACACAAAACGACAAAAAATATTATGGAGATCAGTAGAAAAAAAATCAAAAAAAATACAGGAGATCTTGATAAAAAAAACAAAAAAAAAATAGATCAATATAAAAAAGGTGATCTTCATAAAAAAAAAAAAAACGGAGATCTTCATAAACAAAAAACAAAAAAAAATGGAGCTCTTCATTAAAAAAAAAAAAGCTAGAGATTATCACAAAAAATAAATAAAAAAAGATCACTATAAAAATAAATTCAAAACATTATTATGGAGATCTGCCGAAAAAAAAAAATAATATTATTCATGAGATCACAAGAATTAAGAAAGAAATCAGTTTGTGAGAACTCTGTGTGACTATCAGCAGAAAAATAACTTCATAATTCTAGCATTATAAATAAGTAGAGAATGCACGGCATTAAAGATTAAAAAATGTGCAGCATGATGAATGTGCTATTTCCATAACGAACGCTAGTTTTACGTGGCATGCATGGAATTTTGTGCATCGGAATTGTGTACACATGCTCGGAATTTACAACAATGGATTTTGTTGTCAGAAAATTTGAAAACCAGCTCTCAAATTTTTGTTGTCAGAAATTCAGACAAAAAATTCCAGATGGAGCATACACACGGTTGGAATTTTCGACAACAAACTCCCATCGAACATTTCCTGTCGGAAACTCCGATCGTGTGTACGTGGCATTATGGTGCAGTATTATAAAAACACACTTTATTAAAATAAGGCAACTACTCAGAAGTAAAAAGAATAAAACAGCATCTCGGGTATACCACGATCTATGCCTCCCGCCGAGCAGTTTTTGATTGCTCTTAAGCAGTTTTTGATTGTTGGTCTTCACAAGTGGTGAAGAGCCTGCTCGTTTATAGGATCATCTGAGCTGCTGTATCGACACACTATTTTCTTTGGTTATCAACTTTGCTTATAGCACTTTATATTTATTTGGGACTTATAATTAATGTGTATGAATTTTTTGAAGAACTTTTTTAATAATTGATTTTTAAAATTTTCATAAATATGTAATACTGCCATTAATATTTTACATTAAAATTTTCAAGCACATGGTGCCCTTTGTCCCTTTTTTTTTATATGTTTACCTGTCTATCCTAAATTATTTGCTGAAAAAGCCTGTTGTTTACAGGGTTCAATAGCTCAAACTAAAATTTTTACTCTCAACTGAGAGATCAAGGGAGTAATTCATCCTCCTTCCTCACCCCTCCCTGAGTGCATCTTTCAGAGGGCTTTGTCTGATATTGTAATCAGAAAGAGAGACTGAAGGTATAGAGTTCTTGGATATCATAACCCCCATACTACTGAGGGTCAGGACTCCCTTCACTCTACTCTCCATCCCCCAGTCACATTGTGTCACGGTACTACTTACAGTGAGCCCACAGATTAGCAGGTGACACGGGATCCCCCAGGGGGTGGAGTCTAAGGCCAGCCGGTATTCACCAGGGAGCCCCTCATGAGGGTTTGGGCTTAGCTGCGTGCTGACCCCAGGTCACGACCCCCGGGTTCACCCTGCTCACTAGGGAAGTACCAGAAGACACTGTTAGACAAGGATGGATGGATGGATGAAGCAAAGGAGAGCCAGATAGTGAGCCAAGGTCAGGGCAGGCTGCAGACAACGTAATCAGAACAAGCTGGGTCAGTACACAAGAGATCAGTTCTTGAGAGGTCAGGTAAACCAGGTTACACGAAGGGAGCTCAGAAACAAATTTTGCTCAAGCAACCAGCAGCTGGTTTGAAAGGGATTTAAATAGAGAAGCACATGAGGGGCTGGACAGGAAGTAGCAGGAAGGAAACATATATTAGGCAACAGGTGAGGGGCGGCAACAGCCATAGCTGCAGAGTGCACAGAGCTGAACACCAGCTAGTGGAGCAACAGGTGCCAGCTGACCTACAGCAGTAAAGGTGAGACACAGATCAGCTCCGCAGCTGATCTGTGACACATTGTCTCCTACACCAGGCGTTCTCAAACTCCGTCCTCAAGTACCCTCAACGGGCCATGTTTTGGGAACTTCCCTTAGATAAAATAGTTCTTATCAATATAATGTCATTGATATTCATTTAAAGCAGCTGTGTGAAGTGAAGGAAAACATGGTTGGGGGTACTTGAGGACTGAGATTGAGAACCACTGTCTTACACCCTTTTCTTCCCAATGGGAATTTGTTGGCTTCCGTTACAGATAGATTTTTATTTCAATTTTTTCTTATTTTCACTCTCTACCCCTTTCCTCGTCTCACATTTCTCATATGGATTCTCACCCCCTTATTTTCCCTATGGGAATTTCTTGGCTTCCCTTAAATATAGATTCTTTTTCATTATCAGTCCCCCCCCCCCCTTTATCTTTAGCTTACCCCTCACACCTGTTTCTGTCAGGCTACTTAAAAGTTGGTTGTACGGATCTCCTCAACAGCTGTGCATTTGATTTATTTGATCTGCAATCTCAATGCATACATCCTCTGTGACTCAAGTATTCTCTTTTTCACCAATGCACCTATGCTGTACTTGTCATATTAAAATACCATTCCAATGATCATCTGTGAATAGTTTTATTGAATGTCATGTACAACCCACACTTTTCTGCTACTCTTCTTAACCTCCCTGGCGGTACGATTATTTCGGATTTTAGGTGCTAAAAGCGGTACCATTATTTTGCATGAAAATTTGGCGTTTTATATTGTAGTCCTGCAATTCTTAGGAATAACTCTCTTAAATCTGTCCAAACCAGAGTCTAGCAGACATCCCGGGTATGATAAAGTTTGAAAAATGAAATCATAAATTATAATATAAGAAATAATTATAAATAATTGTACCAAATAATAATATAACAATAATAAAAATTATTCAATAATGTAATCACATCAAAAACACTGAAATTTTCTCAGTTGCAGAATTGTCACTGTCATTACTTTTCAGTATTTGATGACGAATCTCCCCACAAATCGCTATCGCTCAATTCTGCGAGTGATTCTAATTTATTATCGCTGTTTTCTAGCTGCTCTAAAATCATTTTTGATGTACAGTGACAGTTTTGGTTGCTATGGACAATCTCCAGTTTCCAGGTATAAAGAACAGTTTTTATTATATAAAACTGCATGCAGGACACTGGGCAGACCACTAGGGACACTGGGGATGTGAAATGTTTACATACAGCAATGTAATCTGTAAGATTACATTATACTGTATGTTTACTGTGTGTTTCACTTTTTGAATTTGGCGCCGATCTCCGTGCCCGTGCGTCGCAACGCTCGCAGGGCACGGAGATCGCCGATGTGATAGATCAAGCGAGACACGGCTCGCTCGTACAGCGGGGAGACGACGCTGGATCCGAGGGAGAAGGTGAGTATTCCTCCTCCTGGATCCAGCGATGCAGTCCCGAGTCTGACTCGGGGATACCGCTTTTGGTATGAAAAATCCACCCCGAGTCAGACTCGGGAAAACCGTCAGGGGGGTTAATCTTCTGCTGTTAGATTTGCACTAATTGGTCCATGTGCATGCATACTTCTGACTACTCTTGTACAACCTACTAGTTGACATGACATTTTATGGTACTTGTTTGTTAACCAAACTGCCTCAATCCTGTATTGGTTTTGAGATTAACCACTTCAATACCAGGCACTTAAACACCTTCCTGCCCAGACCAATTTTGAGCTTTCAGCGCTGTCGCACTTTGAATGACAATTGCGCGGTCATGCTACACTGTACCCAAATGAAATTTGTATCATTTTTTTCCCACAAATAGAGCTTTCTTTTGGTGGTATTTGATCACCTCTACGGTTTTTATTTTTTGCTAAACAAATAAAAAAATACCGAAAATTTTGAAAAAAAAATGTTTTTTTTTGTTTCAGTTTCAAAACTTTGCAAATAAGTAAGTTTTCTCCTTCACTGATGGGCACTGATGGGGTTACACTGATGGGCAATGATAAGGCGGCACTCATGGGCACCGATGAGGTGGCACCAATGAAGTGGCACTGATGAGGTGGCATTGATGGACACCGATATGTGGCACTGATAGGCGGCACTGATGGGTGGCAATGATGGGCGACACGGATGGGCACTGATAGGTGGCACAAATTGGCACGGATTGGCATGGGTGGGCATGGATAAGTGGCACAGGTGGGCATGGGTTAGGCGGCACAGGTGGGCATGGGTAGGCGGCACAGGTGGGCATGGGTAGGTGGCACAGGTGGGCATGGGTAGGCAGCACAGGTGGGCATGGGTAGTCACTGATAGGCGGCACAGATGGGAACTGATAGGCGGCATTGTATTATAATATATTGCACTAATGGATGCCAATCAGTGCCAATCAATAATGCATGCCAATCAGTGATGCCCATTGTGGGCACTGATTGGCATCCATTATGGGCACTGACTAGAATCCCTGGTGGTCTAGGGTGGCATACCTTGTCCTTGGCATCCCTGGTGGTCTGGTGGTGTCCCTGGTGGTCCAGTGTGGGCATCCTCGGGGGGGCTGTTCTGATAATCGATCAGCACAGCCCCCCCCTGTCAGAGGAGCAGCCGATCGGCTCTCCTCTACTCGCGTCTGACAGACGCGAGTGAGGAAAAGCCGATCACCGGCTTTTCCTATTTACACTGTGATCAGCCGTGATTGGACACGGCTGATCACGTGGTAAAGAGTCTCCGTCGGAGACTCTTTACCGAGATCGTAGTTGCCGGGTGTCAGACTGACACCCCGCAACAACGATCGCCGCGATGCGCGCCCCCGGGGGCGCGCAGCGGCTTATAATCCTGATCACGTCATATGACGTCCGGTCAGGATTATGAAACCACTTTGCCGCCGTCCATTTGCTATAGGGCGGGCGGCAAGTGGTTAAAATAAAGAATTAAAACAAGTATTTTGACAAAAAGACAGACAAAATGTAAATAATATCCCCTGATGCAAATCCATTGTCATTCCCATCATCCAGCGATACAAATCCATCATCCACAATGAAAACCCACCACCTCACAATGGTTCTCGGCCACCATAACAACCTGCCACCTGACAATGTTTTCCTGATGCATTCTTATTGCAAAAATGACCAATCCCCAGCTGCTAGAATGTAACAAAACAAAAAAAACAGGGATTCCAGGTAATGTCATTGACCATATACTGTATGACCATTTATACCTGTTTTTTCCTGGACCCGGGACCGCGCCGGCTGGGACCTCCATGAGTTGGGTCGCGGGTCCCGCGGACTCGATCGCAGCAGGGATACCTGCGATCGCCTCACAGAGAGGAAGAACAGGAAGATGCTAGTGTAAACAAGCATCTCCCCATTCTGCCTAGTGACAGCATCTCTGATCTCTGCTCCCTGTGATCAGGAGTAGAGATCAGTGATGTGTCACACGTAGCCATGCCCCCCACAGTTAGAAACACTCCCCAGGACACACTTAACCCTTACAATGCCCCCTAGTGGTTAACCCCTTCACTGCCAGTGTCATTTACACAGGAATCAGCACTGATTGCTGTATAAATGACGATGGTCCCAAAAACATGTCAAAAATGTCTGATGTGTCCGCCATAATGTCGCAGTCACGATAAAAATCGCTGATTGCTGCCATTACTAGTGAAAAAAAAATTATTAACAAAAATGCCATAAAATAATCCCCTATTTTGTAAACACTATAACTTTTGCGCAAACCAATCAATAAATGCTTATTGCGATATATTTTTTATTTTTTTACCAAAAATATGTAGAAGAATATGTATCGGCCTAAACTGAGGGAAACAAATTTTTTATATATTTTTTGGGGATAGCAAAATGTAAAAAAGAATGCATTTTTTTCAGAATTGTCGCTCTATTTTTGTTTATAGCTCAAAAAATAAAAACCGCAGGGGTGATCAAATACCACCAAAAGAAAGATCTATTTGTGGGAAAAAAAGGACGTCAATTTTGTTTGGAAGCCACGTTGCACGACCGCGCAATTGTCAGTTAAAGCGACGCAGTGCCATATCGCAAAAAGTGCTCTGGTCAGAAACGGGGTAAAATCTTCTGGGGTTGAAGCGGTTAATAGCAAAAGCCAGCTTAAACTGAATCCAGACAGGTTTGCACATCTCTCCTGTCATGCTGTCTGATTCTTCTTGACCAGTGTCTCCTTTCTTCTGCCAATGGACAATTACTAAATAAAGGCAGACTAATGCGCAAACCAAAGTGAACAGTTAAGGAAAATCCACGCAGACCAACAGAAGCTGCCAAACATAAAAAAGTGTTCCCGCACAAAAAGCAATGAAATAAAAATAAATATGTGATGCTAACTGCAGTAAGGAAAGGTGAGTGGTCAAGCTGAATAAATTAATAAACAAAAGAATCAGCAGTGTAACATCACCAGACTGACTAAATCCATATGATAAAAGAAACCAATAATCAAATGTAACCAAAATAGCTCTAGAAATGCATAGGAGTGGATAGCAATCACAAAGCAAAATAATTAGCCAAAAATCTCAAAAAAAAATTTTGTTGCACAAACGCACCTAAGGAAGGATTGGCAATTATCTGACCACTATGAATGGCTGTCACAGTGGTCACATGATCAGGAGCTGGTCCTGGTTACCGATCGTTAATGGGGGCCAAAAGCTGTTTTCAACAGCTTTGACACTGTGCTGGGAGAGTGCAGTGAACATGCTCTCAGGATAGAAACATCGGCTGCTCAGCAATGCATAAGTGCGGCATGTGGGCGTTAAAGCCCACCCTTTTTCCAGTGCACATATACAGTATGTTATGCGGATTAAACAGGTTAAGCATGGTTCACAACTCCCTTTTGTATTTGTGTTTATACTGTATAATATATATTGTAATAACTTTAGCCCATATATTTTTATTGACAGTTTAAACAATGCAACTATGAATGAGACTTGTATTGAGTATTTACACTTTTAATAAATGTATGTAATTTGTGTGTGTTTTCAGATAATATTTTTAGAGACCATGTCAATGAATTGTTTATTAGCCTAGGACCATAGAGGTCAGGGGGGATCAGATGTGAGCAGAACAGGGAGGAGGATCGGTGGGGCGATAGGAGGGGCCAATTACAGGAAATATGCACTGTGTGTGTCTCCCTCCAGCAGCTGAATGCCAGCAGGAGGGAAAAGTGGAGAAACCGTCTCTCAGCTGTTGCAGGGAGTGCAGCAAAGTCCATCGTTCCTGTAACTGACCTGCCACACTGATCCCTCTCTCTGTCCAGTGGTCCCCCCTATCAGCGGCCCAAGAAACCTAAATTATTATTTACCCGGCACTTTCTTTTTACCTTCATCTATTTTTTTCATTGGATATTATTTTACATAGATTTATTTACCTGGATCTTCAATGTTGAGGTTCTTAATCAGCCACTGGACAATGTCTGCTCCTAAAAGAAGAAATATAATCAGGGTTATTAATTGAGTAGAAATTAGAAGACAAGATCAATTGAAGCAAATATACAACAATCAATGCAATAACAACATTAAACCAATATCTAATTGGAGTTCACTGACCAGTGATTATTAACTGCTTAACCACTTTAGTACTAGGCTGTAATGCCGCTTCATTACCAGGACATTTTTTTATTTTTAGTGCTGTGATATTTGACTTGACTTTTCACACAAGAAACAACTCAAATGAATGTCATAGAATTTTTATAGGCAGACAGAGCTTTCTTTTGGTGATATTTAATAACGGATAGTTTCTTTATTCTTTACTGTAGAAAGAGAGAAAAAATATATATTTTTTAATTCTCGTAATAAAAATGCCAGAACAGCACAAACACCCCTGAAATGATTTGCTTTTTGGAAAGTAAACACATCAATTGGTTACCACATTTTTTTTTTTCAAATGAAGAAAAATGCTGGTTTGAGGGGGGTTGGTATTGGTGTACTAGATACATTAATGTATGGATGTAATGTAATGGATGGAGCTGAAAATGTTTGTGTTTAGAAATGCAGGATAATGGAGATAGAGGAAAGCAGTAGATACCCCCAAATCAGTGTGATTGTCCTGCTCTTATCCAATCAGAAATTAAATTCAAATAATGTTTTATATATATATATATATATATATATATATATATATATATATATATATATATATTGTGGCAGCACGCAGGTAAAGTCACCTGGTTGTATCCAGGATGGGAAATATGTGTGCCCTAGATTCAGGCTTTATGCAGACTTGTATAATTAGAGGGGAAGAGTTAATGAGCCCAGCTGAAGTAAGTGGGCTCATTAAGACCTCTACAAAAAACCCCAGCATGCTTAGGGAGATGCTCCATCCTGGAACCAGTTTTGTGTTGTATAGACTGGGGAGTGTGACACTTGTTCTGTGCGGTGAGTTAACGCCTGTGTGGCAAACCTCTACAACAGAGACAGGGACTGGTGCTTCACAAGGCTGCACTCAGTTGTTAGATAGGGAATCTAAGTGTGTAATTAGAGGTCAAGCTGACCAAGGATTTATTTTCATGTTTTATTTTTGTTTGGCTGTTATATGTTTCACTGCATGTAGCATGAATAAACCGCATCTTTTGTTTGTTTGCACCTACAACGCTGTCTGCTGTGCCTGATTTTGTGTTGTGAACCCATCCAGGGGGTCACACACACCCGCTGCCGAGCTAACCCCTCACAGTTGGTGGAGAATTTTGGCAGTTTTTTTTTTTTTTTTTAAGGCCAGCATGGAGGAGATACTGAGACAGCTGGCTCTAGCAAATGCAAATCAGCAGCAAACAAATGCGGGTTTACAAAGGAGCCTTGCAGCTCACCAGCAGAGTCTGGAAGCTCAGCAGAAAGCTCACCTGCAGAGTTTGGAAGCTCAGCAACAAGCCCAGCAGCAGACAAATGCAAATCAGCAGCAGACAAATGCAACTTTGCAGCAGAGTCTGGAAGCTCAGCAGAAAGCTCACCTGCAGAGTTTGGAAGCTCAGCAAGAAGCCCAGCAGCGATCTGAAGCCCGCCTCATAGACCTGTTGCAGAAGCAAGAGCAGAGTTTTCAACAGCAAATAGAGACATTGATACAGCAACGTCCGCAGACCAATGAAGCAAGTGGTTACAATAATACCGCATCCTTTGGTGTGAGCCGTTTACTGACAAAAATGACTGGAGAGGATGATCCGGAGGTGTTTTTGACCACATTTGAAAGGACTGCTGAAAGGGAAAAGTGGCCTAAGGAGCAATGGGCTGGACTGGTGGCCCCTCTGTTAACTGGGGAATCGCAGAAAGCTTATTATGACCTAGAGCCTGACCAAGCAAAAGACTATGTGGTACTAAAAACAGAAATATTGGCACGGCTGGGTGTCACCCTGGCCGTCCGGGCTCAGCGTGTGCATAATTGGACTTTTCAGGTTGGAAAACCCCCCAGATCTCAAATGTATGATCTCATTCATCTGAGCAGGAAGTGGCTGCAGCCAGAGATTTTGACCGCACCAAACATTGTGGAACGTGTGGTTATGGATCGTTTCCTGAGAGCTCTTCCTACTGCCATCCAAAAATGGGTAAGCCATGGAGACCCAGAAAATGCAGATAAACTTGTGGATCTGGTTGAGAGGTACTTGGCTACAGAGAACTTGACCACCTCTTCCAGGGACTCACGGACTTTCCATCCTAAGACCAGATCATCCCCAGTGGCGGGTAAGATGACTCCAAGGGGTGAGGGTGGAGAGAGTGAGAGGATGGGAGTTCTACCTAAGGTCTGGCGGGAGCAGCCCGGGAAGCCCAGGCTGCAAGAGGCAGCGAAAAAGATTATTTGCTACCGTTGCCGGCAAGAGGGACATATTGCAGCCAATTGCCCAGTTGTAGATGAGCCTATGCAATGTGACTTTATAAGGGAGAGACGTCAGTCGCTGTTTGCGACAGTTGCATGCACTGCCATTCGGGGACCTGAGAAACATTTATGTAAAATGTGTATTAATGGTAGAAATGTTGATGTGTTTCTGGATTCAGGTAGCCTGGTAACATTGATAAACGCTGAATTAGTTACTACAGAGGTCTCTGGGAAGAACAAGGTGGCTGTTATTTGTGTGCATGGGGACACCCGAGAGTATCCTGTAACTTCAGTGTTTTTTGAGACCCCCAAAGGTAACCTCTCTCATCAGGTGGGGTTAGTGTCTCACTTACCACATGATGCTATTGTGGGAAGGGATTTTCCAAAATTCTGGGAACTCTGGGATTGTCCTGAGCCCCCCACTGGTGCCCCTATAGACCAGAAGTCCTCTGGGAGTGGTGAGGACTCTCCTGAATTTCCCTTGTCGGTATTGGCGGGGGAAACTCGAGAAACTGGGGAGGAGCCAACATCCTCAGATGAAAACATGCCGTCTGTGGAGTTTTCAGATCTTGAGGTTCACAGGGAAAATTTTGCCACAGAACAGTTAAAAGATCCCACCCTAATAAAGGCACGGGAAAATGTGGTGAAAATAGATGGCGAGTTAGTGAACCCAGATAAGACTTGCACTTATCCGTACTTCACTATGGAAAGGAACCTGCTGTATCGAGTGGCTCAAAGGGCAGAAGAAACCATTGAGCAACTTGTGGTGCCCAAACCTTACAGGAAGTTGGTGTTAGAATTGGCCCATGGGCACATTCTGGGAGGTCATCTGGGGACCGAAAAAAACAGAGAGAGGGTACTGCAGAGATTCTATTGGCCTGGGGTCATGAAGGAAACAGAAAATTATTGTTCCTCCTGCCCTGTGTGTCAGAAGTGGGCACCTATGCCACATTTCCGTAACCCGCTGGTACCTCTTCCTATCATTGAGGTCCCCTTTGAGAGGATCGCAATGGATTTGGTAGGTCCGATAATGAAGTCTGCTAGGGGGCATCAGTACATTTTGGTGATATTGGACTATGCTACCCGTTATCCGGAAGCAATTCCTCTTCGAAATACCTCGGCCAAAACCATAGCCAAAGAGCTATCTCTTGTTTTTAGCCGCGTGGGTATTTGTAAGGAACTGCTTACGGACCAAGGTACACCCTTTATGTCCAGGGTTATGAAAGAACTATGCAAGTTGTACAAAGTGACACAATTGCGTACATCTGTGTATCACCCCCAAACAGATGGGTTGGTTGAAAGATTCAACAAAACCCTAAAACAAATGTTAAAGAAGGTGGTGGATAGAGATGGAAAGAATTGGGACTGTCTAATACCCTATCTGATGTTTGCCATTAGGGAGGTACCCCAATCCTCTACGGGTTTCTCACCCTTCGAGTTGCTCTATGGGAGACACCCAAGAGGGCTGCTGGATATCGCCAAGGAAACTTGGGAAAATGAGAGTTCTCCTCACAGGAGCGTGATTGAGCATGTCGCCCTGATGCAAGATAGAATTGCACAGGTAATGCCAATCGTAAAGGAACATTTGACCCAAGCGCAGTTAGCACAGCAGAGAGTGTACAACCGTGGGGCCAAGACCCGTACTTTTTCCCCGGGGGATAGGGTCTTGGTGCTAGTCCCTACGGTTGAAAGCAAATTTCTGGCCAAATGGCAAGGTCCATACGAAGTAATTGAAAAAATTAGTGAGGTGAACTACAGGGCTAGACAGCCAGAAAGGCGAAAGCCGGAGCAGATATATCACGTCAATCTGCTGAAAGCCTGGAGGGATAGGGAATCCCTAGTCGCAGAGACTTTGTCACAAGCACAGCTTGATTGCTTAGTTCCTGAGGTTGGAATAGCAGACACCTTATCGAAAGTCCAACAACAGGAGGTTAAAGAGTTTGTACTTCGTAACAAAGAGATTTTCTCTGAGCTGCCGGGACAAACATCTGGCGTATAGCATGACATTATCACCCCGCCAGGAGAAAGGGTAAAACTAAAACCTTATCGAATACCAGAGGCCCGACGGGAGGCAATACGTGGGGAGGTTCAAACGATGCTGGAATTGGGTGTGATAGAGGAGTCCCAGAGTGACTGGTCCAGTCCTATCGTACTAGTGCCCAAACCTGATGGGAGCTGGCGGTTTTGTAACGATTTTCGACAATTGAATAAAGTTACAAAATTTGACACCTACCCCATGCCGCGTATAGATGAGTTGATTGACCGGCTGGGAACAGGCCGATATATGACAACTCTTGATCTCACCAAAGGGTATTGGCAAATTCCACCTGGCAGAGTCGGCCAAGGAGAAAACTGCGTTTGTAACCCCAGATGGGGCATTCCAATATAAGAGAATGCCGTTTGGGTTACAGAATGCACCGGCAACGTTCCAGCGGAAAATGGATAAGATTCTGAGGCCCCATCAGAAATATGCTGCAGCTTACCTGGATGATGTGATTATCCATAGCACAGACTGGGTCTCACATTTGCCAAAACTACAAGCAGTCCTAGACTCTATCCGGGAAGCTGGGTTTACGGCCAATCCAAAGAAGTGTACCATTGGACAGGAGGAGGCCAAATATCTTGGGTACACTATTGGGAGGGGGGTGATAAAACCCCAAGTCAATAAAGTCGAGGCCATACAGAGTTGGCCACGTCCCAACAGCAAGAAACAGGTACGAGCCTTTCTGGGAATCGCTGGCTATTATCGACGATTCATTCCCCATTTTGCTTCTCAGGCTGTGCCCCTCACCAACCTAACAAAAGGGAAAGAGTCGGTCATGGTTAAATGGTCCCCAGAGGCTGAAGAAGCATTTCAGTCCTTAAAAACAGCCTTATGTAGCCAGCCAGTGTTGTACTCACCAGACTTCTCTAAGGACTTCGTGGTACAAACTGATGCATCAGACGTTGGGTTAGGAGCAGTGTTATCCCAGGTCTGGAACGGGGAAGAGCACCCAGTCATTTACCTCAGCAGGAAGTTGAAGTCCCATGAGGTAAATTACGCCACAATTGAGAAGGAATGTTTAGCAGTGAAGTGGGCTCTAGATTCCCTTCGGTACTATCTGCTAGGTAGGCACTTTGACCTGGTGACTGATCACGCTCCTTTAAAGTGGATGGCTCAAAACAAGGAGACCAATAGAAGGGTAAATAGGTGGTTCCTGGCCCTACAAGAATTTAGCTTTACAGTTAAGCATCGCCCTGGTGTTAAAATGGGGAATGTGGATGCTTTGTCTCGGATACATGCATGTCTGACTGCTTGTGTTACAACCCCAAGGTTGAAACAAGAGGGGGGGGTATGTGGCAGCATGCAGGTAAAGTCACCTGGTTGTATCCAGGATGGGAAATATGTGTGCCCTAGATTCAGGCTTTATGCAGACTTGTATAATTAGAGGGGAAGAGTTAATGAGCCCAGCTGAAGTAAGTGGGCTCATTAAGACCTCTACAAAAAACCCCAGCATGCTTAGGGAGATGCTCCATCCTGGAACCAATTTTGTGTTGTATAGACTGGGGAGTGTGACACTTGTTCTGTGCGGTGAGTTAACGCCTGTGTGGCAAACCTCTACAACAGAGACAGGGACTGGTGCTGCACAAGGCTGCACTCAGTTGTTAGATAGGGAATCTAAGTGTGTAATTAGAGGTCAAGCTGACCAAGGATTTATTTTCATGTTTTATTTTTGTTTGGCTGTTATATGTTTCACTGCATGTAGCATGAATAAACCGCATCTTTTGTTTGTTTGCACCTACAACGCTGTCTGCTGTGCCTGATTTTGTGTTGTGAACCCATCCAGGGGGTCACACACACCCGCTGCCGAGCTAACCCCTCACAGTATATATATATATATATATATATATATATATATATATATATATATATATATATAAAAGTGCTCTAATACTTAACCTATAAGTGCACTCCATTCTCCAGTGGATCGGTATTTCCAAACTGTTCTTTGTTTGCAGCTAATTTGTAGATTTGCCTAAATATATTAATGTAGACTCATCCAGGTAAGATATGCTATTTATAAATGACTCCTACCCCCAATTCCTGTGAAACTGCACCTAAATGGTTGAACCCCTCACAACCAACCCAAACAAAAGTGGGAACTAATTTTGGTTCATGCCAAACCTCAGCCTATTAATCCTTGCAGATACGATTTCAAAGATCTCACTGTTTCAGAAGTATACAATAGAAATAAAATACTGAAACAGTTTTTGAATTACGATTTACTGGATTCCCGAATCACTGATTCTACACATATCAGACAGATACCCACCAAAATATTCCATAAATGTAAAATCTGTTAGAATATATTTTGATAGTTCAAAAAAAGAGTGTGTATGGGCAACATATAACATTCTGGCTGATCTGTATCAGGGAAATAATTGATCATTTAGGCTGCAAACTAATCAGCTAATTGCTTCTGTTCTCCTGAAATAATAATGCTGCTGCCCATTCTCTGCAACTCACAAAAATAAAAACTCATGCAACACAATAATGTGGCCTTAACTAAATAAAATACTGCCAGTACATAATACATGCCTAGATTAACAACTGTAATGCCATCTTATATGTGTATCACATCTTGATGGAAGTTCTGCTTCCTCATCTCTTTTCTCTTATTTGTTACTAAGAATATCTCTTTTATTTGGCTGTCAAGGCCAGTACAATGAGGGTTCAATCAAAGCAAAGCCCAGCAGGTTTCTTCCTCTTTGGCTATAAAGTCTTGTGGGAGCAAGGAAGTATGAACAGCAAGTGTTCATTATAGAAAGGTAAAGTACAAGCTCTTTCAGGTCAACTGATGCAAGTTTTATTTCTGCCTCCTTTCTCTAGCAAGGACTGCAGGCTACTGTGATTTAAAGGACTAGTGACAAGCAAATACAGCCTGCTGTTCATATAATACAATATCTATTTCACCCTTTAGCAAAAGAAAGACATAAACAAACCATTATGTGACATTAGGTGATACACTATACAGTGCTCTTGCTTTGTTTATTTATTCTTCATCGGTCTCTTTGACATGAAAAAATGGGTTTCTTTGAGGTTCATTATAAAAAATTACAGGGCCACAAGACAGAAAATACAATATATTCCATTAGGAAAAGATACTGTTTGGGCCTTTAAGAAGAAGTCCTGAAATTTTGGATGTTAGTGCAAATAAAAAAGGTATCACGATAGTAGTACTCATATAAACATACAGTATCTCACAAAAGTGAGTACACCCCTCACATTTTTTTGTAAATATTTTATTATATCATGTGACAACAATGACACTTTGTTACAATGTAAAGTAGTGAGTGTACAGCTTGTATAACAGTGTACATTTGCTGTCCCCTCCAAATAACTCGACACGCAGCCATTATTGTCTAAAGTGCTGGGAAAAAAAGTGAATACACCCCTAAGTGAAAATGTCCAAATTGGGCCCAAAGTGTCAATATTTTGTGTGGCCACCATTATTTTCCAGCACTGCCTTAACCCCCTTAGGCATGAAGTTCACCAGAGCTTCACAGGTTGCCACTGGAATCCTCTTCTACTCCCCCATGACGACAGCTGATTCTGGGTCAAAGGAGAAAAAAAGTAAGCGCACTCCTGTGACCACAAGAGAAGTATGGCCAAACAAGCTTTGGCCATACTTCTCTTTTAAATACTCTTATCTCAAAGTTATATACTATCAATATTGTTTTTATACATTTTCAACTTTTTGCTTAATATTTGTGCTATTTTTGTTTTAAAAAAGGGTCCACATAGTTGATTTGAAACCTAACTGGATCACAAAAAAGCTAAAGCACTATGATTCATAGACAATTGCCATTTTTACTGTTTTCACTATTTTGTTATCTGTGTAGTGACAGGTTATGTATTCATTTTTGGAATACACAGTCTTTTTGAGGTTCCTGTCTCTTTACTTTACTGGTAAGGCTTACTGTGGCTTTAGTTTTTTGAGGCATATAGCAAGTAGATTATTATCAAAGCAGCAGAGCAGAAGTCTTAAAACCTAGCCACATTTTTCCATTCAAATTTTTTATTGGTAACAATCAATAAATATATGTATTCATTTGAAGGCAATGATAAAATACAAAGAGTTTAGCAATCAAGAAATACAAAGAAAAATGTCTTGGTTGTGAGGATACAGAATAATGCAGGGTTACGCAAGCATTTATAAGTTGACGGATTCCAAGGAGTTCTAAGACGTTGGAGGTGAGAGCCTATTGTTGCAGTAAAAACAGAAGAGAAGAATCACTCTGTGGAGGTGGAAGCTGGGTGACTGTTAGCCCTTGTACACACAGTCGGAGATTCCGACAACCAAATCCGTCGGAGTAATTCTGAAGGATTAATTCCGGAAGAGGTCCGGAAGTGATGTTGCATACACACGGTCGGACTAAGTTGTCGGAAAATCCGATTGTACATAACGTGATGACCTTATTTCGTTACGACAGGACTACGTTCAGGCTAGTAGCCAATAGCTTTGGTCTAGGAATTTGATCTGAGCATGCGTGGCACTTTGTCCGTCGGAGTAGGCTACACATGATCGGAGTATTTCCGATAGGAGCATTTTGTTGGAAAATTTTACCGGCAAGTTGGAAAACTTGATCCATCGGATATTCCGACGGAAACAGTCCGATGCAGACCACACACAGTCGGAATATCCGACAAAACGGTCCGATAGGAAACATTCAGTCGGAATTTCCGATCGTGTGTACAAGGGCTTAGAGATGTTACACCAATAGATTACATTACCAATGATGTACATTTGGTAGGGGAGTGAGTAAAAGATAGGAGGAAAGAACAGGGGAGCAAGGGAAGAAAGAGAGGAGAAGCAAGAGCTGCAAGGGAGGGTGGTCGAGGGGATTGCACAGGCCTTCGTCTTGTTGTGTTATAATCCTGAGAGGTCGGGGGGCTAAGGTTCCAAGAGAGTTTTGTCAAAATCTGGAGGTAAGAACTGCTCTATCCAGGGTCGCCAAATTTTGAGGTGTGGGGGATTCTATCTAAAATTGTGGACTCAATTTTGCTATGTATCATAGCTTGGGTGATTCTATTTTTGACTTCAACTGTGTTTAGTTTCGAGGTTTTCCAAGCTCTAGCTATTGTTTGCTCGGCCGCAGTAGTGAGTTGGAGAAGGAAGCGGATCTGGGCTTTAGTACAGTCCAATGTGACATGGTTCAATAGTGCAAGGGATGGGTCTGGGTCTAAGGGAACTCGGAGCAAAGCAGAAGCCATATGAAAGTTTTTGTTCAAAAGTGTTGTGCGACAGGGCACGACCACGATATGTGAGCGTGTGTGCCTCTCTCACTACAACCACAGAAGCAACGGCTGCTGCATTGGTAATGGCTCCCACCGAGAGATAAAGATTTTAAAGGAGAAATTACTTTTGTGGATTTGGGGAGAAGAGTTTCAAAGAGATCCAGTGACCTATATTTATATGCGGTTATCTCCTTACCATAAGGTGAGGGGCCATTGCCTACCAAAGCGTGTGTTCACAGAGTAATAGAACACCTGGAAGTTGTCACTTTACGGAGATTGCACAGTTTGCACAGAAAAGCACTTGCACTTAAAGAAGCTGGTTTCTTCACATCACCTATGAATTGAACACTTATATATTTATATCTTTTATAGACTGTAAGGAAAGGTGAGTGGTCAAGCTGAATAAATTAATAAACAAAAGAATCAGCAGTGTAACATCACCAGACTGACTAAATCCATATGATAAAAGAAACCAATAATCAAATGTAACCAAAATAGCTCTAGAAATGCATAGGAGTGGATAGCAATCACAAAGCAAAATAATTAGCCAAAAATCTCAAAAAAAATGTTGTTGCACAAACGCACCTAAGGAAGGATTGGCAATTATCTGACCACTATGAATGGCTGTCACAGTGGTCACATGATCAGGAGCTGGTCCTGGTTACCGATCGTTAATGGGGGCCAAAAGACTGTAACAAGTATTGATACCTAATTCACAGATTTTGGATTGATTTATTTTATGCATTTTTAGCTGCCTCTGCAGTGCGTTTACTTTTTTCTGTTTGCACCAAATCAATACATCTTTTTAGGATGTGATTTTCACGTGTAGATTTTGGCATCTATTTTTATTCACCTTCAGTTTTTACCTTGTTTCTAGTTGCCTCTGCAGTGTGTTTACTTATTTTGAACTTAGCGGATACACTTTCTGGTTAACAAGCACTTAGCACTTTATGGATGTTGTCTTACAATCTATTTATGTCTGATTTGGATTTATCTTGAACCACTTTGCACTTCATACGTTGTTTATAATATATTTATGCTTTATTTTGATTTATATTAGTTCATAGTATAGTCATCAACTGATTGATTATTTATTGACTATTAGATACCTGATTCATTTCATCAATTGTATTGTTCAGCATATTGTCTTATTTCTGTCCTGGATATACTTTTTTTTATAACTTTTTTAACGCATAGATATTTAGAGGTGGGAGAAAGAAATACTCCCCAGACAAATAATTTAGTGTTAGAACAGCGCGACACCAATATACCCCTTACTCCAATACAAAGTGGATATGGTTTTGATCCATTCCGGTGGGCACAGCAGTTCTCATATTAACCTATTGCCAATGGTAGCGAAGGAATCATTTTTTACTATTTAGTGTACATCTTACATAGTTAGTCAGGTTGAAAAAAGACAGAGTTCAATAACCAGATCGGGTAATCACCCAAGCCAGAAGTGAGGGATCCAAGTAGAGCAACAGCAAGCAGCATAAGGAGCCATAAGGGATGTAAGCAAGCCAGTCTTTAAACAGAACCGCAGGAGATTGTTTCTTGTGATGTGACCAAGGCGAAGACAAAGGTGAAGTGAGCTGCACAGCTTTAAGTAGGCAGGTCAGACGAGCATGATCAGGAACAGCTGGTTACCCGACAGCTGAGCAGCCAGCCCAGAGAAGGAAGGGCTAAGCCAGCCCTGACACTCCCCCATGCTCCTTTGTATACACAGAGATGAAGAAATTATTTAATAAATTAGCCTTCTCTTTGTTCCCAGTCACCCACTCCAGATTATTTTGTAAAGGGCCTACACACTCAGACTTAAACTTTTTACTATTAATATATTTGAAGAATTTTTGGGGGTTTGTCCTACTATCTTTTGCAATCTGTCTTTCGTTTTAAATTTTTGCATCCTTGATTTCCTTTTTACATATTCTGTTATATTGTTTGTAGCATTTAAATTATTAATTTTTCTATTTTTTAAAAGGTCTTTTCTTATAGTTTATAGCTTTGTTAACTTTGGCCATGAGCCACATGGGTTTTATTTTTAGCCTTATAAACTTATATGGGAATATACTTTGCAGTGAGCTCACAAACAGTCTTTTTGAAGAATTCCCATTTCTGTTCTGTGCCCATTGATGCCAATATTCTTTCCCAGTCTAAGTCCTGGAGAGCAGCCCTCATCCTTGGACAATTTGCTCTCTTGAAATTAGGTGTTTTTATTTTTCCCGTATGTGATTTTTGCTTACAGCTAACATCAAATGAAATCATGTTATGGTTGCTGCTACCCAGGTGTTCCTTTATCTGAACATTAGTAATACACTCTGCATGGTTTGAGATTACCAGGTCCAACAGAGCATCATTCCTAGTTGGGACCTCAATAAACTGGACCATAAAATTGTCCTGTAATAGGTTTATAAATTGTTGCCCTTTAACTGTCCCAGCAGTGCCATTACTCCAGTCAATTTCTGGGTAGTTAAAATCACCCATTATTATCACTGTCCCAGCCCTTGCAGCCCTTTCTATCTGTGCAAGGAGCTGAGTCTCCACCTCCTCATTAACATTGCGTGGTCTATAACAAACGCCAATGATTAACTTCGAACTACGCACATATGAATGCAGTTCCACCCATAATGCTTCAGACTCATCACACTCTCCATCCACCAGGTCCTCTTTCACACTCGCTTTGAGATCACTTCTCACATACAGACAGCCCCCTCCACCTTTCCTTTTTACTCTGTCTTTCCGAAAATGCATAGCCAGGAATATTAATAGCCCAGTCATGTGAGGAATGAAGCCAAGTTTCAGCAATACTGATTACATCATAGCTCTCCTGATGCACCAGAGTTTACAACTCACCTATTTTGCTTGGCATTTTTCTGGCATTGATGAACAAACATTTTAATGCATTAATATATTTTGCCAATCTTTAGCCAATCTGAGTCTAATGGGATTATGGACCTGTTCCGGTCGACAAAAACGCAGAGCCAAGAAGGTGTCTGGTTTGTTGGCCTTTGTGTATATAGTATGGTTGGATCTATGTATGGCCTTATCTGCTGATTCAGCTAATAGTAAGTCCAATTCTGGTTGATTCTGTTGGATTCAGTAAGGGAAGAATGAAATTGGAGGAAGTGGCGGTGGTACTCTGTTTCAAGCTGCTGTAGTTAAATATTTTTATTGCATTTAAGGTGTGTGGAGACATGTACCTCAGATCACTGGTTTATGCAATTCCAATAAAAGGACGGGAGAAATCTCCTGTGTCACATTATGTAAAAGATATTCCTTAAGGGCGAGCTGGATGTCAAAGCAATAGGATTTGTTGGTTAGGTGTGCATCGTTAATGTACCAGGTGTGGTCCCTATCTTGAGGGGTCAACGATGAGACAGTACTGATTACTGCACAATGATTAGACCATGCGATGGGGTGTATGCAGGGGTGCAGCAAAATCAGTGAGGACGCTACTGGGACAAACATATGGCCTATCCTAGAGAAGGATTTATGTAGGTAGGAATAAAATGTGTAGTTCTTTCTAGAGGGGTTACACTCTCTCCAGGTGTCAAGTAAGGGGGCCTGTTGGAGCTGTCTGCAGAACTGTAGGGAGGGAAAATGTTGTTCTGGGGGGATATGGGGATTTATCGAGATGTGAATGAAATATTAGGCTGGAGTCCACGCACATGTATAATGTTCCTCTACAGTGTGTCTTTACAACCTGTAGGAGGTGAGAAAAAATTGATTATTGTTAGGGGCGCAGTATGAGATGACTGTAGTTTCAAAGTCCTGCAGCAAGCCCACACGGACAATGTATCGGCCCTCAGGATCCTTGATCTCAGTAAGGGGGTAAGTGGTAGGGTGTGATGGAAGGCTAATGGGACCCCTCTTTGTTTTGCATCAGCAGAAGAAGTAAATACACGGGCGTAGCGAGGACTAAAGAATTTTGGAGTACAGCGCGTCATAAAGTGTGTTTCCTGAAGAGCTACTACTCCAGCTTTCAGAGACGCAAAGGACTGGAAGGCTTTAACCCTCTTGTTTGGGGAGTTGAGCCCCTTAACATTTAATGAAAGAGTGTTTAGGGGGACCATCTGGGGAATCTGGGTAAATCGTCATAAGGGGACATCAGGCCCATGCGAACCGACCGACCACAGTGAGAAAGAAAGAGAAAATAAGAAGAAAAAGGGGAGAGAAGAAAAATTTTGAGGAACAGGGAGAATATTCAAACAATTGAGTAACAAATACCTAAAAGGTTGAGCTCTATTGCCCGACCAGGCAGTGCACTCAATCCTCCGCCAGCCAGCTAGCCAAAGAGTGAGTGCACCGTGGAAAGAGGGACCAGTGACAGCTCCCCAATGCAAACGAGAAAAACAAATCAACAGCATAACATTAAACTCAGTTACTACTTTTGAGCTGGTATCTTACTTAAACAACCGTTACTAAAATAACAGACTACAACTGTGTCATCAGGCATCTAGTGGATGTAACTTTGGTGGGGAGGAAAGGTAGGGGAAGGAGGTAAAAGAAGGTGTGGGGCAATTGTGGGGGGAATATAAGGGATGGGGTAAGGGGTAGGGGTGGGGGGGAGGGTAGGAGGAAATTGGGGAAGGGAGGAATAGTTAGGGGGACTGCAGGTTACAAAGGACAATTATTCGTGTGGACATCAGTCAACATTTGGTACTCCTGCAGCTAAATTGTACCGACTGAGCATGGGAATGTCCATAACAAGAAATACAGTTCACACGAACATTTAAACATTTCAGTACAGGAAACTGAGTGGTATTAAACTAGGTATAAGATACCACTCCCCTACGGCGGCCATAAAACTAAACAATATGTTATCAGAGTTCTTTCTGGTGGGTAGGGGCACTCGCCAAGCATGTCCTTTATCCCCAGTTCTTTTCTCCATCATGATTTAACCCTTGTCGGCGGCATTGAGGGCCTCCGAGGAGATACAGGGAATAACGGTGGGTAGTTTGACTGAAAAAACGGCACTGTATGGAGGCGACATGGTTCTTTTTTTACGTGACTCAGAAAATTCCCTGTCGGCAGCTTTAGCCATTTTAAATTCCTTCGCAAAATTCTCGGGCCTGAAGGTCAACTGGGGGAAATCCCAGATTCCCTCACTCAGGACACCGTCCTTTAGCTGCGAGATTCTCAGGCCGCGTACACACGCGGGGACTGTTCGCTCAACTTTGTCCGCTGAACAGTGTTTCGGCGGACAGTCCGCTCGTGTGTGGGCTTTCAGCGGACAGTTTCAGCGGACAGTCTGCTGAACAAAGTTTTTCGGAAATTCCAAAAAACTGTCCGCTGAAACTTTGTTTCAGCGAACAGTCCCCTCGTGTGTAGGCTTGTTCGTCAAACTAAGTTCCGCGCATGCTCAGAAAGGATTTACACGCCGAAGTTTGCATTGCAGTGTATAGGACGTCGTATTTTTCGTCCCGTCGTACGTGCCGTTCACGTCATCGCGCACGGTTTCAGCGGACTGTTCGTTCGTCGTGTGTGGGCAAGTCCGTCCATGCAAATTTTGAGCGGACTGTCCGCTGAAACTGTTTGACGGACAAAGTTGAGCGAACAGTCCCCGCGTGTGTACGCGGCCTCACAGATTGTCCCCTGCAGCGAGTAGAGGTGATCAAATATTTGGGGTTGCAAATCTCCAACTCAGTGTCAGATTTTATTGCCTTGAATGTCAGTCCACTTTTGATTAAATTAAAATCCAGGTTACAGGCATGGCAGAATTTACTTTTAACAATCATAGGCAGGGTGAATTTGGTGAAAATTAAATTTTTACCTCTATTTCTTTACATATTTCGTAATTCCCCTGTTTGGATACCGAGATATGTATTCAAGAAAATAGATCAGCTCGTAAAAATTTTCCTATGGCAGGGGCAACACCCCCAAATTAAACTCCGGGTGCTGCAGCTTTTGTGGAAACAGGGCGGACTGGCGGTTCCGGACTTTCACTGCTACCTCCTGGTGGGTCAACTCGTATTTTCACACAGGTGGTTTAGCCTTCCCAAGGATGACATCGCCAATACACTAGAGGTGGTCGTTGTTGGCTCCTATGAGGCACTGAAACAACCTCTGCTCTGTGGTAACAGTGCTCCGTACAGGCTTACAATATCTATGCGTGCAACCAGTAGAGCATAGGTAGTAGTCACTAAGATGAATAACACCTCAGAGATATCCTCTCACACACCATTATGGAAAAATCCTAAACTGGCACACTTCTGTGAGTATCCTGATCCAATTATTTGGACCAAATACGGTATTAAAGTGGTTGTAAACCCTCCCCCACAACTTTGTCCCATGTAAATCAGCATAAAAAACCCAAATACACACTGCTTGTAGATATCTCCTTACTTGCTTAGTATCGTTGTAATCCTTTTTGTTCTTTAGAATGAAGTCACTGAGCATGCCTAGCTCTCCCCTGATTTATGGCACACGCTCTATGTCTTATCTATCTGTTATCAGGACTTCCTACGGCACACAACACATAACTCCCAGGAGGCTGCTAATCACTCAGAGCTTCCTCCTACACACCATGTGACAATGTGACCTCACATACAGTGTAAAGCAGGGCATGGGACAGAAATAACTGCAGTCTTATCAGCTGAAGCTGATAGGACTCATACAGGCAAACACTAGGTAATCAGCACAAGTAAATACTATGAAATAAAACAAGTCAGCTATGAACAGGGAAGCAGGGTTGCCATAGAAATGTTGGATTGAGAAGGAGGCTTGGTTAACAGTACAGGAAGTGCTCAATGTAAGGGTGGAAATACACTCCACTGTGGACTCAGAAAACAATACTTAAGATGGCGCTGCCTAACCCCTGGAAACAAGATTTTTAAAGTTTCTTTAAACAGTAAGTAATATGCGATTTGGGCTGGATTACAGTGACTATAGTTTGATAATTACTTATTATAATGGACTAAATGAAAAGAAGCATTAGAGTGGGAGAGTTTACTTCCTCTTTAAGACTATAAAATATATAGTGGGTAATGGGAAACTTCTACAATTTAACACCCTGAAAACTAATTTTAACCTTCCCAACACTCACTTGTTTCATTATCTGCAACTCGGACATGCATACCCAATTTGGAGATACTAGCATTAATCTGAAAATGAGTGATCTAGAATCTCTGGTGGAAATCTCCTTCCATGGTGTAGAGCAGCATGGGAGGCGGTATTCCACCAGATGGACGGTGACAACTGGGATAATATATGGAATATCAACTTTACTAGATTGGTATCCATTAGAGATCAGCTTATTCAATTGAAATTTTTACACCGCATATACCTTACCCTGGTTAGATTGGCTAAAATGTTCCCTACTCAGTTGCCCGGTTGCTGGTGGTGCAGTTCCGTCACAGCAGATTTCATGCATATCTTCTGGAACTGTTCGGCAATTCAGGTGTTTTGTAAGGGGGTGACTGAGTGTATAGCTGAAGTAACAGACATTCCTATACTACCCTCAGTGGACATATGTCTCCTGGGCCTGGTCGACAATCTAGCCCTCAAAAGAGTGACTCATACATTGCTGACGATCCTACTTTACTATGCTAAAAAAATGATAGTGTTATCCTGGAAAAAACCTAACCCTCCAACAGTATCAGCGTGGAAAGCAGTGGCTAACAAGGCAGCTTCCTTGTACAAGGCAACATACACTAGTAGGGGCATACCACAAAAAGTTAACAAAGTGTGGGGTAGTTGGATCTATAGATAAACTACAGTAACAGATTGAGTGGCCACTCAGGAGGCGACTTCACAACTGGCTCCAACATGTATGTAGTTACTAAATTGTAAGTAATTGGCCCCCTGTGCTTTTCACAGATGAAGTTCACCCTGACTACATGTGACAGACATGAAAGGGTCTGAAGAAGCCACAGAGAATATTATGCTGCCTGTAACATCATTCAGCATGACTGGCTTGGTGGTGGGTCGGTGATGATCTGGTGGGGCATATCCATAGAGGGACACACAGACCTCTACAGGCTAGACAATGTTACCCTGACTGCCATTAGGTATCGAGGTAAAATCTTTGGTCCCATTGTCAGGATGAAATCCTTGGGCACATTGTCAGACCCTACACTGGTGCAGTGTGTCCTGGGTTCCTCCTGGTGCATGACAATGCTCGGCCACATATGGCGAGAGTATGCAGCCAGTTCTTGGAGGATGAAAGAATTGATACCGTTGAATGTCCCCCACGGTTGCCTGACCTAAATCCAATAGAACACCTCTGGGACATTATGTTTTGGTCCATCCGATGCCACCAGGTTGCACCTCAGTCTGTTCAGGAGCTTGGTGATAGCCTGGTCCAGATCTGGGAGGAAATACCCCAGGACACGATCAGTCGTCTCATTAGCAGTATGCCCCGACTTTGTCAGGCATGCATACAAGCACGTGGAGCCATACAAACTACTGAGTACCATTTTGAGATGCTGCAATGAAATTTCAGCAAAATAGACTAGCCTGCTGCATAATTTTCTCACTTTGATTTTCGGTCTTTGAATTCATCCCTCTATAGGTTGATCATTTTCATTTACATCAAACAATGTGGCATCCTTTCATTACCTGGTCGATATCAGTATAGACATCCAGCATGATATTTTACCCATTAAGATCTGATATGTTTTCAAAGTGTTCCTTTCATTTTTTGAGCAGTGTATACAGTGGTGGCGGAAAGCATTCAGGCCCTCTTACATTTTTCACTCTTTTTTATATTGCAGCCATTTGCTAAAATCATTTAAGTTCATTTTTTTCCCTCATTAATGTACACCCAGCACACCATATTGCCAGAAAAACACAGAATTGTTGACATTTTTGCATCACACATCAGACCCTTTTGATCTAATACAGCCAGGAGTCTTTTTGGGAAAGATGCAACAAGTTTTTCACACCTGGATTTGGGGAGCCTCTGCCAGTCCTCCTTGCAGATCCTCTCCAGTTCTGTCAGGTTGGATGGTAAACGTTGGTGGACAGCCATTTTAAGGTCTCTCCAGAGATGCTCAATTGGGTTTGAGGCAGGGCTCTGGCTGGGCCATTCAAGAACAGTCACGGAGTTGTTGTGAAGCCACTCCTTTGTTATTTTAGCTGTGTGCTTAGGGTCATTGTCTTGTTGGAAGGTAAACCTTCGGCCCAGTCTGAGGTCCTGAGCACTCTGGAGAAGGTTTTCATCCAGGATATCCCTGTACTTGGCCGCATTCATTTTTCCCTTGATTGCAACCAGTCATCCTGTCCCTGCAGCTGAAAAACACCCCTGATGATGCTGCCACCACTATGCTTCACTGTTGGGACTGTATTTGACAGGTGATGAGCAGTGCCTGGTTTTCTCCACACATACCACTTATAATTAAGGCCAAAAAGTTCTATCTTGGTCTCATCAGACCAGAGAATCTTATTTCTCACCATCTTGGAATCCTTCAGGTGTTTTATTTTTAGCAATCTCCATGCAGGCTTTCATGTGTCTTGCACTGAGGAGAGGCTTCCTTCGGGCCACTTTGCCAATAAAGCCCCGACTGGTAGAGGGCTGCAGTGATGGTCGACTTTCTACAAATTTCTCGCATCTCTCGACTGCATCTCTGGAGCTCAGCCACAGTGATCTTTGGGTTCTTCTTTACCTCTCTCACCAAGGCTCTTCTCCCCCGATAGCTGAGTTTGGCCAGCTCTAGGAAGGGTTCTGGTCATCTCAAACTTCTTCCATTTAAGGATTATGGAGGCCACTGTGCTCTTAGGAACCTTAAGTGCAGCAGACATTTTTTGGTAACCTTGGCCAGATCTGTGCCTTGCCAAAATTCTGTCTCTGAGCTCTTCAGGCAGTTCCTTCGACCTCATGATTCTCATTTGCTTTGACATGCACTGTGAGCTGTAAGGTCTTGTATAGACAGGTGTGTGGCTTTCATAATCAAGTCCAATCAGTATAATCAAACACAGCTGGACTCAAATGAAGGTGTAGAACCATCTCAAGGATGATCAGAAGAAATGGACAGCACCTGAGTTAAATATGAGTGTCACAGCAAAGGGTCTGAATATTTAGGACTATGTGATATTTCAGTTTTTTTTTATAAATCTGCAAAAATGTCAACAATTCTGTGTTTTTCTATCAATATGGGGTGCTGTGTGTACATTAATGAGGAAAAAAATTAACTTAAATGATTTTAGCAAATGGCTGCAATATAACAAAGAGTGAAAAATGTAAGGGGGTCTGAATACTTTCCGTCCCCACTGTATATACACACATAGGTTGAACTGGATGGACTGGTGTCTTTATTCAACCTTACCAACTATGTAACTATGAATCTACTCAGTGAGGACTCATAAAAACTGACAGGGCTAATAACCTCTCAAATTTCTATCCATTTAAAAAAATATTTTTTTTTATTTTAAACCTATGTATAAAGTAGTTACTTTAAATTCTAATCATTGTTGTGTGCCTGATTTAGGAATAAGTAGGACTTAATACAGTTCTTTAAACCACTAAGGAAATTGTCAAGGTATCCAAAAGTTATGCACATATTCCATATTACAGGAAATTACTGCTCAGCACAAAAAAGCACTAATGGTTTGACTTGTACAGTCAACCCATTCAGGGTAATTTTGATTTGTGCAAGATCAATATCTACTCAAGAAAGATTAAAACATGCCAGTTCATAACATTCAGAATTTCTGAGTACATCCTAATGTTATTCTCAGAATAGAAACTGCTAGAATAAGAGCAGACAACATTAGTTACAGCCTGGTCATTGAAAACAAATTTTCATTACTACACCATTGCTGAGCTGCTGAAACCTTTCAGTCAAAGTTGTGTATGGGTATGTTCATAACTAATTGATGCATTACATACAAACATCATGAGGCTTACTGTAGAATGGCTACTGTAAAGCCACAGGGCACATAAATCAACAAAATAAAGAGGAAAAACTGTATTATGACCATGCTTCAAACAGGATTTGAAATATTAATGCAGACAGGTGTAATTGTTACTACACTCCAGAAAAAAATGGTAAACTGTTTTTGATTTTCGATCATTCTTGGAATAAAGCATCACTACGGAGAGACCCAAATTAATATTGTCTCTCCAGATAATGAATCAGCCTATTCTATCATAGCTATGGTTTGCCATTAGCCAAGCTATAACTGGTTTAGATTTGTATTAAATGCATTGTACTACATGCATTAAATGCATTTAGCCCTGTAATTAGACTATAGTAAACTATTATTTAAATGATTAAAGGCCAATTTCAGCAAACAAGTGAACTCAGCAAATGAGCTACTATCCTGTAAACACAATGATTGTATAAAAAACAGAAAGTTCATCAGTTTACTTTTATCTGAGTTCTGTGTAGTTCCATGCAGATTATGTGCACTGATCGATCCATAGAAGGTCCGGGGGGGGGGGGGGGGGTTGATGTTTACCTTCTTCTCTTTCTCCTTCCTGCATCATCAGTCACATACATACTTTCAAGGTAGGTTTGAAACCATTTGGGTGCTATGAGAAACCAGGCATGCTGTAAGTTGGAGAAAGCAAGGAAAGTGATCTGGCCCAGTGTTTCTCAACCTTTTTTTTAGTAAAGGCACGCTTTATAATTATGGACAATCTTGAGGCACCCTCCAAAATTATGAAGAATCTCGAGGCACCCTTTAAAATTATGGGCAGTCTTGAAACAACCCCAAATAGTTTTACATATTGCAGCAACATCCACACACGCAGGAGTCCCAACTTTAGAGGTGCAAACTGGTATTGACTAGTATTCCATTGTTTCTCTTCTTCTTCAGTTTCTCTCCATCACTCAGTTAATGAGACCCGAGACCCCAAAGCCAATGGAAAGAGGCAAGGGAGGGTCAAACAAGGATGCTATACAGGCGACTGACATCCTCCTTATCAACTGATGATGTCATTGGTCTATAGGAGGTTGGCAGCTAGAAGGTCATAATAGTAACTAAAAGGCATGCTTCACCACCCGCCGCCTTGTATACAATTTTTGGGAAATTTTTAAGCATTTTGCTAAGGCACCCCTGAAGAAACCTCAAGGCACCCTGGTTGAAAAAGGCTGATCTAGCCTCACCAGCAGGTCCATTACAGTAAAATCAGATTACAGAATGGACTGGTTGTGTTGTCAGGCAGGATAAATTCTCTGCATACAACTCAATGTTTTATTTTGTCATGTTACAACCAAAAACCTAAATGTATTTTATTGGATTTTATGTGATAGACCAACACAAAGTGGCACATAATTGTGAAGTGGAAGGAAAATGTTAAATGGTTTTCAATTTTTTTTACAAATAAATATGTGAAAAGTGTGGCGTGCATTTGCATTCAGCCCCCCTGAGTCAATACTTTGTAGAACCACCTTTCCCTGCAATTAAAGCTCTAAGTCTGGCACAGTGGTGCAGTGGGTAGCACTCTCACCTAGCAGTAAAAAGGGTCACTGGTTTGAATCCCAACCATGACACTATCTGCCTGGAGTTTGCATGTTCTCCTTGTGCCAGCATGGGTTTCCTCCCGCACTCCCGAAATGCTGGTAGGTTAACTGGCTTCTGTCCAAAATTGGCCCTAGTATATGAATATGAGTTGGGGACCTTAGAGTTAGAATTAGACTTTGATTATACAAGTCGCATGTAAGTTGAGGACCTTAGATTGTGGGCTCCATGAGGGTAGGGACCGATGTATGTGTGGAGCACTGTGTAAAATTGTCAGCGCTATATGGGTACCTTAATTAAATAATAATATAATAGATGAGCATCTTAATGAGAAGCCTGTCAGTTTAGGTAGACAGCCATGTCTGGCAGGTTTACAGTTGTGCCATACTCTTTCCATTTTAGGATGATGGACTGAACAGTGCTCCGTGAGATGTTCAAAACTTGGGATATTTTTTATAACTTAACTCTGCTTTAAACTTCTCCACAACTTTATCCCTGTCGTGTCTGCCCAACTTTATCCATGTATGTCCTGTCTGGTGTGTTCCTTGGCCTCCATGATGCTGTTTGTTCACTAAGGTTCTCTAACAAACCTCTGAGGGCTTCACAGAATAGCTACGTTTACACTGAGATTAAATTACACACAGGTGGACTCTATTTACTAATTAGGTGATTTGTGAAGGCAATTGGGTCCACTAGATTTTAGTTAGGGGTATCAGAGTAAAGGGGGCTGAATACAAATTCACACCACACTTTTCAGATATTTATTTGTAAAAAAATTGAAAACCATTTATCATTTTCCTTCCACTTAACAGTTATGTGTTGGTCTATTCTATCACATAAAATCCCAATTAAATACATTTACGTTTTTGGTTGTAACATGACAAAATGTGAAAAATGTAAAGGGGTGTGAATATTTTTCAAGGCATTGTATATACAGTACATGTGTACATGTATGTGCATATATAAATACACACACACACATGTAGCATCTGATAATAATAATTCCACAGCTAAACCATCAAACACTATCACTTACCTGCTGGTATTCCTTCATTTTTATTTATATGCATGTGTACATGTATGTGTATTTATATATGCACCTATATGTATTTAAATATATTATCCATGTTTTTTTATCATAGTTAGACTTATGCCGCGTACACACAATAAAACTATTCGGTGGACTTGGTCCGGTGGACCAGAGTCCGTGTGTGTGTCATTGTGGCCAGAGAGAGCGTTGAGTCAACATCTCAAGGAAGAAGAAGAGAAGAAGAAAAGGCGGCGGTGGCAACAGAACCAGGCCATCACTAGTAAAAGAGCTGGAAGAAGAAAGCGGAGGCCCGGCAAGAAGAACTGAAGAGGGGGAGAAGACCCCCAAAGTCGGAAGAAGAGGTGGTGGTGACAGAAGCCCAGGCCACCGCTAGTAAAAGAGCTGGAAGATAGCGGAGGCCCGGCAAGAAGAACCGAAGAGGGGGACAAGACCCCCGAAGTTGGAAGAAGACCCCCGGATGGCAGGTAGCGACAACGAAGAAGAAAGCCGGGCTCCTCCGCTAGTAAAAGAGCTAGCAGAAGATAGCGGAGGAGTCGGACGAGAAGACCCCCAAGACGGAAGACCATCGGAGATGTCTAATAAATTATTTTAAAAACTTGTGTTGTTTTTTTATTTACACTTTTTTTACCAGGTGAATGGGTAGGGGTACATAGTAGCTGGGGGCCCCCTTATTAAAGGGGGCTCCCGGATTCCGATAAGCCCCCCACCCGCAGACCCCGACAACCAACGGCCAGGGTTGTCGGGAAGAGGCCCTTGTCCTCATCAACGTAGGGACAATGTGCTTTGGGGTGGGGGGCCACAGGGCCCCCCTTCCCCAAAGCACCCCCCCATGTTGAGGGCACGCAGCCAGGTACGGCTCAGGGGGGGCGCTCGCTTGCCCCCAACCCCCTTCCTGACCGGCCGGGCTGCGTGCTCGGATAAGGGTCCGATATGGACTTTGGAGGGGACCCCCATTGCGTTTTTTCGACGTAGGGCTTCCCCTTTAAGTTCATACCAGGTGACGGGCCAGCGAGGTGTGAATCTCGCCGATGGATGCAGCAACATTGAGTTCCTGCGTTAGTCTGGTCTACCTGGTTCTCCATGTGTGCGCAAGTCCGTTCATTTCAAAAGTCCGGCGGACTCCCGCTATAGTCCGGCGGTTTGTCTGCCGTACCTAGTCCGCCGGAAAAGTCTGGTTGTGTGTGGGCAGGTCCGCTCGTTCAGAAAGTCCGGAGGATAGTCCGATCGTGTGTATGCGGCATGAGACTTTGATTATACCAGTTGCATTTAAATTTACATTATACTGTGTTTTGTTGTAGCCCTAATGAAGGGGAAGTTTTTTCTGACCTTTGAAACGTATTGAATTTATTTTAGTATAAATCAATAAATTAATATAGTCTCTTTTATCCTGGTCTGGTGTTCCTTCCACTGGAGTAAGGAATAAAGTAAGAATCACACCTTATTCCTCTACTGCTAGACTTAAGTATTTAACCCCTGCAGTGGTGTCCATCATTGCATCTAGCACCAATTGCTCTCAAATGTTATGTGTATGGCTATGCAATTTGTTAAAAACAGTGCTTTAATTGCTGTTAGTGTCTCTGTTGTAAAATTTGGTCTCAATTACTGTGTGGTCACAGAATAGAAGCTGATTGCTGCAAATCGGACAATTAAAGGATGATACACACATTGGTTAACCGATTCCTGACCATCTCACGCCGATATATGTTGGCAGAAGGGCATGTACAGGCAAAATCATGTACCTGTACATTGCCTTTTAAGAGGTGGTGGGGGCGCCATCACCGCAGGGATACCCACGATCGCCTCACGGAGAGGAAGAACGGGGAGATGCTAAAGTAAACAAGCATCTCCCTGTTATGCCTAGCAACAGTGACACTGATCTCTGCTCCCTGTGATTGGAGCAGAGATCAGTGATCTGTAAAACACAGCCCCCCCCCCCCACAGTTAGCAACACGCCCCTAGGACACACTTAACCCCTACACTGTCACCTAGTGGTTAACCTTTTCACTGCCAGAGCCATTTACACTGGAATCAGTGCATTTGTATAGCACTGATTGCTGTATAAATGACAATGGCCCCAAAAATGTGTCAAAAATGTCCAATGTGTCTGCCATGTCCCAGTCACCATAAAAATCGCTGATTGCCACCATTTAAAAAAAAATGCCATAAAACTATCCCCTATTGTGTAAACCCTATAACGCAAACCAATCAATAATCGCTTATTGCGATTGTTTTTTACCAAAGATATGTAGAAGAAAATGTATCGGCCTAAACTGAGGAAATTTTTTTTTTATATATATATATTTTCCACCAAAAGAAAGCTCTATTTGTGGGGAAAAAAGGACGTCAATTTTTTTTGGGAGCCATGTCGCACGACCGCGCAATTGTCAGTTAAAGCGACGCAGTGCCAAATCACAAAAAGTGATCTGGTCAGGAAGGGGGTAAATTCTTCCGGGGCTGAAGTGGTTAAAAGTAATGAAAAGCTATGTACAGGAATACCAATTCTTATTAAACAATGGTTAATAATATTTGTTTTTTAGTTTACCTATTAAGTTAAATGTAACTACATGTGTTAATTATCTCTGAAAATATGAAAAAATGTAAGTACCTATAAATGTAAGTATCTTTAAAAGAGCATGGGAGATAAGTATTAATTCAAAGATAAAGCAGATTATAACAGATATTTTAAACACACTCAAGTATCTAGCAATGCACCTGAGGTAAGTATTTTCAAGTGGCAAAGTACGAGTTCATGTTGTGATCCTGGAGAATGGTGGCCTCAGGAGAAAAAAATTATTTGTAACAGAGATAGTAACTAAGAAATCTAAGCAGCATGTAGAAGTTATGGGTAAAAATAATACCATGATAGGAGGCCATAATTAAGAAGGGATTTTCATATTATATTTCTGCTGGATTGTATCATTGAAAAAATTTGATGTTTTGAAAATACCATGAAGAATCTGAGCTTAAAGCGGTTCTCCACCCTAAAGTGGAAGTTCCGCTAATCTGATCCCTCCCCCCCTCCGGTGCCACAATCGGCACCATTCAGGGGGGAGAGGGGTGCAGTTACCTGGATAATCCAGGTATCTGCACCCACTTCCGGGACAGACCGCCGCAGACTGCCGCAGATGCCCCGCCCCCTCCTTGTGTTCTGGGAAACACACAGTTCCCAGGACACAGCAGGGACCAGCAGAGACGCGCAGCGTGACTCGCACATGCGCAGTAGGGAACCGGGCAGTGAAGCCGCAACGCTTCACTTCCTGATTCCCTGACAGTGGGTGGCGGTGGGGGCAGCAGAGAGACGAGCGAGCGCTCGTCATCTGACGCCGACATCGCTGGACCCTGGGACAGGTAAGTGTCAATTTATTAAAAGTCAGCAACTGCAATATTTGTAGCTGCTGGCTTTTAATATTGTTTTTAAGGTGCAGAACCGCTTTAACCACTTCAATACAGGGCACTTTCGCCCCCTTCCTTCCCAGCCCAATTTTCAGCTTTCATCGCTCTAGCGCTTTCAGTGACAACTGCGCGGTCATGCTACACTGTACCCAAATGACATTTTTATCATTTTGTTCGCACAAATAGAGCTTTATTTTGGTGGTATTTATTCACGACTCCGTTTTTAATTTTTTGCGATATAAGGAAATTTGGAAAAAAAACAATATTTTCTTTTTTCTATTTTAAAAGAAATCCAATAAAATCAAATTTTGTCATAAATTTAAGCCAAAATGTATTCTGCTACATGTTTTAGGTAAAAAGAATTCCGTTAAGTGTATAATAATTGGTTTGTGTGATCACGGACATATGTATGCAAATGATCATGTACATATGTGTGCAGGTGATGACGGACATAAGTGTACAGATAATCATTGGGACATGTGATTTTAGTGGGACATATGTGGGGGACATGTTTTTATTATTAGGGACATGTGTTTTTATTATTTGGGGACATGTATGTTTTGGGGACATGTGTGTTTTGGGGACATATGCGGGGACTGTGTTTATACTGTGTGGTGTGTTGTGTGTTTACACTAGACTGGTGATCAGTGAGTAAAAAGCTGTAAAAAACAGCTCAAACTCACTGATCATCAGCCGGCTGCAGCGATCTGCTCTCCTCTCCTCAGCGATGACTTCTGTGTGAGGAGAGGAGGAGCCGATTGCCTAGCAACTGGCTGTTTGTTTACATCACATGACGGCCGTGATTGGACACGGCCGTCATGTGATCAGGAGGGCCAATCACAGAGCCCTCCTGCCGATCTGAGATGCGCCATGTCCGGGTGACACGAGCACATCGGGATTGCGCCGCTGCGCGGGCACGCGTGTGCGCGATCCCGCTCTTTCTGAAGGACGTTCCTGAACGTCCTATCAGAAGTAGACGGCTCCAACCCGGCCGTATATGTGCATTGGCTGGGTGGGAAGTGGTTAAGAAACCCTGTCAGTCTTGAAATTGTTGTGAGACAAGTCTCCTGCAACAGAAGTAGTATTAAATTCACTGCTTCAGCAGTCTCTGTCTCTTTTCTTCTTTGTTCCAGTACTGCAGTCTCTGTAAAACTTTTTAGCATGCAACATTTCTGAGAATGTTGGGTGCCTGAGTCCCCCATTGTGTCCAGTATTTCCATTCTCCGACCCCTTCATCACTAAACGACCAAGCAGTGATGTAGAGGTCAGAAGAGGAAACTAACAGTAGCATCTGACACTCAAGAAAGTATGCTGAAACGTCTCTTGTAGTGCTGGAATGGTAGAATGTAAGAGACATAAGCCACCAGAGAGCTACAGTATCAGAGCTCTCTATTGCAAATGACTTGCATTATGACAAATAGCACACTTTTACTACTTATATTTAAATCATATTCTACATTGGAACCAATATAAGAAGTTTATGTTGCCTACTCACCCTTGATGCATATTTCAGAGTAACTTGAATCAGTACAACACTGGGCCTTTAACAATACTTCTCTTCTTAACATAATTTTGCAAAGTGCAGGCACTTCAGTTTCAATTATGCAATGCCATCTCTTTAAATGCAGCAATCTCTAGTAACATAGTAACAATTTTAATACTAACAACTAGTTTCAAACTTAGGTAACAGCAAGAATTGCTCTTCAAACCATTGCAGTAGCAAAAATTAGCATGTTTGTACTCTTAACTGGAGATGCAGTGTCTCCAGATAGTTGGCAAGCATTTCTCAGACAGTCCACTCTCTCAGACAATCATCATGCCTCCTCTGCATTTTGCTGCAACACAGTATCCCACAACTAAGAGTTGACAGGCTGTCTGACGTTGTGCTAAAATCCGCCCCCCACAATTGCTTATATATTGTGACTATTGTGGTACCAGAACATACACTGTGCTCCTCACCACTCTACCTGGCTAATAAATGACGTAAAATATAAAAGCTGTGTAACACTGTTTTGTAAGATTATGATGCGCATATAGTGCTAGTTTGCATAGTGTGCTGCCCCAACGGGGAATAGAATTTATATATATATATATATATTGTTTTTATAACCATTTTTCTATGGAGGTTTAAGTTTAGTTCACATGCTGCCATCTAGTGACCTTTTGTGGTAAGGCATTTTTATTCTTCTCTTAAGCTTATTTTTTCCATTATGATATGACATACTTCCTTTGTATGTAATGCTCCACCCTTTTTCCTGTGTTTTGTACATCCTGTGTTTTGTATCGCCTGTGACATCAATGAAGTAACAAGCCTCATGTAGCAGAGCACATGTACATTGTAAGCTATGGACAATATCACCTTTTGACCGCACAATACCACAATCTGTTCATCTGTTTGTATCCTTTCATCTGCTGTAATCTGATGATCAGAATAAAGCATCTGTGGATGGAAATCGGTATTGGTGAGTTCAAGCAATCTGATGAGGATTGCCCTCAGTGATTATATCTGCTTATACAGGCCCGGCATAGAGGTCTCACAAGGGATACACAATAATCAGAGTCAGAATAGTCAAAAGATGAATAGAATTCCCACAGCATGCAGTGTATATGTGTGCGCCTGATCTGCAATCAAGCTCAGTTCCATCCGCCATCTTGTGAAGCACATGGTTGCACGAGTTTACTGCACCTCATGTGAATGTTAAAAAAATGTTTCTCTAAGCTGCTGTTCGTCTTCTTAAAGAGACAGTACCATTTCTTGCAAAAATGTGAAACATGTCTAGACAAGACTCTGAGCACCCTTCTGTGGCTGAACCAACACAGATTCATCATGCCTCTGAACCCACAGATGTACAGGGATCAGACTCTGCAGATATTGCCAAACAGAAACTCAGAGAAAACTATGAAACCACTAGAGATGAGTTCTCCAGCAATCTGTCAGACTTATGGAACAGAACTTCACACTGCATGTCAGTTTTGTCACACTTGAATGATCAACCAGCTGAACTAAGAGACTCTATAGATTGCTTATCTGCCACGTACGAAGAGAAGAAGAAGAAGAAGGCGGCAGCGACAGCGTCAAGACTGGGCCAACACAAGTTAAAGAGCTGGAAGAAGAAAGCGGAGGACTTGCAAGAAGAACCGAGGAGGGGGACAAGACCCCTGAAGTCGGAAGAAGACCCCCAAAGTCGGAAGAAGACCCCTGGACGGTGGCGGCGACGAAGGAGAAAGCCGGGCTTCTCCGCTAGTAAAAGAGCTAGCAAAACAGCAGAAGATAGCGGAGGAGTCAGGTGAGAAGACCCCATGAAGACGGAAGAAGACCCCGGAGCTGTCTAATAAAGTACTTTAAAAACCTGTGTTGTGTTTTTTATGTACACTTTTTTCCCTGGGTGAATGGGTAGGGGTATGTCGTACCCCATACTCATTCACATAGGGTAGGGGGCCTTATTAAAAGGGGCTCCCGGATTCTGATAAGACCCCCGCCCACAGACCCCGACAACCAACGGCCAGGGTTGTCGGGAAGAGGCCCTTTTACTCATCAACTTTGGAACAAGGGCCCCCCTTCCCCAAAGCACCCCCCATGTTGAGGGCACGTGGCCTGGTATGGCTCAGGAGGGGGGTGCTCACTCGTCCCCACCCCCTTTCCCGACCGGCTGGGCTTTGCTAGTTCCTTCTACCTGGAGCCACGTTCAAAATTAACGGACTTTACTCCGTGTGTGGGCAAGTCCGTTCATTTCAATAGTCTGGCGGACTAGCACACAGATGGGCGGATTGTCTGCCGGACTGCCGAATCCGGCTGACTATTTTGAGAAGAAAAAGTCAGCCGGAGCCCACACATGGGCGAATTGTCCGCTGGACTCTGGTCCGCCAAACCAAGTCCGCCGGATAGTCCGATTGTGTGTACGCGACATTAGTGGGAAACTCCATGATGTCTTTTGTGCTCCAATAGCCTAAACTTATTTCTCTGGTGAGTTTTCAGGTAATATGATGTCTATGCAACCATTGGTCTTGTAAGTCGTTGATGATTACTAGGGATGGGCGAACGGTTCGGCCCAAGCATAAGTTTGGGCAGAACTTTTGCTGTTCAGATGTTCGACCGTTTGTTCGGCCCCCTGAACCAACCACAATGCATTGAGGCGCAGAACAGTGCATTGCAAGCCCTGATTGGCTGAAGCAGTGAAAGCTTCAGCCAATCAGGGCACAGAGCATTGTCAGAGTCATGACTGGACACTGTTATCATGACTTTATCCAATCATGGCTCATTCCCACTCCACAGTATAAAAGTATTTCAATAGCAGGCATCTTCAGTGTGCTTTCGGCGTGGAGAGAGATAAAACAGGGCTCTGTTCAGTGCTATTAGTTAATTAGTGTTGCTTCAATTGTCAGTGTACAATATTTAGTGTCAGTCTGGGGATAGTGTGAGTGTAGTGAGGAGGACCATCATTCAGCTTTGCATAGTGTGCAGCTAGAGTAGGGACAGCACAGATAGTTTTACTGTAGTGTAGTGAGTCATTCATACATACATTAGTGTAGAGTAGGGACAACTCATATAGTGTCAGTGTAGTGAGACCGTGTCAGTAATCTCTACATTAGTGTATAGCTAGAGTAGGGACAGTTTAGATAGCGTCTGTGTAGTGACGGTTGATGCCATATAGCTTTGTTGTGTTACTGGCAGTTTAGAGCAATTTACTTTTGTGTGCGTTACTGCCAGTTTAACACCATATAGTTCACTGTACATTTGGCGCATTATATTATATTATATCCGTGGAGTGTGTCTGTGTAGTGTCAGTACTCAAATTAAAGTGCGCCAGGAAAAAATGTGTCCACGGGCAAAGGTGGGCGTGGTGGTCAGTCCTCAGGCAGGGCATTTGCTCTGTTTAGTGAGTTTGCTCATGCTATCCAGCCACAGCATGCAGAGGAGGTGGTGGACTGGCTTACTAAACTTCTCCTCATCCTCTGTCACATAACCTCCTCATCCTCTGTCACACAAGCAGAGACAAGTGCGCAGTCCTCTACAGTTGCCAGAGTGGATAAACCTGCCTCCTTGTCCACATCTATTCCTGCCATAGCCCCAACATCAGCCATTGAGGAGTCAGCTGAGTTATTTGACTACAGCGTCAGCCATTACTGGATTCAGATGTTGGTTCTGAGGTTGAGGATGACAGGAACATGAGCCTAGAGAAAGGGAGGAACAATGGTAGACAAATTGCATTCATTTTCCCCAAGCCTTAGCGTATTGCCAAGTTGTCGCCAGTGGTAATGATGAAGATGGAGGAGATGGAGATGATGATGATGATGAGGTCACTGATGCGACTTGGGTGCCAGATAGAGCAGAGGAGGAAACTGAAGGTGAGGCGGCACAACCCCAAGGAGGCCGACATCAAGAAAGAGTAGAGACCAGTCACACTATTCCATCACATTCTGCAGCTATTATCTCCTGGCCCACTCCCCAAAGCTTAGCTGTCTGTGCCTTTTTCAGCACTTTTGTAGCAGATAGCACTGTTGCTATCAGCAAACTGTCTCAGGAACATCAAACGTGGCAAAAACACCAACTATATGCATATCATTGCAATTTTTTTTGCCTTCATCAAGAGCACCTCTATAGGGTTACGGTGGGAAGGCACCCCCGACACCCAAAGAGTAATTTTTCTGCACCTGTTTGACAGGTGCATATCATTCTTGCTTTCATCAAGAGTACCTCTATAGGGTTACAGTGGTAAGGTGCCACCGACAACCAAAGATCAGTTTTTACGCCCCCGTAACTTCTATACAATATCAAAGTGACACCAGAATGTTTCCAAGAAATCTCTAATCTTATTCCCAGTGTATTACATTGTGGCCTCATCATACACACTGGCTCCTCAGCTGCTGCTCAGCAACATGAAGGCAGCTTGCAGGGAAAATTTCATTTTTTTGGCTTTATAAATGCAATCATTGCTGCAGCAGATTCTAGACATGCTACAGATCTGCCACTTTGCAGGTAGACTAAGGGGACCCCCTAGGCACTATATTTGAAGGTTTTTTTCATTTTTAGGCTTTCATTTTAAAAATCAAAAAAATCACTGCTAATTTAACTACTTCAGCCCCGGAAGGATTTACCCCTTCCTGACCAGAGCACTTTTTGCAATTCGTCACTGCGTCGATATAACTGATAATTGCACGGTCCTACGACACTTTACCCCTAAAAAAATTACGTTCTTTTTTTTGCACAAATAGAGCTTTCTTTTGGTGGTATTTAATCACCTCTGAAGTTTTTAATTTTTGCACTATAAACACAAAAAGAGCAACAATTTTGAAAAAAAGCATTATGTTTTACTTTTTGCTATAATAAATATCCCCCAAAAATATATAAAAAAACTATTATTTTTCCTCAGTTTAGGCTGATATGTATTCTTCTACATATTTTTGGTAAAAAAAAAAAAATCGCAATAATATATTGATTGTTTACAAAACCATCTCCTCATTCAAGCTGTCACTCCGTCACACGATCGTGGGCACCCGGCGGACATCGAGTTTGCGGGACCTGCGGTCACGGGGAACATGGCAGATGCACATGCGTACACAGCGCGGCTTCTTAAAGGGGATGTACCTGTACGCCCTTTTGACCACCAGCACCATTCTGCCAACGTATATCGGCGTGCGCTGGTCGGGAAATTTTTCACAAACTATTTTTTTATTGATGTGTGTCCCCCAGGGCAGGACCTGGAAACCTATAACCATTATATGCCCAATTACTTACATATAAGCCTTCAAAATGGGCAATTTTGATATTTGACATTCAGGTCCCAATGACTTTAATGGGGTTCGTTATTCGGGTCCGAACTTTCGCGGTGTTCGGAAAAGTCTGTTCGGCTCATCCCTAATAATTACCTCTGTGCTATTCCTTTTAGGGTTATTCTTGATATATTGTATATGTGACAAATTAACTTACATTTTAGATTTAACCACTGTGATACATCCCCCAATGAAGATTTGTGTCAAGAATTTATACGCGTCAGTGTTTTCATTTTTATGCTCATGTATCTCACTGGGGATTGTACATTTGATTATAGACCGGTCTTTATCTTGCTTTTATACGCACAGTGTTTTTTGTGTGTTTTTTAATTTTTTATTATAAATATTTTGTTTTTTAATTTTTTATGAGACTTCTTGGTCCCCTTAAAATCCCCAATTTTTGCTTTTATTCACTCAATTTCTGGGATGTGGCACCGTCTGTAACCAGATTGGGCTATATATGGAAACACAGCATTCCAATTACAGTGGGACCCCTTGTAAATCCCTTCTTACATTTGTTTACAACAGGCAGTTGTAAACCTTGGAACAGGCAGAAGAAAACCTTTTGTTCCTGCAAGTCTTAGTGCCAGCAGTGCCTTGGTGAGTGCAAGCAAAAAAGACATCTGTAATGTGCGGAGGCAGGAACCCTCTGACATTTAGCAACAGATTATAGTTTAGCAGATATTCAGCCCCTCTTGTAAAAACTCCATTCCCTCCATCGATTGAATGATGACTTGGCATTAACATCTACTACTGTAGAAGTGTATAGATACTGCTGAAACTCACGCACATTAGCCATTATAGCTGAGAGCTGCCCATGAAGGATAAGGCCATCAGCCAGTAAAGTTCTATGATTCTATATATATCAAGGGTCTGGCTGTGTAGGTGGGGTATTCTGTGCTATACATGGGGAAGCAGACTTTGAAGACCTATATTTTGGTGGAAGTGTGGAAAATTAACTGGGTCTGTAAATAGCCAGTGGAATATATATGCTGATTTTACACAGAAGGCATGCACTTGCTGCTTGGTGCAGTGTGAATATGTCATAATTTGCCTGCACAATGCTCCTGAGAGACCTGTGCATTGCCATAGAGTTGACAATATACCAAAATCTTCGGTACCTTTTCAATAGGCTGTCTGTATATGTAACAGTTACCTTTATATTAACACTGCTGTGTCTATTTGTTACATTTGCCTGTTTATTGGCACTGCCCTGTCTGTATATTGCCTTTAATTGCCAATGTTTGAGTCATAGCCCCAGTTTAGGCTTTTCCTACCAACTGTCCCAATGTATTGTCTACACAAACATGTCCGTAGAAAGTTTTAGAAGGAATAATTGACTTTATAATGAAAAGTGTATGTGGAACTGCTCTTTTGTAAAAAGTGTTTTTTTGTTCATGCTTCTAGTGCAGAATGGGATATTATTGATAGAATTTAAATAAAGGTGTTACTGTCGAGAACAGTTTTTTCTTTATTCACCTTCAACCAAAACAGTATAGCCCTCAATTCCCTTTTTCAGACTGGGAATTTCAGCTCCCTCTTCTGAATGTTAGAGGGAAAAGGAACCAACTTGCATGTTATACTGTAAGCATTGTCAGCAAACAAAAACCCATATACATCATATCTATTGATTATTGGAGATTGAAGGCAGCACAGCATGTTATTATAGGAAATCTGTAATGAGAGAAATATGTACTTACTGATGCATTTTTTTGTACTATTGGTCAAAGAAGCCTGCAGTCAGTAGAAAATGGAGTATCATAGACAGTAGTTTAACTCTTAACCCTTTCATGACTAAGCCTATTTTTGCCATTTGGTGTTTACAAGTTAAAATCCATATTTTTTGCTAGAAAATTACTTGGAACCCCCAAACATTATATATATATTTTTAGCAGAGACTCTAGAGAATAAAATGGCGATTGTTGCAATATTTTATGTCACACAGTATTTGCGCAGAGGTTTTTTAAACGCAACTTTTTGGGAAAAGGGACACTTTCATGAATTAAAAAAAAAAACAGTAAAATTAGCCCAAGTTTTTTGCATAATGTGAAAAATAATGTTATGCCGAGTAAATAGATACCAAATATGTCACACTTTATAATCTCACGCACTTGAGGATTGACGATAAAGTACGGTACCTAAAAATCTCAATAGGCGACGCTTTAACTTTTTTTTTACGGTTACCAGGTTAGCGTTACAGAGGAGGTCTAGTGCTAGAATTATTGCTCTCGCTCTGACGATCGCGGCGATACCTCACATGTGTGATTTGAACACCGTTTACATACGCGGGCGCGACTTCCGTATGCTTTTTCTTTGCTTCGCGAGCTCGCGGGGACGGCGGGCGCTTTAAAAAAAAATTTTTTATTTTTTTATTTATTTTATTTATTTTAAAATGACTAAATTGTTTTAAAAAAAAAAATGTGATCACTTTTATTGCTGTCACAAGGAATGTGAACATCCCTTGTGACAGTAATAGGTGGTGACAGGTACTCTTTATGGAGGGATCGGGGGTCTAAAAGACCCCCCACCCCTCCTTTACACTTCAATGTATTCAGATTGCTGAAAATGGCGATTCTGAATATCGTATATTTTTTTAAAACCGGCGCCATTGGCAGCCGAGTAAACGGGAAGTGACGTCATGACGTCGCTTCCGTGTTTACTATGAGGAGACTGGAGCAAAGCCGATTACGGCTTCGTTGGTCCCCCTTTATATGGGGGGACTAGACGAGGGCCTCTTGTCCCCTGTTGGGGGATTTTATCCTTCACCATGGGTACATTTTCATATTATATTATTAAGCTTAGGTAATGTAAACGTATCTGTCTTTTCCTTCTTTCCTAATCTAGATAACACTGGACTTTTCTTTCTTTTTTGCCTTTTCAAGTCCATATGGGTTGAGTCGAGAAATCGTCAGGTTGGAAAAACGGGTGAGTGCTGCCTATTGACTACCATGGCCCCCTTAAACATTTTATCCCTGAACGTATAAGGCCTCAATGTACCACAGAAACGCACTAAAGTGTTTAGGTCATTCCAAGCAAAAAATGCACACATTGTGTGCCTGCAAGAGACTAATTTTACAGTAAAATCAATGCCTACATTTTTTAGTTCAGCCTATCCACAAATATTCACTGCCTCGGCCAATACCAAACAACGTGGAACTCTTGTGGCTTTCCACCAGTCCACTCCATTCACAATTCATTCGGAAATTAAGGATCCGTAAGGAAGATATCTAATCCTTATGGGACACATTTTGGACACAGAAGTAACTGTGGTCTCTTATTATGCACCTAACAAACAGCCAATTCCATTCTTAACACATCTATTACAAGTAGTTAATGCACATAGACTGGGAACAATCATTGTATGTGGTGATTCCAACCAGGTTCTCCTACCATTTCTGGACAAAACACCATATACTCCACCTCGTAACCACTCTAAAATATCTCTCTCCCAACTCCTTTCCAAACACAATTTAATTGATTCATGGAGAGAGAATAATCCAACAAAAAGAAATTACACCTACTTTTCACACTCTCACCAAACATTCAGTCGTATTGACCACATTTTCCTAACCACAGGAATGATACCTGAGATTCTCTAATCAAATATATTCCCCATCCCATGGTCTGACCATAATGCAGTCCTAACAACTATTGCATCAACCATACCTAAAGCACAAGATAAAACATGGTATTTACCAGAGATATTACTTAAAAACCCTTTATATTGTCACAAAATTGAACATGCTCTGAAAGAATATTTAACATTCAACAAAAGCCCAGAAATGTCCCCAATAACATTGTGGAAAGCACATAAACCGGTCTTGAGGGGAACACTTCAGCAGCAGTATGGAATACTCAATAGAGAACGCAGAAATCTTGCACGTAAATTAGAAACACAATTTAACTCCTTTTACTTAGCTTTCGAAAGCAATCCTAATCCAACTACTAAAAATTATTTAGAGAAGGCACGCCTGGAATATGATCTTTTTCTTACAGAATCATCTGATAAATTACTGTGTCATTCCAGACATGCTTTCTTCTTGAAATCTAACAAACCAGGCACATATCTGGCGAGGGCAGTCAGATCAACAAATAACTAATTTAAACCAATTAGATTAAAACTATCTAAAAACATATATACAAGCAACCCCCTTAAAATCGTTCACAAATTTTGTTCTCACTTAAATACACTTTACACTGAATCAAATACATTCAATTCAAACAAAGCAGATTCCTTCTCCTCAGAAATTAACCTACCTGAACTAACTGTTTCACAAAAAACACAACTAGAGATACCTATCACGGCAGAGGAAGTAGAAAAGGGCATTGAAAATTAATAAAAGACCAGGACCAGATGGTTATTCTGCATTATACTACCGCACCTTTTCAGACTCCATTTCCCCTATATTGGCAGAGGCATTCAATGATTTACTCGAAAATAAATCCTTATTGGCGATCATATGTATGATTACCAAACCCCATTTCGCTGATACTTCTTGTACTAACTACCGACCTATATCAATGTTAAATCTTGATATCAAAATTCTTGCAAAGATCTTAGCATCCCGGATAAGTAGATTCATTGGCACACTTATAAATCGTGATCAAGTTGGCTTTATGCCAACACGACAAGCAGGCGATAATGTACGCCGAACAGTTCTTTTAGCACAAATTGCCAAAACACGTCGCATTCCCTCCTGCTTTCTCTCACTTGATATTCAAAAGGCTTTTGATTCTATAGCCTAGTCCTACCTGTATTACACATTACAGAAGTGGGGTTTTGGCCCAAATTTTACTAACTGGATCAGGGCACTATATAATAAACCTAAAGCATATGTTAAATATGCAGGTTATAAATCTGATACCTTTAATATTGAAAGGGGCACTAGGCAGGGGTGTCCGCTTTCACCCCTGTTATTTGCACTTCTTATAGAACCACTTGCCCAATGGATCAGATCAGATCCCACCATAACGGGTATTGAAGTAGGGGGATTTCAACACAAAATTTGTCTATTCGCGGATGATATCCTCCTATTTCTTTCATCGCCGCAAATATCAGGGCCTAACCGAATGCCAATACTTGATGACTTTGCTATGTTCTCTGGCCTTTTTATTAATCCCAAGAAATGTGTAGCACTAAATGTATCTCTTTCAAATTTAGAATTACGTTCAGCTAAGGTATGTCTCCCCTTTACCTGGGCAGATAAATCCATTCCATATCTAGGAATACACCTCACTGCAACACTCTTGGACCTTTTTTTCAGCTAATTACCCTCCAATGTTAAAAAATATAACAAATATTTAGAAATCTTGGAACCACCTTCCTTTATCATTGTTCGGAAGAATCAACACAATAAAAATGACAGTCTTACCCAAATTATTTTACCTTTTAAGAGTCTTACCAATTCCAATTCCTGCCTATTACCTGAGAATTATACAGAAAAAGGCAAATGCATTTATATGGGGTTCTTCTAGAGCACGTACACAGCAACACACACTTTACCTCCCTAAATTAAATGGAGGTCTAGGTTGTCCTAATTTCGCATCTTATTATAGAGCAGCACATATAGCATCATTAACTAAATATCATGCACTACAAGAATCCCCTCTATGGGTATCGATCGAATCTACTGAATGTGATCCCTTGTCAATGGCAAACCTGATTTGGCTCTCACCGAGAGCTCGTAGAGGGTTGCGTAATCCAATTACAAAACATTTTGTTTCCCTATGGGGCAGATACAAATTCAGAAATCAGTTGCAATCATTACATAATCCTCTACTATCTTTTTACAAAAACTCTGCATTTTACCCAGCATGGGTATCTCCTAGATCTTTCAGAGCATGGGCTAGAAGCGATATGCTGCAGATGCACAAATTTGTGAATTCCTCATCCTTTATCCCTTTCCCAACCCTCTGTGATAATTATGGAATACCGCAATCAGAACTATTTAGGTACCTCCAGATCAAAAATGTCTTTATGCCTCTTTTAACCACAGACAGTTCACTAATTAATTTAACTAACTTTGAAAAATATTGTAAAAAACGACCCTCATGCTAGGGGCATAATCTCGACCTTATATGTTCAATTGTTAGCTAAACTTGAAACAGTAAAACCAGCTTATGTACAGAAATGGGAGGTGGTCTTAGAACAAACACTGGAAACCACAGAATGGAATCAAGTCTGGTTAACAACCAAAACAGCCTCTCCCAATATATTAGTGGCAGAGGCGAATTATAAAGTACTAATAAGATGGTACCTTGTACCGGCTAGAATAGTGAAATATGTGCATAACTACTCATCAGATTGTTACTGTGGATGCGCTGAGTTAGGAACACATTTCCACATTTGGTGGTCATGTCCCAAAGCTCAAATTTATTGGAATGAGATCTTTACTATAGCATCTAAAATGTTAGGAATATCCATTACCCCAGATCCCTCAATGGCACTCATCAATCGAAAGCCAGACTTTCTAACACACACCCAATTTTATTTATTTTTATTTTTTTTTTTCAACTTGGTACTACTTTATTAAAGATTTTTCAGGTACAAAGTAACAATGTAACAATATTATTATTATTATATACAATACAAAAAGAACTTCGTTGCATACAAGGTAATACAGTGGCGAAGCTGCGTCCAACACACCCGTTACCATAAACGCGCCATGCTCCTTTTCAACCCCCCCCCCGTCCCACCCACCCACCCCCCCACCTCTCTTCGAGCACACACTGCTGGCACCTGTCATACCGGTCACAACTGGATAGTGATGGGCACCAAACAACATGGAGGGGAAAAAAATAAAAAATATAAAGAGAACAAGCAGGCTAAGAGACCCCCCCCCTCCCTAGGGCTCCCCACAAGAGAGCGGGAGGGGAGGGGGAGGGGAAAAAGGACCCCCCACCTCCTGCCCACCAAGCAGGTGCTAGTCCGCCTTCTCAGTAGACCTATCCAGGGGGTAGCCCATGCTGGTCAGCCAGGGGTTCCATAATATCTCAAATTTTTTTATGTTGTTTTGTTTTACAAACATTGCTCTTTCACACCATACTGTAGAATTGATTGCGTTGACCCATTGTCTAAATAACGGGGGATTTTTGGCTTGCCAATTTATTGCTATCAGCCGTCTGGCCTGGTACAAACAGCTCAGGACGGACTGTTTAGTTAGAGGGGAAATTCTATCCTCCTCAAATATCCCCAATAGACAAATCCTAGCCTCAGGTTTCAGGGTGGTCTTAAAAACCCTGTTTATTTTAAGAACTATTTCTAACCAGTAGCTATACAATTTTGGACATTTCCATACCATATGGAAGAGATCTCCCGATGCCCCACATCTGGGGCATTCATCACTAGGTTTCCTACCCATTTTCCACAGCTTATAGGGGGTATAATATACCCTATATATTAGGAACAAATGGGACACACGCTGGGATGGGGATATAGAGACCAAGTTCCCCTGCTCCAGCGTCTCACCCCATTGTTCTTGGGTTATCGGGCCTACATTCCCTATCCAGCCCTGTCTGCTCTTAGCTGGGCCCTCACCTTTCAAGATCCTTCCTCTGATCTTCGTATATAACCGAGAGATCTGGCCTTTTGCTTGACTTCGGACCATAAGACCCTGAAGCAGGGGAATTTCAGTCCGCTCAATAGCGAGTGACCCATATTGGGCTTGAATTCCATGTCTCAACTGTAGATATTTATAAAACGTCCTGTTTGAAATATTAAATTCCTGTCTAATATCTTCAAAAGATTTCAGTTCATTACCTTCATATAAGTGCACCAGTCTATTGATCCCCTGTCTGTTCCATTCTAGAGATCTATCTATCTTGTTTACTTCACTCAGATGGCGGTTATGCCATAAGGGGGTGTAGTCGGTTACTCCCACATAACCCAACTTTTGCTTTGCTTTCTGCCATACCTTCCTCATTAAAACGTTGGTGGGGCATCTATGGGCGAATGAATTAGCCTCCAAAACTTCAGGTAATAACTTATGGGGTACCCCCACCATCATCAGTTTATGGTTTGGGGACCCTCCCTCTTGGAGCCCCGCCCCTGCTAAATGCTGGAGTTGGGCAGCCAAGAAATATGCAGCCAGATGAGGTATGGCCAGTCCTCCCTCCGTGGCGGGGAGCTGCAACGTATGTAACCCTATCCGAGCATGTCCCTTTTTCCAAATTAAATCACGGATAAGTGAATCCATTCTTTGGAACCATTTCTGGTTAATCCAAATTGGGGAATTATGTAGAATATATAATATTTGTGGCTGCCAAAGCATTTTTACTAGGTTGGAGCGGCCCGCCACGGAGAGAGGGAGGCCACACCATCTGTTAAGTTTCAGCTTCATTTTCGCCAATAGTGGTGCTAGATTCTCGTTAACATATTGGTCTACTTCCCCAGAGATCCAAATGCCCAAGTACTTCAGCCTAGCCACCGTCTCCAGGCCCGCTATCGTTGGCAACACCATTTGATCACCGGGTCTGGGCAATGGCAGGAGGGCTGATTTACTCCAGTTGATTTCTAGACCGGATTGTTGCCCAAACTCCCTCATCAACTGCACAACTCTATTCAGGGTAGAGTCTGTATCTCCAATAAAAAACAGGACATCGTCCGCAAATAGGGCAATTTTATCTTCTACTGTTCCACGTCGGAATCCCTGGATGTCCGGGCGGGATCTTGCCAGGACCGCCAGGGGCTCCATAGCTAATACAAATAAAAGGGGGGACAACGGGCACCCCTGTCTTGTTCCCCTCTCCAACTGAAATGCTTCAGAAAATTCAGATGCCATCTTGATTTTGGCCCTAGGTTTGTTGTACAGCAATTTTATCCATTGGATAAATGAGGGGCCAAAACCAAACCTCTCCAACACTCTCCACAGATAGCCCCATTCCAGGCTGTCAAAGGCCTTAGTAGCATCCAGAGCTAGAATAGCTCCCAGCCCGGCATTATCCCTGGGTATTTGAACATTGAGGAAAACTCTTCTGATGTTAGTGCTGGTTGCCCTACCCGGGATGAAGCCCGACTGGTCTGGATGTACTAGTTTATGGATGTATTTGTTTAGGCGGATTGCTAGGGCCTTGGCTAGTATTTTAACATCCGAGCACAACAGAGATATTGGCCGGTATGATGAGACTTCCTGTTGATCCTTCCCCTCCTTAAGTGTTAAGATAATATTGGCCTCTAGCATCGAGGCGGGTAGTTCACCCACCTCTAATGCCTGGTTCAATGTCTCCAGGAGTTCCGGCAATAGCACTTCCCCATAACGCTTGTAAATTTCTGATGGTAACCCGTCTGGGCCTGGGGATTTGTAGTTGGGCATTTCAGCTACTGCATTTTTTAACTCCTCCAGTGTAAGAGGTAATTCAAGGGACAATTTGTCCTGTTCTGGTAGTGTTGGAATTGCTGGTTGAAGTAAGAAGTCAGGAACGGGGCTGCCTTGACCCTGCGTAGCTGATTTGTATAAGTTTTTATAATAATCATGAAGTACCCTCATGATCGCAGGGGGACTAGAAACAAGATCGCCATTTGGCGACTTAATCACCTGAGCTACTGTTGGGGAGCCATTAGTTTGGACCAAAAGGGAGAGGGCTCTACCCACCCTCTCCCCTTCGCCAAAATAATGCTGGCGTTGAAATATACGCCTGTTCTCTGCCTTTTTTAAAAGAGCCATTTTGTACACTTGTTGGCTATCAAGCCATACTTTCTGGCTAACGGGCGATGGGGCTTCTATGTATGATTTCTCCGCCAAAATGACTTCATTTTTTATAACTAGCTCCTGTTCACGGTCTTTTCTCTTAATTATTGCTACTTGCTGTATTAGTGTGCCTCTGATGTAAGCTTTTAGGGAATCCCAGACTATACCAGGTGGAGCTGTGCCCTTATTTATTTGGAGAAATTCCCTTATCTTATCCAGGAGGAGACTTGTGCTGCCCATTAATTCCAACCAGCCAGGGTTTATCCTCCATTCCCCTAAGCCTGGTCTAGCTCCCAAAGACACTATCATGGACAGGGGGGAATGATCTGAAATCCCCCTTGCCCCGTATTCTATGTCCTGTACCACCTCCGCCGCCTCTTTATTCCCAAAAACCATATCGATTCTTGATAATGTGTGGTAGGTCCTAGAAAAACAAGAATACTGCCTTTCCTGAGGATGTCGTATTCGCCACAGATCGTTTAATCCTATTTCGGATAAGAAACCTTGTAGACGCCCTATTCTGACCCCATCTGGTTTAGGAAACCTATCCAAGCGCCCGTCCAACGTTTCGTTTTTAGTCCCCTAATACTATCCACGGAACGCCTGGTTTGTCTAAGCAAAACCCCAATAATTTATACATAACCTCCAACTTGAAGGGGGGAGGTATGTAAATATTGGCTAGGACATATTGCTGCCCGCCCAACAGTCCATATAAGAAAACAAATCTCCCCTCCTCGTCAATAGAGGACTCCTTACACAGGAAATGTGTGCCCCTTCTGACCAAGACGCTCACACCCCTAGAATATGATGTATGGAAGGAATGATAGTATGTCAGAAATTTCCGGTTATTTAACAGTGGGGCTGTACTGGGGGTTAAATGCGTCTCTTGGAGAAAGAGGAAACCAGGAACTCCCCTCTCTGTTTCCAACATGACCGCTGCTCTCTTTTTTGAATCCCCCAGCCCCCTCACATTCCATGAAGTAATATGTACACTACCCATGATCGTCGATAGTTGCTAAATCGGCCAGGGAAGGGGGGAGGGGGGGAAGGGGACCCGTCCTCCCTCGACGGGTCCCTGCCCCCCACCCACCTCCACCTGAACCTCCCATACCCTCAGTGTGTGCTCGAAGTACCCCTCCGTCCCCGCTTCCCTCCCACTCACCCCCCGCCCTCCCACTCTCCCTCCCCTCCCTTCCCCCCACCCCCCCATGCCCATCAGGGCATCCCCTAGGGGTCACTGTTGTGGCCCGACTTTCCATACACTCAGAACCCAAAGCGCACAACCCCGCCCCCCCCTCTCCCCCGATTTACCTAGAAACTCAAAAGCCCCCTAGCCTTCCCTCCCTCATCCTCACTCTCTCCCTCCTCTTTAAGTAACATTTGAATAACATAAACTTAAGCTACCCTTCCGTTACAACCAACTTTTCCAGAGGAGAGGAAAAGAGGGAAAAAAAAAAAAAAAGAGAAAAAAAAAAAAAGGGAGGGGGGGGGGAGAACCCCCAGATAGTGCTTTGCTAATGAACTTATATATTGTATTTTGTGCAATGCGCCCGTTCGCGTATTTCATAACCTCCTCTCCCCCAATGGGTGTTCAAATATTGTTCAATCTCATAGAGAGGAAATCAAAACGCCTCTCCTCTCAATAAATATACAAGCTACTTAACTACTTTCCCAAAAAAAAAGGGAGTGCCTTACCAATAAACTTATATAAACTTATACATTATCATTTGTGTAATATAAGTGCCCATATTTCCTCGCCTCCCTTCCCCCCCCCCCCCCCCCCAGTGAATATCCAAGTCATGTGCCAGTCTCATGGAGAGGAAATCTAAATACCTCCCCTCCCACAGCTATTTAGTTTCTTATTACTTTTTCCCTTCCCTTCCCTTGCTTCCTCCTACGCCCCTTATCCCTTTACCCTCTTCTCTTCCTTAAAAAAAAAGAAAAAAGAAAAAAAAAATTTCTCTCTTTTTTCTTTTTTGCTCAATACTACTCCGCCAATACCTTCCTATTGAACATTTATGGTGAAATTTATCCTATATAATTCTGTTCATTCCGTAACCCTTCCACCCCCCTCCCTGCTAATAAGTGACCCTTTAGTGACTCAACACTCCTTGAAACTATTACATCCATTTATACATTCAATATTGCTAATTAATAAAATGTTCCACGTGCGAATATTGTGCAGTTCTCATTTTGAAAGACAAAGACCCCATAGAGGAAAAAAAAAAAAATATATATATGAAATTAAAGGGGGGGGGGGGGGGAACAAGGGTGGAGAGGAGAGACCTCTCCAAAAACGAGTTTTCCAAGCATGATAATCCTAGGGAGAGCTAAAGCTCTTTTTTATGTTCCTCCAACCACTTTTCCACCTCATGTGGAGTGCCAAAAAAAAAGGTTGAACCCAGAGCAGTTATGCGTAACCGAGCAGGATACAACAATGCGTAGCTTAGCTTATGTTTTTGAAGAGTTCGCTTAATAGGGATAAACTCAGCTCTCTGCTTCTGTAGGTCTGGAGAAAAGTCTGGGTAAAACGACACTCTGGTCCCCTTATAAAAGATGTCCCTCAATTCCCTAATCCTACGCATCAAAATAGTGCGATCATTATAGTTCACGAATTTCAAAATCAATGGCCTGATGCGTTCCTCTGATGCCCGAGGTCTTGAGGGGACTCTATGAGCCCTTTCTATGGCAAAAAGTGGAGTAAAAGGGATATCACCCAGAAGTTCTTTAAACCATTTTTCCAGAAAAATTATAGGGTTGGGGCCCTCACTCCCCTCTGGAAGACCAATCAGGCGAACGTTATTTCTGCGACTTCTATTTTCCATTTCGTCTAATTTTAATGCCTGCGTAGCTATTTGTTTCTGTAACCCGGAAATTTTTTGCTGTAATGGGAGGAGATCGTCTTCAACTATGCTTAATCTTCCTTCTAGTACCGTGGTTCTTTCCATTGTATTACTCAATAATTGGCTCATAGAGTGTAATTCAGTTCTAATACTGCTCAGCTGGTTATCGAGCCCACAAATAGAATCTTTGCATTCGTTAACTGCTTGCAGTATGTCGCGTAGTGTAGGTTCACCACTCCCTAGCATAGGGAGTTCCGCTAAAGCTGTTATATTATGTACTGTCTTGCTTGCTACCAGAACCGAGTCGTTCATCTTACTTCCAATGGGTGATCGACCTGGGTTTGGTGCTAATTGACTGGAGCTTCTCCTATCCGGAGCAGCCCCCTGCGGTCTTGTTTGCCCAGATGACTGATGGATTCCCCTTCTGGTAGGAGAGGTTGCATGGGCAAAGCGTTCCAGTTTAGCTGCTGCTACTGCAGATGCCTGGCTCGCTTTTTCTTTGGCGGCCCGGGTTTTCTGATTCCCCTCGCTAAGCGATCCGTCCTCTGTGGCCCTTTTGCTAAGCATGGTATAACAGGCAGGGTTAATATATGCTTGGCTAATAGTATTGTTGAGATATCACAAATTACCCCTCCAGACAAAAAAAAAAAAAGAGGGGGGTGAGTATGGCCAGTGGGGTAAGGAGGGGCCCACTTACTAACAGGAGAAGGGGGGGTGCACAATGGCAGCTCTATTTCCTTGCAACTTGTCTTTTTAAATGGTCCGTATAGTTAATTGCTAAACAGTGCAGTGCAATGCAGTTTGATGTAGTTTAATGTAATACAATGTCCTCAGTTCAGGAGCACAACCAGCTAGCCATGCAAAGGAAAGAAAAGTTTTTGCCAGAGCGACCGATGGAGGGAGTGGAGGAGATGTTATATTAGCTTGTAAGAGCAACAGTGACTATGGACATTTCCCAACTCTCACTTCCTACTCGCACTTGTCTTCTCCACCATTATAGTAAAGAGCTATGCAATTGCTGGGACTCAATTCCTCGGTCCAAGGACACGACAAGCTGATTATATAGGGGGGGAGAGAAAGGGAGAGAATTTCCACCGGTTCCACCAAGAGGGACAGGGCTGCTAAACCTCTCTAGTAACCTCCGCTGCACACAAGCCTGCGTGCTGCATCCTCCTGGCAAGTTATGCTTAGCAAACGGCACAGCTGGTACAGTTCATTTAACATTTGCTTTTATATTCCCCAGCTCTTGCCCCCTCCTCCTTTCTCATCTCTCCCCCACGTCTCTCTCCCGTGTTACCGTTGGCCTAGGCAGTTGCCTTAGGCTACTCAGAAGCTCCTCCACTGGCCCTCTGCTCACTCGATCGCTTCCTTCAGTTTTGGTTTTCAAGCGGCCCGCGCTGCTGAGTTGCCTGACGTAACTCGCGATATCCCGCAGCCGCTGAGTAGCTCGCTCGGGTTCCTTCGGTTCACTCCTTCTTTTACCTCGCAGTCGAGCCGAGCCAGGGACTCGCGATAATACGGCCGCCCGCGAGATCTCCCTCAGCTCACTCCAGCGTCACGAACAATGCTTGCTCGGGTTGGCTAGTTTCCGCAGTCTCAGACGGAGTGAGGAAGGGACCGCTGTGTTGGGCTCAGCGCATAGCTAGCTGCAACTTTCGTTTCCAGGCTAATTTCTTCCCATCGAGGGGAAGCGAAGGGAGACAGGAACAGCGCGCCCTGGTTTCACACTCACTCTCTCACTCCCGCATCCGGCCACGCCCCACTAACACACACCCAATTTAAATTAATTGTTAATTTATTCACCGCAGCAAAACAAACACTTGCAAGAGCCTGGAAATCCCCTTCATTGATTGTGGATGAGGTAGTGAATAGGATGAACAACACAATGACGCAAGCCAAAATGGCAGCTCTTGAAGCTGACACGCTTATCAAATTTGAAAAAGTATGGCATTCGTGGATAAAGAATTATTTACCATCAAATTTTAACAAAGAAGTTCTATTACCATGGTAGCTCACCCAATGGGTAAGTGATTACAGTATATGGATTCTGAGTGATATGGCGGTCCTCGACTCGACCCTGCGGACCTCTCTTCTTCCCTTCCTAGTTTCTTCTTCCTTTCTTTCTTCCTTTTACTTTCTTCTTCCTATCTTTCCTTTCTTCTCTATCTATTCCTATTATGATTTTGAAGCTCTTTCCTACTTAAGAAGCTAATTCCTCTAATAAACCATACCATTAATATGCGTTATTGTTATAGTAGTAATTATAGTTGAATATATAATTTACATTGTATTGAATATATAACTCTGAGCTTCATTACTTCTGTTGTATATTATGTACTTAACCTATTGTCAAATACTCTATTGTATGTTCAATAAAATCTTTTTGACAAGAAAAAATTGTAATGCTAATCAAGTTAACATAAAACTCATAAAAAGGGTCCACCATCATGACAAATGAGAAAGAATTGGGGTATATTCACACTGGGGCGGTGGGTCTGTTAGCTGTAAAGCGGCGCTAGTTTTAGTGGCGACTTACCGTCATTTTAGCAATGCTTTTTTGCCGCTAGCGGGGTGCTTTTAACCCCCGCTAGCAGCCAAAGAATGGGTAATAACGCCTGTGTGCTGCCTATTTATTCCAATGGGTGGGCAGTTTAGGAGCACTGTATACAGTGTTCCCACACCGCCTCAAAGATGCTGCTTGCAGGACTTTTTTACCCACCCCGCAAGCGCACCGGCCCAGTGTGAAAGCCCCCGGGCTGCCACACTGGAGAGGCATGAGAGGCAGTTTTCAGGTGCTTTACAGGCACTATTTTTAGTGCTAAATTGCCTGAAAACTGCCTCAGTGTGAAAGTAGCCTTCATAAGATATATTTTAAAGAACTCATGCCACGTACACATGATCGGACTTATGGTTGGAAAAAGGTCTGATGGTTTTCCCGACGGAATTCCGCTCAAGCTGCCTTGCCTACACACGGTCACACATAAATTCCGACTGCCAAGAATGCAGTGACGTACAACACATACGATGGGACTAGAAAAGGAAGTTCAATAGCCAGTAGCCAATAGCTTCCGTCTCATAGTTAAATCTGAGCATGCGTGATTTTTTTGTGTCGGAATTGCATACACACGATCGGAATTAGAGCAACAACTATGTTAAAGAGGAACTACAGTCTGCTCACACATTTTGTAATAAAAACATCTTTGCCATTCTGAAACTTCCCTCCAACCACTTTGCATTATATCTCCTTTCACTGAGTCTGGTTGCAATCATTTAACTGTGGGTAGCTGAAGCTGCTGTCTGTTCACTTCCTGGATTTACACAGACACACAGAGGCACATCTCCAGCTCTGCAGCCCTGCAGCTCTCATTGGCCCTCTTATGACTCACCCCCCCTCTCTTCTTGGCAAACTCTCATGAGAGTGAGAGAGAGAGCTGTGCATGATAACATAAGCCTAGGTTAATGACCAGACAAGAAACAGGAAGTGGGCTGTGTAAGGTAGATAGAAAAAAAATTTTAGTATCCAAAGTTAAAACAACAAGGGCAGAAGATTTAATGTGTGGAAAATTGAAAAAATGACTGAAGGTCCGCTTTAAGTAAGTGAAACACCTTTCGTCAAGACTGAATAAAATCACTGAAATGAAGGAATTTACACATATCACACAGGGCAGGCTAGGCAAATATACTAAAACATGGGCATGCTGGATATATTGCAAAAACACGGTCAGTCTATAATCATGGACTCCATACCAAACAACAGATCTTGAACTTCTATCATATCAAGCATCTGGTCACATACCGAAGACATGGGCCTATAAATATTTGAATACTGAAAGAGCATTTTGTGATGCCATAGGTGCTACTTAGCGCACCTTAAGTGCAGTTGTAGCTTGATAATTCAAGGCCACTATAACTGGTGAAAGCAGAACCCTGGATTCTAATTTAATTTAGCATTTTATGTGCAGTGTTGCCTCCAGATTCAGCAAATTTTCATCCAGTATCTCACAAAAATTAGTACACCCTCACATTTTTGTAAATATTTTATTATATCTTTTCATGTGACAACACTGAAGAAATTACACGTTGCTACAATGCAAAGTAGTGAGTATACAGCTTGTATAACAGTGTCAATTTGCTGGCCCCTCAAAATAACTCAACACACAGCAAATTAATTAATGTCATAATACCTCTCATTTTCCCTTTCTGGACTTGACTCATTCGTGTTACAGGGTCTCAGGTATGAATAGGGAGCAGGTGTGTTAAATTTGGTGTTATCGCTCTCACTCTCTCATACTGGTCACTGGAATTTCAACATGTCACTTCATGGCAAGGAATTGTTTCTCTACATAAAGATGGCCCAGGCTATAAGAAGATTGCCAAGACCCTGAAACTGAGCTCAGAACAGGCCTCACCATGGTTGACCAAAGAAGTTGAGTGCACATGCTCTGCATCATATCCAGAGGTTGTTTTTGGGAAATAGATGTATGAGTGCTGCCAGCATTGCTGCAGAGGTTTTTGGGGGGGACGGGGGATCAGCCTGTCAGTGCTCAGACCATATGCCGCACACTGCATCAAATTGATCTACATGGCTGTCGTCCCAAATGGAAGCATCTACTAAAGATGATGCACAAGAAAGCCTGCAAACAGTTTGGTGAAGACAAGCAGACTAAGGACATGGATTACTGGAACCATGTCCTGTGGTCTGATAAGACCATGATAAATGTAATTGGTTCAGATGGTGTCAAGTGTGTGTGGTGGCAACCAGGTGCGGAGTACAAAGACGAGTGTGTCTTGCCTACCCATGGTGATTGGAGTGTCATGGTCTGGGGCTGCATGAGTGTTGCCGGCACTGGGGAGCTACAGTTCACTGAGGGAACCATGAATGCCAACATGTACTGTGACATACTGAAGAAGAGCATGATCCCCTCCCTTTGGAGACTGGGCCGCAGGGTAGTATTCCAACATGATAACGACCTCAAACACACCTCCAAGATGACCACTGCTTTGCTAAAGAAGCTGAGGGTAAAGGTGATGGACTGGCCAAGCATGTCTCCAGACCTAAACCCTATTGAGCATCTGTGGGGCAACCTCAAATGGAACGTGGAGGAGCGCAAGGTCTCTATCAACCACCAGCATTTTTACAACTTCAGGAGTTGCTGTTCCCAGAAAGAAAATAACAATTTTCCTGTCAGATGGATTTCCTTGTATTATTGTTTTTGCTCTGTAATGCACCATTACGGTATTTGCTTTAGTCATACTAACAGTGAACCTTCCAAGTTTTCCTACTGCTAGATTTACTTTTTAACAGTATGTGTGTTAGGGAAGCCACTTTGAGCCAAGGTAAATATTAGTCTCGGATTTAAAGTTATGTACCACTCCTTGCTCTCCTTATATGGAATGAGAGGGCATTTACAGTTTGAAAGACGTGAAGGGTTCTCAGTAATGAGAATCACATGTTTCTTTATGTACTCATCTATGCACAGCACTTGTATATATAATTGATTGGGACGATTTTTTCACCATCGATTGATTTTTATAAGGACTCTATATGGACAAGGCCTGCATATTACACTTTAACATTTATTATATTGTTTGATTTACATAAGAAAACATTTTGCATACTGCACTTTATTTATACATCATTTATTGAATGCACTATGGTGTCCGTTTAGTATATTTTGATATTTTACATCTCTGGAGTTCTCTGCTCTTCTCAGAGATATTTGTTCTCACCCATGTGGCAGTTTAGTATATCATGTAGATCACTTCTCCCACTGAGAATAGAAGTGATCTACAAACGCTCTGAGAACCCTGAACGGCTTCTGTTTCTGTAATCTCACAAATAGCTCAGGAGATTTCAGTATCAGAATCCCAAAGTGAAATACGAAGCACTCCACATACACTGCACATATTAAGTTAATAATAAAGATATAATCCCCCTACCCAATAAACAGACACCCCATAACTGTAAAACATTCTAATTAATACATAACATATGTGCATACTTATGCGAATGGTGTATTCTGAAATGATAGTACCCTATTTGTCATGCAGATATGCACCATTCATATAAAAACAATAAATATATATATTAAATAGTTCAAAGTAATTTTAAAAAAGCATAACAATAAAAATATTAATTAATTAATATTATATAATTAATTTATATTAATATTAATTAATATTAAAAATATTAAATTAACAATTAAAATAATAATAAATAAATACATAATAATAATAAATATAAAAAATAAATAATACCGGCGTATTAACATATACACTTATGCAAACGCAGTGCGTACTGGACTCATCTGATGCTCTGAATTTTACAGCCACCTTGCGTTATCAGCGATGCATCATCTGCGCAGCTGTCAAAATTACAGCATCAGTTGTACTTCTGTAGCCACAACACTGCCTTTATATATATGCCTATATATATGTGTATATCTGTGTGAGTGTATGTGTGTGTGTGTGTCTGTGTGTATGTATATATATATATATATATATATATATATATATATATATATATATATAATATATTAGGGGTGCAACAGATCGTCACTGATCCGTGATTCGAATGGGTCACCCTGTTCGGATCGGCACACGCAGCGATCCGCGGTCTCGGCCTTAGGAAAGGTCGTGGCTTCGGCCTAGCTCTGGAGCGGCAGCTATCTTAGTGCACCCATCAGCCGTTTACGATTCGATCACTCTGTCAAATGATGGAGCGATCACTTGTAAACAAACGTGGGTTCCTCTCTCCCTTCTGTAAAGTGGAGGGGAGAGATCGGATAGAAGCAGCACTGTGGGTAGGGTTGCCACCTGTCCAGGATTCACCCGGACAGTTCGGGTTTGGAATCATGCGTTCGGGTTTCAGACTGCCTGAAACCCGGACACATTATTTAAACTGGACTATGGCCTCCCAGCCGGGTTGCTGCATGCAGTTGTCTAAGCTGAGAGTACCTGTTACACTCTTTAACACTGCCCAAAGCCAGCACTAACAATCCCCCCCAAACATACACAGGAGTGTCTGCCCACACTCCAATCCCTGGTGCTGAGCCCCAGAATAGGAAAGTAAGTCGGGGCCAGAAATTTGAAGTTCAGCAGCCTCAGATACATCTGGATGAGAGGTGGTGAGTGAGCTCACCATCTATCCCTGTCTGTGACTGAAGTCTCCCCCCTTCTCTCTCCTGCCTCTGAGTAAGTACACTAAGGCAAATCAGGGTTCTCAGAGCACCCCTTACATCAGATTTCCCCTTTACACCAGAGGCCACAGTGTTTCCCCTTTACATCAGAGTCTTCTCCGTACATCAGAGTTCTCAGGGTCCCTCCTTAAATCAGGGTTCCTAGAGCATCCCTTATGTTAGAGTTCTCCCTTACATCAGAGTCTGCAGAGTCCCCTATTACAGTGAAAGGGAACTCTGCGAGTTCAGATGTAAAAGGGGAACTATGTGGACTCTGATGTAAAGGGGGGGCTCTTGTTCTTAACTTCATATGATTAGAAATGTTATTTAATAGCAATATATATATATATAGTTTATACTATAAAAAAAATTGCTGTGCGCCGCAAAAGTGTTCGGGTTTGACTTGAAGAAAAGATGGCAACCCTAACTGTGGGCTGGATCTGTAGTGTCCACAGCGCTGCTCTGTAACAATTGCAGTCACAGTCATCCCTCCATACTCTGCCAATACTCTGCAATTCCCTGCCAATACCGTGCCAATAGTCTGCCATACCCTGTCAATACTCTGCCATACCCTGCCAATAGTGCTATACCGTGCCAATACCCTGCCAATACTCTACAATGCCCTGCCATGCCCTGCCAATAACGTGCCAATACTATGCCAATACTCTGCCAATACTGTGCCAATACTCTGCCAATACCGTGACAATACTCTGCCAATACCGTGCCAATACTACGCCAATACAGTGCCAATACTCTGCCATACCCTGCCAATACTGCCATACCCTGCCAATACCCTGCCAATAACGTGCCAATACTCTGCCATACCATGCCAATAGTCTGCCATACCCTGTCAATACTCTGCCATACCCTGCCAATACTGCCATACCCTGCCAATACCCTGCCAATACTGCCATACCCTGCCAATACCCTGCCAATAACGTGCCAATAACGTGCCAATACTCTGCCAATACTCTGCCATACCGTGCCAATACTCTGCCATACCCTGTCAATACTCTGCCATACCCTGCCAATACTGCCATACCGTGCCAATACCCTGCCAATACTCTGCAATACCCTGCCAATAACATGCCAATACTCTGCCAATACCGTGTCAATACTCTGCCAATACCGTGTCAATACTCTGCCAATACCGTGTCAATACTCTGCCAATACCGTGCCAATACTCCGCCAATACCGTGCCAATACTCTGCCAATCCTCTGCCATACCCTGCCAATACTGCCATACCGTGCCAATACCCTGCCATACTCTGCCAATACTCTGCAATACTCTGCCATACCCAGCCAATACTTGCCAATACCCAGCCATACTCGGTAATACCCAGCCATACTCAGCGATACCCGGTCATGCTCAGCCAATTATTATTTACTGATCCGAAAAATGATCCAATCCGTGACTCTGATCCCAGGAACGATCCGTTTCGTGAGTTTTTTGAAAATATATATACACACACAAATATAAATATATACACACACAGATATATATATATATATATATATATCTGTATGTATATATATATATACACATATAAATATATGTATATATGTGTGTGTGTGTGTGTGTATATATATATATATATATATATATATATATATACATATATATATATATATACATATATATATACATATATATATATATACATATATATATATATATATATATATATATATATATACATATATATATATATATATATATATATATATATATATATATATATACATATATATACATATATATATAATCTCTGTGTGTAATTGTATAGTTAATGTATTTGTAACCTGCTGTTGGTGTATTTTTCACTGCAGTTAAGAAAGTTTTTACTTTCATTTTTGGCCACGGGAGAAGGAAAAAGCTATTCTCTGGCAGAGATCTCCTGATATCTCCACCTCTGGGCTGGAGAAGCCAGAAAGGAGAACTTGAAAGAGAAGCACAGAGATAAATTGGCATCTCTGTATACTAAACATGCCGTTTCTGTTGCAGTCAATGCAGCCGTTCTGTGTTCTGAGATGAGAAGAGAAAAAATAGTTCTCCAGCACTGATCTCGGTATATTAAACCTGCAATGCTCTGAGATAAGCAGAGATCATCCTGATCTCAGCTTATCAAATTTTACTAAACGGACACCTATATACGGTATCCCTCAGGGGATACTTTGTATTTAGTGCTGCTCTTATTTTAATTTTTAGTTTGATTATTCAGATGTTTAGGAAATGTGTTTAGTGCTGGCAAATTTAATTAGATTAACATAGCAGCTCATAAGATTTCACATATTTATGTACTCAGGTGCTATGATTGTAGGTTCCAACAGAATCACACTAGGACAGAATTTACAATCATAGTTAATAGACTCAGTTATGCTCCTGATAAAGCCAATTTTTCATTCAAAAAACGTGTAGAAAAAAATATACATCCTACTGCCTATTTTTTACATTAGTATGGATAGTTATTACATGTTGGATTGGGACAAAAAATACTTTGAGGCCTTTTTTTTAAATGTGATTGGAAACAATACGATATAATGTTTTTAGTGTGTATTATTTGTTTATTAATAAAATGTAATGATTTTATACACTATTATATTATACTATTATATTATATACTACTATAAGTGTCTTGTATGGGTACCATAAAGTCTGCCTTTTTATTTCCTTTGTTCTATGTAAATATCATAGGTGATAACCTACATATTAACCCATCTTTACATTATATGATTACTGCATACTTAATACTTCACCAAGGTTCAAGGGAGCCAAAGGGTGAAAGTAAGCTAAACTGGTAAATACTAGAATGTTCTAGTATTGTAAAACCTTACTGAGTTGTACATGAGCACCTGGATTTAGACATAACTTTTAGGCTGGGTTCACAATGTCTTTGGATGCAGCTCACAGCTCTCCATTTCAGGGATGAATCAAGCCTGAATTTTTGCCTGAATTGGACTCAAAACTGAGTCAAAGACGTACAGGACTCTTTTACAATGCGCTCTGTGGCTGCCCCGAAGACGTGTAAACCCGCTCCATTGAGAGACGGTCACAGTCTGTCATGCGAATTGGATGCAGGGAAAATTTGCATCAGAGTGAACCCAGCTTAAAAATGGGTTTATGGGTTACACAGATAGTTTGGTAAGAGCTTCTGAAAATGCGTAGTTGCCAACATTTCAAAAATAATTTCCAGGACCAACATTTTTGTTGTGCATCCAGACAAATGCTCTATATGCAGGAAGGTTTATCATAATTGTGACAGAAACAGATGCACAAAAAGTATTGTTTATTAGTAAAATGATTTACATATTTGTTAAGCTAGATACAACTTTTAGGCTCGGATCCCAAGTGGCGGCAATATGAACCGAGCCTTAGTCTCTGCATAGAAATCAATTACACTGCACACCAATTTGCCAAAACATATTTGGAAAACATAATTTAACACTGACCATTCTGCTAAGTACTGTGATGTATTTTGTGGCTCCTGATGGGTTGAAGGTTTAGTACGTGGCAACAATCCTTTATAATAAAACTAGTTAGGACTTCAAGTCTAGTTTTACATAATGTGCAACAGAGTGTATACAGAGCCGGAGTCAGGAGTATAATTTGCAACATAGCATATACAGAGTACAGTAGTGAAGCAACCCAGGAGTCAAGAGTATCTAGTACAAAACAGTGTGCACACTGCAGGGATCAGGAGTATAATGTACAACATAGCATATACTAAGAAAAGGACATGTGTATACAGGCAGTCCCCAGGTTACAAACAAGATTCTGTAGGTTTGTTGTTATTTTGACTTTGTATGTAAGTTGGAACAGGTACATTTTTTAAGTGTAACTGCAGGCAAAAACATTTGTTTTATGTTTTTTTAAATACCACGTTTGTTATTTTAATGATATGTTTTTTGAAAGAATTATTTGTATTAACCACTTGCTTACTGGGCACTTAAACACCCTTCCTGCCCAGACCAATTTTCAGCTTTCGGTGCTCTCACACTTTGAATGACAATTACTCAGTCATGCAACACTGTACCTAAATGAATTTTTTGTCCTTTTTTCCCACAAATAGAGCTTTCTTTTGGTGGTATTTGATCACCTCTGGGGTTTTTATTTTTTGCGCTATAAATGAAAAAAGACCGAAAATTTTGAAAAAAAACGCATATTTCTATGTTTCTGTGACAGAATTATGCAAATTATTAATTTTTCTCCATAAATGTTGGCCACAATTTCTACTGCTACATATCTTTGGTAAAAATAACCCAAATTTGTGGATATTATTTGGTCTTTGTGAAAGTTAGAGAGTCTACAAGCTGTGGTGCGAATCGCACAAAATTGATCACATCTGATGTACTGGTGGCCTATCTCGCTTCTTGTGACCCGAACAAGTCAGGAAAGTACAAATACCCCCCAAATGACCCCTTTTTGGAAAGTAGACATTCCAAAGTTTTTAGTAAGAGGCATAGTGAGCTTTTTGATGTTGTCATTTTTTTCCCACAATTCTTTGCAAAATTAAGATTTTTCTTCTTTTTTTTTCTCCACAAAATTGTCATTGCAATAGGTTATTTCTCTCACATGGCATGTGTATACCACAAATGACACCCCCCAAAAAAGTCTGCTACTCCTTCTGAGTATTACAATACCACATGTGTGGGACTTTTTCACAGCCTGGCCACATAGAGAGGCCCAACATGCAGGTAGCGCCATCATGTGTTCTAGGAACATAAATTACACATCTAACTTGTTGACTATTTATTACACTTTTGAAGCACCAGGACAATGACACGTGACACGTGACACTGATGACAGATAGCACTGATACGTGGCAATGATGACACGTGGCACTGATGACAGATGGCACTAATATGTGGCACTGATGACAGATGGCACTTATACGTGGCACTGATGACACGTGGCACTTATACGTGGCACTGATGACACGTGGCACTAATACGTGGCACTAATACGTGGCACTGATGACAGATGGCACTAATACGTGGCACTAATACGTGCCACCGATGACAGATGGCACTAATACATGGCACCGATGACGCGTGACACTGATGACAGATGGCACTGATAAGTGGCATTGATGACACGTGACACTGACAGGTGGCACTGATGACAAATGGCACTGATACGTGGCACTGACGACAGATGGCACTAATACGTGGCACTGATGACAGATGGTACTATGTGGCACTGATGACAGATGGCACTTATACGTGGCACTGATGACAGATGGCACTGGGGACAAATGGCACTGACAACAGGTGGCACTGACAACAGGTGGCACTGGGGGCAGGTAGCACTGGGGGCAGGTAGCACTGGGGGCAGGTAGAACTGGGGTGGATGGCACTGGGGTGGATGGCACTGGGGCAGGATGGATGGCACTGCTGGGGGAGGATGGATGGCACTGCTGGGGGAGGATGGATGGCACTGCTGGGGGAGGATGGCACTTTTTTTTTTATCAAAACAAAGGAAAGCAGAACGGCTGCCGCTGCAGCCGTTCATCTCTCCCCTCTCACACTCTGTCTGTGTGAGGAGGGAGAGCGGCGCTGAGAGATGATCTCATATGTTTACATATGAGATAATCTCCCATTGGACACTCCAATCGTGCTGTAAACGGCCGCTGTGATTGGCCGTTTACAGCGATCTGTGTTCGCCTATCCCCGGGGGACACGGCGAACACAGAACTTCCGCGATGCGCGCCCACGGCGGCGCGCATTGCGGAAGTAAACATTAGGACGTCCAGGGACGGCCTCCCGGATGAACGCGCCTGCCCTACAGCCGTCATTCGGCTATAGGGCGGGCGCGAGGTGGTTAAGATGGCTACTAATGTATAACATATTCTCTATTGTTTTTTTGTTGCTGGCACCCAGGATGTTCTGCATTGGTGGAGACAGGAGCAGCATTCCTATGTAGGTTTTATTGTGCGATGTACAGATGTCCCCTGATAGGGAGGAGATCTTCTGGTCGCCTCACTTATCGACTGCCTTCTCCCTTTAGGCAGCCGGATGGTGCTGACAGCTTTTATCAGACTCGCCGGATTCCGGCGACTCGGATCTTGCTGTGCATACGCTACCCAGGGGACCTCTGCACCGGAAGTGATGTCAGCGAGCGGTTTCCACTTCCGGGTGGAACCATGTGTTAAAAGGTAAGCCATGTTCCATCCAGCCTCTGTGACTCATATTGCGGTGGCATGGGGGGAAGTACGCGGATGTACTGGGCGATTATCAGTGTTTGGACTTCAGGTGGGGTTTCCCCCTGGCTTTGACTACCAGTTGGAATTCCTGATTGCTTTTTCTTTTCATCGATCGATATACTGCTGCTTGGCCAGTTTGGAGATATTAACAATGCAAGGTAAATTATGCTAAAATAGCTATGCCCTAATCCTTTATCCTGTTACCTGTTTGTGATGTGTAGTTAAAAGTACTAGTGCCCCTTTGTACGCCTATGTGTGTATATAGAGCGATCTATTTAAAGTGTAGAGGGATGTGTCTTCTACATAGTATGCCCACCATTTCAACTGGTTGTATTTTTACCTTCTATTTTGCAGGATTTGCACCGTGTTGGAGTATTCATATTAAAAGCTATGCAACTTTATTTTTTATTAGCACTACATTCACTCTCCGCCACTTACTACATGGGTAAGCAATGATTATCTGCATTGTTATGATATATGTAATAAATTAAAATATAGTTTCTTGGAACTAACGTTAAATGTCTTTTTTGTAACTTTATATAGATGCTTAGGATATAGCCCTGAGGAAGCAGTGACTACAACTGTGAAACGTGTTGGCTGTATAATATACCCTAGCATCAATTGCCTTGTTTTTACTAACTTGGGTCATTTGATTAATGACAAATGTTGTTCTTAACTTACGACTTTTTTTATAATAAAATTAATGTTTTTCAAAACAACGTGTGTTGATATGCTTACCTCTTGACAGATACATGCATCTTTGAATATCCCAATCAGTCCTAAGGGACAGGTCTCTGATCTGTCCTTTTTTGTTGTTTTTTTTCTAATTAATTAGGGATGTGGATGCTATGCTCTGTCATTAGACACTGTCAATAACTGTCTTTATTAAATATAGCACAAGGAAGGGTTAACATCCCGGTAACATTTACTTTGTTGACTGCTCCCCTGCTCAGAAAATTTCATCTCACTTTCTGTCCCTGTGACAATCGGATTTTGAAAATTTTGGGTTGTTGTGGAAGCAAGATTTGGTGATAAAGCTTCAGTGGAGACACCTTTTTCCCATGATAACTCTTACCTAGGGGTAGATTTGCTCCCACTTCCTGGTGTCCCACTCCATTTGTAAGTATGAGTTGTATCAGTGGTGATATTTTGGGGGGGGGGGGGGTCAATAAAACCAACAAAACCCTGCCACCTTAGGACAGACAGTGCAGGCTGGGCTCTGCACAAAACACCACACTGCTGAGTGTTTGGAGGAGCCCGGAGACACTGAGTCCTGGTCTGTCCTCCCCTCCTCCCTTCACTGTCTGAGCAGGGGAGCGTTGGATGTGGCTGCGGGTGAGCCATCCCTGGAAAAGGGAGCTGAGTCTGGATAAGTTAGTCACACTTCTGGAGAGGACCAGGCTGCTGCCTGAACCACTGCTTGACTTTGCACCCTGCATGTAGATTAGGGGCCGGGCACATGGATTAGGGGGGCAGCGCCCTTACGCCCCTTATGGATGGGCTGCAAGTCATATGTAAGTCGGATATTTGTAACTCGGGGACTGCCTGTAATGTACAACTTGTGTATATAGTGTATGGGACCGCTGCCCATAGTCATTGTGAGTATTGACTACTGATCAGTGGGAGAAAATATACCTGAAGTTGGTGTAAGAAAGTTGAGTAATAGACCCCCCTTCCCTCCACTTCCATTCTAAAATAGTTAGTCCCTCTTTTCCACCTCCCAAAGATGATCTCCAGTGCCCGATTGTTTGTGTGTGTTCACAGTTTGGATAGTTTAAGTGCATAAGGTGGGTAAGCAAAATCCCAGATCTCTCACTCCCACCAGTTCTTTTACTACTTCCTCTTCTCAGTGCTGCTCCAGCCTCAGACCAGGACCCAGCTTTGCCCCCCTAAGGCTGGACATACAGCATTAACTTTTCTTGCTCAATTTGCTTTTTATTTACCTTTAACTACGTAGCGCAAGGCGCTGCCTGCTTACAAATTGAAAGTATTTAGGTTTGACCTCAAATTATATGTATCCAAGGTAAAGAAATGCGAGGTATAAGTGTAAGATAACTATTCACCTCAATTCCGCGTCCACAGGGGCACACGTCAGGGGTGTCCTCTGTCCCCGTTCTTATTTGCTTTAGCCATAGAGCCACTGGCTATAGCCCTGAGGCTATCGCCTGGGGTAGGAGCACTGGAGGTGGGGGGCATTAGGGAGTGTATAGCACTCTATGCAGATGACATGCTCCTCTTCTTGAAGGATGCAGGGCCATCTCTGGAGGCGGTCTTTGGGGTGCTCGACAAATTTGCTGAGTTCTCCGGGCTCCGGGTTAATTGGGAGAAATCCAACGTGTTGGCTATTGATGGGGAGGCACGAGAGTTGGCGACCACTAGGGTCCCCATCGCCTGGGTGCAAGAATTTAAATACTTGGGAGTGAAAGTTTCACCACGAGTGGGCGACTTTATGTCTCTGAATCTCCTCCCCTTGTTGGCCAGGGTTAAGGTGCAGCTGGAAGCATGGAAGCATCTGCCACTGTCCCTCATTGGTAGGGTCAACCTGCTCAAGATGAAGGTTCTTCCTGTGTTCCTTTACCTTTTACGTAATTCCCCTATTTGGATTCCTTGCTCGTTTTTTCGAAGGGTTAACGGTCTCTTTGGATCCTTTCTGTGGGCTGCTTCGCACCCTCGGATAGGTCTCAGGGTTTTGCAGGAGCCATGGGGTCAAGGTGGCTTGGCATTACCGGATCTTTTTAAATATTATTTAGCTGGGCAAATGGTGGTCGCCGGACGGTGGCTGACACGGGAGGACGGGAATTCGGCAAATGTACTGGAGGCGGCCCTTGTGGGCTCATATGAGAGCCTGTCCTATTTGGTGTATAGAGGTCCAGGGGCTTCACCAGCTCTGACGGCCTCTATGCGGGCAATGATTCGGGCCTGGGGGAAAGTGCAGTCCTTGATGAAACAGCCAGAAGGGAGCTGGTCTCCTGACACTCCTCTATGGTTCAATCCTAAATTGTCACATTTTGGGGGCATACCGGATCCGGTGATATGGGCCAGGGTAGGTATTAAACAGTTAAAACATGTGGTGGGAGGGGGACAGCTTTTGACGTTTGATCAGCTTAAGGAACAACATGATCTTCCCAATTGGTATTTTTTTCGGTACCTACAGTTGCGGCACGCTTTTCTCTCTCAGTTTGGTCCTGGGGCTCTGCGGTTGGGAGTGTCGCCCCTGGAAATGGTGCTGCGAACAGAGGACCTGAAAAAGCCTCTCTCCGTTGTGTACAGAATGTTGTTCTTGGACAGGCCAAAACCTGTCCAACAATGTAGAGAGGTGTGGAGTGCCTTGGTACCCGACTTTGGAGGGGAGGATTGGGACGACATGTGGGGATACCCGTTCCAGACCTTAGTATCGGCTAGAGACAGACTTATCCAGTTTAAAATCCTGCATAGAGTATACTACACCCCAGCCAGACTGGCTAGAATTTACGGTACGGGGACGGGGGGATTCTGGCGCTGCACAGCTGACCGAGCTGATTTTGACCATGTGTTTTGGCAGTGCCCGCGGATTGAGGAGTTCTGGAGGGGAGTGACACAGGTTATACAATCTGTCCTTTCGATGCCAATTCCAGTCACAGTTGCGGTATGTTTGCTTGGATTGGTGGAGGAGTTGGCACCTCAAAAGGCGCAGAGGACTCTGATCTCTCTGACGCTGTTTTATGCACGCAAATCTATCCTGCTATGTTGGAAGAAACCCGAACCTCCTACGGTTTCTTATTGGAAAGGTTTAATTAATAAAGCTCTACCGTTATACAAAGCCACCTATCTCAACAGAGGGTGTCCTAACAAATTTGAGAGGGTGTGGAGGTGTTGGCTTGATGCCGCTGACACTGTGAATTGATCGCTAGGCGGGTGGTGTACTCCTTGTGTGTCGGGTGAGGGGAGGGGTAGGGAGGTGCTATTCCCTGGGTTGGCTTACATCCCCATCTTGGGTAACCTAATACTCAGTAACGGTACAATTAATGTGTTTCTTATTTGTGTGATACTGTCGATGATCACAGACTGAGCTCCAGAAGGAGAATGGCGGGCTGCACGGGAGGGAGTTTTGTTGGGTGGGGGGAGGGAGTGGCTGGGAAGGGCGGGGGGGGGGGGGGGGGGGGGTTATGTTTATGTTTATGTTTGTATGTTATTACTGTGTTGAAAAACGTTCAATAAAAATAAATTTAAAAAAAAAAAGTGTAAGATAACTATAACCCTAGGTGAGTACCTTCCCATACAATACATATAAGACAATACATTGAAATTTGTGGGACTTTACATGTATTCTCAAGGGTTTAATACATGCTAAACCAAATGATTAAAAATAAACAACAATTTTATTGAAAATGACAACTAGTTTGTTTAAAAGAGAAACAGGATTGATTAAAATCAAAGTTTCAAGCTAGTTTTCCAGGGTATAACCATCCTGGCTAAGAGATCGGGCTTGATTTACTGATGCATTTCACGGGCTAAGCCGCTTCGTTAGGGCCTCGGAAATTCTCAGAATACTGTAACAACTGTAACAACACTGTAATGATTTACCTTTAACTATATAGTGCAAGGGCCTGCCTGATTACAAATTGAAAGTATTTAGGTTTGACCTTATATTATGATTTTGGTAAATCTAAAGGAAAATTGTACAATTAAGTTGTATAAAGGCTATGATCCCAGGACAAAGCTTTCACAGGACAGCTAAAAAAAAAGCTGGAATTCCCTGGTAATTGCAGAAAGTTGGCAAGTGTGAAAATGTTGTGCACTGTTTTAGTATAGATAGAATTTAAATAACTGGTGGTGTAGGATTTGATAAAGATGCCTTGTGAATGAACAGGATCTTTTTAAGGTTTAACTTCAAGGATGATAGGATCTAAGATTGTGTGTACAGAATGTTTAATATGCCTCAGATAGCTGCTATAGAAAACATGGTGAGCAGTAGGTTTGTAAAGATGAGATGCTAGTAGTCAAAAAAGTACTTAAAAATGATGGGTGGTTAAATTAGGTAGGAGAGGCAAGAATGAAATGTAATAGAAAAACTTTTAGATGAAATATTCAATTTATATAGAGGATGTCTGGAGAATACAGAGGGCTGAATGGGAAGGCACTGACGAGATGTGCAAATGACAAAGCAGATATAAAAAATGAGAGGGGTGAATAAAGATGGGGGTTTGGAACTACAGAATGAATAAGCAGGTGATTGTAGCCGTTTTAGTGTACTTGCGAAAGAAACAATTGAGTACTGTCTGTGATACTTTTTTTATTTACACTTACATACAATTTTTCAGGACAAGTTTTTGGGGACAAGCTTTTAAAACTTTGTAATTTAGTACTGCTTGGATCTTGAAGAAGGGGACATTCCCCCAAAAGCTTGTCATGAAAAATTGTATCTTAGTGAAAATAAAATGTTTTACGGACGGTATTCAGAATGAGTAACTTATAAAATTTCAGAACAAATGGGATAAACAGTTAAGACTGACAAATGAGTTGGCGTAAGAAAAAAGATTGACTGCTGAAAAAACAATACCAAAATACAAAACAGACTAAGGCCGCGTACACACGGGCAGATTGTCTGCCCAACTAAGTTCGTCAGACAATCCGACAGACAGTCCGTTCAACTTTTGAATGAACGGACTTGACCACACACGATGAACAGACAGTCCGCTGAAAGCTTGCGCGATGACGTGTACAGCACGTACGACGGGACTAGAAAAACGACGTCCAATACACTGCAATGCAACCTTCGGCCGTGTAAATCCTTTCTGAGCATGCGCCATACTTAGTCCGTCCAACTTGCCTACACACGAGCGGACTGTCCGCTGAAACCAAGTTTGGACGGACAAAACCAAGTTTGGACGGACAAAATTACGGAAATTCCGAAAGACTTAGTCCGCCAGACTGTCCGCTGAAAAAGTCAGCTGAAGCCCACACACGAGCGGACTAAGTTGGGCAGACAATCCGCCCGTGTGTACGCGGCCTTAGAAAGACAAGACTACCAGACAACTCCGAAGAGGGAAGGCCATGCTGGCTAGGAAGGAGGAAGTAAAAAATGAGACAGGAAAAAAAAATGTGAAAAAAAAACAAACATAAAGTTCGTTTGGCTGTACTTCTGTGGATCAAAGGAGTGCAGTTCATCCTGCACTCCTGTGACCTGTTTTTAGCTGACAGCGGGCTGGCATCACAGAGCCGGTCCAGGCTGGGGAAAGATCACAACCATATGGTCAGGATCCAACCAAGGGCTCTGACTGGCATCTGGCTCAGCCTCTCAGCACTCCAGTGAGCGTTGGGGGGGGGGGGGGGGTAGTCACCAGCTCTCTGTTCATGGAGCAGTGAGAACTGAGCGATCAGTGGAGTTTGATCGCTCAGTTCTCAGCCTTAGAGCCAGGCAGGGGACAGATGCATCCACTTAAAAAAAAACATACTTTTCTTTTAAAGGCTAAGTTTACCTTTTTTCTTTACTCCAGCTTCCTAATATACCTATATGCCATTAGTGTACATATATTGCAGAAAATAAAAAGCTTTCTCTATATACTATGTATTCTAGAGCAGGCATCTCCAGTCTCTATAGAAAAACCACTATTACTTCCTGGTGCTCGTCCTTAGAACTTGAAAACCACTAGTAGGAAGTACTACAGCAGCTTACCTCATTAACACACAATGCACCCCCCCCCCCCCCCCAAAGGACTGCTCCCACCTACCTCTGGAATTTCACACTTTTCCAATGTAGGCAATGCCAGTGAGCACTGTTCTAACTAAATAAACAGCCAGTGTCCTCCTCTGCTGATCGATCATTCTAAACATTAGCTTCATCTTACATTAACTGTTTATTTGGCAGAGTGTACACACTGAAGCATAAGTCTGTAAAGCTCACCAAACACTATACAGTCTAATTGTACAATCTCCTTTAGATCTATCATCAATTATTTGGTGCAAGGACCTGCCTGATTTGATACAGAGTGATTGGATAAATAGGTGTGGCCTCCTATTATATACAGTTGTGCTCATAAGTTTACATACCCTGGCAGAATTTATGATTTCTTGGCCATTTTTCAGAGAATATGAATGATAAAGCAAAAACTTTTCTTTTTCTTTCATTCATGGTTAGTGTTTGGCCACAGCCGTTTATTATCAATCAATCAAATCAGGGTGATTTGGGTAGTTTATGTTGTCATTATGATTTAAAAAGAGTAAACACAGTTGATTGATAATAAATGGCTTCAGCCAAACATTAACCACGAGTGAAAGAAACGTTTTTGTGTTATCATTCATATTCTCTGAAAAATGGCCAAGAAATCATAAATTCTGCCGGGGTATGTAAACCTATGAGCACAACTGTAGTTTTGGTAAATCTTGTACAGATTGTAAAGTGTATGGCCACCTTTAGGGTACTTTCACACTGAGATGCTTTTCAGGCATTTTAGCGCTAAACATAACGCCTATAAAGCACCTGAAAAGTGCCTCTCATGCCTCCTCAGTGTGAAAGCTTGAGTGCTTTCAAACTGGGACAGTGCGCTTGCAGGACAGGAAAGAAAGTCCTGCAAGCAGAATCTTTGGGGCGGTGTATACACCATTCCCAAAACACCCTGCAAAGTGCTTTGGCAGCGCCGCAACACAGGCACTTTTAACCCTTTCCTCAGTCGCTATAACAGCGGTAAAGCGCCGCTAAAATTTAGCACCGCTGACTGCCCTAGTGTGAAAGTACCCTTAGTCACCTAAAATGAACTAGTTGTGCTTTCTGTGCCATTAATTGATAACAGCACCCCAAACAAACATGGAAGCAAGCATGCATTTTGTTGAATGCAAAGATGTGCGACAAATGCGCAGTAAAATATGTGCAAACCACAACGCACCAAAATGCTTCATGAACTACTATGTTGCATTTGGCCCACATAGGGAAGCATTTTAAAATTAATGGACTGCCCTATGTGCATCACAAGAAAAACACCAAAAAACGTGTACTCGCACTATGCTGTGTGAATGGGGCCTGAAAGTTAAATTGTTGTGTTTACACCGCCCCCCTCACTGAGCTGGACCTTGATTTGAAGAACATTGACAGCTTAATTTCTCCTTCCCGTGTACTTGTATCAAGTTGGTCATACACGATGCAAACTGGTTGTACAAGCTCTGTACAACTTCCTTTAGATTTACCAAAACTATAATATAGGAGAAATCATCTGAACAATCCATTCAATTTGTATCAAATCAGACAGGACCTTGAACTAAATGGTTGATGGGAGGTCTAAAGGAGATTGTACAATCAGATTGTACAGTGTTTGGCCACCATAAAGGAAGAAGTAGGAAATGGAAATAAAAAAGAGGTGGTATAGCAATGAGGGAGGTGTGGTCCACAGAAATAACATACATCCTATTCTGGAATCCAGTAAGGCAGTGCATGATGGGATATGAAGGTTCCTGCGAGGTCACATGATGCCACAAGGAGTGATGGGGCCAGAATGATTTTTATTTTTTACATTTTGAATCAAGAAGTGCAGATTAAAGCTGCCATATATTAGATAAGTGGGAGACGAGCAAAAGGCTTCTATGTATTATGAAAAACGAATAGCTGCCTAAAAAAAGTGAACTTAACCTTTAAAACACAATGAAACTGACAGATGGGACTGGGGGAGAAATAAGCAAAAGACAGGTGCGACAAACAGGACTCCAGAAGGAAGATGAGTCTTGTGTACAAGGTTGTGCAATTAGTTAGGAAAGGAAAAATAAGAGCGATAGGTGTGATGAGTATAGAAAAGCAACCCCAACAGATGGTATGGGTGGAGAAACAAAGACTGCCAAACTGGGCAAGCGAGGCCAAAGCTTAACAGCTAGAAGAGAGACTAATGGGCTAGTGAATGAGCAGGCATTAAGAGTTTATGATGAGGTGAAAGTGAAAACTGACCATAGGGATGAGGAGATCAGTACACAAGTGGGAGTGAATCCAATTACTGTAGTCACTGGGAAACTCAATGACTAAAGGAGAGGATAGATTACCAGGCAAAATTAGTAAGATTACAAAGACAGTTGAGATGTCCTCATATGAGACTGATGTGTAGAATAGAGTGAAAATGGGCCTACAAAGCAGATACAGGGACCAGATAGCAGCTGATAGTCAAGTCAATTTTAATGATATATTAGTCTTCTTTTATGCTATTTAAGTGCACTGTGTATTAACAGCATAATGTAAAGGAGAATGTGAGCACATATGTATATAGCTTATACTGATTTTCTAGCTTGTATTTGAGATAATCTTCCTTTTCAAGTCTAGTAGAGACAAATATGAACAAATTATATTTTTCGCTAAATTAATATATTAATTCAGTTAATATAAGGAAAATCTCTGCGAGCCCTGTTGAATTTCCACTTCCAGGTTATGGATATCGATTATCATATGGATATGGTTATCATGATAGTACTTCCTGTACAACCAATTGCCATGCAAGAGCATAAGCACACAAGGAAAGGAGAATATGGCAGAAAATATCAAATGCTGACTTTCAGAAAGGTGGTCTTGGCATAGGCTCTCTCAAAGGCTTCTGTGATGCTTTTAAATTAATTATTGTAGTGTATGGTTCAGCTTTGCGCCTAGTTTAATAACTTTTAAGTCACTAAAGAATCACAGCTGGCCACTTTAATACATGCTTTTGAATAAGTCTGGACTTCCTGGCTACCATGCCCATCCTGTGGTTTCACTACACATTGAGTCACTGCCCAAAACAAACATGCAGGCATGAGCTAACTTTACTGGCTTCAATGCTTTTTCTAAGCCAGTGACTCGCTAGGTAGTGCAGCCTCATGTATTACAGCCAGGAAAATGCCAAATGATAAAAAAAAGTCAGTCAAGTTAGTGCACATATTTGTATCAGAACAGAATCACTTTAAATGTATCCAGTAGTGACAAGTAGCTCTGAACAGTGTTAGGCCCCTTTCACACAAACATTCTGATCAGACCGAAACTCTATTGTCCTCTATGGAGGGGCAGGTGTGAACTAGCCAAGGAGTCGTGAAAATGTGCCTTATCACTGATCTACAGCAGATGCCATCTTGCTATAAGTCCCACGGGTCCATACCCGTGTATGGGTAGGAATTTTTCAAAAGTGTGTTTGTCTTATTTAACTATTTTTTACACTTTCTTTGTGAAATGGTAGGGGTACTTTTGTACCCCCTTACCATTTCAAACAGGGGGGGGCCGGAATCTGGGGGTCCCCTTGTTAAAGCCCCCCTCCGCAGACCGGCCAGGGTTGTGGGGATGAGGCCCTTCTCCACATCAACATGGGGACAAGGTGCTTTGAGGGGTCACAGACCCCCAAAGCATCCTCCCAATGTTGAAGGCATGTGGCCTGGTACGGTTCAGGAGGGAGGGGGGCCGCTCTCTCGTCCCCCCCTCTTTTCCTGCAGCCTGCCAGGTTGCGTGCTTGGATAAAGGGTCTGGTATGGATTTTTAGGGGGACCCCACGTCAATTTTTTTTTAAATTTGACGCGGGGTTCCCCTTAATATCCATACCAGACCTGAAGGGTCTGGTATGGATATTTAGGGGGAACCCCACGTAAAAAATTTTTAAAAAATTTGACGCAGGGTTCCCCTTAATATCCATACCAGACCTGAAGGGCCTGGTAATTGAATTTGGGGGACCCCCACGCTTTTTTATTTATTTATTTATTTATTTATTTTATCAATGACTTTCAATGAGTGTTCTCTGTATTACGGAGCCGACAATTCATAATAGCTGCGAGTGATTTTAAAGGAATTTTTTTCCTGCATAAATGACACTTTGTGCAGGGACAGTTCTAAGCACCAGAAACATGCGCCCCTTCACAGGCATACTATAGACACCCCCCAGCTACGAAATTTAAAGGAATATTACACTTTTATTGTTTCACTTTATTCATTATTAAAATCACTGCTCCCGAAAAAGCGGCAGTTTTTAAAACCTTTTTTTTGCATTGATACATGTCCCCTGGGGCAGGACTTAGGCCCCCAAACACTTTTTAGAACAGTAACTTGCAGAATCTTTTCTCTCTGTCAAATCTTTTTTCTCTGTCGAATATTTTCTCTGTATAATCTTGGACTAATAGAGGTAAAGTTAGGCACATTCGACCACAGGTTCTATAGACACAGATTGTTATTGTCAGAGTCACGTCGAATATCCTATTCTATATCGAACTGTTGTAACAAGGAAAACAAAAATAAAGCATTTATTTATGTCGGATCTTTCGGTTTTCGGATTCTGTGCTTTCGTTATCGTTTGTCAAAACGAAAACGAAAATACCTGAAATTCAGATGAAAATGCATTTGGACGAAAACAAATGCACATGTCTAATACATACCCCCAAAAAAAAAAAATTATTCACCGGTTTAGGCCAATATGTATTCTTCTACATTTTTTTGGACAACTTTGAAAAAAGAAAAATATTTTTTACTTTCGGCTATAATACATATCCAAAAAAATAAAAATAAAAATGTATTCACTGGTTTAGACTAATATGTATTCTTCTACATTTTTTTGGTAAAAAAAAAAATCGCAATAAGCATATATTGATAGTAGAATGTCCTGTGAGCCACCACTAACTTTGTGCCCCTATGGGGTTACCAAACACTGTTCCTATTTTGAATCAGCTGTTAGCGTTGCACATGTGTCATAAGTCATGCAAAAAGAATTCAAATATATTGTAGCACAATATATATATATATATACGCATAATGTATACTTATTTTCCATTCTTATAATGATCCATAGTATATAGTGTCATTGGGATAGTCGATTAACGTATGGGATGCTGATCTCACACTTGTCCTGTGTATATTATTATAATATTTTCTATATTTAGAAATTTGCTAGGTTTAATGTTATATTTAGGACACCGTAGGGCACAAACAAAATGGAGTTTTTGTAAACAATAGAGCACAGCATGCGTATCCATCTATTAGATGCATAGATGTAATTACCATTGAAACATATTAATTCAATACTAGAGTGTCCTCAGACCACAACAAAATGGCCGCTGACGATCTATATGAATTGACCAGCCAATCACATTGCCCACTGAGGAAGATACGGAAAATCCCTTGTATGTACACGCATTGGGGAAGGGGACAGGACGGAAAGCTAGGCAGTGTACCTGCCGAATACGATCAGCACCCCAGCCCGTTAATGGCCGGCATATCCCGCTGTTTCATGCTGTTTTAGAGTGGCGCTCTGACACGCTATGGTAATGTGATTACCCTGTGTGGGATTTTAATGTGTTTTCAATAAACGTTCTTTATATACTACACTATGAAGTCCTCCTCATCTCTCTATTATTATATCGAGGCACAAGAGGGACCCCACTGGTACACTGAGATATATGTGAAGTCCACTTAGGATTCCAGATATATTGCTGGACCATTTTAGGTTCCAAGGCATGCATTGACCTAGCCTAAACAGCAGGGTCACACGCTTTAAGGCAAATACCTAGGGGGGGCACTGGAGTGTGAACACAGCACTTTATTATTGAATCTGGTTGCACAACATCCACTGAATCTCATGAAGGATTTTGCAGCACTTATGGACTGAAATTGTGAAGTTTGCACAGCACACTATAGCACTTTTTATTTTATTTCACATATTTAATATATACATGAATTTTTTTGTTTGATATTTTTTATTTATTTATATATATTCTTTCACTATAAGGATGTTATGATAATTTTCATGAGAATACACGTTATTTGCAATATTGCATGTATATTGAAGCACTATTGTCACTTTATTGTGGATGATTTACAGCACATTTGGATATTTAATTTTGATAGCACAGCGTACTACAATATATATGAATAAGCATATATTGATTGGTTTGCGCAAAAGTTATAGCGTCTACAAAATAGGGGAAAAAGGGAAAATCTTAAAAGTTGGAGCGATTCCACCAACTCACCCCTCTCCCCCTCCAGTGTAAAAAGAAAAAAAAAGTGAGGAAGGGGAGGGGGGAGAGGGAGCAGGGGCGGGTCTCTAAATACGGTCCTCACTCCCCATAAAACTCACATATAGGGATGAGCCGAACACCCCCCTGTTCGGTTCGCACCAGAACCTGCGAACAGACCTAAACTTCGTGTGAACTTTAGAACCCTATTAAAGTCTATGGGACTCGAACGTTCACAATCTAAAGTGCTCATTTTAAAGGGTAATATGCAGGTAACTGTCCTAAAAAGTGTTTGGGGACCCGGGTCCTGCCCCAGGGGACATGGATCAATGCAAAAAAAAGTTTTAAAAACGGCCGTTTTTTCAGGAGCAGTGATTTTAATAATGATTAAAGTGAAACAATAAAAGTGTAATATTCCTTTAAATTTCATAGCTGGGGGGTATCTATAGTATGCCTGTGAAGGGGTGCATGTTTCTGGTGCTTAGAACTGTCTCTGCACAAAGTGTCATTTGTGCAGGAAAAAAAGTCTTTTAAAATCACTTGCGGCTATTGTCGGGTCCCGTAATACAGAGAACACTCAATGAGTGTTCTCTGCATTAGCCGACAATTCATTCATTCATTGATAAAAAAAAAAAGCGTGGGGGTTCCCCTAAATTCAATTACCAGGCCCTTCAGGTCTGACATGGATATTAAGGGGAACCCCGTGTCAAATTAAAAAAAAAAATTGACGTGGGGGTCCCCCTAAATATCCATAACCAGACCCTTCAGGTCTGATATGGATATTAAGGGGAACCCTGCATCAAATTTAAAAAAAAATTGACGTGGGGATCCCCCTAAAAATCCATATCTGACCCTTTATCCGAGCATGCAACCTGGCAGGCCGCAGGAAAAGAGGGGGGGGCGATAGAGCGGCCCCCCTCCCTCCTGAACCGTACCAGGCCACATACCCTCAACATTGGGAGGATGCTTTGGGGGTCTGTGACCCCTCAAAGCACCTTGTCCCCATGTTGATGAGGACAAGGGCCTCATCCTCACAACCCTGGCCGTTGGTTGTGAGGGTCTGCGGGCGGGGGGCTTATCAGAATCTGGAAGCCCCCTTTAACAAGGGGACCCCCAGATCCCGGCCTCCCCCTGTTTGAAATGGTAAGGGGGTACAAAAGTACCCCTACCATTTCACAAAGAAAGTGTTAAAATGGTTAAATAAGACAAACACACTTTTGAAAAATTCCTTTATTAAAAAAAAAAAAAAAAAAGATTCCAGCGGTGCTAATCCACTCTTGCTATCCAGCAACGGGTCTCCGGGGTCCAGCGATGGATGATCATATCCAGCGACGGGGGATCTCTCAGTCCAGCGCTGTCCATACATCCTTCTTCTGTCTCCACTCCGGAGACACTGCAGAGAGCCCAGCGCATGCTGGCCGCAGCACTCTCAATTCTAAACCGCATCTCTTACCTGACAGTTTAGTAATGGTGAGCAGCTCACTGCAAATGCTTTCAATTAAACGGTTTCAAAGATGTGCATAGGCTGGATGGGAAAAGTCCTGTATGACGAAACGTGTCAGAAGGAGGAGCCTCATGCTTTAGTTACATACTTTCTTTCTGTCAGTGAAGATCAGAGACTAGAGTGTGCAACAAGCAACAAGATCTAGCAATGGTGTCTACGTAGAAAATGTTTTTCTTATTAGCCTCATAATTATGATACGGGATATCATATTTACTTGCTGACCAAGAGAACCAAGAGACAAAATTACACTGAACACACAAAACCACTGTCAAGTGCATACACACAGACAAGATTTTTACTGTATTTTAAAAGTGGCAAATATGCTGGTGGTATAACTGGGGTTTATCTAAGTTTTCCCTGGAGTGCACTGTTCTTTACATATGGTTCTTTCACCTCTGCAAAGTGCTAAAGAATGTCCTCCCTATATAAAAAAATAAACTAAACACAATAAGCTTATTACTGCAAAGCTGAACTTCAGGCAAACAGCTAAATTTACAGTTTAAATACATTTTAAGGGATTTTATCATTTTGTTCTGCCAGCCTGGTTTTGTAAGCCCCTCTGCCAGATAGCTCAGTTAGATCAGGCATTTTCAGGATGGCATACAGGATGCCGAAGTGTTGACTGCACTCTGTATTTTAACAACCATGCAGAGAAAATTCTGTGATAAAAGAAGAGCTCAATTATATTGCTTTGACAGATCATGTGACTGGTCCCTCCTCCTCCTCCTCCTCCTGCCACCCCTCTTTTTTTAGGAGCGTTATGGCCACAGTAAGACCATGCCACTGTTTTATAAAAGGGGACATTCAGTGTTGGATAAACAGTACAGTCTAAAATATCTGAGGATAGCTGAAAAGAAAGTCTTTATTGAGATAGTATCAAAGAAAGCATAAAATAAAATAAAATTGTGCTATTAGTGCTATAAATTGCAGTATTCGTGTACTCTGTAGCTTACAGAACAAGAACACGCTGATTTAGAAACAGACTCACTGAATAATACCAAATGATAGTTATCATGTCAAAACCATGTGCTCCTGCTGTAGCATGAATAACAGATGATTTTGGAAAAGGTTATTACTTGTATATCTAGTTTCTGATCAAATTGACAGCAAACACTTAATAATAAATATGGCTGCAAGTCTAACACAGGGCCATAATTTCATTACATAAAGCCTGAATGTGTGCATTGTTATCTATTAATCAAGTACACAGGGAACTAGAATTCCATGTGATCAATGGGCCAGCCCCAGACACCAGCCTGCAGCCATACACCAGCCAGAGAAGAACAATCAAGAGCAAGCATCTAGTTCCAAGAGAAGCCACAACACTCTATGTTTGAATTAAACGCCCAGGTGCTCACCCACAAAGAAATCCATACAAATCCCAAACTGGTTTAGAGGCACTCACTGGTCTTGCACAGGAAGAAGATCAAAAACAGCAGCATTTTTATTGTCAACGGCTCAGTCCATCTTTCTCAAGACACTACAACAGTGGTGCCCAACCAGTGGCCCGCAGAGCCCTCTGATGTGGCCTGCAACCTTCTGCTCTAGGATGGCGGGTTTGCGAGCCCAGATTGAGGGTTGCCAGCCCACCATCACAGAGCATCAGTGATGTGAATAAATCCACTGGTAGGCCTTCTGTTAAAAAAAAAAAAAGCCACTGGTAGAGGAAGCAAGTGGCTGCAGAACCGCATAAGCCGATGCTTCCTGTATAGAGCCAACTCCTATCACAGGTGGAGTGACACCAAATGCGATCTGCCTGGGACAACAGCCAGCGATACCTGAATGGAAAACTGTTATTAAAGGTAAGTTTATTACTTAAATCACAGTGCATATATGGGCATATCTGTTCTGCAGTGGTTACTGGGCTGCTTTCAAACTGATCCGCAGGTGCAGCGCAGAACACCTGCGGGATATCTACACTGAGCCATAGACTTCTGTTATTACCTGCAAGTTTAGTGCACTTTCAGAAAGTGCACCACACCCGCAGGATATAATAGAAGTCTATGGCAAAGTACAGCTAACCTGCAGGAAAGCCACAGATGAACTTGTCTGCACCCTCTGTGTGGGTAAACCACAGCTGAGAAAACAGCCTTAGGCCCCATTGACACTATTGGTCTGACCCTCCGTTCACCTCTATCGAGCCACAGATATAAATTGACTTGTGGCTGTTTACACCCCACTTACCTTCAATCCAATCCATCCCCTTTTATCTGGGAGTAGAGTGGGTTGGATCCGTGTTGGCTCTGCATATGCACAGTGGACATGGAACTGTCATGCTTCTGCTCCACTCATTGTGGCCCACGATCGGTTACCAAGTCGCTTAAGTGCCCCTCGCTCTTCAAAAGGTTGGGTACCCCTGCACTACAACATGGAAGTGAACAGACTAATAAACCCAAAGCCCCACTCACACTGTGCAAGGGTTAAAAGACACACAGGGTAGAGGTCAAAGAAAGATCACAAAAGGAGCAAATCACAATAGTTAATCAAAAAAGAAAAATATACAAAATCCTAGCTTCACTTCAGCCCTGGAAGGTTTTACCCTCTTAATGACCAGGCTATTTTATGCGATACGGCACTGCATTATTTTAACTGACAATTGCGCGGTCGTGCAACACTGTACCAAAATAAAATGTATGCCTTTTTTCCCCACAAATAGAGGTTTCATTTGGTGATATTTGATCACCGCTGCCCGGCAGGCGGGATCCGCTGAATCACAACAGGAGCGGGTCACCAGTGGCGTGTGCGTGCGCCCCAGACCTTGTGCCTGAAATTACGTACAGGTATGTCAAAGTCTGCTAGCACTTCTCTTGCAACATAGGGCAGCACTCTGCTAGGAGGATTGCAGAATTCCCAGAAAGACTGCCTTTAGCCTGCAACTGATGTGTATGGGCTGCTGCCTTACAACAAGTTCACGGTCACCATAGCCCTGCAAATATGCAATAAGAAATCGGCAGAGTTATTTGATCATACGATTACTGACTTGCTGCAGGCAAATGATCTTGATCATGTCGGTGTGGCCGTAGGATTATACCAACTACTTGAACTAAGCGCTTAAAGAGATACATCCTCTATGCAGTCCATGTTCAGAGGGAGTGTTTTTATATTGGCGACATCTGATCTCTGAGATGGGATCAGTTTAGCTGGTAAGCGTCAGTATTGTTGGTGGTGGAAGTCTTTCTCTGCAACTCTGATGACACTTTTTCTTCATTGGTGTGGTGTGATAAAACACGGTGGAGACTACAAGCAGAATCTCTGTTGATGGGGAAAAGGACTAACATTTGAACACATGCATTTTTGTTTATTTTTTGTCAAACTGTTGTTTTGATTTATTTATTTATTTACCTGTTTCACATAGTATTTTTGGATCATTATAGCGCAGCTTATTTGGAAAAAATGTAATTTTGGCTGCCGGCCCCCCTGCCACAGTTTATGTAGAAGAGGATAAAACAAGCTATTAAAAATAGCTCCTACATGAAAATGGCAAATTACACAAAAAAAGTGGAACAAACCATGTAATAAACATTCACAAGAGGGCCACCATTGCACATGGCAAACACCAGGCAGGCATGGACCATCCATAATTAGCACCATGAAAAAACAACAAGTAATATTGTGTCTAAAGATGCAGACAGCTGGGTTTGGGAGTAAGCCCAGATGAAAGCCTTCATAGAAAGTGGCACTTGCAGGAAAAGGAGGCGCAAGGAGCTCCAGCAGGGAACCTGAGAAGAGGAGGTTTAGGGCTGTTCTGTGTAAGTATAAACCTGGTTTACTTTTTTAGCATTTACAATCACTTTAATACTGAATAGGGATCGTAGTCAGAACTCTTAAACTTTAGACCCCTTTCACACTCACAGCATGGCCGCGTTAGCGATTTACCGTGGTTTTAGCTGCGCTTTTCGGCTCTTTGGCAGCGGTGCCCATTCATTTCAATGGGCAGGGGTGGTGGAGGAGCAGTGTTTACACCACTCCAAAGATGCTGCTTGCAGGACTTTTTCTAAAGTCCTGCAAGCGCACTGCCCCAGTGCCAGAAAAATGCCTTCCGTGTGAAAGGGGTTTTAATAAATAATCACTCTTGACTCAAACCTGTGGATTGATCAGTCCATGGCCTTTTATTATAGTTATAAATAAATAATTTATTTATTATATCCCTCCAATGAATGTAAATACTTAAAAAATTAATTCAATCAATTAATCAACACTCATAACATAGTATTAACCATTTACATAACCAAACAGCTCAGCTATTGATGCTCGAGCTACCAATTTAAAATCAACTTAACATCCCCTTTCTAAGAAAGGGAAAAACCTTATAAAAAGGGCCACGACAAGGAATGAGAGGGTGGGATGTGCTGTCTTCTGGTTCTTACCATATTCTGCCTCTCTAATGACGCATCCTCTCTCTTTTTATAGGCGACTGTTTTTGGGCAACTGTCAACTACTGAACCAATCACTGGCAAGTATTTTTTTTTTTTAAAACAACTTCTAGAAGTTTCTTCATCTGCCACAATCCCATAGGTCAATGATAGAGATCCTTGGCACCCCAGATGTTTTGGAACTACATTTCCCATGAGGCTCATGCACTCTGCAGTGTAGTTGAGCATCATGGGAAATGTAGTTCCAAAACATCTGGGGTGTCAAGGTCCGCCATCACTGCCATAGGTGGTGGGGTTAGGGACATGTTATGCCCCACCCTTCACCTTTATTCTCCCTGAAAAGAAAAGTATAACTACCATTTTTTCTTTCAAAGATGCCATTCCAAAAACACATTGATATGTTAAACGACCAAAGGTGAATGCTGTTAAAGATGAGCTCTGGGCAGGTATACAAGACACTAATATATGCAGCTCTGAATTTATTAATAAATCATGAATCCCTTCATGATGAAAGATAAAACAAAGCTTTAAAGGGGTTGTAAAAAACGCTTGCGTGAAAAAACACCTAACCTTGACGACCCCCCCAGCTCCTCAGTTTTACTTAACTGAGCCCTGGAATTTCCAGTGGCGTGGACACACTGTCCCTCTGACCAGGGTTCTCGGCGCTTGATTGGATAGATTGATAGCAGCGCAGCCATTGGCTCCCACTGCTGTCAATCAACTCCAATGAAGAGGGCGTCATGGGGGCAGGGCTGAGTCATACATTTAGCAGCTATGGACGCCGAATGCTGGACTCAAGAGCGTGCCCGCAAGGTAACCCCCCGGGACAGCTCTTCTCCCAGGGGCTTATTTGATGCGAGGAGGAGCTGTGAGCCGCCGAGGGACCCCAGAAGTTGGTGTTCGGGGCAAGTCTGTGCAAAATGAAAAGTATGACATGTTTGTTATTTAAATAAAAAATATTTGAAGCTTTACAATCACTTTAAGCAAGAACTTCAGAAATGCATTACTATTTAAAATGTTCTGGTTTACAATGTGTTAAATTTAACAAGCTATATGCTGCCTCAGGGGCTAATTTCATTTATCTAAACCTGCCAGTTTTGCTGAGTGACAGGTGGAAGAAACAGTAAAGGAGCCAATCAATTTATGTACTCACAAGAAACATGCTGATAGAAAGACAAAGCAGAGCCACAGAAAAACAAGCTCATCCCTGAGCTGCTTCTCCCTTCACTGTCCAGTCATCGGCTGGGGTGGAACATGGGCTCATAGGATGTGGTTAAATGAAGCTGGCCATAAGATTTTTAAGGCATTTAGTGAGAGAAAAAGTACTGCAGGGAAAACCTCTGGATAGGTGGAAATAGACTTATGAGTGCTGCCAGCATTGCTGCAGAGGTTGAAGGGGTAGGGGGTCAGTCTGTCAGTGCTCAGACCATACACCGCACACTGCATCGAATTGGTCTGCATGGCTGTCATCCCAGAAGGAAACCACTTCTAAAGATGATGCAAAAAAACATGAATTCCAACATGTACTGTGACATACTGAAGCAGAGCATAACCCCTTCCCTTTGGAGACTGGGCCGCAGGGCAGTATTCCAACATGATAACGACCCCAAACACACCTCCAAGACGACCACTGCCTTGCTAAAGAAGCTGAGGGTAAAGGTGATGGACTGACCAACCATGTCTCCAGACCTAAACCCTATTGAGCATCTGTGGGGCTTCTTTAAATGGAAGATGGAAGAGCGCAAGGTCTCTATCATCCACCAGCTCCTTGATGTCATCATGGAGGAGTGGAAGAGAACTCCAGTGGCAACCTGGGAAGCTCTGGTGAACTCCATGCCCAAGAGGGTTAAGGCAGTGCTGGAAAATAACGGTGGCCACACAAAATATTGACACTTTGCTCCCAATTTGGACATTTTCACTGAGGGGTGTACTCACTTTTCTTGCCAGTGGTTTAGACATTAATGGCTGTGTGTTGTGTTATTTTGAGGGGACAGCAAATTTACACTGTTATACAAGCTGTACACTCACTACTTTACATTGTAGCAAAGTATAATTTCTTCAGTGTTGTCACATGAAAAGATATAATAAAATATTTACAAAAATGTGAGGGGTGTACTGACTTTTGTGAGATACTGTACATGCCCTATCTAGTTCTGGGAGCTGCGATGCGCCCATGGCAGTTGGGGGTCCAGGCGGGCATCCTGCTGCGCATCGACTCTACGCCCACCACGCTGGACGTATGACGTCGACCATGTCGACGCCATGACACCGTCATTTTGTGTGTTACCATCAGCATCTTACATGAGGTAATGTTCCTTTGGCGTCAATTACCGAGCGGTACCCACTCAGGTGAGGGTGCCTTCCTTCTAATCATTCGCCCGCTTAACGTTGGCGGCTATCAGCCCTCACAGCTGAGTATTTATACTCCCCTTTTCAGTAACCTGCACTCTTGTTTGGCCTGTGTCTTCTGGCAAACTGTGCATTGTTCTGGGATTGTTTTTCACACAGCAATATAAGGTAATACCCATGGTAGTTCTTCTCTGTCTCTATAATTCTCCTTTTAGGTTCTTTTTCAATTCCTCACTCAGTCTCCCCTTTGTTGGGGCACACCAAATACTATTTTGTCACCCTGCTAGATTATTTCTACACTGCTTTCTATCCATATTTTGGTTCACCCACCATCACAGTATGTTTCTTCTTCCACACTTTTCATCACTTTGTAGTACAAGCACAGGATTAATCTCTTTATCAGAAATTTACCATTAACAAATACACAAAATTTCACATTTGTTCACAGATATCATGGTGATCAACAATGCACCACCATTGATTGTATGGTGGGGGCCACCTTCCAGTTACACGTCTCCTTTCATGACTACCCCGCTGTTGTGTCATGGGCTGTACCGCCTCAGCTCCCGTGCTAGATGATGCCCCCACTTCATCTTTGGTGCTCGCTGCCATACTCCATATCCATAGTCAGCTTGTAAGTATAGGTGGATGTTTCATTATTCCTTCTTTTCCTTTTTCTTTAATTAGTCCGACTTATTGTTTACCCATATACTTTTTAGATACTTCTTCTGCATCTGCTCCTGATGAGTGGCAGTGAGCCATGAAAAATGCATTGAGCTCCAGATGCTACCTGTGTTTATTTTCCTGAATTTCATCTACAAATATGTTTGACTATATGACTTCTTTACCATGATGTATCCCATACTATGTCAATTTGGTTTTAAGAAATTGGTCTGTTGCAAGTTATTATGTACCACCATGCCCTTCTTAATGCATGTATATATATATATATATATATATATATATATATATATATATATATATATGAATTTATTACTTTATAATTTGATTTTTATTTGAATTGTGAACTGACCCCTTCACATGAACTCACGTTTGGGGCGTGGCCTGGACCGACATGGCGTGAGGAGCATTGAGTGAGAGCTCTGCTTGATATACATCCAACAATGACTATCCTGAGGCGGTCACTGCTGCTAATTTGCACGGAGACGGACTACCTGACATCCTGCATCCGAGGGGGACATGTCCCCATCGAAAGCAAAGCTGGAAGCCGCTAAACTGGCCAAATACTGCCACGCAGGGAAGGACAATATAGCTGAAGATGGCGCCGGCTCCCCCTCCTCCTCCGCGGCCGATCCGGACGCCAGAGTGCTGGATGCTATATTAGACTGTAATGCCCCGTACACACGAGCGGACTTTTCAACATCCAAAGTCCGAAGGACCGAGTCCGTCAGACTATCCGATCGTGTGTGGGCTGCAACGGACTTTTGATTCGCCAAAGTCTGACGGACTTTAGAAATGAAGCATGCTTCAAATTTTCCCGAAGGAACTCCGCCGGACCCGGTCCCCTTTGTGCCCGCTCGTGTGTATGCTACTCCGACGGACTAAAACCGACGCTAGGGCAGCTATTGGCTACTGGCTATGAACTTCCTTATTCGAGTCCAGTCGTACGTCATCACGTTCGAATCCGTCGAAGTTTAGTGTGATCGTGTGTGGCCAAGTCCGTTCGGCCGAAAAGTCTGTCAGAACTCCGGCGGAACTCCGGCGGAACTCCTTTGGAAGTCTGTCGGACATAAGTCCTCTCGTGTGTACGGGGCATAAGAGCGCACTGATGGGCAAAATCGAGGAGGTAAAAGTGGATGTATCCCTGCTCTGGCAGGATATGCAGAAGCTCAGAGAGAGAGTTACAGAGACGGCCCCGAACCGTATTAGCCACGTGGAAGACGAACTGCCGCTGCTGCCAACCACCGCTGAGCGCCTGCAACACCAACTGTCAGCGGTTATGGCGAAACAAGACGATATGGAAAACCACCTACGAAGGTGCAACTTGCGTTTTGTTGGCTTACCTGAGGGAGAAGAGGGGAATGACCCCCCCACGTTTCTGGAGCAACTGCTGATTACCTTCTTTGGCTGGGCGGAGTTCTCCTCATCCTTGGTGGTAGAGAGGGCCCACCGACTATCGGCCAGACCTCCTCCACAAGGTGAATCACCTAGGACATTTATCGCCAAGATGCTGAATTTCCGCGACCGGGACGCAGTTCTCCATTTAATGAGATTGAAGGGAAACATCCCTTATAAGAATGCTGAAATCAAGGTCTTTGCAGACTTCTCGGCGGAGGTCCAAAGGAAGCGAGCACTTTTCACTGAAGCCCAGCGGCAACTGAGAGTACGCCACTACTTGTATGCTATGCTCTTCCCGGCCAGGCTCCGGGTGGTGGGAGATGACAGGGCTCACTTCTTCGATACCCCAGAGGTGGTGTTTGCAAGGCTGGAGAGCAGGGCAGCACCAGCACGAGACGCAGCCTGAGACCCCGTTGCATCGTCGCGGAGCCCTGCTGGCTACACAGCGAGGGACCTGCGAAGAACCGCCCCTTCAATCCTGTCTTCCCGGGTGGGGAGATGAACTGACCCATTGAAAGGTACTGTGCATCGTCCACCTCACACCGTTTAGTGCTGCTCGGGCCCAAATTGGGTCTGCACCCTGCTATTGGACACCGCTCCTATCCATCTTCCCCATCCTACATCCCCCTGGAAGTCCCCAGCCCTGTGTTCCACCTGTTCTCCCCCTCTCCCCTTTTCCTCTCTCTCTTCCCCCCCTCCTCTTGTCTCGGCGCCCGGACTGGCCCCTAACCCTGTACCCGGACTGGCCCGTGTCCTACTTACCGATGGGAAAATGCCTGCATACTAAGCCCCCTAGCCCCTGATGTCGCAGCAGGCTCAAATTCAACATGGCACCCGGGGTGGGTACAGAACCTTTGACTCTATGCTGTATCCTTTTTATACCTGACTTTCAGAGGATATACCCGGGGGCCATACCCCTCGCGCTGCTGTCTGTTTTGCAGCGATTATTTGCCCCACTAGTTTTAATTTATAGTGGAAACTTGGACTGGTCTCGCAGGACCTATGTTAATAGTTCTTATGAACAAGGTTGGTTTCCCTGGGCTGGCCGGCGCTGGATCGTCACCCTCGCTTACTGGTTGGGGTGGGGCCGTGCCGGACAGCTTGGTGTATGTTCTCTAGCAATGTTCACAGTTTATAGTTGGACTGTTGTTCTAAAACGCTGGTGTTTATTGTGTAAAAATACAGGAGATACATGGTGGATGAAAACTATGCACAAGAGGGTGACATGTTATATGCTCATGATCTGCAGGGAGCTGGAGGGCGGGAGGGGGAAATGGAAATCCGTTAAGCACTGTTATGTACCCTTGCTGTTATGGGTAGTCTGAAGTGTCTCACCTGGAATGTTAGGGGGATTAGAGCAAAGCCGAAGAGCAGCGTAGTCCTGTCTTATCTCAAAGCTCAAAAAGTAGACATAGTGGTGTTGGTGGAGACACATTTGACAGGCCAACTCATGATGACACTTAAAAAACCCTGGGTGGGCTGGGTATATCAGGCCCCATACTCTACCAATTCCAGAGGAGTAGCGCTCCTAGTTGCGAAATCCGCATAGTTTTCACTCTTGCTGCTTAAGTCGGATCCCCAGGGTAGATACCTGTTTCTGCATGCTATGATAAATAGTCTGAAGCTGCTACTGCTGGCAATATACATACCCCCTCCCTTTCAATTCACCATCCTGAACAAGGGGTTAGCGTTTATGTCCCAATTCCCCACTGTGCCGGCGGTGTGGATGGGGGACTTTAACAATATAGCGCACAGGGAGATGGATAGGCTCACACTGACCCCCCTGGCCACACAGAACCCCGGGCACACCAGGTTTGGTAAATTTTTTCTGGATCTTGCCCTGGTAGATACTTGGAGGGCCAAATTCCCCACGGACAGGCAATACTCGTGCTTTTCCACGTCACATACCACTATGTCGCGCATTGACTTAATATTTATATCCCGCACTCTCCTCCCCAGTCTGGGAGAGGTTGGATTTAACCCCGTATATTATCTGACCATGCTCCATACTGGATAGAGCTCAGGCTTGAGGGCCCACCCGCATCCTACACTTGGAAACTTAACCCCTTCTGGCTGGGGGTGACCCCTGGACTGGAGGAGGCTGGTTTAGAATGGGATTTCTTTTTCCAAGTAAACCGCGACACAGCCCCATTCGCGATAGTGTGGGACTCGTTTAAGGCCCATGCCAGACTATACTTAGCGCAAAAGATATCCCAATACACAAAGACATCATCACGGGCACTGTTACAAGCAGAACAACAATTGATTGTTGATGAACGCGAGTTCCTCGGCAATCCCTCCCCCATTACGGCAGACCGTCTCAGATTGCAGTCTAGGGTGGTAAACGGCCTACACTTTTAAAAAGCAGAAAGAAACATTTTTTATGTCAGAGGACGTATGAATGCGGAGAGCGTGCCGGCCGCCTCTTGGCCTACTTGGCTCATCTGGACCACAAACCTCCACCTGTGGTCTCTCTACACAACCCCAGTGGGGAACTAGTTACTGACCCTGATGCGGTGGCTGGAGAGTTCCGGACGTTCTTCGCATCCCTGTACTCCTCGAGAGCCACTGACCCTGGGGAAGGCACAGACGCGCTTCTAAGGGACTTAGATCTACCCACACTCACACAAACCCAGGTGGAGTTACTGGAGGCCCCCATCACTACTGAAAACATTGCAGAGGCTATGTCCCTACTGAACACATCAAAGGCACCTGGTTCAGATGGCCTTCCTCTCGAATTCTATACTACATACCCCGAGACCCTAACACCTAGGCTCCAGGAGCTCTTCCAATACATATTCGAATCTGAAACTTTGCCCCCCCTCTATGTGTGAAGCATATATTGTACTTATCCCCAAATCTGGGAAGAATTTGGAGTCATATCGCCCCATTTCCCTACTCCAGCTTGACATTAAGATTCTGGCCAAGGTGTTGGCGATCTACCTAAACACAGTTATCCCCGGACTTATCCACCCTGATCAGACGGGGTTTATGCCTAAAAAGAATATGGCCTTTAACCTGAGAAGGCTCCACATGAATTTGCAGGCACATCACGATCAAATGGGATCCAGAGCGGTGGTGTCCCTTGACGTGGCCAAAGCGTTTGATTCAGTGGAATGGAGGTACCTCTGGGGATGCCTGCAATGCTTTGGCTTCGGGCCCTGCTTTATTAAATGGATTTGTCTCATGTACAGTGGCCCTTGTGCCAGGATCTTGGTCAATGGGAGAATTTCTGATTCCTTTCCCCTTTCTAGGGGCACTAGACAGGGCTGCCCCCTGTCGCCGCTGCTCTATGCCTTTGCCGTAGAACCCCTGGCCTCAGCTTTTAGAAAGCATCCGAGCATCAGGGGGCTGAGATGTGGGGCCCTGGAAGAGAGGATCAGCCTATACGCGGATGACATGCTGCTATATTTGGCGGACACAGGCCCCTCTATCCAGGCAGCTCTCAAAACGATCCAGACATTTGGAACGTATTCTGGGCTTAAAATTAATTGGGAGAAGTCCCAGATACTGCCTATAGACATAGGTGCTCCATCGGAGCTCCAGGCTTCCACTCCACTTCTCAGGGTCAGTGCCATAAAATACCTAGGCGTCACAATTACTCGATCCCCAGAAGACTACGTTAGACAAAACATAGACCCCCTGATAGTGGATATGAAAGCTAAGATTCGGCCAAACTCCCATTGGGAGTAATGGGCCGCATAAATTTGATAAAAATGATTCTCCTCCCTGGATTTCTGTATGTCCTCTGGCATGTTCCCATATACCTGCCCCTTAGGTTGTTCAAATCCATTGAAGCCATGCTCAACTCCTTCGTCTGGGGCTCTAATCGCCACAAGCTCTCTTGGCAGGTGCTGAAGGGCCCTGGGGATCTGGGGGGAGCTGCCCTTCCAGACTTTGCTTTGTACTATTTGGCAGCCCAGATGTCCCACCTTTACCATTTAGACAAACAGGACAAAGACCGATATCTGACACTCATATGCCCCATGCGCGGCAGTGCGCTTGCCCATCCGTTCCAGATTATATTTAGGGATAACGCCACAGCAGGGCCCCTGGGAAACCGTAAAGAACTGCTCTACCACCACTGCAGAGTTTGGGAGGTAATTAGGAAACTGAAGCTTCCTGCGACACATTCACACACACCACTATGGGATAATCCTGGGTTGAGCGAATTACAGCTGTTACCTGATTATACGCTGTGGCTCCACTACGGGGTCAGATACCTCTCAGATATGTACCAGGGACCGGTATTGAAATCATTTCAACAACTAAAAGAAGAGTTTGCTCTTCTGAATAGGATGCACTTTCGCTACCTCCAGCTCTGCCATACTCTTCAGGCACAGTTTTTGAATGCCCCGCCCAACGTGGAGAGGCTAGACATGATGAACATTATAATGGGACATGACCCACGTAAACTAACTTCTAGCTTCTATACCCTTCTAATTAGACCCCCAGCGATAGCTCAGACCCCTGGACTTAGGGGGCGCTGGGTCGGAGATGTGGGGGAGCTGGAGGATGGCGAATGGGAGGATGCACTGGGGGGGTAGCAAAAAGGTCTCGGCTGAGCTCTCTGACCGTCTTACACAACTATACATCCTACACAGAACTTACCTGGCACCAAGGCGAATAGCCAAACACAAACCCAATTGTAATCCCCTCTGTGCTAGATGCAATAGCCCCCAAAGCACTTTTTTTTCATATCCTCTGGTCATGCACTTAGCAATTTTTGGACTCTATAATTTTGGCATATTTTGCGCAGGACTTTTTTTGTTTATCACCAGATTATGAGTGCACCAGTTTTAGTAAATCTCCCCCATTGCGACAGAGGCATAAATACATTGAATGCAGTTATAAAGCCTTTGGCAGTTAAAACAGTAAATAGATGTATTTTAAAGCTGGCCATAGCGATTTTCTTTCCTGCAACCCCTCCTGTGGTGTCTTTGTGTTCTGCCAGTGGGGGGGGGGGGGGGTTTGGCTGCCGGGAGAACAGTGATAACTGCTAACACCTATAACAGACACTAGCAATAATCACATGTAAAATTGGACAGGCTGGTTGTAATTTCTGCCATTTCCTGGCATTTACCTTTATTTTGAATACTATCCAGAACAAATTGCAGAACAAAAGATCTGACGGTGTCCCAAGGTTAACAGATATAAATAGATAATATGAAATATTACATTAAAAAATCTAAGGAATACAAATAAAAGGACATAACATAAATAAAAATAAGTAGAAAGAGTAAGGGGCTCTCTAATTCCTCCTACACTAATAAATTGTTATCAATTAAGAGTGCTCCAAATTGTCCACTGGGCTTAATCATTATGTTCACAGCAAGCACTAAAATCCCCATGGTCAACTGTATCAGAATGTTTTACATTAGTCAAAGTACAGGGATATACCGTATATACTCGAGTATAAGCCGAGATTTTCAGCCCCTTTTTTTAGGCTGAAAGTGCCCCCCTCGGCTTATACTCGAGTCACGCAGATCAGGTAGGCAGACGGCGACCATTCCACTATTCAAAAGCCGCTCATTCTCATACTACGGACGAGGATGAGAGGATGTCCGTGATAGGCGGAACACTGACTGCTGGGAAATTGAGTGTTCCGCCTATCACAGACAGAGAGGCGCGGCTTTTGAACAGTGGAAAGGCCGCCGTCTATCAGACGAGGAGGAGAGGTGCGGCATGGCACACAGAGGCTGCAGAAGGCAAAGAGACAGGTAGGCTGCGATGGACACAGGGATGGACGGGACACAGGGATGGACACAGGGAGGGACGGGACACAGGGATAGACACAGGGAGGGACGGGACACAGGGATGGACGGGACACAGGGATGGATGGGACACAGGGATGGACGGGACACAGGGATGGACACAGGGATGAACGGGACACAGGGATGGATGGGACACAGGGATGGACACAGGGAGGGACACAGGGATGGACACAGGGAGGTATGCAGCTGCAGATGCTCTTTTAAGCTGTAACAGTAGCTGCTGCATGTCTCACCCTCGGCTTATACACGAGTCAATAAGTTTTCCCAGTTTTTTTGTGGTAAATTAGGGGCCTCGGCTTATATTCGGATCGACCTATACTCGAGTATATACGGTACTGTATGTGTAAACATATATTAACAAAAATGTTACCAAATAAACTTCTGTTACAAACTAATCTATTTTTCAGACATAGGATACATTTAGAAAGCAGAGGATTTGACATTCACCAACCATTGGCTAACGGTGCATCTTCCTGGTGCAATTGTTTTACATGACAGCAATTGACTCATCACCAGTGAATGTTTGGTGAAAGTTACATACACTGCTTTATAAATATTTAGGGGTTGATTTACTAAAACTGGAAAATACAAAATCTAGTGCAGCTGTGTGTGGTAACCAACCAGCTTCTCACGTAAGCTTGTTTATAATCAAGCTTTGACAAAAAAAAAAAAGCTGGCAGCTGATGGGTTTCTATACAGAGCTGACCCAGATTTTGCACTCTCCAGTATTAGTAAGACCCCTTTCACACTGGGGCGCTTTACAGGTGCTACAGAGCTAAAAATAGCGCCTGCAAAGCACCCTGAAAGAGCCGCTGCTGTGTCTCCAGTGTGAAAGCTCTGAGGGCTTTCACACTGGAGCAGTGCGCTGGCAGGATGATAAGGCCCCTTTCACACTGCAGCGGGAGCGGCGTCGGCAGTAAAACGCCACTATTTTTAGTGCTGCTTTACCGTAGTTTTAGCGGCAGCATTCCGTTTTACCCCCCTGCTAGCGACCAAGAAAGGGTTAAAACCACTGCAAAGTGCTGCTGCAGCAGTGCTTTGCTGGCGGTATAGTAGCGCCGCGCCATTTATTTCAATGGGCAGGAGCGGTGAAGGCGTGGTGTATACACCACTCCTAAGATGCTGCTAGCAGGATTTTTTTTTTACCATCCTGCCAGTGCACCACGCCACTGTGAAAGCCCTCAAAGCTTTCACACTGGAGACACAGCAGTGGCTCTTTCAGGGTTCTTTGCAGGCTCTATTTTTAGAGCTGTAGCACCTGCAAAGTGCCCCAGTGTGAAAGGGGTCTAAAAAAAGTCCTGCTAGCAGCATCTTTCGAGTGGTGAAGGAGCGGTGTATATTGAAATCAATGGGGCAGTGTGGCTATACCACCGGCAAAGCACTGCTTTGTGGTGGTCTTAACCCTTTCACGGCCGCTAGCTGGGGGGTTAAACTGCCCCGCTAGCGATCGAATACCGCCGCTAAAACGATGGTAAAGCGGCACTAAAAATATTGCCATTTTACCGCCGACGCTGCTCCCACCCAAGTGTGAAAGGGGCCTTAATCAAACCCATAATTGGCAACAGTACCGGATTTAGCAAGACAGTCACATCCTTTAATTCAGCTTTGTCCCGATCAGTGTCCTGAGATCCCTGCAGCAGGTACAGCTGGACTTTCCATGCTACTGCAACTATTTAGTAAATGCAGTAAATGCAAATTTGTGCATTGCCCGGATAAACTGATGATCATGGCTTCAGTTGGCTCAGTGAGGGGCTGTCTATAGCTCTCTCCTGCCTCTTCAATATCGCCCCATGCATTCGGAGTTGGTAGGTGGGGTCAGGAGTGTGGTTGCCTCCACCACTCCTCCCACATGCTAGTTGTTTCATTGTAGCTGATCCTGCAGCTGAAGATGGGGATGAGGAGCAACGGGGATAGCAGTCCCAGGAGTCCTTGATCACCAGCCATGCTGTAAGTGACTGAGTGCCCTGTCTCTATACTGCGCTAACCTGCTACTATACAGCTCTAGTCTGACACTATACTGCCTTAACCTGACACTATACTGCCCTAACCTGCCACTATACAGCTCTAGCCTGTCACTATACTGCCCAAGCCGGACATTATACAGCCCTAGCCTGTCACTAAATTGCGCCAGCTTGACATTTTACAGCCCAAAGCTGACAATATATTGCCCCTAACCTGCTATTCCACTGCCCAAGCAGTATAATCCACCTGGGTGTTACCTATGCTAGGTACATCATTCTCACCATCTACTTGTTGGGCATATTATGTTTCACAAGGTAACTTTATTACTTAATTTTTATGTATGTGGTGATTTTTCACCTGATTTTCTTTAATGTGCAGAATGATTGTTTACATCCTTACTGTTACTGCCAGTGCTTTCTTGTTTTTGTTTATTTTACTATTTGTTTCACCCTTTGTTTAACCCTACAGGCCCTTTCACACAGGTGATCCAATCAGGTCCATTTGTCAGTTTTTCAGACCCATAAAGCAAAGCAGGTTCTATTAGTTTCCGCTCTGTATAAACTGAGCAGACACGGGCCTGTCATCTGCCCTGCCCCCGTAGATAGATCCGCTGCTGATTGGAACAGAAGATGCTCACGTGTGAAAGGGCCCTATAACTATAGCTCTCTTATATGTTTATTTAAAGTAGGGCATTAGGTTACCGATATGGCGCTTGTAAAACTATGCCCATTTATAATGAATGCCCCTTCCCTAATTTCTTGCATTGGGGTCACAGGAACAAGACTTGCGGGACAATCTCAAGTCCCTCAAGTCTTCTTGAGGGACTTGAGATTTGGGGTCACATATAGGAATAAAAAAACCTGGCAAAATCTGTAACTTATTCGCCACTTCATACATAACAGAAATATGACAGCAGTTGGGCTTCAAAAACATTCTTCATAAACTGGGGGGATATGCATTGTTTTATGATCTCTGTATGTACAAAAGAAGACTGACAGGTGACTAGTCAAAGTGCTACTAAACATAGAGTTCTGCATTTACTATATCTGGTCTCCCACAATACACAGAAAAAAGGAATGCAATTATTTTAGTAAATATTAACTGCTAAATATCTTTTCTCTTCAACAGTATATAGCAGTCTTGTGATTCCTATCAGTGTCTGGTTAAAGTTTGTAGGAGGAGTTTTCATTCTACTCTGACTATCCTATGAGGCTGCAGGACCCCTAACCCTCTGTCCGGACAGTGCCGCTTGGCCCAGTGCTGATCCACACTCTCTAGAAATACACACCAAACTGAGCATGTGCGGAGTGACTTCAAAGGCTCTATCGTATCAGGAAATGGATTGGGGACAGTGGAAAAGGGGGAGGATCAGAGAAGATCGGATCAAGCAGCCTTTTTACACAATGCAGAGGATTAACACCATAGATTACACAGTGAGTATAACAGGCAGCACAGTGGTGTAGTGGTTAGCACTGTCACCTAGCAGTAAGAAGGGTCACTGGTTCGAATCCCAACCATGACACTACCTGCCTGGAGTTTGCATGTTCTCCCTGTGCCTGCGTGGGTTTCCTCCGGGTACTCTGGTTTTCTCCCACACTCCAAAGACATGCAGGTAGGTTAATTGGCTTCTGTCAAAAATTGGCCCTAGTATATGAATGGGGACCTTGGATCGTGGGCTCATTGAGGGTGGGGACTGACATGAGTGTGCAATGTACAGGGATGGGGACAATTGTAGACACTCACTCGGGTTGAACTGGATAGACTGGTGTCTTTATTCAACCTAACTAACTATGAAGCATGCTTTACTGCATATACAGACTGATTTTACTGTTGTGGGATTAGTAACACTTTAATATTAATTTATTTCAGTGGTAGTGCTTCCCAGTAAGTTTAGTTCACTGCAGAAATGCTGTTTAGAGGCTTGTTGGTCCACTTTTATTTAGAAAACAGAAACGTTCAGACAGAAAATCAGTTTCCCTCGCAGAGGTTTCCACCATCAACATGAACATAAATGAGGTTCAGCCTCGTGGCTCTTTCAAGCAGCACTGTTGCTCTAGTGTGTAGCCTTGGTCCTCCTTGGTCCTCCAAACCATCAAACACAGCAATCAGTGCTCACGTACAAACTCACGTACAAACTCTGTACCTTGGCTCTTTTCCAGCTCATTGCTGCTCTGTCACCAACTGCACCTGCACCATGCAGCCATACACACTCTGGTTACCCCAGGCAGCATCACTGATCCCTGTGCAGAGGCCTCCTGTCTCACAGATGGAGCCCTTAACTGCTGCCAGGTGCTAGATTATAAAGGATATTAACACCTGCACACTCAGACTGCTGGCCAACACTGGGTTGGAGACTCCTTTCCTCCCAAAGCACTTCGGGAGCCACCAAGCTCCAGCCCCTGATTTGAGCATTACAGAACTAGGAGAAAGATAAAAACATACACCTTCCTTCACTCAGAGTTGATATTCTGGGCGTCATTGGCTCCCGCTGCTGTCAATAAAAGTCAGTTAGCCAATCAGGAGAGAGAACTGCAGCTTTGTGTCTGAATGGACATAGCATAGCATAGCATTGTATAGGGTGACCACACGTCCCCAGTTTCTGGGAACAGTCCCTGGACTAAGGACACTGTACCCAGTTTTGTCCCTGGATTGGATCCATCCATCCATCCATCCAGTAAATCTGTCCTGACTCCTGGGGATGGAGCTAATACCGGATCAAGTTCCAGGACTGCGCTCCACTCAATTGGCTATCCTCAACCCAGTGAGAATTCCTTTCGGCTGCGCCTCTGTCTGCCTTCAGATCCCCCCTGCCTGGTGCCTCTCGCAACTCAGTGCCCATCATTGCTGCATAGCAGTGCAGCCTCACCAGCACACATCAGTGAACCTAAATTCTTTGGTAAGACTAAAAAACAAAATATGCACTGACATTTTTTTTTCTCTATCTCATCTTCTTAACATTTCTAAGTATCTTTATTTTTTTTATCTCATGGACGAAATGTGGAAAATAACATATATATCATACAATAAACACATATACTGCATATATAATTTGATGAAAATATGCTTATAAATTAGTTTACCATTTGCCAATAAAAAAAAAATATATATATATGTCCCCGCATTTAATTTTAAAAATGTGACCGCCTTACCAGGAGCACCAAAGAGGGACCCGAGAAGAGGAGGATTCGGGCTGCTCTAGGCAAATCTACTGCACAGGACAGGTAAGTATGACATGTTTGTTATTTTTATAGGAAAAAAATAACGAGACTTTACAATCACTTGTATTCAAACAAAAATGTAAATGCAGTTGAGTATGCTTCAAGACTTCCTGCTAATAATATGCCAAATGACTCAGGCTTAAAAATAAATGTATGCATGTTGCAGATGCTGATAGATCCATAACTGGCACAGAGAGAATTTCAATCATTAGGAATGCATGGGGTGATTGCCAAAAAGAGGATTTATCCCATATCTATGTATTGAGAATACATTTCCTTATGTGGGTAAAGGGCATTTAATTTCTGGCTAAAATATGCTTTAAAGATCTCCCAGTTTTTAAGCAAAAGTAATATCATGGATCATGATTTAAATAATCAAGCAGCATATAATTAGAATTTTTTTTTAATTTTTTATTTTACTCTAAAGACAGAATCCATGGTATCAAAAGAATGTATGAAAGTAAAGGTACAATATAACATCATGTAAGGTAACAGATAAATAAGCCAAATTGGTAATATGAGTAGAACATGTTCAGTCAAAGTGATTTCAAAATATTGCATTCCATCTCCATTTGGGAGGCGAATTTCAGGCGTAGAGCCCATTATTGTAGACACGCAAATCTGTCTAAACATTTTTCAGAAAAGGGTAAATCATATATAAAGAGAAGGAAGGAAAGATTAGGACAGTGTCAGAAACCATGCATCAGACCAAGACAGAAGTACAATTAAATCACACTTGTTTATTAAATAAAAATAAAAATGTAAATAGAGAAAGCGTAGTCAAAGCATTGCCAGAGTCCAGTAACCGGATCGAGTAGTCAGCCAGGCCAGAGTTCAATAACCAGATTGGGTAATTAGCCGGCCTAGAAGTCAGGGATCCAAGTAGAGCAACAGCAAGCAGGATAAAGAGCCAGAAGGGATGTCAGTAAAGCCGCGTACACACGTAGCCGTCTGTCCGACGTACTTAGAGCCGTCTATCCGACGTACTTAGTCTGGCGGACTTCCCGCCAGACTGTCCATTGGACTTTCCGAACGGGCTACTTGCCCACACACGGCACTTTTTCAGCGGACTAATACGGCGACTAAGTCCGCCGTACTATCCGCCCTACTGAACGGACTCGCCCACGCACACGGAGGAAAGTCCGCTCATTTCGAGCGCGTCTCCAGGTAGGCGGGGCCCGCGAAGGAGACGTCGCTGGCCCCGCCACCTGGTATGGACTTAAAGGGGAACCCCAACGCCGAAAAAAATCGGTGTGGGGGTCCCCCCAAAGTCCACAACAGACCCTTGTCCGAGCACGCTACCCGGACGGCCAGGAAAGGAGGGGCGAGCGAGCGCCCCCCCCCCCTCCTGAGCCGTACCAGGCCGCGTGCACTCAACATGGGGGGTGCCTTGGGGAAGAGGGGGGCCACGCGGCCCCCCCACCCCAAAGCACCTTGTCCCCATGTTGATGAGGACAAGGGCCTCTTCCCGACAACCCTGGCCGTTGGTTGTCGGGGTCTGCGGGCAAGGGGCTTATCGGAATCCGGGAGCCCCCTTTAATAAGGGGGCCCCCAGATACCGGCCCCCCACCCTATGTGAATGAGTATGGGGTACAATGTACCCCTACCCATTCACCTGTAAAATAAAGTACAAAAAAAACACAACACACAAGATAAAATAGTTTATTGCACAGCTCCGGGGGTCTTCCGTCTTCGGGGGTCTTCTCGCCAGACTCCTCCTCTATCTTCTTGTAGCTCTTTTACTAGCGGAGGAGCCCGGCTTTCTTCCTCGCCGCCGCCCTCTTCTTCTGACTTTGGGGGTCTTGTCCCCCCTCTTCGGTTCTTCTGCCGCTGCCGCCGCCGCCTTCCGTTCTTCTTCTTCTTCTCCTGGAGATGTTGACTCGACGTTCTCTCCGGCCGCAATGCCAGGGATGCGCTGCGCTGCGACTTATATAGGGACAAGGGGCCCTTGTCCTCATCAACATGGGGACAAGGTGCTTTGGGGTGGGGGGGCCGCGCGGCCCCCCCTTCCCTAAGGCACCCCCCATGTTGAGGGCATGCTGCCTGGTATGGCTCAGGAGGGGGGCGCTCGATCGCCCCTCCTTTCCTGGCCGGCCGGGTAGCGTGCTCGGACAAGGGTCTGTTGTGGACTTTGGGGGACCCCCACGCCGATTTTTTTCGGCGTTGGGGTTCCCCTTTAAGTCCATACCAGGTGGCGGGGCCAGCGACATCTCCTTCGCGGGCCCCGCCTACCTGGAGACCCGCTCGAAATGAGCAGACTTTTCTCCGGGCGGGAAAAGTCCGTTCATTTTAAAAGTACAGCGGACTGGCATACACACGGCCGGATTGTCAGCCGAAATGCGAGTCCGGCGGGAAGATTGGAGTGCAAAACTACATTCTAAGTCCGCCGTACTTTCGGGTCAAAAAAGTATGCCGGAGGCTACACACGGGGGGATTGTTTGGCGGACTTGAGTTTGCCGGACTTTTCCACCCGCTTGTTTGATCGTGTGTACGCGGCATAAGCCAATCTTTAAACAGAACTGCAGGAGATGGTTTCTTGTGATGTGATCAAGGCAAAGGCAGAGATGAAGTGAGCTGGATAGCTTTAAGTAGGCGGGTCAGACGAGCATGATCAGGAACAGCTGGTAACTGTGGAGAGAGATGAGAGCTGGCAATTAGCCGACAGCTGAGCAGCCAGCCCAGAGAAAGAAGGGCTAAGCTAGCCCTGGCAGACAGAAAGGAGAGGATTAGAAGACTGGGGGGGGGGGGGGGGGAAGCAGGAAGGGAGGGGTAGGTGAGGGCAGAGGTGTGGGAGAAAGGGATGTGGGAGGGTGATGCTGGCATTGACACTAGTCAGTTAATCCTGCCAGATCTCATATAAATGGTCAGGAATGGCTCTAAGTCAGCAGTATCATTTCCAAAGAGAGTCTTCCCTTCTTCAGAGAAGACAAACATATTCCACAGTGTCCAGGTTTTAAAATAGCGTTCATGTTGATGTCATGCTGACAGAATTAAATCCTCCATTTTGTTTATGTCTTCAACCTTCTTGAGCCAAAGATCAATGGTTGGTGGCCTCGGACGCTTCCAAGTGAGAGGAATGCACATTTTGGCAGCATCAAGGAGATGGCAGATGACAGATGTCTTATACATTTTAGCTGAGATAGTAGAGGCGTTGGGCAGAAAAATGGCTGGGTCATCAGGGACTGGATGTTTTGTGAACTTCTGCACAATCTCTTAAACCTTTTTCCAAAAGTTTTCAAGTTTGAAGCACGACCAAAAGATGTGAAGAAATGTCCCCCACTCCTCCTGGCATTTCCAACAGTGATCTGTGATAGTCGGGGAGAATTTATGTAACTGTGATGGTGTACTATACAATCTCGTCATAGTTGGTTTCTTGTATTTTCGTGCATATAGAGGACTTATGCTTAAACTGAATGATGTGGGTCCGCTGATCTGAGGTGAAAGAGCGATTTAGATCTTCCTCCCATTTAACTAGACAAGATGGTTGTTGGTTTTCTGGAGGTGCCATCAACAGTTTATAAGTAGTAGAAAGTACCAGTGGTAGTATGCCTTTGTCAGAACAGTACTCTTCAAAAGTGGTAAGGTGTTGACATAAATTTTTGGGGATTGCAGAGAACGTAAGAAATGATGTAATTGGAGGGCTCGCTGGAAGTCTAGGTGAAAGAAACCTGACAGGTTTGTAAGAGAAGATATCGATGGCCAGCTATCCAATATCAAAAAATGGGAGGCCTGATACCGACCGTTGTCAAGTAGGGCCTGTTAAGGTGAGTTGCTTGGTAGTATTTAAGTATGTCCGACACTGCCAACACCCCATGTTACATAGTTACATAGTTAGTAAGGTTGAATAAAGACACTAGTCCATCCAGTTCAACCTGAGTGAGTGACTACAACTGTCCCTATCCCTGTACATCGCACACTCACATCAGTCCCTACCCTCAAGGAGCCCACAATTCAAGGTCCCCATTCATATACTAGGGCCAATTTTGGACAGAAGCCAATTAACCTACCTGCATGTCTTTGGAGTGTGGGAGGAAACCGGAGTACCCGGAGGAAACCTACGCAGGCACAGGGAGAACATGCAAACTCCAGGCAGGTAGTGTCGTGGTTGGGCTTCAAACCAGCGGCCCTTTTTACTGCTAGGTGAGAGTGCTAACCACTACACCACTGTGCTGATGTTGTTTGGGGAGTGAAAGTTTCCATCAAGGCGAGGCCGTTTGTGAGCTAATATGAAATCCAGAAATAATGAATGGGCCTGCCTAAAGTAGCGAAGAGGGATGAATATCAGTAGGGTCTGAAATAGTTACAGAAATTTGGGAAGGATACTAATTTTAATGAAATTACATTGGCCAGACCAAGAGTGGAGGCCGGTATGCCATTTGTCTAGTAAGATACAAATTTTCTTTAAGAGTGGAATGAAATTAAGTTAAAAAATGTGATAGAATTGGGGGGGGGGGGATCATTGTGCCTAAGTATTTTAGAGCAGAGTCTGTCCATTTGAGTTTAAAGCTTAGTGCAGAGTTCGAAGAAGGGGTTGCGGTATACCTATTCCCATCTCTTGGGACTTTGTGAAATACATTTTTAGACTAGACGATGCTCCATGTGTCTCAAATTTGCAAAGGATGTTTGGGAGTGAGATAGGAGAATTTGTAAGGGAGAATAACATGTCGTCGGTATAAGCTGACACTTTCTGTTGAGCCCCCCTGATGTCAATGTCCGTAATGTCTGGGTGCAGGTGTATTTTACATTAAAAGAGTTCCAATCGATAGGGCAAAGAGAAGGGGTGATAGTGGTCATCCCTGCCTCATCCCATTGAGAAATATTCAGAGAAAATCCCATTGGCTTTGACCTGTGCCGTAAGATTGGAGTAAATCCTAGAAATCCAACTGAGCATATCTCCAAACCCTCCGTATCGTAAAACTGTAAACAGAAAATGCCAATTCACTCCGTCAAATGCCTTTTCTGCATTGGTACTTAGAAATATGCATGGGGTATGAGTTGCATTGGCCAAATGTAACAGATTAAGGACTTTGACGGTGTTATCCCAGACTTCATGTGAGTGGACAAAACACACCTGGTCCATGGAATATTTATGACGTGATTCTAATGCATGTAGTCCCTGAATAAGAGAGGTCAATTGTGCTCTGCGTTGTTTCTTAATTTGGGAGCCATGCTTAATAAGCACACCCGATAGCCACTTTGTGGGCTTCCCAGATAATCCCGGGATCGCAGTCTTGGGTGTCATTAATTTGAAAGTAAAGCCCCGTACACACGAGCGGACTTTTCAACATCCAAAGTCCGTCAGACCGAGTCCGTCAGACTATCCGATCGTGTGTGGGCTGCAACGGACTTTAGCTTCGCAAAAGTCTGACGGACTTTAGAAATGAAGCATGCTTCAAATTTTCCCGACGGAACTCCGCCGGACCCGGTCCCCTTCGAAAAATTCGCTCGTGTGTGTGCTACTCCGACGGTCTAAAACCGACGCTAGGGCAGCTATTGGCTACTGTCTATGAACTTCCTACGTCGAATCCAGTCGTACGTCATCACGTTCGACTCCGTCGGAGTTTGGTGTGATGGTGTGTGGTCAAGTCCGTTCGGTCGAAAAGTCCGCCAGAACTCCGTCGGAACTCCGTCGGAACTCCTTTGGAGGTCTGTCAGACTCAATCCCTCTCGTGTGTACGGGGCATTAAAGTTCTTTAGTAACATGTGCCAGAACTTCTTGGAGGAGGCTCTCATTTAGCCTCCACAGCCAAGTTTTTGAAGAGTAAGATAAAGCATAGGACAAAATCATGGGTGAGTGATCTGATCATGTAATGAGGCCAAGAGAGGAGTCTAAAACCACTCGTAGTTTGCAATGAGGTATCAGGAAATAATTTATACGCAAGTATAGTTTATGAGGTGAGCAATAAAACGTGTAATCACTTTCACCCGAATGAAATATGTGTCACACATGTACCAGCTGCGTCTTGTACAGGGCTTGTGCGATTTGCTTGCGGAAGCCAGGAGGAACAGAGGATGATCTCGAGTAATAATTTGTCCCTCAGCAAACTCGAGGAGTTTTTGTCACGTCTATGAGTAATGAAGAGGTCTTGTTGGTTATTAGGAGCATAGAAAGGGGCTAGTGTCACCTTGATGCCACCAATCGTGCCTTTTAGAAGGCGGAATCGTCCGTTAGGATCGATAAGAGTATGTAGACACGTCAACGGCATTCTCCCTAATATCATAATGGAGACTCCCTTTAATTTAGCTACAGAGTTTGTGGAAACCTGTTTTTGAGTAGGTAAAGTTTTTCGTCTCTGAAATAGGTTTCCTGAATAAACGCAATATCTGCTTTTACGCGTTTTAAATCATGTAATAGCATACGTCTCTTTTCAAGGACACTCACAGACCTCGAACCTCGAGAACAAGCTGAGACTTGATTTAGTATCTGTCAGAATTATCCAACCCATAGGGTATGAGGATTCACAGACTATTTTGCCCCCTCTTTCAGCATTGTCGCACTTTGAATGACAATTGTGCGGTCATGAAACACTGTACCCAAATGAAATCTTTTATCATTTTTATCACATGGTGGTATTTAATCATCACTGGGTTTTTTATTTTCTGTTAAATAAACAAAAAAAACGAATTAAAAAAAAAAGCATTTTATTTGATTCTGTTATATAATTTTGCAAATAAATAATCTTTCTTGATAAATGTATACTGTTATATTTCTTTGGTGAAAATAACCCAAACCAGTGTATATTATTTAGTCTGTAAAAAAGTAATAGAATCCACAAACTATGGTATGTATATCTGAAAATATAATTTCTTGAGGCATGAAAATGTCAGGACAGTAAAAATACCCCCCTAAATCACCCCTTTTTGGAAAGTAGACAGTCCAAAGTATTTAGTAAAAGGCATTTTGAGTTTTTTGAAGTTGTAATTTTCTGTCACAATTTTTTGGAAATTTAACCACTTCCCTACCTGCCTACCTAGTTTGGATCTCCCATCCTGGGCGGGCGTCATATGACGTCCTCGGCTTCCTGGCGGTAGAGGGGGCGCGCACGCCCGCCACGTCGCCGAGGTGGCGATGTCCGCTGGGCATTCGAGATCGCTCGTTACAGAGCAGGACTGTGGATCTGTGTGTAAACAAACAGATCCACGTCCTGTCAGGGGAGAGGAGACAGATCGTGTGTTCATACTAAGTATGAACACCGATCGGTCTACTACCCTAGTCATTCCCCTCCCCCACAGTTAGAATCACTCCCTAGGTAACACATTTAAGTCCTTGATCACCCCCTAGTGTTAACTCCTTCCCTGCCAATGACATTTATACAGTAATCAGTGCATATTTACTGCACTGTCAGTGGTCCCAAAATAGTGTCAAACGTTTTCGATATGTCTGCGGCAATGTCACAGTCACGATAGAAATCGCAGATCGCTGCCATTACTAGTAGAAAAAAATAATAATAATAAAAATGCCATATATCTATCCTCTACTTTGTAGGTGATATAACTTTTGTGCAGACCAATCAATATACACTTATTGCGATTTTTTTTTGTTTGCTTTAAATTGGTATATTTATTATAGCAAAAATTAAAACATATTGTGTTTTTTTTTCAAACTTGTCACTCTTCTTTTGTTTATAGCGCAAAAAATAAAAACCGCAGAGGTGATCAAATACTACCAAAAGAAATCTCTATATGTGGGAAAAAACATAATAAAAAGTGTAATTTGGGTACAGTGTTGCATGACCGCACAGTTGTCATTCAAAATGTTACAGTGCTGAAAACTTAAAATTGGCCTGCACAGGAAGGGGGTGAAAATGCTTTGTGATTAAGAAATTACAAAAAAATAGTTTTTCTTCAAATTTAAATTATTATTATTATTTTTTTTAAATATTGTCACTAGTTCAGTACAGCATCATCATATAACTGGTGTGGCAGTTATTGGAACACTGACTGATGACAGTATGCAAAAAAAAAAAAAGGTTTGATTTTTTTTCAACTTTAAAAATATTTAATATATTACATACTGTGACCAGAGTAATACAATGTTACCATAGTAACACTGTACTGTTCTGGGGAGGTGATCAGGATTTTTTTCACACACTATGATCGTTATTAACAGTGATAATCACTGTTGTAAGCAACAATTTTGTCTGAATGAAATCCATTCATTCAGTGTGTAATACTGTGATTAGCTGTGATTGGTCACAGCTAATCACATGGTATAGATGGGTTGAGATTGGCCATGTGATCACCGTGACCCCAAATGTCTCTTTAAAAGAAGAAAATGTTTTTGATCTTTTGCTTTAAAAAATAAAAATGGCCTTGTTTACATGTGTCCGGAACCGCAAGTGATGTCATAATGTCACTCCGGTCCTACTAGGACAGAGAGATTAGTGGAGGCCATCTTTCCTTCGCTCATCTCTATGCCCAGCTGCTGCCAGTGCTGAATCGGGGGGTGCTTGGGACCACTATCCATGCGAAAGACCGACGTCTGAAGGAAAAAATTATACAGAGGTTATGGCATCTAGCTGCAGCCATAACCCTGGTATTAAATGTCTTCTTTTTTTTTTTTTTCAAATTTTATTTTTTATTGAAAATAGAAATATAACAAGAATACAGTATCTTACACTTGTACAAGTGTACATAGAAACAGTAAGTTTGACATATGAGACAAATCAAAAACAAGGGAAGGGGGGGGGGGGGGGGGGGGGAGACGGGTGGAAGGGAGAAGAGAGAAAAAAAAAAAAAAGAGAAGCAAAGGGGAGGGGGGGGGGGGGGAGAAGGAGGGTGGGGCATAATAGTTCAGCATATTTATTATGTCTTCAAAAGATTATCAGTTATTTGCAGTACAGATCCGTAAATGCCACTTTCAAATAACCAAGTCTCAGTGAGCCGGGGGCGTGGGAATTTCTTCCTTTCAGAATTATATGACATGGTTTGGTCGATTAATTTGAGCATTTAAACTCATCGTAAGAGGGCGTGGAGTAGTAATCTGAATTACGCAGCAGTATTCAGTTTGGAGCGGTTCCACAGATCCCAAATCTTAGAGAACTGGGGCATAGTATCGTGGACTATGGCTGTAAGCTTTTCCATACGGCTGATATGTTCTAAGTTCTGCAAAACCTGGGTGAGATCGGGCGGAATATGAGATAACCACCGTGTAGGGATGGTATTAAATGTCTTTTAATAAAAAAGTAATGATGTATTTTCCCAGTTAGGTGGTCGGTGTCCTGCAGGACTGGGGTTTTAACAAATAGCAAGGAATTGGGCTGGCTAGCTCCCTTGAAGGCCTTCAGTCAGGAGAGTCTAGGTTTAAGCCTGAAGAAAATCTATCAAACCTCCTGCACCTCAGTACTTCTAAAAATATAGTCCCTGAGATTTGATTTGCAGGAACACAGAACCCATTTCTTTCCCCCTATCAGAACAGAACTGCCTTGTTTAAATAGGCAGAGCTCTGTTCTGTTGTAAATAATGACAGCAGAGTTCTGCTGTAAATAATTACAGCAGCAGAGCACCCCCTGCAGCCAGAAGTGCACAACTACATATATATATGTGATCCTGCACACAGCTGCCGCCCTGTAGCAGTAAAAGTAAAGTAAAAGTCAGTAAGTGGTTCAATCTTAATTAAATTATTTGATAAGCATACCAACCTCACTTGCATTCTAACACGCTTATGTAATAAGATAAATAGCAATATTCAAACTCACAAAGTAGCAATAAAACATAATGTATCCTTTATTTATCTGACCTTAGTTATCACAATTCTGATTGGCTGTTATGGATTATTGCACTGTAGAAATCCTTACTGCTCTTTAAACTGCCAAAATCACTACTTGTCTGCTGTGTTGTGCCCTTTTTTTATTTTAAACAGTTGAAATACCTACAACATAGAGCCATGTTTACTTAAAACATCTGATATTTACAGTGCAGCCTTTCTAAGAAGTCCTAGCTGTGTAGGGCCAGTATTTGTGGAGCAGACCTACTGAAAATGGGTCACAGCCAAATTCCTGTAGCATAGGATTAGCAAAGATGCAGTGTGGTTAAAACCATGATTGCTGCAGAGGTGGGGTGAGCGCTGTACCATAAAATTAGGAATAAATAGCAAGTGACGCCTCCCTTTGTTTGCTCCGGGGCAGAAAGCAGGCTAGAGCATTTCCCTTTTTCAGAAGGAACTGTAATAAATAACGATGAAATGTATCATCGTCTAGTTTAACACTCGTGATATTTTGACATTTTTCAAGAAACGCCACTGCTATTATCTGTTGGAGTAAGTCCCCGTGACAGCGTGTAGCTCAAGCAGAATTAATTGGGTAACAAAGAAAGCTGCAGTTTTGTGCCTCGAAAACAGCATGTAAAATAGTCAGGCTGTGATTCTTATTCTTACTAATGTTTCTTCAGAGCTATATATATGCAGAATGTCTTTTTCTGACTGCTTGCTGTAGTGGTGTGTGCAGAGCATTTCTATTTCCACAGTCAAAGAATAGGAACAGGTTTCTACAAGGATGCCAGTGCTTTAAAAGAGAAATCATTTGAAATGTATTAATGAAAATGCAGGAATGGATGGCGTTGCCCATGTTTACTAACTAAACCCTTGCTTTAATTTTCATTGTACTGACTGCTATCTACCTCTAGTTCCATTTTGCTTCCTTTATAATGAGCCACACTAAGTGCTTTTAAGCTGTCGATTATATTAACCTGAAAAATTGGTTGCTGATTTCGAACGAAAATTATGTTTTTCTGTATTTAGGGAGGGAAACATGACTTTTTAAACAGTTGGGCTTTATTGTCGTCTACAGCAAAAATGGACGCCAGCAACATATAAAGATTGGCAAGCACAGGATAACCCTTCCCACAATTTGTAACAAAGTAGTATTGAAAAAAAAAAAACACAAACCAAGAGACTTGTATCCAGCGATGGGCTCCATGAAAAGTATTTTAAGGGGGGGGTTACATAAATCCTATTTGGCTTTTCATCCATTGAGGGACACAGTTCTTAGACTGTTGGGATATCCAGAGGCAGTTTAACAGAGGGGTGGGCAACAAAAGCTAACATACCAAAGGAAAACAACATTAAACTGTAAACTCCCTGCAGCTCAAGATGAAATCTAAAGAATGCAATGCTAACGCTTGCATCAGAGGAGACCTGAATATGCACCTTGCAAAACTTAGAAAACAATAAAAGACCAGATGGTAGCCTTGCAAACTTGGAAAGGGTGCTTGATACTGAAAAGGCCAAAAAGCACTTCTAGGAGTGTACACCTTGACAGTAAAGGGTGGAATTCAATCCTAAAGACCATTAATTTGGATGATGGTCAGCCTGGGTCACCTAGGGATGCTGGAGGGAGAAGCTGGTGTACTCTTGCAGGATTCATCCAGAATACCAAAAAAAAATTCTCCCTGAAGAAGCAATGGCTGAGAGATAGGTTCTCACGGTCAGAAATAAATCCACACAATGGAGAAGATATGCCTTTTCCTGACCTAGAGCCAGAAGAGGAGGACACTGTCCTGGTTGAGGTGAAGGTAGAACCACCTTAGGCAAGAAGGAAGTCCTGGGCCTGAACCACATCTTATTCCTGTGCAAAACCAGAAAGGGAAAGGTAAAGCTGCCAGTGCTGTGATGCCTATGAGAAACACCACCTTGTGTATAGAGAGAGAGGTAAATGCTGGTCCAGAACCAGTTGCAGGAAGGAAATGATTCAGGATATATAGAAACTTTACACGCGTGCAAGCTTAGACTCACGCTAAGTCATGTATGCCTTTCATGTCTGATGACAGACCTTACAGGAAGTATCCTTTCTAGCTGATAACACTGTAGGAAACATAGATTTAGAGATGCTCCTGACATAAAATAAACAAGGCTTCAACAGCCATGTCAATAAAGCCAGAGAAGCTGGATGGCAAATTGTTCCCTGGCAATCGAACAAAGCCCACAGAACATCTGCCTGAGTCAGTTCATTCCAATAATAATCTACATATTGATCTTGCAAAGCAGATAAGGAAGAAGTTTCAGGGAGAGAAGAACATAGATCTGACAGAGCCAGCAGAGCATTCACTGCTTCAGCTAAAGGATCCCTGCGCCTGTAGACAAACCTGTCCAGCTTGCTGTTGAGCCTGGAAACCATGAGGGCAACGGCCAACTTCCCCCACCTACTACACAAGCCCTAGAATATTGTTGGATTAGGGACCACTCCCCCTTGCCCAGGCCAACTGAGGAGGTCCCCCTGCCATTGTCTACGCCTGAAATGTATAGAGCGGAAAAAGTGGAAACATGAAGTTCTGTCCAGGACAAGTATCAGAAACTATGAATCAGACTGAGACAGAAGTACAGCTAAATCAAACTTGTTTATTATTAATAAAAAGGTAAACCGAGTAAACATAGTCAAAAAATGCCCAGAGTTCAAGAACCGGAAAGGATAGTCAGACAAGCCAAAATGTCAGGGAGCCAGAGATGAGCGTAGTAGAACAACAAGCAGGATCTGGAGCCAGAAGGAATGTCAGCCAAGCAAGTCTTTAACAGGAACACAGGAGAGCGTCTCTAGAGATGTGACCAAGGCGAAGGCAGAAATCATCTCAGCTGGACAGAGTAAGCAGGCAGGACTGATGAGCAGGATATCATCAGTCACTGTGGAGAGAAAGGAGCTGGCAATTAGCCGACAGATGAGCAAGCCAGTTTTGAGAAGGAAGGGCTGATCCCTGCCCTGACAACAAGACTACCAAACGAACTCTCTTGCCACAGTATGACTTCCCATTCCTCCCTGATGGTTGATGTATGCCACTGCTGCGGTATTGTTTGAATGAATCCAGATCGGATGACTCTCCAGATGGATGGTCCAATGCTATAGAGATAGCCACATCATCCACATTTCCACAATGTTAATCAGGAGACCATTGTTTCCGACCAATGGGTCCGACCATTGGATTGGTAATGGCATGGGTTTAGATTCACTTGTTTCCTTGGAGATCAAGTTGTGTATGTAAGCGAGAGAGTGCTGACATCCTCTACCTTCTGAAGAAGTTCCCACCTAGGGACTCAACGCATCAGAGTGGAGCCTAAGGCCGCGTACACACGGCGGACTGTCTGTCCAACTAAGTCCGTCAGACAATCCGACAGACAGTCCGTCCTACTTTTGAATGAACAGACTTGACCACACACGATGAACAGACAGTCCGTTGAAAGCTTGCGCGATGACGTGTACAGCACGTACGACGGGACTAGAAATACGACGTCCAATACACTGCAATGCAACCTTCGGCCATGTAAATCCTTTCTGAGCATGCGCCATACTTAGTCCGTCCAACTTGCCTACTCACGAGCGGACTGTCCGCTGAAACCAAAGTTGGACGGACAATATTACGGAAATTCCGAAAGACTTAGTCCGCCAGACTGTCCGCTGAAAAAGTCAGCTGAAGCCCACACACGAGCGGACTGTCCGCTGAAACACGTTTCAGCGGACTAAGTTGGACAGACAGTCCGCCCGTGTGTACGCGGCCTAAGAGTGACGTCAGTACCCACGGCCATACACGACTGAATACTGAATGGCAGCGTTTTTTGCCTCTGGTCTTACAGCAATGGTTAAAGAAGCGGATCCAGTTGTATATTTGATTTCTTTATGCCAGCTTTAAGGTTTTTATGGTTTAAGTATGTGACTTGATCTGGTATGATTGCTTTGAGAATTTCCCATCAGAAAGTGGAGTAAATCGAGTGGCCGCATGTGAGAGTAAACTTTTGGGAATTCCCTGTCCATATGGGGGAGCAGATTGAGGCAATGCTGAGAATTATACCATCGAAACCATGAAACGTCTTATAATGTGGAGGTCTCTATGAAGGTGAGCAGACTCACAAGCACAAGTGGTGGTTCAGGAGGTGGTACACACTGCACTATAAGAAGCCAGTGTCTGCAAAAGTACCTTTGGATTTGGATTCTATTGTTTTTTTTCACTTTATGAACACTTTTTTCACAATGGACTTTGGTGGACAATTACTTGAACACTGTCTATATTTCATATAACCAGTTTTATCACAGTATAAAACGTACAACTGTTATTTATTACTGAGTTGTTGTTAAGCTCAGCACTATTTATATATTATTTGTTCTTATGTGTACTATAAGCAAGCAATCATAGTGGAGGAGCGTTCCCTTTAAAGGGACGTTAACCAGCTAGCCATGCTAGCATGCAAGGTGGAATCACAAGCAAGAGCCATCAATTTCACTATCTAATGGTAGAACTGGCCACCACAATGAGGAGAAAACGCATTTTCAAATCTGTGAGTAATAACTCATCCGGCTGTTGCAGCTTCTTCCTGAGGAAGGGAGACTGTCTTAGATCAACCTACCGTTTGTGGTGCTTATGTACAACCTCTAGCGCTTTGAGATCACTGTGTCCATTGGACAGTGTAGACAACAAAGTGGATTGAACAAGCACAGCAATCACAAATGTAAACAAGTGCTGCTTTTTGTAGCCACACTGATTAGCTGTGAAAGGAAACAATGCTCCTAACCTGTGATCACCAGCAACATATTTACATCACCAGAGCTAATGAAGCCAGCCACATGCAGCCCATACATTATTCAGTTTTATTCGTTCAACTAGTGGTGCCCATACATGGATCAAAATCCAGCCGCTCCCTGCTGAACTGGACACATTTATGCATGGCTGGCTACAGTGATCCTGATCAAAAGCCACACCAGTCCCGGTATCAACAGACCAGTATAAACCAGAACCAATGTTCCTGATAACTAGCCATACCAGTGCCAGTGTCACCAGACCAATGCTGCCAGAAAGTGTTCCCAGGGCCGTCTTAATATTGATTGGATCCTGGGCAAACATTTTCTTGAGCCCCCCTCCATGCACTTTCTCTCTCCACATACCATGAGACATACAATAAATAGTAGCTAGACTCAAAATCAGTTTACTGAATCAGATCAGGCAGCGATTGTGATTGTTTGCCAGAGGTTACAGTGTATCATTACTGCTCACTGACTGGTTGCTAGAGGTTACAGCACACATTATGGCTCACTGTTTATTTTCTAGAGGTTACAGCACATGATTCTGCTTTTTCATTGGTTGCTAGAGATTACTGTACCTCAATACTGCTCACTGATTGATTGCTAGAGGTAACCAGACATCTATACCACTCACTAATTGGTTGCTAGAGGTTGCTGCACATTATTACTGCTCACTGATTGGTTCCTAGATGTTACTGCATATCCTTACTGCTCAAGGATTGGTTGCAAGAGGTTACAGCACATCATCTCCTCACTGCCTGCATACCACAGACTGGGGAGGTAAGGGGACCCATCAATAGACAGACAACTCCTAGGAATCCTAAGACTTCTGGGGTCAGTGGCAATGCTGGGGGAGGGGAGGGGGTGTGATCAGTGGAAATGCTGGGGGGGGGGTTGAAAGGATCAATAACAGTGGTGGGGGAATGGGATTAGTTAGGAGACAGTACACTGTGGAAAATTCTGAATCATGTAGAGCAAAGCTGTAAATCTTTGGCAAGTATATAGTGGGGGATTCTACCAATGTAATGGGGAATTTACAATGACCACCAATGTGTGGGGGTATTTACACTGACCATGAATGTGAGGGGGAATTTGCACTGACCAACATGTTACAGGTATTTTACGCCACCCACCAATAGAAAAGAGGGATTTCTTCACTGGCACCAATGTAATAAGAGCATTTACACCAACCACCAGTGTAAGGAGGAATATACAGACCTTCATATAATGGGGAATTTGCACTGACAACCAATGTAAGGTGACACTTCTACACGACAGCCAATGTTAAGGGGGATTTACACTGACCGCCAATGTAAAGGGGGATTTACACTGACCACCAGTGTAAGGGCAATTCTGCACTTACCACCAATGTAAAGGGAAATGTACACTGATCACCAATGTTATGAAGAGTTTACACTGACAACCAATGTAATGGGGGATTTGACATCAACAGCCAATAAAGGGGGATTTCCACACTCACCACCAATTTAAAAGGGGCTTCTACATGGACCACCAATGTAACAGAGGATTCAAAACTGACCACAAATGCATGCTTCAATTTTTTAACCAATATTACCAATAAAAAAAATGAGTTTCTACACTGGCCACCAATGTAATGGGGATTTAGACTGACCACTAATGTAATAGGAACATTCACAATAACCCCCAATGTAAAGAGGGATTTACACTGACCACCAATGTAACTGAGACATTTAGCTTGCATTCACATTTGTGTGTGTCGGGAATACATGCAAAATCCCTTTCCCAACACCACAAAAACATACTGCCCTTTAGCAGATACACAGCAGTGCCATTAATTGTTAATGACACCCTTATGCATCTGCTGAGATGTGCGTATTCACATGCACCCAAATTCTGGGTGCTGTAACACCATGTTATTTTGAAGAAGGGTTCCACCTCCAATTTGCTTACTTTTGCAGAACAGACTGATGTTAGACTTAAAGTGTAAGTAAACAATGATGAGGCCCAGGGCAGCTTCCCCTTTTACCCTGCCTTAAAAACGGTCCTGAGTGTTCCTGATCGCCACCAGATGAGTGTAAGCAATAGTGTCCCTGATCCCTAGTCACACCAGTGCCAGTGTCACCAGACCTATGTAAGCTAGCAATAGTGTTCCTAATTGTCCCCAAACCAGTGCCAGTGTCCCCAGACCAGTGCATCTAGTAACAGTGTTCCTGATCACCGCCACACTAGCATATTGTCCCCAGAGCCAGTGCAGCCAGCAACAGTGCGCCTGACTACTAGCTGCACTGGTGTCAGTGTCACCAGACCAGTGTAGACAACAACAGTGATTACACAAGTGCAATGTAACAAGAGTCAGTGTAAGCCAGCAACAAGGTCCTGACGGCTAGCCACAGTACAGTGTCAGCAGAGACAGTCTAATGAAGGAACACTGTCCTGGTTGCTAGCCACACAAGCATAATGTCCCCAAATTCAGTATAAGCCACCAACAGTGTCCTGATCATTAAACTCACCAGTGCCAGTAAAGCCAATAACATTGTTCAATGACCTCAGAGTAAGGTGACCAGATTTTTAAAATGAAATCCGGGGACACGTTTTTTTTATTGCCAAATGATAAGTGTAAGCCTGTAGCAGGAGTCAAACGGCATAAAGCCTACCCTCCTTTGCCTCCTCTCCTTGTTGTCATAGGCTCTCATTAGCCAACACGTCATTTCTGGGTTCAGGGCAGTTCGCGTCACTTCCGGTTTCAGCCAGCAGAGCAGTAGCGTAGTCGGCTGCAGGAATCTCGCCGGTTCCCTCTCCCGGTGGTTGAGGTTCCAGTAGGTGCGGACGGGTGGCATCTATGAAGGGCCCGCATTGGATGCCACCCATCCTGCTCAGGTGCCGGCCTGAGCTCAACCGGGGGGGGGGGGGGGGGGGCGGAGTCGGCCTGATCGCAGCCGATCGGGGAATGTCAGATGGGGGGGTCATCCTGGACATTACTTTGTGCTTTTGTTGCCCCATCGCTCCCCGATGGGAGTGTCCACATGTCGCCTGTTCTCAGCGGGAGGGTCAGACCAATCGCGGGGGTTGTTGGCTCGGGGGGGTCCATCCTGTCGTTCAAGGCACACATACTGTGCAATGGTGATGTGCTTCCCTCCCCAGTACAGGCATAGCTAGATGGTAATGTCCATCCTTCCCCAATAGTAGGCGCTGTCCCCCTGTCAGAAGTGATCGGAGGCTGGATCCCGGTGGGGGGGGGTTGGGGTGTGTGTGTTTTTCCCTGGTTACACTCCAGGCACAGCACCATCACAAGGTGTGTTCAGGGGAGGGATGGAGGTGATCAGCTGATGCTGGGCACACTGCACACACATAACTTCCTTCCAGCTGTGCAGTGTCATGTTAGCTGAGCACTGATTGGCTGAAGGAGCATCTTACTTGGTGCGGTCTGTCTCCTCCCCAGTGATATGGTGTATCTCCCAGTGGCAGTCCAGTGACTGCTGAATGCTGAGGACTCGCTGTTGTCACACTGGGCAGACGGCTACACAGCATTCTTACTGGCCGTCTCCCAGTGCGGCCTTTGTTGGCCCATAGAACAGTATTTGCTTTAGTCAGTCTCCTTACCCTGTCATCTACGAGGTTGTTATTTTCAGGCACGCTTTGCAATACGATTTGCTTTTTCAGACCTGCTTTTTCATACATTTTTGCGTTGCGTTTTGCCTAGCATCTCTGCTTGCTAATCACTAAGAAATGCTATTCATGCATGATATGCAACTAAATGCATACTCAGCGAGCACTTAGCCATAGCAAACAAGCATGTAGGGGAGGGGGTCAGAGAAGCCAGTTGATCTGTCGCTGCCATGTATGGGTATCACATACTTAACTTATTGCCCTATCAGTTTGACAATAATGAACACCAAATGCATACACCAAGCCAATGTGATTCCACATGTTTATATCACTGTACAGATATATGCCTTTCCTGTGAATCGCATATTCCAAGCCCATCTAAATTATTCCCAGTTCACTAAGTCCATGAACTCTTTAGTGCGCCATCATTCTAGTTGCCCATCCTAATGCCCCGTACACATGAGTGGAATTTCCAACAGAAAAAGTCTGACAGGAGCTTTTCATTGTATATTCCGACCATGTGTATACCCCATCTGACTTTTTATGTTGAAAATTCTGACGGACCTAGAAAGAGAACATGTTCTATATTTTTCCGATAGAACCAATTCCCATCGGCAAAACCGCTCGTCTGCATACCAAAAATGACGCATGCTCTGAAGCAAGTACGATACAAGAGGCTGTCGGAAAAACGTTCAGAGTTTATTCCGACGGGAAAACCGGTCGTGTGTACAGGGCATTAGTGCTTCATATATCTATTATATTCTTTCCCTTTAGGCTAATTTCATGAATCTCCTTTCAGCTCATTAAAAGCACAGCCTTGCTTATAGCGTACATAGCCCTTCTTATCCATCCATGACACTTCACTAATGCTGGTCCCTCAAGCTTAGTATATATATATATATATATATATATATATATATATATATATATATATATGTGTGTGTGTATGTATTTTATTTTATTTTCCTGTTAGTCCGACTTATGCTTACTTCTAATTATGATAAATCCTCCTTTAGGCCTTTGTCAGTTTCCATTTCCTGTCACAACATTTCGTTCATACGTTTTCGTTTGTAGTTTTTCATTCATAGCATTTCTATCGTAGCTTTTCTTTCATAGCATTTCTATAGTAGCATTTCGATTGTAGCAGTTCGATCATAGGTTTTCTTTTGTAGCTTTTCATTTGTAGCATTTCAATCATAGGTTTTTGTTTTGGATATTTTTTCATTCGTAGCATTTCGTTTGTAGCATTTCCTGTGTAGCATTTTAATTTGTGGCATTTCATTTCGTGGCTTTTCATTCCATGGCTTTTTATATTGTAGCATTTCATGTCATAGCATTTCATGTGGTAGCCTTCTTTTCATGTTGTAGCCTTTTGTTTGCTGCATTTCCGTTAGCTAGTGCTCACATCTAGGATCTGTCATGCCTACAAATCCATACGGGCTGAGGTTTTGTTTACCATACATGCACATCATTACACCTTTACTACTACCCACCACAGCCTGTGGGTACCTCAGCCCTCAGCGTTCATTTTTAATTACCTGTCTTGGCGCTGCAGGTTGCTCGGGCTCACTTACTGCATACACTAGGGTAGTCGTTGTCATTAGGTTCACATTCATGCGCTATTGAATTTGTCATTTCTGCACCCACATGTCAGGTATTAAGAGGTGTTATTTTGTGGGCTGGTTGTCTGTTTTATGTTCTCTGGTCGTTTTCACCCATCAAAGTTTCTTATGCAATTTACGTTTCTTGTGCAATTTACTTTTCTCATACAACTCATGTTTTCCCACGCAACTCATGTTTTCACGTTACTTGGATTTTCCCAGGTTACTCACGTTTTCCCATGTTATTTGGTTTTCCCATGCTACTCATGTTTTTCCATGTTTCTCATGTTTTCCCAGTGTTACTCACGTTTCTCATGTATATCACATTGTTCATACAATTTATGTTCACACGCAACCTGCACTTCTCATGCAGTTTGCTTTTCTCATGCAGCCTCGGTTCTCATGCTGTTCACGTTTCATCGGCTCACGCTACTCACGTTTCTCATTCAGTTACGTTCCTTCACGCAGCTTATATTCCTGTCGCAGGTTACTTTTCTCAGTCTGCTCACGTTTCTCACGCAGTTCATAATGCTCACCTAGTTACATGTCATTTTCACTCAGTTCGTGGTTGCTATCTTCATAATTTTGCTGGGAACCGTTCATATGTTTTCGCCATTTTGAGTTCACATCTTCACTGTTAAATCATGGTGTCTCCACTGCAGTTACCTGACTCATTTTCAGGTTCGCACAGATTGATTTGCTCGTTTTTAATTGGCTTGTGCAGTGGCAAGTCTCCTCATCCATGTTACATAGTTTACATCTTTTCTGTTTCATACAGTGGTGTGAAAAAGTGTTTGCCCCCTTCCTCATTTCCTGTTCCTTTGCATGTTTGTCACACTTAAGTGTTTCGGAACATCAAACCAATTTAAACAATAGTCAAGGACAACAAAATCCAAACCATCATGGCCCTGTGTGAAAAAGTGATTGCCCCCCCTTGTTAAAACATACTATAACTGTGGTTGTCCACACCTGAGTTCAATTTCTCTAGCCACACCCAGGCCTGATTATTGCCACACCTGTTCACAATCAAGGCATCACTTAAATAGGAGCTGCTTGACACAGTAAGGTCCACCAGAAGATCCTTAACAGCTACACATCATGCCGAGACCCAAAGAAATTCAGGAACAATTGAGAAAGAAAGTAATTGAGATCTATCAGTCTGGAAAGGGCTATAAAGCCATTTCCAAAGCTTTGGGAATCCAGCGAACCACAGTGAGAGCCATTATCCACAAATGGCGAAGACATGGAACAGTGGTGAACCTTCCCAGGAGTGGCCGGCCGCCCAAAATTACCCCAAGAGCGCAGCGACGACTCATCCAAGAGGTCACAAAAGACCCCACAACAACGTCCAAGGAACTGCAGGCCTCACTTGCCTCAGTTAAGGTCAGCGTTCATGCCTCCACCATCAGGAAAAGACTGGGCAAAAATGGCCTGCATGGCAGAGTTCCAAGGAGAAAACCACTGCTGAGCAAAAAGAACATCAAAGCTCATCTCAATTTCTCCACAACACATCTTGATGATCCCCAAGACTTTTGGGACAACATTCTGTGGACCGATGAGACAAAAGTGGAACTCTTTGGAAGGTGTGTGTCCAAGTATATCTGGCGTAGAAGGAACACTGCATTTCATAAAAAGAACATTATAGTAAAATATGGTGGTGGTAGTGTGATGGTCTGGGGCTGTTTTGCTGCTTCAGGACCTGGAAGACTTGCCGTGATAAAAGGAACTATGAATTCTGCTGTCTACCAAGAGATCCTGAAGGAGAATGTCCGACCATCTGTTCGTGTACTCAAGCTGAAACGAACTTGGGTTCTGCAGCAGGACAATGATCCTAAACACACCAGCAAGTCCACCACCGAATGGCTGAAGAAAAACAAAATTAAGACTTTGGAGTGGCCTAGCCAAAGTCCTGACCTGAATCCTATTGAGATGTTGTGGTATGACCTTAAAAAGGCAGTTCATGCTCGAAAACCCTCTAATGTAACTGAATTAGGACAATTCTGCAAAGATGAGTGGGCCAAAATTCCTCCAGGACGTTGTAAAAGCCTCATTGCACGTTATCGCAAACGCTTGGTTGCAGTTGTTGCTGCTAAGGGTGGCCCAACCAGTTATTAGGTTTAGGGGGCAATCACTTTTTCACACAGGGCCATGATGGTTTGGATTTTTTTTCACCTTTAATAATAAACACCTTCATTTACAAATTGCATTTTGTGTTTACTTGTGTTGTCCTTGACTATTGTTTAAATTGGTTTGATGTTCCGAAACACTTAAGTGTGACAAACATGCAAAGGAACAGGAAATGAGGAAGGGGGCAAACACTTTTTCACACCACTGTAAATTACATGTTACCATTTACTTCAGTAGCCTGACACGTTTCAGGTTTCAAGGCCTGAGTTTACATTTTTAATTTGCGTGTTGCATCTCAGGTAACTCGGCCTGGTAATTGTAATAGACTGGCATGCATCAGTCCTGTTCTTACATTGTGTTTTTCAGGGGTGGGGGGCTGGTTGGTCTCAGGTAAGTCTTGGGGGTGGTTGTTACATTCTTGGTTATGTCAAGTTTCTTTTTTCGGTTTCAGCCAGCAGAGCAGTAGCGTAGTCGGCTGCAGGAATCTCGCCGGTTCCCTCTCCCGGTGGTTGAGGTTCCAGTAGGTGCGGACGGGTGGCATCCATGAAGGGCCCGCATTGGATGCCACCCATCCTGCTCAGGTGCCGGCCTGAGCTCAACCAGGGGGGGGGGGCGGAGTTGGCCTGATCGCAGCCGATCGGGGAATGTCAGATGGGGGGGTCATCCTGGACATTACTTTGTGCTTTTGTTGCCCCATCGCTCCCCGATGGGAGTGTCCACATGTCGCCTGTTCTCAGCGGGAGGGTCAGACCAATCGCGGGGGTTGTTGGCTCGGGGGGGTCCATCCTGTCGTTCAAGGCACACATACTGTGCAATGGTGATGTGCTTCCCTCCCCAGTACAGGCATAGCTAGATGGTAATGTCCATCCTTCCCCAATAGTAGGTGCTGTCCCCCTGTCAGAAGTGATCGGAGGCTGGATCCCGGTGGGGGGGTTGGGGTGTGTGTGTTTTTCCCTGGTTACACTCCAGGCACAGCACCATCACAAGGTGTGTTCAGGGGAGGGATGGAGGTGATCAGCTGGTGCTGGGCACACTGCACACACATAACTTCCTTCCAGCTGTGCAGTGTCATGTTAGCTGAGCACTGATTGGCTGAAGGAGCATCTTACTTGGTGCGGTCTGTCTCCTCCCCAGTGATATGGTGTATCTCCCAGTGGCAGTCCAGTGACTGCTGAATGCTGCAAAGATGAGTGGGCCAAAATTCCTCCAGGACGTTGTAAAAGCCTCATTGCACGTTATCGCAAACGCTTGGTTGCAGTTGTTGCTGCTAAGGGTGGCCCAACCAGTTATTAGGTTTAGGGGGCAATCACTTTTTCACACAGGGCCATGATGGTTTGGATTTTTTTTCACCTTTAATAATAAACACCTTCATTTACAAATTGCATTTTGTGTTTACTTGTGTTGTCCTTGACTATTGTTTAAATTGGTTTGATGTTCCGAAACACTTAAGTGTGACAAACATGCAAAGGAACAGGAAATGAGGAAGGGGGCAAACACTTTTTCACACCACTGTAAATTACATGTTACCATTTACTTCAGTAGCCTGACACGTTTCAGGTTTCAGGTTTCAAAATCCACACTGCTCTAAATTCCCTAGCTATGTCCTGCCAGGAGTTGCGTAATAGAGTGGAGGTGTTGTAAAGTCAGCCTAATGCAGCTCCAGCGGCTTCTACTGGCCCAGGGGTTTTAGTGGATTCTGGAACTCCCTCGGTACAGGAGGGCCCGGCAGGTCCTGGACGCAGATGCCTGTGCCATACTTTCTCCTCGGTTCCAGAAATTAGTGATGGATTAGGTTCCCATTGGGCTGACACAGCAGCCTTTATTCATAAAACTTTATTTTTGAATACCAGGAAGGCTTATGACACTGCTTGAAATGTTTTCCAGGCTTTTTGAATGTTAATTTAGCTTGTAATAATTCCTTTGTTAAGTTGTCATCCTACTGTGTTTATTTTTGCTCCCTTTTAGGCATACTGACCACGTGACCTCGGCACACCTCAGGTCAATGTTCTCCGTTTCTTTTTTCCTTTCCTATACTATCCACAGATTAACTCTTTTATAAGAATATTTACCTCAAATTATATATGCAGTGTATGTTGCATGCGTTTATGGAATGATTTAGGATATATATATATGTTATTTCTCATATTTTGTCCATGAGATTAAAAAAGATACTTCTACTCAGGAGCGTGCTACATAAAGAATGCAGGGCTCAGGAGTGCACTACAAAGAATGCAGGGCTCAGCTGTGCACATCTATGCAGCCTCACCAGTGCCCATCTATGCAGCCTGACCTTGCCCATCTATGCAGCCTCACCAGTGCCCATCTATGCAGCCTCACCAGTGCCCATCTATGCAGCCTCACCAGTGCCCATCTATGCAGCCTCACCAGTGCTCATCTATGTAGCCTCACCAGCGCCCATCTATGTAGCTTCACCAGTGTCCAGCAATGCAGTCTGACCAGTACCCATCAATGCAGCCTCACCAATGCCCATGTATGCAGCCTGACCAGTGCCTAGCAATGCAGCCTCATGAGTGCCCATCTATGCAGCCTCACCAGTGGCCATCTATGCAGCCTCATCAATGCCCATCTTTGCAGCCTCACAAGTGCCCAGCAATGCAGCCTGACCAGTGACCAGCAATGCAGCCTGACCAGTGACCAGCAATGCAGTCTGATCAGTGCCCATCTATGCAGCCTCACCTGTGCTCATCTATGCAGCCTCACCTGTGCTCATCTATGCAGCCTTACCAGTGCCCATCTATACAGCCTCACCAGTGCCCAGCAATGCAGTCTCAACAGTTCCCATCTATGCAGCCTCACTAGTGCTCATCTACGCAGCCTGCCCAGTGCCCAGCAATGCAGCCTCACCAGTGCTCATCTATTCAGCCTTTCTCAAACTTCCACTTTTAGGTATCCTAACCCCCTCAGATGCCACATTTGGCATTTCATTTTTTTTTGTGGGGGGGGGGGGGGGGGGTTGGTAGCTAGTTTTAACATGTACCCGGCTCCCACTGCCACCCACACCGCATAGGCAACCTCTCTTCTCCCTCTCCCTCCCTGAAACCTTCTGGGACACATCACAGGTCCCAGAAGATTGCCCAGCCATTCAAGACACGCAGTGCAACTCGCAAATGTGCAGTGCACACCCAGCTGTGAAGCTGCAAGTGCCCACACTTGCAATGCCCGTGCCGCGGACAGACGCTTTAACAACCACTTTAATATTCAATATGCATTACAGTGGAGGTAAAATGTTTACCTTGTTGTGATTGGAAGCCTGTGGTTAAGAACCAGCAGAATACATAGTAGCCATCCCTCTGCTCCCTCTCCTTCTATTAGCCTGTTAGTTAGAAATACAGTACATGTACATGTAGCACACCTGACCTACTCCAAATACTGATCCTCTCCCTTCAGGTCTAAATTATGCCGTACATGGCAGTGGCGACTGGTGCTCTAAAAAAATTTTTTTTGGGGGGGGGGGGGCGCAAACAAACTGAAAAATACTGCAACCCCCCCATCAATTGCAGCCTCACTGTGCCCATCAAATGCAGCCACGTGTGTCCATCATATGCAGCCATGTGTGCCCATCAAACGCATCCATTGTGCCCATCAAACGCATCCATTGTGCCCACCAAACACAGCCATTGTGCCCTTAAAACACAGCCACTTGTGGCCATCAAGCACAGCCACTTGTCCCCATCAAACACAGCCACTTGTCCCCATCAAATGCAGCCATTGTGCCCATAAAACACAGCCCCTGTGCCCATTAAATGCAGCCACCTGTGCTCATTAAACACATTCATTGTGCCCATCAAACGCATTCATTGTGCCCATCAAACGCATCTACTTGTGCCCATCAAATTCAGCCACTTGTGCCATCATATGCAGCTACTGTGCCTATCAAACGCATCCATTGTGACCATCAAATGCAGCCATTGTGCTCATCAAATGCAGCCACTTGTGCCCATCAAACGCAGCCACTTGTTCCCATCAAACGTATCGATTGTCCCCATCAAATGCAGCCACTTGTGCCCATCAAACGCAACCATTGTGCCCATCAAACGCAGCCACTTGTGCCCATCAAATGCAGCCACCTGTGCCCATCAAACTCAGTCAATTGTGCCCACCAAACGCAGATATTTGTGCCCATTAAATTCAGCCACTTGTGCCCATCAAACGCAAACCACCTGTGCCCATCAAACGCAGCAATCTGTGCCCATAAAATGCAGCCACTTTGCCCATCAAATGCATCCACCTGTGCCCATGACATGCCATCACTTGTGCCCATCAAATGCAGCCACCTGTGCCCATCAAATCCCACTACTTGTGCCCATCAAATGCTGCCACTTGTGCCCATCAAATGCAGTCACTTGTGCCCATCAAATGTAGCCACTGTGTGCACTGACCCGCTCCACTCGCGGGGTTTGCGGGTCTCTTGCAGGATTCCCCCACCCAGCTTCACACGCATGGATCGCAGCTCTGGCACCCCCTTGCACTCAAATCGCGGCTCTGGCACCGAGGGGGCTTACCTCTTAGAGCGGTGGCCCCAGCACAAGTCTCCTCACTCCTCTTTCTAAGCACCAGGCATCCAATAGGGTGGCCTGGCGCTTTTGGCTAATCAGGAAGCAGGTCTGATGTCCTGCCTCCTGATTGGCGGGGAGGAAGATTAGTGTGAAAATAGCGAAAATGTATTCGCTATGGTCACACAATTGGGTGGGATCAGGGTGCACTCTCAGCCCATCCTGTTTTGAAGCCTATTTGAGCCTCTAGCTCTAATCAGGTGCTTCAGAATGTACCACCCCCCGCTATAGGAATCTATGTGTCCGGTGTCCTGAAAGGGGCCGGGCGCATGGATGGGGGGGCCGCGCCCACAGTGAATGGGCTACCACTGGTACAGGGAATTATAAGAGGCTTGTGCAAGTCAAATTTCATTAGCTGCATTCAAGTATACATTGCATGGTGCTTCAATGAATACATAACTAGATTAACTGGTGTAATTTATATATTGGCCTCAAGTTCTGATTTAAAATGTTATAATAGAATTATATTACTTCTGAACTGCTTATACCTCTTGCAAGGAATGCTCTGCCAATTTGTTTATCTTTCCAATCAGCATGAGGTTTCCAAATGCCACAACATTGCTGGAAGTATTCACCTGATTTAACTTTCATGTTCCTTCTGTGTTCTAGAAAAAATGTATACATCAAAGGAAGGCAAAGGAAATGTCTTTACCTGTAACCACACTTGGGATTTTCGACAGGAAGCTTTTAACTGTTCGGATAGGTACTCCACCAGCTTTATCATCTTGCATTCTGGTGATAATATCTTCAATCTGTAATAATAAAACAAGGAGTTACCACTTCATGGACTATCAAGTATGAAAAATAAGTACAACATTTTATTTTATTAGATATTACCCATTTTGATTACACAAAACAAGTTACTCCATTTTGAAACCCTCTGTTTTTATTGTCTACTTTTTTTCAAGAGTTTACTGACAGTAGATTTGAAAGGCCATATGTGAGTAAAGGTGCTCGAAATAATGGCAGTTGCCCAATCCAACTATTTTCAACAAAAGTCTAACTTTTTTTTGTGGCATCTGCAATCATCAGTTTGGGGGAAACTACATAGCAGGAAAAGTATGTGTGCTGTGCTACCCTCCGGCAACAGTATTCCTATAGAGGAGATGGCAGATCGTGCTATGGCCAATTTTTTTTCTTTATATTTCAATTCTGAACATAGTATAAGTATGACACACGTCCAGTAATAACACAAAAAAGAAAAAACACAAAACATAAGTGAGTCATAGATTAGCACAAGTGGCCAGCACGGCCCAACGGATAATAAGGATCTATGTCAGGGTAAAAACCCACAACAGTTTCACATAAAGAATTAGTGTTTTCCCTTAATAATATCATATATAAGTCTATGGCCAATGTTACATTGATATGATGACATACCTATATTGACACAGCATACCTTTCTATTTTGTAAGTAAAACTATTCTCAGTGAAAAAAAAAAAACACATGGCTATACTTTCTTGCTCAATCTTTTCTTGTTTAGTATTTTAAGTAACAGATACATTTTTGTGATTTATAGTGTACAGTGTAAAAGAAGGGGTGATTTACAGTATACATACAATAAAGGCAATACATGTTACATCATAGTACTCTATAGTGTTATAATATTGTACATTGGCAATTCATCATAGTAGATATTTGCTTTCTGATAAAAAAATGGAAAACAGAAAGGATGTAAGTTGACTAGAGAGTGGGAAGGGGTTTCAGGAGAAATGGTGGAAGAGGTATGGGGGGATGGGTGAAGCTGTGGCTATATTTTTCCTATGAAGTTCCAAATGTACATCCTAATGAATGATGTCTATACAGTGGGGCTCACAAGCTGCAGGGATCCCTGCCTATGTCGAAAATTAGTTTAGGCCCCTTTCCAACACCATCACTGTTGCCTATCATGCACCCACACCTTCTGCTCTTTACACATATGCTCTTCTGTGTCAAGGCAGCAGCATTGCTTTGTTGGGAAATAAATCAATTTAAGCATGTGCAGAGTGACAGAGCGGGATGAGGATTGTTGGAGTTCTGTAGTCCAGCAGGCTGTGCTGACAATGGTGATTGTAGTAGAAGTACCATTCTGTCATCAAAAACAGTAATTTTGGGTACACCGGGCTTGTGGCAGATCAACAAATATTTTTTTGTACTTGTTTTTAAAGGAATTCAACATTGAGAAATATTTTCAATTTTCAATTTGCACTTACATGCTGTACATTTTAAGGTCTGTGTGTGTCTACAAATAATTAAGGTATCAGAAAGCATTATATATAACATACTAGTACCACATACTTGCTGGAACCTTTGTGATATACTGCAGTAGGACACTAAAATCTATAGTTCTCAGCCAAGAATACACATTAGGAGTCTTAAAGTGGATGTAAACCAGATTCATTAAATTTGACTTAGGCACATATATCTGTAATGTTTATTTATCTCCAAAGCCCTAAGTTCTGAATCTTTATGCTGTTTTGTTCCTCTGTTATCAGCATGATAACTTCTGACAAGTTCTCCAACACAGGAGATAAAACTAACCTGACATTTTTGTCGGGGTGGGTGCTATAAATAGATTAGCAGAGAGTTTGTCTTGCTGCAACACAGCTCAGAAAGTATCATTGTTCTTCTGCCTATGTGGAGCGAGGGTATACACCTTCCCTCCAATCAGCTGTCACACAGTATATGTCAAGAATCGACTCCTACTGCTGAATGAGGAAGTAAAAATTTGACCAAGATATAAGAATTTTAAAGAAAATAGTAAGCTGAAGACAGCAGATGTACATGTAAAAGTTATGTAGGGAGATTTGTTTCATCTCTGTGTATCATCTGAGGCTGTTCACTTCACTGGGTATATGTGAGGGTTTACATCCACTTTTAAGACCATGGTAGTGTTTTTTTTTTTAATTAAATCTAAGCTCTATACAAGATAAATATAACATCTCTCAGATATGTATTTATACATTTTTCAGTATAGCTTGAATTCATAACATGCTTATTAATACTAATCAAATGTTATCTTTAAAGATTTCTGAATGGTGCCTGATACCATCCAATCTTATAGAGACATTTATTTGAAAATGTTTTTTTTTTTTGGACTGGGTTCAGTCGGGGGTTCAGTCTGTTATTAGTGTTTTTCTTTTACCCTCTTAGCTTTTATTTGTAAAGTATTACTGTATTCAAAAAATGCTGTACAAGGGGGTTACAAGCAGAATGTCATCTGGTAGCTATACTATACAGTACATATACACTTACACATGTGCTTGCCCACACACGATGGCACACACAGTGTAAAGTGAATATGTTACCTTTTACAGTGTAGCTCTCAGGTTCATTTAATTAGGCAGTGATTAGGCCATGCAAAGAACAACAATACTTACTGCTTACTATAGTTACTCTGGGTTATTGCACTTTTTTTTTTTATTAATACCCCATTAAACCTTCAGCCTAAATACGCTACTAAATTTATTTTATTTTTTAACTGTATTAAAGTTGCATCAAAACAAAATATACAGTTCATTTTCTTTATAATGCAGCCACAGCTTGAATATTTCTTGCTCTGACACTGACAGGCTTTTTGTTTTGATTCTCTTGGAATGCAAAATGTTCTGTGAGTTAAAAAGGCAGATGAATGACAGGATCCTCCTCCTCTGAATGTTTGTTATGAAGTGGAGGAGGTGGTGAAATAGGGGGGCATTGTCTATGGTTACCATTCTTCCCAATTTCCTATATACAGTATATATACTATTTTTTGGGGTCTGTCACTGGAATAGAGGTGTCCCTGGGAGCCAGGCACCATAGTGCAATGTAGTGTGCAGACTCCAAATCAATTGTCAATCCAAAATGGCACCTGCACACAGCAATTATTACTCAATGATATTAGGGATGACCAGGAAACAGAAGGTCTAATCTGAACGTAGGGGACACCAAGCACAATCTGTGAGTTACTTGCTCCTGACCTGATCACTGAACTCTGCGAGTTACTTAATTCTGACTCCTGAATTCTGTGCATTACTTAAAATGACTCCTGAACTCTGTGTCTTACTTAATCCTTTTCGCTGAACTGTGTGTGTTACTTAACCCTGATTGTAAAGGCAAAGTCTATTTTTAAAATATTTACAAATGTGTTCTTACCTGCTATGTGCAATGGCCTTTTCGCAGGTCCCCCATTCTTGGCTTTTTCCCCCTCTGCCAAGTGCCCCCATAGCAAGCCGCTTGTTATGGGGGCACTTGCTCGATCCCAAGCTAGTTCTGTGTGGTCATTCACACACAGAGAATGGCCCAGGCCCTCCACCACTATTTCCTCACTGGCTGTGATCGACAGTAGCAGGCGCCAATGACTCCCACTGCTGCCCCTCTGTCCAACGAGGAGAGAGAGCCAAGAGAGACACTGCTCTCTTGCACATCCTGGATCAAGATTGGGATCAGGTAATTATTTATGGGGGGCTGTGGTGGAGCTGCTTGCAGAAGTTTTTTTTTTTTACCCTAATGCATAGAATACATTAAGGTAAAAAACCTGCTTTTAAAACCACTTTAATCCTGACTTCTGAACTTTCTGTGTTACTTAGGAGATTTGGCCAGGGAGAGGATTAATTCCCGATGGAAGGAATTTGGTGGGGGATTTGTTCTGGGGGAGGATTGTGCTAGGTAGGGGGGATTTGTGGAGGAGAGAACTTGAGCTGTGGGTGAATTGAGTAGAATATTTGTGGTGGCATTTGGGGGAGAATTTGTGCTGGGGGGAATGGTTTGCAGAGTGAGAGGATTTATGCTGGGAGGGCGCATTTGGGTTGGGGATGGGAGGGGGGGGGGGGTCAGCGCTAGGAGGGGAGATTTGTCCTAGTTGTGGGGTTTGGCCAGGACAAGATTAGGGCTAGAAGGGGAGATTTAGGGGGAGAGGATTTGCGTTAGAGGATAGATTTCAGGCGGGGGGGGGGGGGGGTCTGTGCTAGAAATAGATTGTGGGGGGGGGGGGGGGATTGTGTTCCTGATACGTATATGATGTATATCATGTGCTACTGAACTTGGCACTGACTACATCACTGTGCGGTAAGCTTGCCAGACACTGAACAACATTAAGAGTTTCGATTGGCATGTGGTTGACCTCGTCAGGCAGAAGTCAGTTGTTTGACTGACTGTTGTTGAAAGAACATGTTGGAGAAGTCCTTACTGAGCAGCAGCTGCAGCCAATCAGTTACAGCTACTGATCAGTGTATTCTGACAGTGTCTATTGCTTCTGTCAGAATACAATGTCCCAACGGGAAGATTCCTCAATCCACCTAATTTGTGTTGATGGAGGAATCTGCTGCTGGCTGAACAAATTAAAAAAATAACCATGTATGAACTTCATAACAAGCTCCTTCACTATATAAACTAGATTGTACATTACATACTTCTAACCAAGGTGTTTAATTTCCTAATGGTTGATGGTTGTTAAGCAGTTCCTGGCTATTGACGCCATATGATGTCATGGCCTTGAAGTGGTAATGTCTGGATGATAGAAAAAATGGGGTTCCCTCGTGCTATCAAAGTGAAAAGTATCTGAATGTGGTATGTTGGTTAGATTGCTGCTAGACCTAAAGTGCATACCATGCACAAAAAGATGATCAGCGCAAACTATATACCATATATTACTACAAAGATGGAATATCTTTGTTTGATATGTATTCTACCTCATAGATAAAGTGATAAATCAATAATTATACCAATACTAATGGTGAGTCCTAGTGCAAATTGCTGCTGTGCATGCAATTATTTAGCTGCTGTGCAAACTACGCAAATAAATTATTTGCTGTGCATGCAATTATTTAGCTGCTGTGCAAACTGCTACTGTGCAAACTACGCAAATAAATGATTTTCAAAAAATGCACAACACATTACCATAAATGCATAAAGTAAATAAAATAGCTGCTGCTGTGCAGATTATTAAAACAAACAATATAGTGCAAAATCGTGAAAATCATCATCAGGTGCTAAATATTAAATAATAATTGAACGAACACTTAATAGTACAAAATGGTGCAAGATTATCATAAAGTGCCGAGTATCAAATGATCCTTTGTGTACACCTTTAAGTGTGTAGGTGTAGCAATTCAGTCCTATTTATATTGAGTAGTGATACTGTAATGGAAATTTGTAGGTTCTGTATATAATTGTATTCTATTTTACATGTATTGCACAATGCCCTCACTGTGCACACGGCACTAACAATGTTTTCAGTACATGTTTTGCATTCTTTCGAGTTCTGATTAGAATAAGCCTGCCTATGTAACGCCCCTTGTTACCATAAACGTACAATTGTAATATTAATGTGATACCTACGTAATCATGTGTATAAAAGCCTTCAAATGCCTCATAATAAAGGAGAACGGTTATTTGGAAAGATGCTGAGCGTATCTTTTGTGTCTGTTCCCTACTGCAGTAGTTATTAATTTGGAACCACTAATCAATATGAGGATAGGAGTTGCCTATCATCAAAATATCCATTTCAATACCCATAAAAGTTCATCCATAAGTCCTCATGCACACGGACGTTTTAAAAAATGGGCTGTAAAGCTAGTACAGACGCCAGGAAAAAAGCAGGGTTAAAAACTTGATTTTTTTCTGTGTTTTGCATTGAATTCAATGCACGTTAAGCTACGCTAACTTTCAGCCACGTTTCTCTGTCTGTATTAAAAAACCAATGGTTCCCTATGGGAGCCCATTGATTTGAATACAAGTCGTACTGGAAGTTGGATCAAGATGATCCGACTTGTGGTGCGACTTGTGTGCTGAGAATCTAGAAGGGGAAGCCAGCGGAAATTAAAAAAATAAATTGCATGAGGTTACCCACCAGGACGATACTAGGCCCTTCGGTCTGGTATGGATCTTAAGGGGAACCCCCACACCGAAAAAAAACAGCGTCCCCCCCACGATCCATACCAGACCCTTATCCCAGCACACAGCCCGGCCGGTCAGGAAAGGGGGTAGGGACGAGCGAGCGCCCCCCCCCCCCCCCCGAGCCGTACCAGGCTGCATGCTCTCAACATGGGGGTGGGTGCTTTGGGGAAGGGGGGCCCTGCGGTCCCCCCACCCCAAAGCACCTTGTCCCCATGTTGATGAGGACAAGGGCCTCTTCCCGACAACCCTGGCCATTGGTTGTCGGGGTCTGCAGGCATGGGGCTTATTGGAATCTGGGAATCCGGGAGCCCCCTTTATTACCCAACATGTCATGCTTCAAAATTGCACACGCTCGTGGAATGGCGCCAAACTTTGGTATTTAAAAATCCCCATAGGCGACGCTTTAACATTTTTTACTGGTTACATGTTTTGCGTTACAGAGGAGGTCTAGGGCTAGAATTATTACTCTCGCTCTAACGTTTGCGGCAATACCTCACATGTGGTTTGCACACCGTTTTCATACGTATGTGTTCGCTCCTGCGTACAAGCTCACGGGGACAGTGGCGCTTTATTTATTTTTTTATTATTTATTTTTTTAGTTAGACACTTTAAAAAAAATAAAAAATGTGATCACTTTTATTCCTATTACAAGGAATGTAAACATCCCTTGTAATAGGAATATGGCATGATCGGACCTATTTACAGTGAGAGATGGGGTCAATATCCCAATATCCCAAGTCAAGACCCCACATCTCACCTCTAGGCTGGAAAGCCTAAAATAAAAAATAAAAAACTATCATGGCTTCCCAGCCGAGACGGCACCATTATTTGAATGCCGAGGCTGGGCGTGGCGTCATAACATCACGCCCGGCCTCCGAACGACCATAGAGACTCCGGCGACCATCTGGTCCGCCGGAAATCTCTATGATCATTATCCGGGGCCGGCGGATCCTGTGTCCGAATCACCGATGGAAGTGGTGAGTCAGTAGAAGCACCGGAGGGCGGTGGGAGGGGGGACGTCCCCTCCCCTCCCACCACCCGTAAGAACAATCAAGCCGCGGAACAGCCGCTATGATCATTCTTATGGTGCATGGAATCGCCGGCTGAAAATGCCGATATCTGAATGATGTGATGTAACCTCAGGCATCATTCAGATATAACCCCTGGAAAGTCGAGTCCATCCCAGGACATCCTCCCGGCGTGAAGTGGTTAGTAAATTACTTTAAAAATACCATGTACCCCTTACTCATTCACATAGGGTGGGGGCCAGATCTGGGGGCCCACTTATTAAAGGGGGCTCCCGGATTCCGATAAGACCCCCGCCCGCAGACCCCGACAACCAACGGCCAGGGTTGTCGGGAAGAGGCCCTTGTCCTCATCAACATGGGGACAAGGTGCTTTGGGGTGGGGGGCCACAGGGCGGCCCCTTCCCCAAAGCACCCACCCCCATGTTGAGAGCATGCGGCCTGGTATGGCTCGGGAGGGGGGGGAGGCGCTTGCTCGTCCCCACCCCTTTCCTGACTGGCCGGGCTGCGTGCTGGGATAAGGGTCTGGTATGGATCGTGGGGGCACCCCCACACAGTTTTTTTTTTTCGGTGTGGGGGTTCCCCTTAAGATCCATATCAGACCGAAGGGCCTAGTATCGTCCTGGTGGGGAATCTCACGCAATTTATTTTTTTATTTCCGCGGGGTTCCCCTTCAAGATTCTCAGCACACAAGACACACCGCAAGTCGGATCATCTTGATCTAACTTCTGGTACGACTTCTATTCAAATCAGTGGGCACCCATAGGGAACCATTGGTTTTGAATTAAGACAGAAACGCTAGATGAGGCTTAACGCAGCATTAAGCCTCATTAATTTGCGTTTAACACCTTTTGCCGGCGTCTGACATTTTTACAGCTCTAACGCTGGAACCTCAGAACGCGTTAGTCCTGTTTTTTTTTTTACAGCTTAAAAACGCCTATGCCATTTACAGCTCAAAAACGCCTAGGTGGGCATGAAGCTAACATGGACAGGTGTTTTTAAGCTGCAAAAAACACTCAAAAAAGCAGCTGTAAAAATGTCTGTGCATGAGGCCTAAACAGTAAACATGCAAATTAGTGCAAAAAGTGCTGGTGTGCAGCAATGTGATGTTGTAATATATATATATTATATGTTGTTATATATTATATATATACATATATATATATATATACAGTGCCTTGCGAAAGTATTCGGCCCCCTTGAACTTTTCAACCTTTTGCCACATTTCAGGCTTCAAACATAAAGATATAAAATTTAAATTGTTTGTGAAGAATCACCAACAAGTGGGACACAATTGTGAAGTGGAACGAAATCTATTGGATTTTTTAAACTTTTTTAACTAATAAAAAAATGAAAAGTGGGGTGTGCAAAATTATTCGGCCCCCTTGCGTTAATACTTTGTAGAGCCACCTTTTGCTGCGATTACAGCTGCAAGTCACTTGGGGTATGTCTCTATCAGTTTTGCACATCGAGAGACTGAAATTCTTGCCCATTCTTCCTTGCAAAACAGCTCGAGCTCAGTGAGGTTGGATGGAGAGCGTTTGTGAACAGCAGTTTTCAGCTCTTTCCACAGATTCTCGATTGGATTCAGGTCTGGACATTGACTTGGCCATTCTAACACCTGGATACGTTTATTTGTGAACCATTCCTTTGTAGATTTTGCTGTATGTTTGGGATCATTGTCTTGTTGGAAGATAAATCTCCGTCCCAGTTTCAGGTCTTTTGCAGACTCCAACAGGTTTTCATCCAGAATGGTCCTGTATTTGGCAGTATCCATCTTTCCCTCAATTTTAACCATCTTCCCTGTCCCTGCTGAAGAAAATCAGGCCCAAACCATGATGCTGCCACCACCATGTTTGACAGTGGGGATGGTGTGTTGAGGGTGATGAGCTGTGTTGCTTTTACTCCAAACATATCGTTTTGCATTTTTTTGCAATTTTTGGTTTCATCTGACCAGAGCACCTTCTTCCACATGTTTGGTGTGTCTCCCAGGTGGCTTGTGGAAAACTTTAGACACAACTTTTTATGGATATCTTTGAGAAATGGCTTTCTTCTTGCCACTCTTCCATAAAGGCCAGATTTGTGCAGTGTACGACTGATTGTTGTCCTATGGACATACTCTCCCACCTCAGCTGTAGTTCTCTGCAGTTCATCCAGAGTGATCATGGGCCTCTTGGCTGCATCTCTGATCAGTCTTCTCCTTGTCTGAGTTGAAAGTTTAGAGGGACGGCCAGGTCTTGGTAGATTTGCAGTGGTCTGATACTCCTTCCATTTCAAAATGATCACTTGCACAGTGCTCCTTGGGATGTTTAAAGCTTGGGAAATCTTTTTGTATCCAAATCCGGCTTTAAACTTCTCCACAACAGTATTACAGACCTGCCTGGTGTGTTCCTTAGTCTTCATGATGCTCTCTGCGCTTTCAACAGAACCCTGAGACTATCGCAGAGCAGGCGCATTTATACAGAGACTTGATTACACACAGGTGGATTCTATTTATCACCATCAGTCATTTAGGATAACATTGGATCATTCAGAGATCCTCGCTGAACTTCTGGAGTGAGTTTGCTGCACTGAAAGTAAAGGGGCCGAATAATTTTGCACGCACCACTTTTCAGTTTTTTATTTGCTAAAAAAGTTTTTAAAAAATTATCCAATAGATTTTGTTCCACTTCACAATTGTGTCCCACTTGTTGGTGATTCTTCACAAAAAATTTAAATTTTATATCTTTATGTTTGAAGCCTGAAATGTGGCAAAAGGTTGAAAAGTTCAAGGGGGCCGAATACTTTCGCAAGGCACTGTATATATATATATATATATATATATATATGTCCATGTATTTTATATATATGGTATTATATGGACACATACAGTACATTTCAGTTGACTGAGTGACTTGTCCAAGCCAACTCAATTACACATATCAAAGGGGGCTTGTTGACCAAAAGGTTGTTAAGGTGGTATCTGTTAATCTAATTGCGCATATTGAAGGAAACTTGTTGATGTTAATATGCAAGAATGCGAATTAGGGCAGTTTATGACTACAGCTGTCCATGGCTAGGGGTCATCTTCTGTCACTCTGAAAGAGATCAAAGCATTTAATGGAAAGGGCCAATCAAATTTCTCAGCCATTCAATGTGTTGGGGATATAACATGGCATTCAGTCTTGTCTGGGTGTGTGGTTATGAAGGCACCAAGGACTAAGGAACATGGAGCTCTGAATATGTTCTAGATTTGTAAGATTTACTCTTGGATTGTGTCATCTGTTGCAAGACTTTGTTCTGTGTTGGAAGTCAATAAAGTGCATCTCTCTGGAAGAACTGGGTTGCCGTGGAAGAGTACTTATACTAACAACTATTCATCGACCCACTATATATAATATATCACTACATGTGACAGGCAAACTTTTCAGGTGACATCCACTGTGTACTCCACTCAGTGCTCTCTATTAGCTTACCTCTATGCATTACGTCACAGGCCGTGACTTCATCAGGGGGTCCCCTGATGAAGTCACAACCTGTGACGTAATTCATAGGGAAGTTACTGGATTAAGGAGCAACCGGAAGTGATGCATAGAGATGTTTGTAACACCGCACATTGTTTGATCTGCTTGCTGTTTTCAGCATTGTTGTAAGTAGCCATTTTTTAAACATAAATAAACCTATTTGAGACACATTACGCTATGGGATCTTCCTGCTTATTCCCCACTTTCATTTGCCATGGATGAACAGGCGAACTAACCAACTGGGAGCCATTATTGCAATACAGCACTCTTAAGGACATCATCTCTGGTTACCACACTCAAGAGGGCTCATCATTAGAAATATCTGAGTGGCATTTCTTACCCATTTAGAGGTAAGCGCATAGAGAGCACTGAGTGGAGCACACGAAGAGTACACAGTGGATTTCACCTAGAAAGGTTTGCCTGTCACATTGCTGCACACCAGCACTTTTTGCACTATTTTGCACGTTTACTGTTTATGGATGAACTTTTATGGGTATCACTATTCAAAATAAAAAGGACTGAATTGGTACACCTACACACTTAAAGGTGTACACAAAGGATCATTTGATACTCTGCACTTTATGATAATCTTGCACCATTTTACACTAGTTAGTGTTCATTCAATTATTTAATATTTAGCACCTGATGATGATTTTCACGATTTTGCGCTATATTGTTTGTTTTAATAATCTGCACAGCAGCAGCTATTTTATTTACTTTATGAATTTATGGTAATGTAAATATTCAATGGACTCCTGCGCTTAAATGGGATTTGTGAGGAATGCTCTTATTTAGTGGATGCCGCAAGCACTTTCATGAGACACCAGCTCATGTATATAGACTAAAAGAAAAAATGGTGGTGCTGCGCTTCCAAAAAAATGGGACCTTACACGAAAATGTTATAGAGCTAATTATTCAGATGGAGATATGTCAGATGGTATATATTCAAACTAGTATGGTAAAGTAGTATCCTAATTATCCTAATGTAGAAATTCTTCTATCAATAGTGCCTGCAACAGTGTGTACACAATAATAACTGTCACAATCCCAAGTGCGACTTATATCTCTATGATATAAAAATAGTGCTAAGTGCAAAACCACATACAGTGGTCTAACTATAAATCAGACTTCTATGACAGAAAGTGCTGAGTGGATCATAGCAAAACCAAAGTGACTGAAATATAAACAGTTACTGGCTACGTAAGCGCAAACTAGTGACAATAATAAAGTGCAAAAAATGCAAAACTACAGTGCAAAAAATGCAAGCAAGCAAAAATAAAGTGCAAAAAATGCAAGCAAAGTGCTTAGTGTAACACAAAATATTAATAAAAAACATATAATAATCGAACTATAGAACAAAACTCCATAAACAGAAAGTGCTGAGTGCAAAAAATTGGACTATATCCAGCTGTTAATGACGTGAACACAGTCCTGTGATGATGTCACATAAACATCTAAAGTGATTCTGTGCTGGGAAATATCTCAGAGGTTCTTCCTCCACATAAGTGATTCCACGCATAAGTGTGCACACTGGGTAATTACCTTCCCGCTATATAAAATATAGCGTATATGCAGCCTCCTCTTGGATATACCAGGAGTCCCAGGAAAGGGGGTGGAAGGGGGGGCCTCAGGGGGTCACTCTCAGATCTCCGTCACAGTATACTCCAGCAAGATGTTCCAATATAGCTCAGAGAATAAGTATAAGAGCAACCATAGTATAGTATGTTTTTAAAAATCACTACTTTATTAAAAGGTTAAAATTACTCACAAATGAAATGGGGTAAATAGGCAGCAGAGTAGAGGATATTATATGATTATAGACCCCAGATGTCTCCATAAAAAGCATCTGACATGTCTTCTTTCTATCACAAGGGATGTTTACATTTCTTGTGATAGGAATAAAAGTGATAAAACATTTTTTAAAGGGACATTGTAAAGAAAAAAAAAATTGAAAGCGCCCCCCATCCCCTCGTCTTTGCATGCAGAAGCCAACACATATGAAGGTCGTACCTTTTTAGATTAATTTAAATTAAAAAAAGATTGCTATGACTGACATAATATGCAGATCAAAGTTTGTCCCTTTTAATCTTTACATTAAAGCATAACTAAACCCACTGTTTTTAACTGTTTACCAAAACAGTTACATTCAAGGCATGCCGTTGTCACATTTCTCAATGTGCTTTTACCTGTTGCCAACCATACTTTGTAAGACCTCAAACTGCTTGTTTCATAGCTGGTCACATGTGCAACACCATGTCAACTTCAGATTTAAATAGAAGCTAAGATGGTGACATCTTTGGATGTAAAGAAAAGGTGGGTATAGTTCCTCTTAAAGTGGAGTTCCAGTGAAACCCGAACTAGTGTTAACAATGTTCCCTCCCCCTCCTAACACTTTTGATAACTAACCTATGTAAGGAAGGAATTTACTTACCTATTTTCACAGTGTGTCAGCCAGCGCAGTTGCAGGGGAGAGGAGGGAGCGCTGACAACAGATAAGCCATTGGAGCCTATGGGTGGCGTCACGCTCCCAGGCATTACCAGTTGTTCTTGGAGCACTCTCTTCCCCCCCCTGCAGCCAACCTGCTTGACATATGGGAGATCACAGGAGTGGCTTGTAAATAGATAAGTATGCAGATCTTTCTTTAAAAGGGTTAGGGTCAGGGCTCTGCTCACGATGTGTGGGCGAATCTGCGTGCGCCAGGCAACCTAAGCATCGGCGAGTGTGTGCGCCAGTGTGCATCTCAGGCGCGCGTGCATGTGCAGTGGGCACGTGTGCGTGCACTGCACACGCACGCGTGTGCATGCTAGCGTGGTTTAGCGCCAGTGTCCCTATTTAAAGGTGACAGCTGCACTTGTTCAGCGCTGTTTGTCTGCAGCTTGTACCTGAGACTTCTGTTACCTGCCTGTCTGATTGCTATTATTGACCCGGCTTACGTCTGACTCTGCTGATCTCTCCTGCCCTGATCCCGGCCTGCCTGACTCTGTTGATGGACTACCTATCTCTGATGCTGAACCTTTGCTAGCCTGTGACCTTGCCTTGCCTACCGTATCTGCCTGATTGCCTATCTGCTCCGACCCGGCCTGTCTGACCAACCCTCTGCTTGTTCCAAGTGTGCTGAGTTCTATCCAGGATCCGCTGCTGTTCCTGCGCCTTCTTCAACCCGGCTGTTGACCATCCTCCTGTTCTGCCAGCTTCTGCAGTTCCAGCCATCTGGAGCACCATCTCTACCACATGCACCAGCTGCTGCATCCGGCTCAGACACTCCTACCCCGCTGCGCTCACGGGACCACTGTCTTCACTCCAGTGGGCCCTGAACCAGAGTCGCAAGAGAAGTCTTCTTCCACCATGTCAGGCTCACCACCAAGGTACCTAACAGTTAGTCAGAATATGAGGGGGAAATGGACAGTTTGAAGAGTAGACAGATTTTGGAAAAAATTCTAATTTAATGAAACAGTGTACCATGTAACATTAAAGATGTTACTGAACATCATATTTCTCAGTGAAGCTTCTGCAAACTATTCCAACGTTCTTCAGAAACGTTGTTTTTCTCAGAGGAACAGGTAATTCAGCATACACCTAAGGTCATTTTGTAATTTGTCTAAGTTTTTTAGGCTATGAGTCATATGCCTAAAGTCCTCATATGGTTATGATACTCAATACGAAATAAGCCAAAAAAATACATGAAAGAAATGACAGATGTCAAACAGAAGCAATACTAGTAACATTACACTCGAATTAATCTGATGGTGATTTAACAGGAAAGTCCAGATCCAAGCAAAGTTGACTATCCAACAAATAATAGGAAGTAAAGAAAAATTTAAATTGGCAGCAGAGTAAACACGTGAAACTTTTTGGAACCTATGATCCTACACTGAGCTCTTTACATGAATCAGTGGTCATTAGTCGAATGAAAATGGTTTATCAACGCTAAATGCATAAGTCCTAAATAGCAGATGAATGGTTCTTAGTATCAGATAAGGAACTAAGGCAAGGCTTCTCTGCCTAGTGAATCACTGATCTGCAACAAATATGCAGGAATGGAGTGCAGCCTTTTGTGACTCCTCCATCTGCGTTCTTAAACTGGCCAAAGATGGGTAGAATTTCTAATAAATTTTTTTAGGGAAAGAATGTTCTAAGAAAGTTTATTTATTCAAGGTGGGTTAACCGGACTTTATTCAGCTAGGTTCCTACATAATTTTCCATGATTTTGAAGAGCTGAGTGTGGGTAATTCACATATTGGATTATCTTCCATTGAAATGGTGTTAGAGGGTTAACTGGGTAGAGTCAATAATTTCAACAACTCCCCATTTTAAAACATTGTTGTATTGCTAATAAGACCTAGAACAAATAAAACATATTTTTATGTACATCTATCACTATTTTATAAAGTGCAGGGAAGGAAGAAATAGCTGGAAATAAAAATAAATAATAATAAAATAGTTGTCTTTTAAAATAAATTTCACCACTTACAGTTGTCGCTAATGGGAAATGAAGGACTCAAAGATTCATCATTTATCATATTGTGTACAGTTCATTTGAAATTAGACTAGGAATACAGAAAACATCCTTTCCTTTCCATGTAAGGGGGGTATGGAGTAGAAATGTAGCTACCCCAGAACACAAAGTCTGATAATAGCAGAAAAAAGCTTGCATTTGAGAGATGAAACAAAGGAAGGGAAAGATAGAAAGGTACACACTCCTTAGATTTAAACATATTGCTATTGTTTTATTTCATAAAAATTTGAGTTTAGTGTTGCTTTCAGTTTTACAAAATACTAGGAATTCCTAGTGTATTTTTCACTAGCCCTGTAAATATGAAAATAAATCATATGAAGTATTTTTCAAAGCAATTATCTTTCAAATTAAGATACGGTTCTCATTATTCTTTCCCATACTCCATTTAGCGTGGAAAAAATCAATAATATCAGTAACTCTCTTAATTTCCTAACATCAATAACATGGATGCATTCTTCTTAATTATAAATTATATCTAAAGAATTCACTTTTAAAATGTAGTTAATCTAAATTCTCCCATGCAGAAATGTAATACCAAACTACAACAGGATTGTTCAGATATATTAATGATGCTTCTTCAATCATGATTATCGTAATTGCTCAATTAACTCTAATAACATATAGCTCCATAATCATAAAAATGCAATATCTCTCTATTTATACCAGTACTGTCTACAGTATGTCAATAATAAATACGCATGCATGTTATATAGTTTCATTTACACCTCAGTATTCTCTAGGTATTATAATTAAATTAATACTTGAAATAAAGCATCAAAAGGTTGAGTAGAATGGCAACATTTACATAATTTGCTAATACTGCTTTGTGCAATTGTGTAACCCTGATATGCTATGATCCAAGAAAATTCTGCTCCAAGCATTGAACATCTTCTAAGCTGGACATCCCAAAATCCCATTCCAAGTGCTATAACAACAGCCCAAGCAACCTTTAGCCTAGGTTCACACTACAGCGAATCATCAACTGCTTTTTTCTCCTGCGTAAGGTGTGAATTTGCCTTTGTGTTTTGAGGTAGACAGGTGCAAATGTACCACGATTTTACCGCAAATTTCAGCAGGCATAACAATTTAGCGATGTGTAAAACTGATGGTTCAACCTACCCACACTTGAAGTTCCACCACTGCGCCTCAGAACAAAATGTCTCAAATTGGTAGAGCTGCCACTTTAAATAATATGAAATGTGAACAGTATTTTAACCCTCATCAAATGTGAAAAGAAAAAAATAGTGATGCTTAAATCACAATATTAAAATTATACATAAATGCTCAGTATAACAAAAATAAATGTGACCAAAAATAATAAAGTATTATCACCCTGTGACAAGTGAAAAATAAATAAATAAATCTTATAACAAAGAGTCCATAAAAATAATCCAGTAAAATGATTCAGTAAAATGATTTCAGTGTAATATCTTCCTATCCACCACACAGTGATTCCGCTCCCTTCAGAAAACGCACTCACCAAATATATATGCCTCACACACCATTCCCTGACATGTTTCGTCATACAGACTTAATCATGGGATTTTTTCTTTTCATCTTAGATGAGGGTTAAAATACTTTTCACAATTTAGAGATGTGAACTGTGTGCTGCAAGTTTACTGCAAGTTCAATTGAAGCCTATGAAGATAAAATTCGCACTGCACCATAGGAATTTGCATCATGCTCACAGTCAACAAGCACAGGACCTTTGTCCTTGCACCAAATTCGCAACACATAGATTTGAACCAAAGCCATGGAATACTATGCTTTTTACATGACCTGCAAATCTGTGTGTTCCTAAACGCATCAAACCCATCAAATTTGCATCAGTGTGAACCCAGGCTTAATCTGTTATAATACATGTAGGTTTTGGGTTCCCTTTTCCCAGAAGATGTAATGTTATAGTGTATGTAGCAACCTCCTAATTAGGCTGCTAGGTCTGGTTAGGTAAATTTAGTTAATTGTCTCTCCTGTAATCAGCATAGTGCCATGGGATTGCTTTAGGGTGCCCTGGGCTCTGTAAGCTACAAGTTTGATTGCTTCCCCCTGTTTTCCTGAGATTTACAGAACATAGAGAGTGGGAGAGGGAAATAAGCAGCCTGAATATTTATGCAGCTTCAGCCAATCCCTGGGGAGGTGTGCCCGGATGGTGGTTGGGAGGTGCATAGTTTAGAGCTTTAGTGAGCAGGGTTCTTCTCCAGGAGGAGAGATTCCCAGCCAGAAAGGCTACCAGCCCTTCCTGGTCATCCTGCTGAGGGTTCTACCTATTTCATCGAGGTCCCAGATGTGCTTATCTGGGGGGCCTAGCCAGCTACAAGTGCTCTGGGAGCCAGAAGAGGGGTGCCACTGAGGATCTGATATGGGAGCTTTACAGCGGATTCTGCCTGCTTGATTCTGAGGGAGAAATTCAAGCCCTGGGGATACTGTAAGTACAGACCTAAGGGAGATGGATCTCAGTGACTATTACTGCTGTTAACCCCTTGTTACTGTCAGAAACTGAGAATCAGACCAAGATAGAAGTACAGTTAAATCACACTTGTTTAATAATAAAAGTAAATAGAGCAAACATAGTCAAAACATAGCCAAAGTTCGGGAACCGGAACGGATAGTCAGACAAGCCAGAAAGTCAGGAAGTCAGAGATCTGTGTAGTGGAACAGCAAATAGGATCTGGAGCCAGAAGGAATGTCAGCCAAGCAAGTCTTTAACAGTAACGCAGGAGTCTTTGTGATGTTGACCAAGGCGAAGCCAGAGATCATCTGGGCTGGACAAATTGAGTAGGCAGGACCGACGAGCAGGATATAATCAACAGGTGAGTCACTTTGGAGAGATAAGAGCTGGCAATTAGCAGACAGCTGAGCAGCCAGCTCAGAGGAAGGAAGGGCCCAGCCCTGACAATTACACTGAATTCATGGCTTGTTTGACCTGGAACATTTCTAATGTTGTACCAGTGCTGCCCACTTCATGTCACATTGCTTGGGGGTCTGTGTTAAGAAGCTGCTGCCAAGGGAAGAGTGTCTTCACATTCCTGTTTGGTGTTCTAGAGTATATCACAGCTCCCTAAACCCCATCCAAGTTAATCTGCAATAAACTTTTTTTTTTAAAAAGGCAACCCTTAGCCCACGTACACACGGTCGGAGATTTTGCCAACCAAATCCATCGGATTTTGCCCGTCGGATTTAGTCCGACGGATTGTGTCCGAAATTGTTGCATACACACGGTCGGGCCAAGTTGGCGAAAAATCCGATCTTTCAGAACGTGATGACGTAATTTCGTTACGATGGGACTACATTCAGGCTAGTAGCCAATAGCTTTGATGTAGGAATTTGATCTGAGCAAGCGTGGCACTTGGTCCGATGAAAATGCTCTACACATGATCGGATTAGGTCCGTCCGGCCCAGTTGGTCGGGAAATATTTCCAACATGTTGGAAAATTGGGTCGGACGGAGATTTGGACGGAATCAGTCCGATGCATACCACACACAGTCGGATTATCTGACGACACGGTCCGATAAGACTCATCCCGACAGATTCTCTGACCGTGTGTACAAGGGCTTAGACTGTTATTGAGCTAGAGGAGTGAACATCGCTGTATGCCTGGCTGTTGTTGCACTAGTGGGAACCTGGGTAGCTCTAGATTCAAGATTTTAGCACACATGCCACCGCAGAAGTTTTAAAGATATACAAAATTGTGTGGCCTTCAAGGCTGTTAAGGAGGACAACCTTCACTTTTCCCTTGTTAAAGCGGGGTGCCCCCTAAAAATAATAATTAAAAGTCAGCAGCTACAAATACTGCAGCTGCTGACTTTTAATAATCGGACACTTACCTGTCCCAGGGTCCAGCGATGGGGGGGAAAGAAGCCCCCCCCCCGTTCCCCATTCCCCGCTTGCAGTGCTGGCATTCTTACTGTGGGCACCCGGCTGTGGCTTCACAGCCTGGCACCCACTGCACATGCGCAAGAGGAGCCGTGACACGCCGCACAGTCATCTTGGACACGTGACAGGTCCCAGATGACTGTGTGGCATGAGTGATGTCACCAGCCCAGGCATTGAAGAAGGCAGACTACAAGGGACCCACTAGCAACAGGCATTTAGAGGTGAGTAAAATTTTTTTTTTTCAATTTAAATTTTTTTTATGAATTTCAAGCTATTTTATTTATTTTTTGGTGGCAACACCACTTTAAGGAGCTGCAAAAATATGCACATTACCCTTGTCCATTTAATTTCCTGCAGCTTTCCTTTAGTAGGCTGATTTTCTAAAGTAATTGAGAATCTTCACTCCAAAAATTGATTTAATATTTACTTTAATTATTTAATCATGTGTACAGGCACAACACAGAGTTCCAGCCAGACTTACAGAAAGTAAAGTGAGATAGATTAACCTGCCCTTAGTGAAAATGGTCACTGTAAGCCTGGATGGAAACAAAAAGTACAAATCCTTTGGCAGGTAAACTTTTCACATTTATTTAATTCATTTATTTAATCTATGTACGTAGCTGTTTGCCTGAAGTTCAGTTTTAACTAAAAACATGAATGCACATATAAGGGTATCATGAATACAGCCCTGGCAGAGGGAGGATGTTGTGTAAGATATTCTCTATATGGTACCTGGTGTCAGACTCGAAAATGTATCAAGGGGCCTCCTTTCTGTGTTTTTGGAGATGGGGCCAACCTGGTACGATGTTTGACAGGTGGTGGACCTGTACCAAGGTGCGCCGGTTTTAAATAAGAGTTAATTCCCTAATCTATTCTGTAACAATGATGAATATAGTTAAAAACACCAAGGTGGCTTTTCTTAACGAGTCTGTTGCCAACGCTCCCAAGCATGTTCAGACTTTAATCCACTTTATGTTTTTTGCGGCAAAAATTGGTTTTGAAGGATAAGACTGCTAAGTTTGATCATGTTTGGGATCCTTGGATTAAGTATCTCCAACTTCTAGCTGACTGAGGACTGTGGGCAGAGGAGGCGAGCGTTTTTTTCCCCCTTTCTTGTTCCTTTCCTTGTCTCTTTTTTCCCTTTCTACTTCCTCCCTCCCCCTTTCTGTTTTTCCTTTTCAGTCCTCTTCTTCTATTTGCACTTCATTTTCAATTAGTTATTTTGATAACACTCTTTGTAGAACACTTTGTATACTCAAGACCCATGCTCGCTAGTCAGTGGGTGGCGGGAAGTACAGGTTCTCATATTAGGTAGGATTTTTGTATGCTTTTATAAAAAAAATGTCATCTTTATGTTGAACTTATACTTTATATGGCGATTATTTGTGTTGAAGATGACTGGTATACCACTTGAATCCTTTTTATATTCATTCTTGATGTTTTGCTATGTTCCACCTCTGTTGTGGGCCTTATCCTTTGATGTCATTCTTTGCCTACAATTTGTGTCCTTTTTGGAAAGACGTTTCAATAAACATATTGAATAAGAAAAACATGAATGCAGGATGAATGTTCAAGAATAGCATCATGCAATAATACAACATAAAAACAGCACAAGTTCAAATGCCATTGGTAGTATCTATATGAGATTTAATTGCTGTATCGATGAAGCTTACCTCCTAGCTTCTGATGCCCAACACAACCCCCCGATTCCTTACTCTTTACCTGCACTCTCATAACCAAGCCACAATAACTGCTTCCAGCTTTCCAGTGCCGCATGCCTCTCTCATGGTCCAGTTGTCAGGTCACCTTGAGGCGAGGTGACAGGTGCACACCGTAGGGATGCGGAGTGCACCGCGAGGTTGTGGACCCTACGGCTGACTGCTGCAGACGGGGACAGATCCCACTGGGGATAGAGCGTGAGATTCCCTGGGGCGCGGAGTCTAAGAGCCAGCTGGTGTTCACCAGAGCTTCGAGTGGTGAAGATGGTCTTGGCTGCAACTGGCTCCAGGTCGCGACCCCCAGGGTCCCCCAGCTCACACCCACAGTAGGCAACAGGAGGATAGGGATGGTGAGGGACAAAGCCAAGGTCGGGGCCACAAGCAGAACAGAATAGTCGGGTACACGCCAATAGGTCAGGGTCACAGGCAAGCAGGGATGGTCAGAACACGCCAAGGTCGGTAACGGAAATCAGTAGCAGAGCACACGACAGGAAACAGGAAGCTAATACACAAAGGAATACACAATGGTTGATCAGCACTGAGCCCTGCAGTGCACAGGTTTATATAGGCTCCCTGATAGGGCCTGGGGTGGAGCCATGCTTAAAGGAGAGGTTATAAAAACCACCAGGTGGAAGTAGCTGGCTCCTTAGTCTGAAGACATGAGGGAAGGTAAGCAAACACAGGAAGATCACTGCATAACCATGACAGTACCCTCCCTCTTACGAGGCCTCCCCCTTCCCTGCCTGGGTCCAGGCTTAAAGGGAAACTCCAGATGGAACCTCCTTAACAGACAGGGAGCAAAGACCTCAGATGCAGTGATCCAAGACCTCTCCTCAGGACCCAACCCTTTCCAAAGTACGAGGTATTGAAGAATGCCTTTACGGAGCCGGGAATCCAAAACTTGACTAACCTCGTATTTTAGATTATCCTCAGAAACCAAAGCAGAGGTAGGGAGAGGACAAGAGGACTTGAGGACTAAAGGCTTTTTAGGAATGGGTAAGGGCATGAGAAGATCAGGAGTCTGAGCAGGGACCCCCTCACCCTTAAAGTTGAGTTGGGCATCCATCACAGGACCACCAAACTGGGCAGAGGTCAGTGGATCCCTGAGGTCAGGTTGGTTAGAGGGTGACATGTCGCAAGATTTAAGCTGGATAGCAGAAACACAAACAGAACCCTGAGAAAAAGATTGAAAACCCCTCTTGGCCGAATGAGGTATTCTATCCAAAGGATGGATTGAGCCTCTTAAATGGGTTTGAACGGACATAGTAGTAGTAGGGTGAGACTGGGTCACAGAAGGTCCTGAACAAGAAGCAGGAAGCTCATAGGGCATGGGCTGGACTGGCATAAGTGGTGTGGAGGCCGACTGATTAGTATTGTCAGATGTAGCGACCATCTCAATCGCATCACAAGGCATAGCGACTCTGGAACTTGCAGACAAGTTAGCCTGGCTGTGCGTCCAAGGGAGATTAGGGACAGGCAGAGGTAAATGGTTATGCGAACTGGAGCGAATGATCGACTCAGGTTCATAGGTGGGCTCCTCATCCAGAGTATCACATGACCCAGAGAGTGCACCAGTCCGACTATTGCAGGACGCGTCCCAGAGATCGCCATATACAGCAGGAAAAGCAGAAGATACTGGGGTGGTGGTAACGGGAAGTCTCTCCTTTGGGGTACCCTTGAGTAGACAGGAAGAGGAATAGGAGGAACCCCAAGCCAGGATCCGTCCAGCAGACCAGTCAACATGTGGAGAATGGAGCCGAAACCAAGGAAGACCTAATATGATAGGAGATGAAGCCTTAGGTAAGACAAGGAAGGATATCCACTCCTGGTGGAGTGTCCCTACTGACATCTTAACAGGAATAGTCTGGAAGCGGATAGGACCCCCTGGGAGAACCGTGCCATCAATCGCCAAGACCACCAATGGTGTTGTAAGGGGCAAAAGGGTAAGTCTCATGGAGGATGCAGTTTCCCAATCCATGAAATTGGCAGCGGCTCCGGAATCAAGATGTGCTGAGACCGAACGAGAGGAAGCACCGACATGAAGCAACACAGAAAGGAGAAGACGAGACGGTGAAGGTGATATTTCAGGGTCTAATACTCCACCTTCCAGATGTATTAGCCCTGAGCGTTTTTCCGGACGAAGAGAACAAGTGTCACGGAAATGACCTTTAGCCCCACAATAGAGGCATAGGCCCAGAGTTCTGCGCCTAGCGCGTTCTTCGGGAGATAACTTAGTCCAGCCCAACTGCATAGGTTCCTCGGTAGGCAGGGGGTGCTCCTCGAATCGAGGAGAAGGGACTGGGGACTCAGGATGCCTAAAGAACGGGGAGTGCTGGCGTCTTTTTTCCAGGGCCCTCTCCTGAAAGCGAACATCGATCTGGTTACACAAGGTGATGACACTGTCCAGATCAGCAGGAAGGGATCTTCCTGCTAATTCATCCTTCACTCTATCAGAGAGGCCATGTAAAAAGGTTGCAACTAGGGCCTCATTATTCCAGCTCAATTCAGCTGAGAGGATACGGAACTGAAGAGCATACTGTCCCACAGAAGCGGCCTCTTGACGGAGACTTAAAAGAGCGCTAGCCGCTGAGGAGACACGACCTGGTTCCTCGAAGATATTCCGAAAAAGTTTCAAGAAATCAGACAGGCTAGAAACCACTGGATCATTCAGTTCCCACAGAGGGGCGGCCCAAGCCAACGCCTCGCCAGACAGGAGGGATATGGTATATGCGACTTTTGCCCGATCGGACAGGAAGTTTTGGGGCTGAAGTTCAAAATGAATTGTGCATTGGCTGAGGAAGCCCCTGCAGGCCTTGGAGTCCCCAGAGAAACGGGACGGAGCTGGCAGTACTAATGAATGCGTGGATGCGACTGGTGCGATAGGTGCAGTCGCAGATAGTGGTTGAGGTTGTTGAACTGGGGGTCCTAATGAGGCCTGAACCTGTTCAAAACGGGATGCCAAATCCTGAAGGAATTGCATCACCTGTGTCTGATGTGATTCTTGGGTCTCAAGTCGCCGAACTAAGCTCTGCAATGGATCATCTGCAGGAAGCGGCACGTCAGCTGGGTCCATGGCTGATCAAACTGTCAGGTCACCTTGAGGCGAGGTGACAGGTGCACACCGTAGGGATGCGGAGTGCACCGCGAGGTTGTGGACCCTACGGCTGACTGCTGCAGACGGGGACAGATCCCACTGGGGATAGAGCGTGAGATTCCCTGGGGCGCGGAGTCTAAGAGCCAGCTGGTGTTCACCAGAGCTTCGAGTGGTGAAGATGGTCTTGGCTGCAACTGGCTCCAGGTCGCGACCCCCAGGGTCCCCCAGCTCACACCCACAGTAGGCAACAGGAGGATAGGGATGGTGAGGGACAAAGCCAAGGTCGGGGCCACAAGCAGAACAGAATAGTCGGGTACACGCCAATAGGTCAGGGTCACAGGCAAGCAGGGATGGTCAGAACACGCCAAGGTCGGTAACGGAAATCAGTAGCAGAGCACACGACAGGAAACAGGAAGCTAATACACAAAGGAATACACAATGGTTGATCAGCACTGAGCCCTGCAGTGCACAGGTTTATATAGGCTCCCTGATAGGGCCTGGGGTGGAGCCATGCTTAAAGGAGAGGTTATAAAAACCACCAGGTGGAAGTAGCTGGCTCCTTAGTCTGAAGACATGAGGGAAGGTAAGCAAACACAGGAAGATCACTGCATAACCATGACACCAGTTCCTCGATACCCAACACCTACCCTCCTCCATGATTGCCAGTATCTATTAAGTGACCTGGGGTAGCCAGAGGCTAAGCCCAAACGCCTTGATTTGTGACACCATAGGTGTTTTTCCTGTCTAAACCACTTAGTTTTTCTTCTACTTTATGCATACAATTACAATTGAAGGAAAATAGTGAAAGATAATCAAAAAGTGTTCAAAAAACACAAGAGAATCATCAACCTATAACTGGACATAAATAAAAACCACCACTGTTTAATATCTTCGGTAGTCATCTACTGGCATTGGGCCGGGGTTGCCCCTGGCTGATTTCCCGTCACTGACAATACCTTTCTGCTGTATATTGGTATGCCCTCTGTAGTGCCTAGATGGTCCAGTTGGCAGGGGCACTGTGTGATTCTCTGTAATGATTATATGTACACACTCCATTTGTCTATTCACTTTTTTTCTGTATTATTATGAAACTTTCAATAAAAATATTATGAAAAAATTAAGTACATATTTCAGATTAAGAAGAAAAGAGTAATTTGAATAGAAGGTTTAGACATGTTCACTATTAGTTCATACTGAAGCTTCAAATTAGAAAAACTATAAAATGATCATTTGACCAGTAGCTATTAATCATTTTTGAATCTCTTCATGGATCATTGGAATTAATTTCACTAACTCTTTTTGCAAAGCCTATCTAGTCACTCTTTGCAAGATCCACAGAGACACGGATGTTAAGTAATTAGTTTCACATTTCATACTGCATGTTACTGATCTGATTGCTGAAAGTACCTCAATCTCACTAAATTAAGATCCAAATTAAGTTTTTTTTTTTCAAGGCAAGGTGTTGTCTTCAGCAAAGCTTTTACAAGATAGAAAAGCTGAGCTCTGTAACTGAATATAGCATTCATTTGTAGCATTTTCATTGTAAAAAACATATATCTAAGCTGCTTAACATTTATTTAAAGTGTTTGTTTCTTTAACCACTTGACCACCGGGCACTTAAACACCCTTAATAACCAGACCAATTTTCAGCTTTCGGTGCTCTCACATTTTGAATGACAATTACTCAGTCATGCAACACTGGACCTATATGACATTTTTGTCCTTTTTTTTCACACAAATAGAGCTTTCTTTTGGTGGTATTTAATCACCGCTCGTTTTTTTATTTTTTGTGCTATAAAAGAAAAAAGACCGAAAATTCTGTAAAAAATTAATTTTTTTTTGTTTCTGTTATAAAATTTAGCACATTAGTAATTTTTCCTTCATAAATTTTCGCAAAAATGTATACTACTACATATCTTTGGTAAAAATAAGTACAAATTGGTGGATATTATTTCGTCTTTGTGAAAGTTATAGAGTCCACAAGCTATGGTGCCAATATCTGAAAATTCATCACACCTGAAGTACTGACGGCCTATTTCAATTCTTGAGACCCTAACATGCCAGAAAAGTACAAATAGCCCCCCAAATGACCCCTTTTTGGAAAGAAGACATTCCAAGGTATTTAGTAAGAGGCATGATGAGTTTTTTGAAGTTGTCATTTTTTCCAAAAATTCTTTGCAAAATCAAGATTTTCTTTACTTTTTTTAATTTTTTCACAAAATTGTCATATTATCAGTTTATCTCTCACACACAGCATATGCATACCACAAATTACACCCCAAAACACATTCTGCTATTACTCCCGAGTACGACGATACCACATGTGTGAGACTTTTACACAGTGTGGCCACATACAGAGGCCCAACATGCAGGGAGCGTCATCAGGCGTTCTGGAGCACCCAGGACAATTCTGACATTTCTCTCCTACATGTAAAAATCATCATTTATTTGCTAGAAAATTACATAGAACCCCAAAACATTATATATTTTTTTTTAGCAAACACCCTGGAGAATACAATGGTGGCCGTTGCAACTTTTTATCTCGCACGGTATTTGCGCAGCAATTTTTCGAATGCTTTTTGTGCTTAAAAAAAAACACAGTACAGTTAGCCCAATTTTTGCATAATGTGAAAGATGAAGTTACGCCGAGTAAATAGATACCTAACATGTCACTCTTCAAAATTGCAGAGGCTCGTGGAATGGCACCAAACGTCGCTACTTAAAAATCCCCATAGGCGACACTTTAATTTTTTTTACTGGTTACATGTTTTGAGTTACAGAGGAGGTCTAGGACGCAGCGATACCTCACATGTGTGGTTTGAACACTGTTTTCATATGTGGGCGGGACTTACGTATGCGTTCACTTCTGCATGCGAGCGCATGGGGACAGGGGCTCTTTAAAAAGAAAAAAATGTTATTGTTCATTTTACTTTATTTATTTTAGTTTGACATTTTTTTCCCCAAAAATATTTTTTTTGATCACTTTTATTCCTATTACAAGGAATGTAAACATCCCTTGTAATAGGAATATGGCATGACAGGTCCTCTTTACAGTGAGATATGGGGTCAATAAGACTCCACATCTCACCTCTAAGCTGGGAAGCCTGAAATAAAAAAAAATAAAAAAGATTCTGGCTTTGATCATATTGGCGAGTTGGTAGAAGCACCGGAGGGCGGCGGGAGGGGATGTCTATGGCTGGGTATTGCAGGGTATCTCCGAGTATGGATGGGTATCTCCGAGTATGGCTGGGTATCTCCGGGTATGGCTGGGTATCTCCGGGTATGGCAATTTATGGCAGGGTATTGCAGAGTATTGGCAGGGTATTGCAGAGTATTGGCTGGAATTGTACTGCAGAGTATTGGTGGGTACTGCAGAGTATTGGTGGGTACTGCAGAGTATTAGCGGGTATTGCAGAGTATTAGCTGGTATTGCAGAGTATTGGCGGGTATTGCAGAGTATTAGCTGGTATTGCAGAGTATTGGCGGATATTGCAGAGTATTGGCGGGTATTGCAGAGTATTGGCGGGTATTGCAGAGTATTGGCGGGTATTGCAGAGTATTGGCTGGTATTGCAGAGTATTGGCTGGTATTACAGAGTATTGGCGGGTATTTCAGAGTATTGGTGGGAATTGCAGAGTATTGGTGGGCAATGCAGAGTATTAGCTGGCATTGCAGAGTATTGGCTGGCATTGCAGAGTATTGGCAGGGAATTGAGGGGTTACATTTCGGTGAGCAGCGATGTGGGCACTGCAGATGCAGCCCACAGCGCTGCTGACACTGATCTCTTCCCCCTCCGCTGTACCGATCGGTGCAGAGAGGGGGAGGGAGGAACCGGCGTCATAACATGATGCTGGTTGGTTTACAAGTGATCACTCCGTCATTTGACGGAGCGATCACGTGGTAAACGGCCGCAATGAGCGTGTATACGTGTAGTATACGTGTGTGCTGCGATCTCAAAATTTGGGGATTGCAATATATAACTATTCAAACTTCTAAATACACCTCCTAACAAATGAAAACAATGTAGTAAGCATCTGTATTATAATTCATGTCACTAGAAATCTTGTCTAACATGCAGGAGTGCCAAGATGGCAACCACGATGCAAAGTAGATCAAATAAGAAGTACCAATAAGATATCCATACGGTTTCCTGTTTATACAGGAAGCAGGAAGGGTTGAATGTGAGTACCAATATGGCAGCTGCTATACTTTCAGTGTGCACGAATAAGTGATCACAGGGAGTATAAGCATGGCTGATGTGGCTTCATGTTTATATGGGACGCCCACCAAGGAGAGTAGTAAGATGGAGACCGTTACACTTCCTGAGATAACAGGAAATGCAATTATAAACATCGTAGGGGGAGAGAGTAGTAGGTTTGGGTGTAGTGGGCGGGATTTAGTAAATACATAGACAGCCAGTCACGGGCCCCCCTTAGCGTCTGAGGACGCCCAGTGGGAGGGGTGAAACGCATCAAGCAAGGACCATACACACAAGGTTCAGTGATGGCAGGCAGCAGGCCAAGGCATCGATTTTTTGTGCATTTAAGGAAAAGGATTTAAGTGCATTTCTTTTGTGATTTTAACAATACATTTTAGCAATATTACGCTATGTGTATCACTCTCTTCATTTGGTACATGTGAGTGGGGACCCAGGAGGGGAGCACAGTGTGGCACTTGAATCCTCAAAAGCAAGAGTCTACTCGTGTATTTTGTTTTGAAAGGACTTTATGCAGTTTTGCACTTTATTGCACAATTTTGCACTATATGTATTTAATTGCACTATACATTTGTTTATTAAGGATATATTTTATTGATTATTAAGAATATTAATTTGGAGCTGCTCTGAGTATAATAATTGGCATCACTACTATTGATTAATTGATTACTGTTAATTGATTATTTATTATTTATACACCATAGCATGGATATTTATACATTTTTCAACTGGCTTTTGTTAGCCTCAGGCAGGCTTTGCATTTTCATACAAGTTTTTGAAAATGCAAATTCCATTTGCAGCAAGTCAAATGAAGGTCAAAAGGAGGTTAAATGCACTTGTCAATGAAATGATCCCAGAAGCGTTTAAAACTGGTGTCAAACTAATGCCATCAACACAAGCTCAAATCCGGTCGAAACAGACCCTTGGAATGGTTTCAATGGCCATCCACTAACATTTTTTTGCAGCTAGTCTTTGGTTCCCTCAGTGTACCCAATGCAGTATGCCTGCTTTATGCTGAAGACTTACCTTCACCATAAAGTCAAAGCTCTTCTTCCAGAAACTGGTTTGAACCCTAGCTGACCCTTTCAGCATTGCCTAAAAACTTGCCTCTGCAAGCAGTAGTGCTTGTAAGATGATACTGAATTAATAGCAGCAACACATGTTCTAAATGCCCACAAATCAATGTATAAGTGTAATTGTCTATACTGCCCAAATCCATCAACATTTAGTATGTAAATTTTGACTGGGTTCCTAAAATGTCAGCATATTTTGGGCTTAAAGGGGTTTTAAACCCTCATGTTTTTTCACCTTAATACTGTAAAAACGAAAAAAACAAAAATATCGCGCTTGGGGTAAACCTAAAAGCTGCAACTAAAAACCATCTAATATCAAGGTATGGATAAACTCAGAAAAAATTGTATATATAAAGTTGCGCTAAAATTACATGAAAAATTTAAGTGAGAAATCGAATACAAATCATTAAGATTACAAATCAAAAAACATCCTGTGTAAAGTTCAATCAAGAAAGAAGGAGTCTTTTGTAATTAGGGACTCTCTGTTTCCAAGAAAAACCAATGAATAGGGAAATCGATCCTTTTTACGAATTCAGTGTAATCTTCTTACAAATCCAGAGCTGAAAAAGGTTTGACTCTTACCACAATGGGTGGACTCCAAATCAACGGAGTCGTTAGCGCGAGCAGACAGCCCTCTGCAGGGTTCTTTTGCGTGTAATCCGTTCCGGTGTGCTACTAGACGCATGGATAGATGCGGATCATTCGGAAGTAACCAGCCTAAAACGATTCCGTACGTCCTACTTCCTCTCTCGATCACCGTAAAGAGTGGCTATCCGATCTCCCTGTACGTCTGGAGTTTATTTATAGTTCCCCAGCGAATCGTCCGATGTCAAGGTTTTTCAATACGCAAACCATATCAATAAATGGTCAGAACCTCCGGTGAGTAGGCTGCATTGTTGGTGAATGAGACACTCTATTGGATTTGTAAGAAGATTACACTGAATTCGTAAAAAGGATCGATTTCCCTATTCATTGGTTTTTCTTGGAAACAGAGAGTCCCTGATTACAAAAGACTCCTTCTTTCTTGATTGAACTTTACACAGGATGTTTTTTGATTTGTAATCTTAATGATTTGTATTAGATTTCTCACTTTCATTTTTCATGTAATTTTAGCGCAACTTTATATATACAATTTTTTCACCTTAATGCCTCCCCATTTTGCTTACCTGAGCCCCTTCATCTGTTCGGCGGGGATGCACTGTCCTTCTCTCCATGGGGTCCCGGCTCTTGATTGGATAGATCGATAGCAGTGCAGCCATTGGCTCCCGCTGCTGTCAATCAAATCCAGTGACGTGTCTGGCATTCGTGTCTATGGATGCAAATGCTGGACTCAGGAGTGCACCCGCAAGGTAACCCCTTCGGGAGAGCACTTCTCCCAGGGGGTTATCTGATGTGGGGAGGAGCCACGAGAGCCACCGGGGGACCCCAGAAGACGAGGTTCGGCCCACTCTGTGCAAAACGAGCTGCACAGTGGAGGTAAGTGTGACATGTTTGTTATGTAAAAAAACAAACAAAAAAAAAACGGTCCTTTACAATAACTTTAACTGACAACCTGGTATAAAGCACAATGGTACAAAGTAGTGTCAGGCAAGCAGAAACAGGCTTTCACTAACCTTCCCAGTCCAAGCTGCTAAAAGAAGAATTTTGATTGGTAGCCATGGATTACTATGCCCTGGTGCTCCTTGCACTGTATCATTAAATAAACCGTCTGAGTTTCAGGCTTGTATGTACATGTTCACAGGAGCTCTGGGAATGTCTCATAGGAGGTCTGGTATTTCTGTCTATCCAAGCTGCTCATTTATACTGCAAATTACTTCACAGAGGAATGAAAATGACTGCACAATATCTATTGCAGGAAAGCCAAGTGTAAACAAAACAACTTACTAAATCTGTATCAAGTGAGCATCCCTGGTTATGGACTACGTGAACATTCCTTGCAGGTTTTGGGATTCTAAAGTGAAACAAAAGAAAGCAGAGACGGATTCACATAACCTGACACTGAGTCACTGATTGTGCAGAGCGGCAGAAAGTTCTTTTTCACGTTACAGACATTGCCAGACGTAGATGTTTCCATGGTAATGGCAGAGAGGCTTTTTTTCCTTATTATAAATGCACCCTTAACAAAAAGAGACAGGCCCTTCTAATTGTATGTCAATGGTATGCAGAGGGGGGTGGTCGATGTCCAAAAAAACAAGTGCTCTGTTTCTAACAAGCGAAATCGCCGAAGGAAAGAGTGGAAGACTAATGGATTTCATGAATTAACCCTCCAGGCAATGATGATGTTTAACATAAGACTTGAGAGTACTGTTATGTTTTTTTCTATACTCTGACTGTAGTGATCTTTTTTACGGCAAACTTGAATTCCCTTGCTGTAGGATCTTGACAGATCATCAGCTGGCTGGCCACAAAAGTGGGGAAATGGGAACAATAACTTGGCCTGGGCTTTAAAAGTATTGCTATCACAAGCTTTGCAGTATATTAAAGTGGCTGTAAACCCGATTCATGAAGTCTCACCTGGGCACATACAGTATCTCACAAAAGTGAGTACACCCCTCACATTTTGTAAATATTTTATTATATCTTTTCATGTGACAACACTGAAGAAATTATACTTTGCTACAATGTAAAGTAGTGAGTGTACAGTGTGTATAACAGTTTAAATTTGCTGTCCCTTCAAAATAACTCAACACACAGCCATTAATGTCTAAAACGCTGGCAACAAAAGGGAGTACACCCCTAGGTAAAAATGTCCAAATTTGTCCCAATTAGCCATTTTCCCTCCCTGGTGTCATATTATTATTATTATACAGGATTTATATAGCGCCAACAGTTTGCGTAACGCTTTACAACATGAGGGCAGACAGTACACTTACAATACAAATCAATCAGGAGGGACTAGAGGGCCCTGCTCGTTAGAGCTTATGACTCGTTAGTGTTACAAGGTCTCAGGTGTGCATGGGGAGCAGGTGTGTTGAATTTGGTGTTAACGCTCTCACTTTCTCATACTGGTCACTGGAAGGTCAACATGGCAAAGAACTGAGTATCTGAAAAAATTGTTGTGCTACATAAAGATGGCCTAGGCTAGGGCTAGGCTTGGTTTTCGGGGCCCCGTATGTGGCTAGGCTCCCAAAAAGTCGGACACATGTGGTATACCCATACTCAGGAGAAGAAGCAGAATGTAATTTGGGGTGTAATTCCACATATGCTCATGGCATGTGTGAGCAATATATAATTTAGTGACAGCTTTGTGCAAAAAAAAAAGTTTGTCATTTTCCCGCAACTTGTGGCAAAATATAAAATATTTCATGGACTCAACATGCCTCTCAGCAAGTAGCTTGGGGTGTCTACTTTCCAAAATGGGGTCATTTGGGGGGGTTTTGTGCCATCTTAGCATTTTATGGCCTTCAAAACTATGATAGGTAGTGAGGAGTGAAATAAAAAATGTACACCCTTGGAAATCCTGAAGGCGGTGCTTGGCTTTCCGGGGCCCCGTACGCGGCTAGGCTCCCAAAAAGTCCCAAAATTTAATATTAAATGGGCTCAACACGCCTCTCAGCAATTTCATTGGGGTCATTTGGAGGGGGTTGTACTGCCCTGCCATTTTAGCACCTCAAGAAATGAGATAGGCAGTCATAAACTAAAAGCTGTATAAATTCCAGAAAATGTACAATAGTTTGTAGACGCTATAACTTCTGCGCAAACCAATAAATATATGCTTGTTGACATTTTTTACTTTACCAAAGACATGTGGCTGAATACATTTTGGCCGAAATGTATGACTAAAATTGAGTTTATTGGATTTTTCTTATAACAAAAAGCAGACAGTATAATTTTTTTTCAACATTTTCGGTGCATCTGGAAAGTATTCACAGCGCTTCACTTGTTCCACATTTTGTTATGTTACAGCCTTATTCCAAAATGTATTTAATTAATTATTTTCCTCAAAGTTCTACAAACAATACCCCATAATGACAATGTGAAAGAAGCTTGTTTGAAATCTTGGCAAATTTATTAAAAATAAAAAAATAAATTAAAAAAATCACATGTACATACTGTAAGTATTCACAGCCTTTGGTCAATACTTGTTGAAGCACCTTTGGCACCAATTACAGCCTCAAGTCTTTTTGAGTATCATGTTACAAGCTTGGCACACCTATTTTTGGGAAGTTTCTCCCATTCTTCTTAGCAGGACCTCTCAAGCTTTATCAGGTTGGATGGGGAGCATCGATGCACAGCCATTTTCAGATCTCGCCGTAGATGTTCAATTGGGTTCAACTGTAGGCTCTGGCTGGGCTCCTCAAGGACATTCACAGACCTGTCCAGTAACTACTGCTTTGTTATCTTGTCTGTGTGCTTAGGTTCATTGTCCTGTTGGAAGATGAGCCTCTGCCCCAGTCAGAGATCCAGAGCGCTCTGGAGCAGGTTTTCATCAAGTATGTCTCTTACATTGCTGCATTCATCTATCCCTTGATCCTGACTAGTCTCCCGGTTCCTTTCGCTAAAAAAGATCCCCACAGCATGAGGCTGCCACCACCATACTTCACTGTAGGTGATGGTATTGGCCAGGTTTGATTCATCAGACCAGGGCATTTTGGTTCTCATGGCTAGAGTCCTCCAGGGGCCTTTTGGCAAACTCCAGGTGGGCTGTCATGTGCCTTTTACTGAGGAGTGACTTCTATCTGGCCACTCTACCATACAAGCCTGATTGGTGGAGTGCTGCAGAGATAGTTGTTCTTCTGGAAGGTTCTCCTCTCTCCACAGAGAAACGCTGGAGCTCTGTCAGTGCTCATCAGGTTCTTGGTCACCTCCCTGTCTAAGACCATTTCTCCCCCGATCGCTCAGTTTGGCCAGGCGCTATACTAAGAGTCCTGGTGGTTCCAAACTTCTTCCATTTATGGATGATGGAGGGCACTATGCTCATTGGGATCTTCAATGCCGCAGACATTTTTCTGTACCCTTCCATGGATCTGTGCCTCGATACAATCCTGTCTCAGAGGTCTAAAGGCAATTCCTTGGACTTCATAGCTTGGTTTGTGGTCTGACATGCACTGTTAACTGCGGGACAGGTGTGTGCTTTTCCAAATCATGTCCAATCAATTAATTTTCCACAGGTGGACTCAAATCAAGTCGTAGAAACATCTCAAGGATGATCAGTGGAAACAGGATGCACCTGAGCTCAATGTTGAGTGTCATGGCAAAGTCGTGATTACTTACAGTATCTCAAAAGAGTGCATACACCCCTCACATTTTTGTAAATGTTTTATATCTTTTCATGTAACAACACTGAAGAGACGACACTTATAACACCCTGTCCACATTTGGGAATGTAGCAGTCTGATCTTTATATATCATATGTGTGATCCTGCCTTTCTGACCATCTGAGCACTCAGTGGTCCATCTCAGCTGGTAAGAGTATATATTTTTACTGGTGGAAGGATATGTCACTCTGAAGAGAAGACTTCCCTCACTACGTGGTGTTTCCTCCTAAATATTATATATCGCTACATAATAATACATGATCGATATTGGACTTCATTTGTGCTGCACCATTTTGTATTTTATTGATCTACTGAGGTGTTTGTGACTTGCTCCTTTGGGTGTTCTGCTTGCAATTTTCTAGTTTATTTGTATGTGTTTGCGCTGATTGTCTTTTTATTTAATATCATCCTTGATGGTATCCGAGAGATCATGAGAAAAAGCCACGAGGGCCTCATTGTTCTAAGCAACCTCTGCTGCCAGAGTATGGAATTCAATGACATAATCAGCAAGAGTTCTGTTTGATGGACATGAGGCAATTGGCAGCAGAAGCAGAGCATGTCGGAACGTCAAATACCCTTTTAAAAGAGGCTACAAACTCAGGGCAACTCAAGACAACAGGTTTTTGCATCTCCCATAGAGGATTTGCCCAGGGCAAGGCTCTCTCAGAAAGCAAAGATATCACAAAACCTACTTTGCTTCTGTCCGTGGGAAACGCCTGGGGCAGCATCTCAATATATCTCAACCTGGTTGAGAAACCCTCTGCATTGGACTGGATCATTCCTAAATCGCTGTAGAAGCGAAGCGGAACCAGACATACCTTATAGAGGTAATACTTGAGGCGGGTGCCTGTACAGAGACTGGAGCAGCAAAAGGGATGGCCTGCAACACAGGTTGTACTGGAGCAGCCACAGTGGGACATTCCAGGTGAGCCGTGCGACTCAGGAGTGTTTGTAACGCCATGGAAAACTGATTCATGCGGTGATCCTGCTCATCCAATCTGGAAAAAATATTACCAACAAGTGCATTGACTGCATCCTCTGAATTCATGGCCTTTGCCTACTGTCAGAAACCATGAATCAGACTGAGACAGGAGTACAGTTAAATCACATTTGTTTAACCACTTGCCTCCTGGGCACTTAAACACCCCTCCTGCCCAGACCAATTTTCAGCTTTCGGTGCTCTCACAATTTGAATGACAATTACTCAGTCATGCAACACTGTACCCAAATGAATGTTTTGTCCTTTTTTTTCCCACAAATAGAGCTTTCTTTTGGTGGTATTTAAAATTATTAATTTTTCTTCATAACTTTTGGCCACAATTTATACTGCTGCATATCTTTGGTAAAAATAACCCAAATTAGTGGATATTATTTGGTCTACAAGATGTGGTGCGAATCACACAAAATTTATCACATCTGATGTACTGGTGGCCTATCATTTCTTGTGACCCGAACAAGCCAGGAAAGTACAAATACCCCCCAAATGACCTAAAGTAGACATTCCAAGGTATTTAGTAAGAGGAATTGTGAGCTTTTTGATGTTGTCATTTTTCCCACAATTCTTTGCAAAATGAAGAATTTTTATTTTATTTTAATTTTTTCCACAAAATTGTCATTGTGATAGGTTATTTCTCTCACGTGGCATGTGTATACCACAAATAATGCCCCAACATAAATTCTGCTACTCCTCCTGAGTATTACGATACCACATGTGTGGGACTTTTCCACAGCTTGGCCACTTAGAGAGGCCCAACATGCAGGGAGCGCCATCACGTGTTCTAGGAGCATAAATTACACATCTAATTTGTTGACTACCTATTACCCTTTTGAAGCCCTGGAGCACCAGGACAATGACACGTGACACTGACGTGGCGCTGATGACAGATGGCACTGATACATGGCACTGATACGTGGCAGTGATGACAGATGCCACTAATACGTGGCACTGATGACACATGACACTGACAGATGGCACTAATATGTGGCACTGATGACAGATGGCACTTATACGTGGTACTGATGACACATGGCACTGATGACACATGGCACTAATACGTGGCACTGATGACACATGGCACTAATACGTGGCACTGATGACACGTGACACTGATGACAGATGGCACTGATACCTGGCATTGATGACACGTGACACTGATAACAGATGGCAAGTGACACTGACAGGTGGCACTGATGACAGATGGCACTGATACGTGGCACTGATGACTGATGGCACTAAAATGTGGCACTAATGACACGTGACACTGATATGGCACTGATGACAGATGGCACTATGTGGCACTGATGACACGTGGCACTGATGACAGGTGGCACTGATGACAGATGGCACTTATACATGGCACTGGGGACAGATAGCACCGAGGACAGGTGGCACTGGGGACAGGTGGCACTGATGACAGATGACACTGGGGACAGATGGCATTGATGACAGGTGGCAGTGGGCACTGATGACAGGTGGCAGTGGGGGAAGATGGCACTGGCAGGGGGCAGTGGAGGCAGATGGCACTGACAGGGGGCAGATGGCAGTGGGGGCAGTGAGGACAGGTGGCAGTGGGGACAGATGGGCACTGCATCTTCTTCATTTTCATCATCTCTCCCTCCTTACACACTGTCTTTGTGAGGAGGGAGAGCGGCGCTGAGAGATGATCTCATATGTTTACATATGAGATCATCTCTCATTGGGCACGCCGATCACGCTGTAAACGGCCGCTGTGATTGGCCGTTTACAGCGATCTGTGACTGGCTATGTCCGGGGGACACGGGCAGCACAGAACTTAAACTGGGGAAGTTAAAGGGAGGACGTCCAGGGATGGCCTCCCGGCAGATAGCGTCCGTGCTGCAGCCGTCTTTTGGCTATAGCGCGGGAGCGAAGTGGTTAATAATAATAAAAAAAAAGTAAACAAAATAAACATAGTCAAAACATAGCCAGAGTTCAGGAACCGGAAAGGATAGTCAGACAAGCCAAATTGTCAGGGAGCCAGAAGGAATGTCAGCCAAGCAAGTCTTTAACAGGAACACAGGAGAGCGTCTCTAGAGATGGGACCAGGGCGAAGGCAGAGATCATCTGGACTGGAGGGCTTAAGTTAGGCCGGACCGACGAGCAGGATCATCAACAGGTCACTGTGGAGAGATAGTAGCTGGCAATTAGCCGATAGCTGAGTGTCAAGCTCAGAGAAGGAAGGGCTGGGCCCAGCCATGATAGTGAGTTACATTTGGTGTTATCACTCTCACTCTCTCATACTGGTCACTGGAAGTTCAAAATGGCACCTCATTGCAAAGAACTCTCTGAAGAGCTGAAAAAAAGAATTGTTGCTCTACATAAAGATGTCCTAGGCTATAAGAAGATTGCCAAGACCCTAAAACTGAGCTGCAGCATGGTGGCCAAAATACAGCGGTTTAACAGGACAGGTTCCACTCAGTACAGGCCTTGCCATGTTCGACCAAAGAGGTTGAGTGCACATGCTCAGCGCATATCCAGAGGTTGTATTTGGGAAATAGACGTGTAAGTGCTGCCAGCATTGCTGCAGAGGTTGAAGGGGAGGAGGGTAAGCCTGTCAGTGCTCAGATCATACGCTGCAGCTGCATCACACTGGTCTGCATGGCTGTCATCTCAGAAAGAAGCCTCTTCTAAAGATGATGCACAAGAAAGGCTGCAAACAGTTTGCTGAAGACAAGCAGACTAAGGACATGGATTACTGGAAATATGTCCTGTGGTCTGATGAGACCAAGATAAACAAAGATAAACTTATTTGGTTCATATGGAGTTAAGCGTGTGTGGCAGCAACCAGGTGAGGAGTACAAAGACAAATGTGTCTTGTCTACAGTCAAGCATGATGGTAGTGTCATGGTCTGGGGCTGCATGAGTGCTCCTGGCACTGGGGAGCTACAGTTTATTGAAAGAACCATGGATGCCAACATGTACTTTGACATACTGCACGGTCCCCTCCCTTCAGAGACTGGGCTGCAGGGCAGTGTTCCAACATGATAAGGACCCAAACACACCTCCAAGACAACCACTGCCTTGCTAAAGAAGCTGAGGATAAAGGTGATGGACTGGCCAAGCATGTCTGCAGACCTAAACCCAATTGAGCATCTGCGGGGCATCCTCAAACAGAAGGTGGAGGAGCACAAGGTTTCTAACATCCACCAGCTCTGTGATGTTGTCATGGAGGAGTGGAAGAGGATTCCAGTGGCAACCTGTGAAGCTCTGGTAAACTCTATGCCAAGAGGTTAAGGCAGTGCTGGAAAATAATGGTGGCCACACAAAATATTGACACTTTGGGACCAATGTGGACATTTTCACTTAGGCCGCGTACACACGAGAGGATTGTCCGTCCAACTTAGTCCGCTGAAACGTGTTTCAGCGGACAATCCGCTCGTGTGTGGGCTTCAGCTGACTTTTTCGGCGGACAGTCTGGCGGACTAAGTCTTTCGGAATTTCCGTAATATTGTCCGTCCAAACTTGGTTTCAGCGGACAATCCGCTCGTGAGTAGGCTAGTTCGACGGACTAAGTATGGCACATGCTCAGAAAGGATTTACACGGCCGAAGGTTGCATTGCAGTGTATTGGATGTCGAATTTCTAGTCCCGTCGTACGTGCCGTACACGTCATCGCGCAAGCTTTCGGCGGACTGTCTGTTCATCGTGTGTGGTCAAGTCCGTTCATTCAAAAGTAGGACGGACTGTCTGTCGGATTGTCTGACGAACTTAGTTGGCCAGACAATCCGCCCGTGTGTACGCGGCCTTAGGGGTGTACTCACTTTTCTTGCCAGCGGTTTAGACATTAATGGCTGTGTGTTGAGTTATTTTGAGGGGACAGCTAATTTACACTGTTATACAAGCTGTACACTCACTACTTTACATTGTAGCAAAGTGTGATTTCTTCAGTGTTGTTGCATGAAAAGATATAATAAAATATTTACATAAATGTGAGGGGTGCACTCACTTTTGTGAGATACTGTATGTAAATGTGATTTATTTTTAATTTTTAATAAATTTGCAAAGATTTCAAACAAACTTCTTTCACGTTGTCATTATGGGGTATGGTTTGTAGAATTTTGTGGAAAATTATGAATTGAATCCATTTTGGAATAAGGCTGTAACACAACAAAATGTGGAAAAAGTGAAGCACTGTGAATACTTTCCAGATGCACTGTATATTGACAGATATTTTTGTACACAAATACTCTGTGTACAAGAACTCTAAAATCAAAATAAATGACACAGCTACTGTTTCTTTAAGTGCCGGTTCACACTAGTGCGATGCCAGACATTGCATGTAATTCGCAGCGCACTGCTCTTCACATTACATGCGACAGATAGCATGGCTGATATCGCACCGCATTCGGTCCAAACACGCACAGGACCCTTTTTTCTGTTCGGACCAGAATCGAATCGCATGTGTGTTCACACATATGCGATCCGATTCATGTCCGAACTGTCAGTTCGCAGTGCGATACGCAAGCTGAAATGGGGGTGTCGTTAACATATAATGACACTCCCCAGCAGTTCGCATATGGCAGTGTGAACTGCCGTGCGTGTCGGGAGCGATGCGGGAACCCGCACATGATTCGCAGGGTTCTCGCATCGCGCTAGTGTGAACCGGCACTTAGAGAGTGCCGGAAATTATGTTGGAAATTGTCCCTGTTTTATGAAAGACTATAGATTACAATCTCTCAGAACTGTGATTTCTTTTAAAGAATGTTACAGAGGAATCATGAATACAAGTATTTGGCTTTCTATATGTGACCAAACATACCAAGAACATGCTCACTCAGATACAATAAAGTAGATGTAAATCCTCATATATACCGAGTGAAGTGAACAGCCACAGATGATACACAGCGATGAAACAAATCCTCCTACATAGGATTTACTTTTTTTATCTACAATATTCCCCTCTCTATACCTCCTCAAAAGAGCAGATTGTGTTAAAAATATTTCTTTATATGTCAGGAGCACAAAGGAGGGGGCAGCGAGACTGCAGTTACAGTGTGTGAGAGCTGATTGGAGGAAAGGAACTCACCCCCCTCCACACAGCAGAACTATGATCTGAATATACAAGCTATGTTCTGAGCTCTCCCTCCCGACACAAATTTATCTCAGGTATCTGGAAAACTTCTCAGAAGTGACTCATACTGATAACAGTAGAACGAAACACCAGAGAGCAATGGCAGCTTTGGAGAGAGATACACTGCTTTGCTCAGGTTCCATGACTGTCAGTACAGAGTGTTAAAGTGATTGTAAAGGTTATTTTATTTTTTATAAAATTAAAAAAGATGTTATATTACCTGCTGTGTGCACTATTGCACAGAACGGTCCCTTGTCTCCCCTTTTTCAGTCCCCTGCCAGCGCTGTCTGCTCCTCCTTTCTGTGGGTGCCCCCTCAGCAAATCAGATGCTTAGGAGCCCCCTGTACAGGCACACGTCTAAGTCAGGGTGTGTGCGTCCACAGACATACACCCACTCCCTCCTTACAGACGTTGACTGATAGCAGCAGATGCCTATGGTTTCTGCTGCTCTCTTGTGAGTCCAGGAAGAGAGGAGAGCAGTGCTGCAGCTGGGACAGTGGTGGATTTGTGATTCATTCAGGTAAGTGTTTGGTGACGGGGATGGGTAGATTAAGTAGTGGGGAGTTTTTTACCTCAATGCAGATAATGCATTCAGATAAACAAACATTTTGAATTTAGAATCACTTTAAAGGTTAGCTTCAAGTGCTAAGCACAGGTTGGGGAAGATTTTCTAAAACTGTGCATGGTAGCCAATCAGCTTCTAACATCAGCATGTTCAATTAAGCTTGGACAATAAGCCCTCATTCACATTGCTGCGACTTGTCATGCAATTTGACAAATAGTCCTTTAAATATCGTGCCTGGGGGTTCCCCTTAGTCTGCTTGTAAAGTGGCACATATGTACATGACACAGCAATAATGGAGGGGACCCCCCAAAGCACTTTGTCCCCATGTTGATGAGAACAAGGGCCTCTTCTTGACAACCCTGGCCGGTGGCTGTTGGGGTCTGCGGGTGGGGGGGACTTATCGAAATCTGGAAGTCCCCTTTAATGAGGGGGCCCCCAGATCCTGCCCCCTATGTGAATGAGTATGGGGTACCCCATAACCGGAAAAGTAAAAACCACAAAAGAGTTTTTGACAATTCCTTTATTAAAAATGTCTTCTTTCCCCGCTTCTTCCTCCATTCTTCCTCCGTCTTCTCCTTTCCCTGCTTTTTCCTCTGGTCTTCTTCTAAAAAGAGAACCTCCTCCAATGCTGCAATGGAACGGATGACTTCATTCAGAGACTTCACCGCTGGGGCATGATGGGTCCATGATGTCACAAAGGGGCAGGGTCTCTGGATGACGCCATCCAGTGGTCACGCCCCATAGTTATATATGAAATGTGAGCCATGGAAGTGGACAGATGGGAGGGCTGCAGCGTCGGAAGAGGGTCGTTTTTGTATCTTCAACAGGTCAGTGGCGGCGGAGGAAGAAGAATAAGAAGACCGGAGGAAGAAGCAGGGGAAGGAGAAGACCGGAGAAAGAAGTGGGGCAAGAAGAAGCAGGAGAAAGACTTTCTAATCAAGGACAAGCATGTGTGCACAGCCAAATACTTTTGTATGCAACTAGATTTAAAACAAATATGAAGGGGTATGAATAGTTTGCACTTATAAAATATGTATTCTGCATCTGCAATAGTCAAACATAAAGCAAAAAACAATCAACTTTTTATTTCAACATTAGTATAAACATTTGTTACATTAATGTACTTTGGCCAAAAAATGGAAATGATGCTCCAGCATTTGACAATATAGTTAGAAGTGCCCTGCTCAAAAGAATCTACAAGGGTACGACACTAAAAATTAGACACATTAAACAAATCACATTAGAAAAGTAGGGATACAAATCAAGCTAATAACAACCATGACAAACCTTTGTTGTGATCAGAAGTCCTCGCCCCAAACCCCCAAAAAGTAAAATGGCAGGATTATCATAAGCAAAAACAGAAAAAAATAATACAAAAGCCAAAAAGGCAGTGCACAAACTACATTGTACACTGCAGGAATGAATTAGCAGGGACCCTTATTTTAATTTAAACCATTACATAGCAGTTGTAAGACTAGCATGTGAGATTTAGAAGAAATCATCAAACAACCTCCTTAGTGGGGTGTGGGTCAGTAATTATGCACACCCCCCTAAAAAAACACACAAACATGTCTATTTGTAACCCAATATACAAACTGTAAAGAAAGATTCAGGCCTGTTCTTAGGCTGAACACCCGCCAGAAATGCAGCCCTCTTAAATAACCTAGTTAGGATTGCTCACCCACCCAGTAAAGGACACACCCACTTATGCCGCGTACACACGGGCGGACTGTATTTCGTACTTAGTCCGTCGAAACACATTTCAGCGGACAGTCCGCTCGTGTGTGGGCTTCAGCGGACTTTTTCAGCGTGCAGTCTGGAGTACTAAGAATTTCGGATTTTTCGAAATTCTGTCCGTCGTACTTTGGTTTCAGCGGACAATCCGCTCGTCAGTATGCTAGTTCGACGGACTAAGAATGGCGCATGCCCAGAAAGGATTTACACGGCGGAAGGGTGCTTTGCTGTGTATTGGACTTCCTATTTCTAGTCCCGTCGTACGTGCTGTACACGTCATCGCGCAAGCTTTCGACGGACTGTTTGTGCATCCGTGTGTGGTCAAGTCCGTTCAGTCGAAAGTATGACGGACTGTCCGTCGGATTGTATGACGGACTAAGTACGCCATACAGTCCGCCCGTGTGTACGCGGCATTAGACTCACCCAATGAAGGACTTTTGCACCACAAATTGGGAGAGCAACAGGCTTCCCCTGTCTGCGTGGAACTAGCAGACCAATTAGTGCAAGGCCTTAAATACGTCTGTGACGCGGCCCTGGATACTCTCCCTCTGTTATCCAGGGCTTCAGTGTCAGCTGTGGTGCTGAGGCGCCTAATTTGGCTAAAATGCTGGTCTGCTGACCAGGAATCCAAAAAAGCCCTGACGAATCTTCCCTTCCTTGGCGACAAGCTCTTTGGAGCCTCATTAGATGACATTATTAAAAATGCCACTGATGTTAAGAGTATTCTATTCCCACAGGCCAGGAAGGCCAAGGAGCCACACCGTAGGCAAGGGCCCTCTTTTTCTGCTCACAAACATTTTTTTCGTCCGCCCGGCGCTTTGACAAAATGTCCCCAGGCCGACAGGATGCGCACGGATGGTCAGAAACATCCCTGGAACCACAAGCCTAACAAGCCTGCAAATAAAAGTGCTACCGCATGAAGGTTTGCCCCTACCCATGTCTCGGGTGGGGGGTCGCCTTCGGGAGTTTGGAGCCTGGGGGTCCTCCCGGTTATCCAACCAACGGGTCTGCGATCTGATTTCCACAGGCTACAAGATAGAGTTTCTCTCTTGGCTGCCAAACAGATTCTTCCCCTCCAGCATACCCGTATCCCCGGTTCGCCAGGAGGCCCTGTTGGGGGCAGTAAGGGATAGCTGAATAGCGGGGTGATTGTACCGGTTGTGGTCTCGGAACGCTTCCAACGATTCTACTCAAATCTGTTTGTGGTTCCCAAGAAGGAAGGGGTACATCCGATCTTGGACCTAAAAGCCTTCAATTTCTTTGTGAAAGTGCAAAGGTTCAGAATGGAATCAGTTTGCTCAGTAGTCGCTGCACTCCATCAAGGGGACTCCCTGGCGTCCTTAGACATCCAGGATGCATACCTGCACATACCCATTTGCCTTCAGCATCAAAAGTTTCTGCGATTTGCAGTCGGGGAAGCCCACTACCAGTTTGTAGCTCTTCCTTTTGGTCTGGCATCAGCCCCCCGAGTCTTTACCAAGTTACTGGCTCCAGTTTTGGCGTTGCTGCAACAACGTGGAATCGTGATCGTGGGATACCTAGACGATCTCCTCCTGAGGGCATCTTCTGCCTCAGAATTAGGGGAGGATGTGGCGATCACCATGCAGACCCTGTAAGAATTTGGGTGGCTGTTGAACCTCAAAAAGTCAGTGATTGTGCCAACCCCGTGTCTGGAGTACCTAGGCTTGCTGTTGGACTCCAGGGAAGCGAGAGTTTTTCTCCCTTCAGACAAATTGCAGACTCTCAGATCAGCGGGAAAACTGCTGATGAACCGCAAGTGGTCGTCGCTCCGCTTTTGCATGCGAGTACTGGGGCTCATGAACTCTTCCTTAACGGAGAGTTTATGACGTACACGAACCTATCCTCCCGCTTTCCCGATCATCCTTTCCCCTTCTTCAAGTATCTACAGGTCTGAGATTTCTTGCACAGTTCTAAACCACCCATCAAGTGGCACAGGGAACACACACCCTTTGAGAACATATGCACATCTTCAGAACCCCAGAGACCCATCTGATTTCAACCTTGTATGCACTTTTGTTCTCAGATTGTAGCCCCAAGTTTAATGCAATTAGCCAGCATTGGGAAAAGGAACTCGCACTAGACCAATCACAACTAACACTGACTGGGAGCAGATCTTTGAACACATTCATAAAGGTTATATCAATGTATCTACAGGAAAAACGGATATAAGCTCTACTCAAGATGGCATAGGACCCCGATCAAGATACATAAATTTCACCCAAACATAACCCCACTCTGCTGGAGATGTAATAAATCTCCAGGCTCCCTTCTCCACATATGGTGGGCATACCCTCTCCTACAACCTTTCTGGAAGGAAGTACATGGACTCACCATCCAAATCACAACTTACACACCGGATTTTACCCCAGCTCAATATTTGCTTCATCACACGTCCATACCCTTTTTGGCATACAAAATATCCCTTACCCTTCACCTCGTCAATGCAGCCAAACAATGCATACCTGTGCTATGGCGACAGATTAACCCCCCAACGATTCTTCAATGGTTTCACCGCATAGAAAGAATTGCAGCAATGGAAGCCACTATTTACCAGGCTAGAGAGGACCCTACAAAGTTTCATAAAACATGGGCTTGCTGGACACACTTTAAAACAACAGCCGACTACCATAATTCCCTAGGCTAATTAAACGCAACTCTGCCCGGGGTACTCCGCGATTCGCTATATACTCATTCTTAACAAATGCTAGAAACACGTTCTCCACCTACCTCTACTTTTCCTCCCTAATGCACATACCTGCTAAAGACTGATGTTGACGCTAAGCTTCCACTATCCGATATCCCCATAATACACCTTCCTTGAACACCTCCCCAGTCTGACCCCCCATGGCACCTACCACCCATTTTTCTTATCCTACAGACACTCAGTGTCGGAACCCATATTACAGGTGAACTACCCCTATATCGACGTGGCAGGTCAAGAGCCTAAGCTCCCTCACCCGGACACAGTTAGAGCCCGATAGGGGTGTCTGGGTGTTAGGGCAGCACACACAGCAATATACATGTCTTTAAAGCTCATCAATCTGCTCATGTGGAACTACACAATCAGTTCTTATAGGAACTAGAGAAGACCTCTTCCCATTACTCCTGAGGAGTGTATCTAAACAAATGTATAAGCAACTGTACTATGATTGGGATTTTATGTCTGTTACTTAGATCTAGGATTACAGACCCTCTAGTGTTGATATGTTCTCAATCTTATATGTCTAAACTGTGATTCTATTGTAAAATTTCAAGGTTATATTGTATTGTAATCTCTTTTTTATACTACTATTCTCAATAAAAAAAATTAAAACAAATCTATTTTACTACAATGTTGGCTGGTATTGGAAAATACAGAAAGTGGTGACATCACCCCCTCCACCATGCTCCCTCAAACCCAGAAATATCTTGCAGGAGGACATAACATACTCTCCCATTACCAGAAACACTGGGTATTTTGGACCACCTGAGGTAGAGCAGAAGTACTGGAATATTCCTAGAAAGCACTAGGTATTTTTAATCTGCACAGACCATTAAATAATAGGAAAATAGATTTTATATTTTTTTCTAAAACTAAATTCTCTTGCTGCATTTAGCCACAAAGCCAAGAGAGCTAACTCATAATAAAGGAAACGTTCAAAAGTTGTAGGCAAATAGGGTAACGGGTGTAAAAATTAACAGAGAGGATTTGAGATGCAAAACTGAACAAAGCAGGAGGGTTTGAGCTGCAAAGGTGAACAGAGGTAAGATCTGAGGTACAAAGGTAAACAGGGGGTTCAAAGGTAAGCAGAGAAAGGGATACAGAGGTGAGCAGATGGTATGGAGTAAGGAAGAGATGTCTGGATGGCCACACTCCAATAAAATCACATATATTTGAATCCAAAAACCATAAAAAATGACAGTCCATACAGCAAGCGAGGGAATAAGATACAGTAGGCAATACAGCTAACGTGTTTCACACCATTCTTTCATTCTTTCACCCCAGGGAGTTTAGCATGCAACCTGAGCCCATCTGAAGGAACTGTGAGACAGCCAGGCAAATGCATGCGTGCAGAAATGCCGGGGATGCTATGAAACCATAGTTGATGAGTGAAGAGTGTGTACTAATGAGGTGAGCTGGTAAACTTCTTCCTGTGTCTTACTGGTTTCTCCGTCCAAAATCTATACCAGGGAGTCTCTAAAGCTTTCTAAGAAACACAGCAAGGGCTAAGGTAATCATAGAAAGCTTCTATTTTTCTGCAACCGAGGTACATTGAATGGTATATTGGTACAAAGGAGAGCTGGATTTTAGAAAAAAAAAAGTGAACTAAAATGACATTACATTAACCACTTCAGCCCCGGAAGAATTTATCCTCTTCCTGACCATTTTTTGCAATACAGTACTGTGTCGTTTTAAACGTTTACCTAAACAAAATTGACCTGCTTTTTCCCCACAAAAAGAGCTTTCTTTTGGTGGTATGTGATCACCTCTGCAGTTTTTATTTTTTATAAACAAAAAAAGACTATTTAGAAAAAAATGCAATATTTTTTACTTTTTACTATAATAACTATCCCCAAGAAATATATATAAAAAACAAATGTCTTCCTCTGTTTAGCCCGATATGTATTCTTCTACATATTTTTGTTAAAAAAAACGCAATAAACGTATATTGATTGGTTTGCGCAAAAGTTATAGCGTCTACAAAATAGGGAATAGATTTATGGCATTTTTATTATTAGTTTTTTTTACTAGTAATGGCTGCGATCTGCGATTTTTATTGCTACTGCGACATTGTGGCGGACAAATCAGTCAAATTTCACACTATTTTGGGACCACTGATTTATACAGCGATCAGAGCTATAAATAGCCATTGATTACTCTGTAAATGTCACTTGCAGGGAAGGGGTTAACACTAGGGAGTGATCAATGGGGTTAACTGTGTGTCCTAGGGAGTGATTCTAACTGTGGAGGGGATGGGGCTGCCTGGGAAAGGAGACCGATTGTTGTTCCTAAGCAGTAGGAACAACAGATCGCGCTCCTCACCATTAACTGCCATCGTGGCCAGCAGCCACACGCATGGGCTCCTACGTCATGCGACGGGCGCACGTGTGCCCTATACTCCTTAAAGCTCCCGTCGTACAGCTACGGCAATTTGCACAGGAGTGCCATTTCGTCAACTGACGGCAAGCGGTCGGCAAGAGGTTAAACTACACGCAACAATAATGATTTGGATAGAAAGAAACAAACTGCCTGGGTCCCTAACTTATGCTCATTACAAATATTTAAAGAGCTAAGATCAAGCGATAGCCATCTATACCCCTCTTACCATTTATAATAGAACAAAACCTCCAATTTATGTCCTGTATCAAGATCAAACAGCTGGCAAGACTTAATCTAATGGTTTCAATCAGGTTAACTAAACTTTCTATATTAGCAATAATATGCCACCCTGAAAAGTTTTCAACATTTTTATGAACCTTATGAAAATAAGGAACCTAGGGAAAATCACACAATAGCCGATACTGGAAAACCCTGGCCCGAATGTCTCCCCATAGCTCTCCACTCCATCAGAAATGCCCCTAGACTACCTTAAGGGGTATCTCCATATGAGGTTTTGTTCAGAAGTCCACCAAAAACAGGGTTGTATGTGCAGTCCCTGTAACGTGATCTCCAAAAAATCCACCACAGGGTTCACAAGTCCCTTACAGACCCTGACTCGATAACCGGTTTACATTCTATCCAACCAGGTGACTGGGTTGTTTAACTTGATGCTGACCGCCGGCTGTCAAATGATGGCCAGGCGGCGCACCTATTGCGGCGGGAGGCTGTCATATGACGGCCTCCTGTTTAAACAGGGAATGCGCGTGATCGTGCGCGCACATCCCTGTTTCTTCGGTGGCGGCGTGTCACGGAGACACCGCTCGCCACCGAAGGGGGTGAACAGCCATTGGTTATGGCTGTTTACCACGTGATCGGCCGTGATGAAGTCACGGCCGATCACAGATGGTCACACCCCCACTGTGCATGGCGCATGCGCGCGATCGTGAGCGCGCTGCACGTGCACGTCGGTGGCGGCGTGTTCCCCGGGAACACTGCTCGTCACCGACGCTGGTAAACAGCCATTGGCCGTCTGAAGGTACTACATCAATGTTGGTGCTCTGTATGTGGCCAGGCTGTGTAAAAGTCTCACACATGTGGTATCGCCATACTCGGGAAGAGTAGCATAATGTATTTTGGGGTGTAATTTGTTGTATGCATATGCTGTGTGTGAGAAATAACCTGATAATATGACAATTTTGTAAAAAAAAAAAATAATAAAAAAAATCTTAATTTTGCAAAGAATTGTGGGAAAAAGTTACAACTTAAAAAAACTCACCATGCTACTTACTTAATACCTTGGAATGTCTACTTCGTAAAAAGGGGTCATTTGGGGGGTATTTGTACTTTCCTGACTTGTTAGTGTCTCAAGAAATGAGATACACCTGATGTACTGAAGGCCTGATCAGAAATGATTGTAGACTCTATAACTTTCACAAAGACCAAATAATATACACTAATGTGGGTTATTTTTACCAAAGATATGTAGCAGTATAAATTTTGGCCAAAATGTATGAAGAAAAATGACTAATTAGCAAAAAATTATGACAGAAACAAAGAAAAAGGCATTTTTTTCACAAAATTTACGTTTTATTTTATTTATAGCACAAAAAATAAAAAACCCACTAGTGATTAAATACCACTAAAAGAAAGCTCTATTTGTGTGGAAAAAAGGACGCAAGTTTCATATGGATACAGTGTTGGATGACCGAGTAATTGTCATTCAAACTGTGAGAGCGCTGAAAGCTGAAAATTGGTCTGGTCAGGAAGGGGGTGTAACTGCACTGTACTGAAGTGGTTAAAGAAACATCTGAAGACAAGACTAGAGGTGATACCTTGGGCTAGTCCAGGTTCAGCTGGCCACGCCAACCTCTCTAAAGCTTGAGGAATGGGATAACTGGATCCATGCCAGCCACTGCAAGAAGCTGCTGAACTACACCAAAGAATGAGAAGTATCTTTTTTATTTTTATCTTTAGCTTAGTGTATTTTAGCAAGGGTTCAATGAAAAGCATCCCAATTTATTGTTTAAAATACACCTCCAGTTGGCTTTGGCAAATCGGACCAACTGCTGGGTATGCTCTAAACCCCCACCGAGCCTTAATACTTCGGCAATGGCAGCAGTACATGCTATATATATATATATATATATATATATATATTTGATGTCAGCATTGGTATGAGGAAAACTGAAAACTATTAAAGACTGAACAGACACCATTAACTCTGGTTTTTGTCCCTTCCTCACAAAACCAGTATGGGTATTGGGACAACTATGTAGCTCACAAATGTGCTCCAACTTTAGTTTTGGTAAAGGTGATAACTTTGTAGGATCCCCCACTTGTAAGGAAGGTATAATAGTTAATCTTACCAATGAAAACCATGACCTTTTTAATAATACCACTAGACCAGATTACATCTGTTGGAAGGAAAGGTGTGACGTTCAGACCGAGGGAGCAATCCTCAATCTATCCTGTTACTACTCAATGCACGTGACCACGTGAGCGTTAGAGTGATTCCCCCTGTGCGACTATGACTGGCCCCTACTACCTCTTCAGTTCTACAGCTTATAAGGTAATTCCCCCTAATGCAAGATGTTCATGCGTCCTGGTGAAACTTCTCCCAGCATCTTACGTCGCAGCCGATCATTAGGATCTAATGGCGTGAGAGAAGGTGTGAACGACAGGGAGAGCTAGAAGGGAATTGCTCACCAACTCCGACCTGGTCTGGGCATGGTTTCCTGCTTCGACAGGGTGGGGGGTTGAACTTATGAAACAATTGAACAATTTCTCATCCATTGTGGATGGAATGTTTATTTAAACTGTTGAAACTGTAAGGGAGATCTCACAGGAACTGACAGATGAAGATCCTTCTATTACAGTAAAAGATGGCCCTTAATTATCTGTTGGTATCTGAGGGGGGTTTCTGTGAATTCATGGGAGACGACTGTTGTACCAGTATCGAGGATACTAGTGACAAAGTCCCATATGGATAAGATTTGATCCCTGCAAGGCAAAGCCAGAGCTATAGCTAGTGAAAGTTAGAATCATTTGAAGGGTCTGGGAAACTTTGGGGATTTTTTATTTTCCATCAGATCATGGTTGAAGGAAGTATGGGGTATATATACGTGTGTTGTTTGAGTTTCTATTCCTTCTGTATGCCGTGATGAGGTGCTCCTGTTGCCTGATTGGTTGAGTCAACAGGGCCCGAGCAGATGACCACATCTTCCTCACTGAGATGAGACGCCCCAAAGTCCAACCCACCCATGTACCAGACGCAGAGGATCCCGGACCGACCGGCGATCACTACAGCTCCCCACTTCATATCCTCCCTTTGAGTCACCCCTCCTGAAGAACAGTCTATGAGTCAATCCGTGTTTTTCTTTTTATGGACTCATATGGACTATAAAGACTGATTCATTTCCAGGTGTAAGAACAAGACTTGTTGAGGGACACATGGGACCATATTACAGAAAGGAGGGGCTGTTGTGGAAGTTTTTATAAATGTATATTGTCAGATGTCTCTGAGTGTCAGTTTTGCTGCAATACGCTCATGAGAGCGTGTCCGCACATATAGACACCAGTGAAAGACAGTTGCGGAAACCTTCTCGTGGACGCAGAGATCCGTTTGCCATTTAAGAGGTGTTCGTTTATGCCTCACCAAGAGACTGGCCACCTCATGGTGACTGCATCTACACTCCCGGCAAACAGACCCATGAACATGGGAACAATAGTATAATCGTACAAAACATGGCTCGCTGAACCTCATGAAGTACGGTTCACGCCAATAGTAAATGGTGAGAATATGCACACAGTTCTGATCAGAGTAATGTGCGCAGTGTTTGCACCCGGCACAATGCGAGGCGCATTGCCTTGGATGCTTGCGTGCACATTTCAGCAGAAAACTGCACATGTTGCTCTGCACGTGAACGATCACATACGTCACTACCTGATATCTTTTTGAATGTATACAAGTGCCTGATTGGCTGATTGTGAAACCACCACCTCTCTTTGTTATCCCTGTTCAGCCCTAAAATAAACAGGACAGTCCTAGGTCACGAAGACTATACTGACCTCCCAGCGTGATACCAGCCTTTGTGTGTGTTTTACTTGGTTTTATGCAAGCGCGTTTTCTCGGATTATAGGAAAGAGCTGTAATTGTGCTTATTAGCGCAGCAGAATTATTTGCTTACATATAGGCGAAGCTCATAATTTCCACAACAGAACCCCTGTTGGGTTTTTATATATCGCATATATTATGCACCTGGTTCTCACCTGCAGGTCTCTTTCTGCGGCAACAGTGACTGAAGCAGGCTAATTATAACTAAAAGACATAGAGAAACTAGAAGTTGTAATTATTTTAATATGGTTTTTAAAAAAAATGGGCTGCTCAGTCTAAAATGCCTAGGCCTATTTTTTGTTCCAGTCCGGGTCTAGGCAAGTGGCTGGGTTTAGCTGTGACCAGAATTCAAAGTACACCTCACTGTTCCTTACTGTATCCCTTGGACTTTGTATTGCACTATATACTGAAACAAAGCCCTTGTTTAACCACTTGCTTACTGGGCACTTAAACCCCCCTCCTGCCCAGACCAATTTTCAGCTTTCAGCGCTGATGCACTTTGAATGACAATTGCGCGGTCATACAACACTGTACCCAAATGAAATTTTTATCCTTTTTTTCCCCACAAATAGAGCTTTCTTTTGGTGGTATTTAATTACAGCTGGGAGTTTTATTTTTGCTAAACAAACAAAAAAAGATGCAAAAAAAATAAAAAATCATGTTTAATAGTTTGTTATAAAATTTTGCAAACAGGTCATTTTTCTCCTTCATTGAAGTGCGCTGATGAGGCAGCACTGGTGGGCACTGATAGGCTGCACTGGTGGGCACTGATAGGCATAGTTAAGGCGGCACTAATAGGCACAGATAAGGTGGCACCGATAGGCACAGATAAGGCAGTACTGATGGGCACAGATAAGGCGGCACTGATGGGCAAAGATGGGCACAGATAAGATGGCACGGATGGGTGGCACAGATGGGTGGCACGGATGGGTGGCACTAAGGGGCACTGATAGGTACCACTGATAGATGGGACTGATGGGCACTGATAGGTGGCTCTGATAGGTGGCACTGCTGGGCACTGATGGGCGGCACTGATGGGCACTGGTAGATGACACTGATGGGCACGGATATGTGGCACTGGGGTGCAGCACCGTTGTTGAGGCAGATTGTGGGCACTGATAGGTGGCACTGTGGCCACTGATGGGTGGCACTGTGGGCACTGATGGGGGGCACTTTTTTATTACTGAGGTGGTACTGGCAGGGGGCAGGTGGGCACTGGTAAGCTGGCAATGATCGGACTGATGTCCCGATCATGGCCGCCGGTGATCGGCTGCCAGCGCGTGGAGGAAAAATAGCCGATTACCGACTCCGTTGTGTCACATGATCAGCTGTCATTGGCTGACAGCTGATCACTTGGTAAGGGGTCAGGCTTCACCCCTTGATTCGATTCGTAATCAGGCGAGTCTCATAGACTCGCCGATCACAGAGCGCGCCGCGTGCGCCCCTCAGGGGGCGCGCAGGCCGCTCGTGCACGGGACAACGTCAATAGACCCGGCAAAGTAGGTCCGCGCTGTAGCCGTCATTCGGCTATAGCGCGGATCCCTAGTGGTTAAAACAAGAGAAGTAGCAGCAAAATAATACATTTCTTTTGTAGCTATTATACTAAGCAAATATAAATACAGAAATCTTCTTTATTGTAACAAGTGACTTTGAAAATGGAATCCCAGCCAAAAGTCCTCAATTTCCTTAATGAGATTTGGGAAAGAGGTTAATGGCTAGGAGAGCATTAGCATAACGTCATTGTCTGATAAGGCCAGGATATTATTTATATTGCACTTCTCCAAGGATTAGTCAATGCTTTTGCAAACTTGTGGATCTTAACAAGATTAGAAAATATTGCAAAGATTTTCACTGCCAGATAATTAAGCTTTAGATCAGGTGTGGCACTTCCACAGTTGAACTTAACAATGTTTAGTGCAGAATAAACATCTACCACAAAAAAGACAATATTAGGCAGTCCATACAGTGCCTTGAAATATCTTTAAGTCTGAGAAGAGATAAAGTGCCTTGAAAAAGTATTCATACCCCTTGAAATTTTCCACATTATGTCATGTTACAACCAAAAACGTAAATGCATTTTATTGGTATTTTATGTGATAAACCAACACAAACTGACACATAATTGTAAAGTAGACATGTGCATTTGTTTTCGTCCAAATGGATTTTCGTCCGAATTTTAGGTATTGTCGTTATCGTTTTAACAAACAACAAATAACAAACGTGCAGAATCCAAAAACCGAAAGATCCGACATAAACAAATGCTTTATTTTTGTTTTCGTTGTGACAACAGTTCGATATAGATAGGAAATTTGACATGACGCTGACAATAGCGATGTGTCCATCAAATCTGTGGTCGAATGTGCCCAGCCTTAGCTCTATTAGTCCAAGATTATTCAACATAGAGATAAAAGATTTGACAAGAAGATTTGACGAAGCAGTTGTCGCGAGTGGACATTTATGGTCAAATGCTCCGCCCATAGGCTATAGAAGAATTCTAATGTTGGTTGACTAATAATAATAATTAATAAATACAATTATTACTAGTGTCATACAACATTAGAATTCTACTATAGCTTGTAGGCGGAACATTCGACCAGAAATGTACGATTGCGGCGTCGTACAGTTTAGCTGCTCCGTCGAATCTTCTTAGAACATTCGACAGACACCATAAGCCTTCAATGACAGATTCGACCTTAATTATTTAGGATTTTCGTATGAATGTATTTTTTAACAAAAACAAAATAAATAAATACAAATTTCAGGAGTGACTAAATACATTTATTTTTCAGAAGAAAGCGAAATTCCGAAATAAAAAATTTCAGTGTGCGCATGTCTATTGTAAAGTGGAAGAAAATTATAAATGGTTTTTCATTTTTTTTCCAAATAAATATCTGAAAAGTGTGGTGTGCATTTGTATTCAGCCCCCCTGAATCAATACTTTATAGAGCCACCTTTCACTGCAATTGCAGCTACAAGTCTTTTTGGGGATGTCTCTACCAGCTTTATACCTCTAGAGAGTGAAATTTATGCCCATTCTGCTTTGCAAACTAGCTCAAGCTCTGCCAGATTGGATGGAGAGCATCTGCGAACAACAATTTTCAAGTCTTGTCACAGATTCTCAATTAGATTTAGGTCTGGACTTTGACAAACCCTTTATTAAAAAAATATTGTCCAGCAATGTACATCCATCATTAATCATGACACCCAATGGACCTGAAAAATAGCAAAAAAAACTCTCTGCCTCAATGGGAGGGCTCCCGCCCAACTGCTGTCTCTTTGCTTTGACAGGTGATATTATGGCAATGGCCAGTGATGTAACCGGCTGACCCCACCCATTCTGATGTCACATGACATCACATGATATCGGAGGGGTTGAGGCCACTGGGTGATGTACCCGGGTGGCCCCGTCCTTGCCTATAAAAGAACTGTCAAAGCGCACAGAGCACATGCAGCGGGAGCCCTCCCATCGAGGCAGAGCTTTTTGATTTTTTTCTATTTTTCAGGTACCGTCAGGCGCTGTGATTGGCAATTGGATATACATCGCGGGACACTTTAAAAGAAAAATTCATAAAGGATTTGTCAAAAATTGTCTCTTGTGGTTTGCATTTTTTGACGCTTACAATGTACCCGATACCCATTCACATAGGGGGGGGCTGGGATCTTGGGGGCCCCCTTTCAGATTACGATAAGCCACCCACAGACCCCGACAACCACCGGCCAGGGTTGTCAGGAAGAGGCACCCCAAAGCACCCTCCCCATGCATGGTTCAGGAGGGGGGGCTCACTCGCCCCCCCCCCATCCTGACCTCCAGGCTGCATGCTTGGATAAGGGTCTGGTATGGATTTTAGGGGGCCCCGCACCGATTTATTTTTACATTTTGGTGTGGAGGTCTCCGTAAAATCCATGCCAGACCCAAAGGGCCTGGTATGGATTGGGGGGGGGGACCTATGCCAATTTCTTTTTAAATTTTGGCATTAAGTTCCCATTAAAATCCATCCCAGGCCCGAAGGGCCTGATATTGCCCGAGGGGGGGCAACCCTATGCCGTTTTTTCCAATTTTTTCTCCTAATAGCCAATGCCACATCAGCATGAGCATGGTTATTTCCATAATATTAATGGCTCATTTGCTAAATTATATTGTATAGAATTAAAAACAATCAAACGCTAGTACAAGTATTTTCTAGGTACAATTGTGCTCAGTCCAATAGGTTAGTGGTCAGCACTTCTACCTTGACAGACTCAGGCCTTGAAGGACTCATGAGTTCAAATCCCACATAAGGATACTAAAAGATTGTATTGCTTAGAATTGGCAAATGCCAATTAGCCACAGCAGCATATGCTGAAAATAGGCAAATACCAATTAGTCAATGCACTTTAGTTTGGTCGATTCTATTATATTAACTCTTTAAAATGCATGCAATGATATGTAAGTATTCAATAAAATTATGATGTGGAATTCCAAACATCACATACTAGTTAACAGGCAGTTTACATTTTTTTGCTTGTTTATTTTAATTGCTTGTACACTGGAAAAATAAACCAACCTGGTGGGTTCGCTGGGATTTGAACTCATAACTTGAGTGCTTTAGAGACATCTGAGCAGACCACCAAGCTATTATGCTACGTATACTGAGACCTGCATGATAGTGTAGTATGATTAAAGAATGAACATGAATAATTAAGGCTTTAAAGTAGCCTAATTGAAAAAAAATAACCTGAAAAAAATAGCATACAACAGATATGTAAGTGTAAATGTTCAATACATGTAACTTTACAGAATAGCAGACATTACTCTGCTATACTCATTCATAACTGCATTTGTTAGCAAAAGAAGAAAACAAACTAGCAATACTAATGGCAATGTACATCAATAGATGCACACGAGGTAGAGCACATCTCACATAAAAAATGTTTTCTGTGTTCACATACATGGATCATTGCAGTGCAGTGCTATATAATAACTTGGTAGCAATTGGCACTTGCAGGTCCGCAGAATTGCTGATTAGAGCCGATTCCGAATTTACTAAGGCACGGCTAAGCAATGGCATGCCATGCCTAGCTGCTGCAAGCAAATAAAATAGAATATTGGCGTACATTAAGAAGGGGATTAACTCCAGAGATACAGTGGTGTGAAAAAGTGTTTGCCCCCTTCCTCATTTCCTGTTCCTTTGCATGTTTGTCACACTTAAGTGTTTTGGAACATCAAACCAATTTAAACAATAGTCAAGGACAACACAAGTAAACACAAAATGCAATTTGTAAATGAAGGTGTTTATTATTAAAGGTGAAAAAAAATCCAACCATCATGGCCCTGTGTGAAAAAGTGATTGCCCCCTAAACCTAATAACTGGTTGGGCCACCCTTAGCAGCAACAACTGCAACCAAGCGTTTGCGATAACGTGCAATGAGGCTTTTACAGCGTCCTGGAGGAATTTTGGCCCACTCATCTTTGCAGAATTGTCCTAATTCAGTTACATTAGAGGGTTTTCGAGCATGAACGGCCTTTTTAAGGTCATACCACATCTCAATAGGATTCAGGTCAGGACTTTGGCTAGGCCACTCCAAAGTCTTCATTTTGTTTTTCTTCAGCCATTCGGTGGTGGACTTGCTGGTGTGTTTAGGATCATTGTCCTGCTGCAGAACCCAAATTCGTTTCAGCTTGAGTACACGAACAGATGGTCGGACATTCTCCTTCAGGATCTCTTGGTAGATAGCAGAATTCATAGTTCCTTTTATCACGGCAAGTCTTCCAGGTCCTGAAGCAGCAAAACAGCCCCAGACCATCACACTACCACCACCATATTTTACTGTTGGTATAATGTTCTTTTTATGAAATGCAGTGTTCCTTCTACGCCAGATATACTTGGACACACACCTTCCAAAGAGTTCCACTTTTGTCTCATCGGTCCACAGAATGTTGTCCCAAAAGTCTTGGGGATCATCAAGATGTGTTGTGGAGAAATTGAGACGAGCTTTGATGTTCTTTTTGCTCAGCAGTGGTTTTCTCCTTGGAACTCTGCCATGCAGGCCATTTTTGCCCAGTCTTTTCCTGATGGTGGAGGCATGAACGCTGACCTTAACTGAGGCAAGTGAGGCCTGCAGTTCCTTGGACATTGTTGTGGGGTCTTTTGTGACCTCTTGGATGAGTCGTCGCTGCGCTCTTGGGGTAATTTTGGGCGGCCGGCCACTCCTGGGAAGGTTCACCACTGTTCCATGTCTTCGCCATTTGTGGATAATGGCTCTCACTGTGGTTCGCTGGATTCCCAAAGCTTTGGAAATGGCTTTATAACCCTTTCCAGACTGATAGATCTCAATTACTTTCTTTCTCAATTGTTCCTGAATTTCTTTGGGTCTTGGCATGATGTGTAGCTTTTAAGGATCTTCTGGTGGACCTTACTGTGTCAAGCAGCTCCTATTTAAGTGATGCCTTGATTGTGAACAGGTGTGGCAATAATCAGGCCTGGGTGTGGCTAGAGAAATTGAACTCAGGTGTGGACAACCACAGTTATAGTATGTTTTAACAAGGGGGGCAATCACTTTTTCACACAGGGCCATGATGGTTTGGATTTTTTTTCACCTTTAATAATAAACACCTTCATTTACAAATTGCATTTTGTGTTTACTTGTGTTGTCCTTGACTATTGTTTAAATTGGTTTGATGTTCCGAAACACTTAAGTGTGACAAACATGCAAAGGAACAGGAAATGAGGAAGGGGGCAAACACTTTTTCACACCACTGTAAAACAATAATTCTCCCACTCTACAAGACTCTGGTCTGGCCGCACCTGGAGAATGCTGTCCAGTTCTGCGCCCCAGTCCTCAGGAAGGATGTGCTGGAACTGGAGAGAGTCCAGAGAAGGGCAACAAAACAAAAAACGAAATAAAGGGACTGGAGGACCTTAGTTATGAGTAAAGGTTACGAGCACTGAACTTATTCTCTATGGAGAAGAGACGCTCGAGAGGGGATATGATTTCAATGTACAAATAATGTACTGCTGATCCCACAATAGGGATAAAGCTTTTCCACAGAAAGGAATTTAATTAGACATATGGCCATTCACAAAAATTTGAAGAAAAGTGATTTAACCTTAAACTGCGTAGAGGGTTGTTTACTGTAAGAGTGTTTAAGGTGTGGAATTCTCTTACATGGGCAGTGGTTTCAGCGGGGAGCATCGATAATTTAAAAAAACTATTAGATAGGCACCTAAACGACCACAACATACAGGGATATACAATGTAATACTGACATAAAATCACACGCATTGGTTGGACCTGATGGACTTGTGTCTTTTTTCAACCTCACCTACCACGTAACTACGTTAAGCGCTAATAGTGCTAATTTTCATTCGCACATTCACCTAGTTGAACTTGCCTGAAATGGGTGCTATTACATGTAGAGTGCCCAGTATTTCCTGGGAATCTTAGTAAATCGGCCCCAGAGTGTATGGTTTTGGTAAATGTAAAGGAAAATTGTACTAGAAAATTGTATCATATATGGCCAGCCTTGGCATATGAAAAAATAAATAAAGGGTGGGACCTGTACCTCTCAATGGACTCAGAAAAGTGATTTTACAGTAAGTACAAAAATCCATTGAAGGAGGCAGGGATACATATGCAGCCAGGGTATCCAAAAGCAGTCAAACCAATGGGTGGACAACACAGCAAAAACTGAAAGAGACCTTACTAAGAGGACTGCCCAGGAGTTGCCTGAATGGTATCCTTAACACTTAGGTCAAGGTATAAATCCTAGCTGATCCTCCAAATACAGGGTAGTATACACTGCATTTATAAGGTCCAACACAACCTCCTGTAATTCTGAGGTGAGAGAAGGAGACTGCAATTCCTCAAAAACAGTCTGTTCAGAAATAGCTTTGAATCTGAGTAAGAGATGGTCCCAGGAACCAGTGGCCTTGCCTGATCTAAAGGTTTAGGAATGTAAGAGACAGATTCTTTAGGGGATGGTTCAGGGATGTGTTTAGAGCTATGTGAGCAAAGGGCTCTTTGCGCATTTGGTCAAAAATTCCTGAATGGACATGGAGGTCTTTGAGAACAGGGGGGCTCTGCCACAGCTGAGGAGAAGAAGACCCTATAACTACAAGAGTACCATGTTTCAGAACACAAGCACCTGTGCCCTTGCAGGATACCAAATAGATACATACAGAACCCACTAGGAGAGTACGGGCAGGGGTCACTTGTTGCACATTGTTCCCACAGCAATAAAGCAACTAGGCACAAAGTGTGAGGCAATGCATCAGGTAATCACAAACCCAGGCAGCTGGTGCTGATGAGGGTCAGGAGGACAGTGGTGACCAGATTGCTATAGGTACAACGAGGTCAAAAACAAAGAAATAAGGATAGGACAAAAATAGGTTAGACTTTTCTCACCAGAGCTAGAGTAAAGACGTCTATCCTCCTCGGACACTAGCAAAATGAGGTAGAGGAGGGGTTATACTTGGAGCTTGCTTTTGATTTGTCTGTTTGTCAGTGTCCATTCCGCCTCTAGACAACCAACAGTCAAGTATAACCCAATGGTATCTTACATAGTTACATAGTTACATAGTTAGTCAGGTTGAAAAAAGACACAAGTCCATCCAGTTCAACCTTAAAAACAAATAAATAAAATAAAAAATAATCGTACAATCCAAATACCCAATTTTATGCCCACAATTGATCCAGAGGAAGGCGAAAAAAAAAACCCAGCAGAGCATGCTCCAATTTGCTACAGCAGGGGAAAAAAATTCCTTCCTGATCCCCCAAGAGGCGATCGGATTTTCCCTGGATCAACTTTACCTATGTTAGCACCCAGTTATATTATGTACATTCAGGAAAGTATCCAGGCCTTTCTTAAAGCAATCTACTGAGCTGGCCAGAACCACCTCTGGAGGCAGTCTATTCCACATTTTCAAAGCTCTAACTGTGAAGAAACCTTTCCGTACTTGAAGATGAAATCTCTTTTCCTCTAGACGTAAAGAGTGCCCCCTTGTCCTCTGGGTTGACCGTACAGAGAACAACTCAACACCAAGTTCACTATATGGACCCCTAATATATTTGAACATGTTGATCATATCCCCCTTTATTCTCCTCTTCTCAAGAGTGAATAAATTCAATTCCTCTAATCTTTCCTCATAGCTGAGTTCCTTCATGCCTCTTATCAGTTTGGTTGCCCTTCTCTGCACTTTCTCCAGTTCCCCGATATCCTTTTTGAGAACTGGTGCCCAAAACTGAACTGCATATTCCAGGTGAGGTCTTACTAATGATTTGAACAGGGGCAAAATGATATCTCTCTCTCTGGAGTCCATACCTCTCTTAATACAAGAAAGGACTTTGCTCACTTTGGAAACAGCAGCTTGGCATTGCATGCTATTATTGAGCTTATGATCTACCAAAACCCCCAGATCCTTCTCCACTATGGATCCCCCCAGTTGTACTCCCCCTAGCATGTATGATGCATGCATATTCTTAGCCCCCAAGTGCATAACTTTACATTTATCAACATTAAACCTCATCTGCCACATAGTCGCCCAATTAGACAGTGTATTGAGGTCGGCTTGTAAATTGGAGACATCCTGTAAGGACGTTATTCCACTGTATATCTTGGTGTCATCTGCAAAGACAGAAATGTTACTTTTGATCCCAGACCCAATATCATTTATAAAGATGTTAAAAAGTAAGGGTCCCAGCACTGAACCTTGGGGTACACCACTGATAACCTTAGACCATTCAGAGTAAGAATCATTAATCACTACTCTCTGAATTCTGTCTTTTAGCCAATTTTCTATCCATTTACAAACTGATATTTCCAAACCTGTAGACTTTACCTTACACATGAGCCGTGTGTGGGGAACTGTATCGAACGCTTTTGCAAAATCCAAGTATACCACGTCCACCGCCACCCCTCTGTCCAAGGTTTTAATGAGAAGGAAATAAGGTTCCAACATTTTTGATCCTTTATTTATGGACATCTTCTGTCCACATGCACTCACTTTAGCATAAAAAAGACCCCACATCTCTCTTCTACATGTGAGATTAGTTTTGTATGAATCGAAAATTTGTACGAATTACCATAAATTCGTACATTTGGGAGGAGGCGAAATACAAATTTCTATGCTTCAGAATTTTGTACGAAATACGAAATTTAGTTTACGAATTTCGGATCCAAATTCCGTTACAACAGAAACGTGACTGGTGTTTTGTTGACCAATCAGAGGTTTTCTTCTGCTGCTGAGTGAGGGTTGGGAAAATTCCCTTTTTTAATATGGGAGTGGGAGACTGGTACTGGTAGTCGATGGGAGATTCAGAATCGGACAAAATAAGAATGTTCATTAATTATGATTATTTGTTATGATGAAGTTAAAAAACCCAGGAAGTCAGCACAGCACATGGATGGTGGGAGCCCCTCATAATGATAAATTCATCATCACGAACATTCGTAATTGTTACGAAACGTTAACAAACCTACCAAAAATTCGTATTTCGTACGAATCCAAATTGAACTTTGGACACAAATTACAAAATACTAATTAATTATAATACGAAACTGAACTGAACGAAACAAAACAAATTTATTGACGGCGCACATGTCTACTAGCCATAACCCAAGTAAAGCACTTGCAAACCGCAACATATATATGTATTGGGGTCGGCAAGTGGTTATAGTGCATGGAAAAAAGTGTTAGATTTTTTTTTTTTGCGTAGACCTGTTACATTTACATGCCACAATCATTTCTGACTTCTACTCTGATCCTTGCTTATGGAATTCCACAAAAGAAAAAATTAATTTAGCATTTATCTTTACCTAATATAGTTGAGAAATTGTTTTTCTTGATTCACATATCATGGTGTTAGTAATGCAGCACTGGTTAGAAAAACATTTTTAATCTGAACTGGAAATATGTTATTTGTTCTTACAGTTTGGAAAATAATCATATAAAGATTTGGCTTTGTACACCAGTACTTGTAAGTCTACTGTATGATTGCACAAACCACTTATTCTAGATAAAGTGATGCATTTAAAAGGTGAAACTGCTTATATAACTGCATCATCTACTTGAGTACCTATTTATCCTGAATCCACAAAATGAAAAGTGTGTTTTAAGGGAATTAAGGAAATTTATATCATCATATTATTGCTCTTTTTGGAAAAACAATATGTGTTGGTTGATCCTAATCATAGGATTACTGTGGATCTGAATTGATCAAATAACCAAAAATGATTGTTTAACCACTTTAGGCTGGGTTCACACTGCAGCGGTTAAGAGAACCGGATGTGATTCGCACCGCACTGCAGTGCAAATCACATCCGATCTCTGTGTGATGCGAGTTCGGCCATACAGATAGTATGGCTGAATTCGCATAGCACACGGGCCAAACTCGCACAGGACCCTTTTTTGGTCCGCAGCAGAATCGGATCGCATGAGTGTTCACACCATGTGATCCGATTCCTGTCCGAGTTTGCAGATCGCACCGCGATATGCAAACTGATCTGGGGGTGTCATTAACATTTCACTGACACTCCCAGCAGTTCGCATAGGGCAGTGTGAACTGCCGCCGGGAGGTATGCGATGCGAGAACCCGCCACGGATTTGCGGCGTTCCCGCATCGCTGCAATGTGAACCCAGCCTTAGTCCCAGAAGAATTTACCCCCTTCCTGACCAGAGCACTTTTCGCGATTCGGCACTGCGTCACTTTAACTGACAATCGCGCGGTCATGCAACGCTGCACCCAAACAAAATTGGCGTCCTTTTTTCCTCCACAAATAGTGTTTTCTTTTGGTGGTATTTGATCACCTCTGCAGTTTTCATTGTTTGCACTATAAACAAAAAATCGCGACAATTTTGAAAAAAAAGCTATATTTGTTACTTTTTGCTATAATAAATATCCCCCAAAAACATACAAAAAAACACATTTTTTCCTCTGTTTAGGCCAATATGTATTCTTCTACATATTTTTGGCAAAAAAAATCGCAATAAGCATATATTGATTGGTTTGAGCAAAAGTTACAGCATCTAAAAGATAAGGGATAGATTTATGGCATTTTTATTATTACATTTTTTTAAATAGTAATGGTGGCGATCTGCGATTTGTATCATGACTGCGACATTATGGTGGACACATCGGACACTTTTGACACTATATTGGGACCATTGTCATTAATACAGCAATCAGTGCTATAAAAATGCACTTATTACTGTATAAATGACACTGGCAGGGAAGGGGGTTAAACACTAGGGGGCGATCAAGAGGTTAAGTGTGTTCTAGGGAGTTATTCTAACTGTGGGGGGGATAGGCTATCTAGGACATGGCATCGATTACTGCTCCCGATGACAGGGAGCAGTAGATCTCTGTCTTGTCACTAGGCAGAACAGGGAAATGCCTTGTTTACATAGGCACCTCCCTGTTCTGCCGCTCGATTAAATTTAAGAGGCTGAAGGGTAAGTGTAACCAGGGCAGATTTTAAAGGAATAGCTGTATGTGCGTGCTGATATATATATATATATATATATATATATATATATATATATATATATATATATGTTTATTGTGGATACTGTATTATCACCAGACTTAAAGTACTAATGGACCAGTTTTAATAGTGTTATTAATAGTTAAAAATATTTTTATAAGTTTGTGTGTATGTTCCTCATATGTGAATTGGCACCTATAAAATCCATGAGTCTTTTTGTAAATGTCAAACTTGATTCATAGTAGTTGTAAATCAATTACTTTATCTGCACATACAACCAATGCAATGTTAGACTATGGAAGAGCTGTGGAGGACCATATACAGTAAATTAGTATTCTGATCTTTGCTAAAATACTAAGAATACTAGTAGAATACGAGGGAATTTTCTTTTCCAAGCGATTTGAAGAAGTTAGCCGTGTAACCTCTTTCTGGTTGTAGCAATTTGCTTCCTATTGTTTATTTATTTTTTCTCATTTTTGTTAAAAAATAACTATTTTAAAATTATTTTATTACAAAAAAAACCTTGTCTATTCATGAAAAGAATAGTATACTTGGGACACTTTACCTCTACATTACTTGCTTAAAAAGTCCATGGGCTGGTTCCTTGTCTCCTTACAAAGTTATGACATAATTTACCCCATAGGGAAGTACATCACCAACAATGTTAGTTTATTTGGATTCCCTGATTATGTAACTGACAGTGCCACTTGACCTTATAAGTAACTGGTAACCCTAACTGAATTGCATTTAGTTTGCTAAATCATTGTGCATAACTAACCACTGCCATTTTAGCAACATATTTGTTTTCACCTTTTTTTCTTCATCTTGTTCTGCATCTCTGTGCTGCTGACTCATGCAGCCTCTTTGCAGTCACTTCACGTCTACATGCACGCCAGCAATGGCTATTACCCTACAATAGGAACCAGTAAATCAGGAACCTTGATGACTGGTTTATCGTGTATATGTTAATGGAAGCCCCAGATTTAATTATATTGAAAATTAATGTTAAAACTTAATAGAAATTTTAATTATCAGGTTGTAAGTATTGACCAACTTACATCAATGCAGCTAAATAATTCACCCACCATGTAAGTGCCATACTTAAAGTGGTTCTAAAGCCATGTGTTTTTTCTCCTTAATGTATTCTATGCATTAAGGTGAAAAACCTTCTGTGCTGCAGCTTTCTTCCAAACCCCCTCCCCCTTTCCCTTACCTGAGACCAATCCAATACAGCGAAGTGCACGAGAACAGTGGCTCCAGGCGCTGTCTCCCTCCTCATTGGGCAGATTGTGTCAATCAAATGATGTGACGAGTCCGTCTCACAGCTGTCTGTGTTAATGGAAGCAGCAGCGGGGCTCGGGAGGGAGCACACATGGATGCATCTGACTAAGAGAAGGGGCTTAGAGGGCTGGCAGGGGACCCCAGAAGATGTGGATCGGGGCTGCTCTGTGCAAAACCATTGCACAGAACAGGTAAGTATAACATGCTTGGTATTGTAATAAAAAATAAAAAACAAGCCTTTAATGTCACTTTAATTACCACATAGGTGAAGTAAAGGGTGTTTTAAGAGAGTCAGATTGAATCATTAAGTGGTCTAATGTTCCTCTTTACCTGTTTACTTCAGGAGGATGGGGAAGTGAGCAGACCATACTGGGAAATCTCCACATACACTATATTACCAAAAGTATTGGGACGCCTGCCTTTACACACATGAACTTTAATGGCATCCCAGTCTTTGTCTGTAGGGTTTAATATTGAGTTGGCCTACCCTTTGCAGCTATAATAGCTTCAAATCTTCTGCAACGGATGTCAACAAGGTTTTGGAGTGTGTTTATGGGAATGTTTGACCATACTTCCAGAAGTGCATTTGCGAGGTCAGGCACTGATGTTGGGCAAGAAGGCCTGGCTTGCAGTCTCCATTCTAATTCATCCCAAATGTGTTCTATCAGGTTGGGGTCAGGACTGTGTTCAGGAGAGTCAAGTTCCTCCACTGCAAACTCACTCATCCATGTCTTTATGGACCTTGTTTTGTGCACTGGTATAAAATCATTTGGTGAAGGGGGGATTATGGTGTGGGGTTGTTTTTCAGGGGTTGGGCCTGGCCCCTTAGTTCCAGTGAAGGGAACTCTTAACCAGTTGCCGACCGCCGCACGACGATGTACGTTGACAGCATGGCACGGGCAGGCATATTGGCGTACATGTACGTCCCTTGCCTCCCGCGGGTCGGGGGCCCGATCGGGCCCCCGCCCGGTGCCTGCGGCGGTCGGTTTTCGTCCGGGAGCGATCCGGGACGAGGGGGCAGCCATTCATTCATGGCCACCCCCACGCGATCGCTCCCGACGAATAGGAATCCCACGTGACATCACTTCCTCTCCTGTAATGTAAACACAGGAGAGGAAGTGATGTATTCTCTCCTCCGTGTCGGTATTTTTCGTTCCGACACGGAGGAGAGCGGATCGGTGAGTTGCACCAACACTCTACACACACAGTAGAACATGCCAGGCACACTCACACCCCCCCTTTACCCCCCGATCACCCCCCCAATTACCCCTGCCCCCCAGTCACAGTGACACCAATGTCATTTTTATTTTTTTTATTTTTTGCATTGGTGTCATTTGTGACTAATAACTGTTAGGGCAGTTAGGGTTAGCCCCCTTTAGTTCTAATGTACCCCCCTAACCCCCCCAATAAAGGTTTAACCCCGTGATCACCCCCCGTCGCCAGTGTCACTAAGGCTGGGTTCACATTGCAGCGGTTTATGAGAACGAATGTGATTCGCACCGCACTGCAGTGCAAATCACATCCGATCTCTGTGCGATTCGAGTTCAGCCATTCGCCGCACCCGCCACACCCGCCGCACCCGCCGCACCCGCCGCAAATTCGCACGGGACCCTTTTTTTGGCCCGCAGCAGAATCGGATCGCATGGGTGTTCACACCATGCGATCCGAGTTTGCAGATCGCACTGCGATATGCGAACTGATCTGGGGGTGTCAGTAACATTTCACTGACACTCCCAGCAGTCCGCATAGGGCAGTGTGAACTGCCGCCGGGAGGCATGCGATGCGGGAACCCGCCGCGGATTTGCGGCGTTTCCGCATCGCTCCAGTGTGAACCCAGCCTAATAAGCGATCATTTTTCTGATCGCCGTATTAGTGTCACAGGTGACGCTAGTTAGGCAGGTAGGTATTTAGGTTCGCCGCAGCTTTTTATAGCGCCAGGGACCCCCATATACTACCGCATAAAGCCCCCTGATTGCCCCCTAGTTAACCCTTTCACCAGTGATCACCATATAACTGTTACAGGTGACGCTGGTTGGTTAGTTATTTTTTTATAGTTTCAGGGCACCCGCCATTTATTACCTAATAAAGGTTTAACCCCCTGATCACCCGGCGGGTGTCATTTGTGACTAATAACTGTTAGGGCAGTTAGGGTTAGCCCCCTTTAGTTCTAAGGTACCCCCCTAACCCCCCCAATAAAGGTTTAACCCCGTGATCACCCCCCGTCGCCAGTGTCACTAAGGCTGGGTTCACATTGCAGCGGTTTATGAGAACGGATGTGATTCGCACCGCACTGCAGTGCAAATCACATCCGATCTCTGTGCGATTCGAGTTCAGCTATACAGATAGTATGGCTGAATTCGTGTCGCACCCGCCGCACCCGCCGCAAACTCGCACGGGACCCTTTTTTTGGTCCGCAGCAGAATCGGATCGCATGGGTGTTCACACCATGCGATCCAAGTTTGCAGATCGCACTGCGATATGCGAACTGATCTGGGGGTGTCATTAACATTTCACTGACACTCCCAGCAGTTCGCATAGGGCAGTGTGAACTGCCGCCGGGAGGCATGCGATGCGGGAACCCGCCGCGCATTCGTGGCGTTCCCGCATCGCTCCAGTGTGAACCCAGCCTAATAAGCGATCGTTTTTCTGATCGCTGTATTAGTGTCACAGGTGACGCTAGTTAGGCAGGTAGGTATTTAGGTTCGCCGCAGCTTTTTATAGCGCCAGGGACCCCCATATACTACCGCATAAAGCCCCCTGATTGCCCCCTAGTTAACCCTTTCACCAGTGATCACCATATAACTGTTACAGGTGACGCTGGTTGGTTAGTTATTTTTTTATAGTTTCAGGGCACCCGCCATTTATTACCTAGTCTCACTAGTGTACCCCTAAATTTAGGGGTGTCTACTTTCCAAAATGGGGTCATTTGGGGGGGGTTTGTGCCATCTTGGCATTTTATGGCCTTCAAAACTGTAACGCCCTTAGAAAGCCTGAAGGCGGTGCTTGGTTTTCGGGGCCCCGTACGCGGCTAGGCTCCCAAAAAGTCCCACATATGTGGTATCCCCGTACTCAGGAGAAGCAGCAGAATTTATTTTGGGGTGTCATTTCACATATGCCCATGGCATGCGTGAGCAATATGTCATTTAGTGACAACTTTGTGAAAAAAAAAAAAAAAAAAAAAAGTTTGTAATTTTCCCGCAACTTGTGGCAAAATATAAAATATTCCATGGACTCAACATGCCTCTCAGCAAATAGCTTGGGGTGTCTACTTTCTAAAATGGGGTCATTTGTGGGGGTTTTGTGCCATCTTGGCATTTTATGGCCTTCAAAACTGTAATAGGTAGTGAGAAGTGAACTCAAAAATTTACGCCCTTAGAAAGCCTGAAGGCGGTGCTTGGTTTTCGGGGCCCCGTACGCGGCTAGGCTCCCAAAAAGTCCCACATATGTGGTATCCCCGTACTCAGGAGAAGCAGCAGAATTTATTTTGGGGTGTCATTTCACATATGCCCATGGCATGCATGAGCAATATATCATTTAGTGACAACTTTGTGAAAAAAAAAAAAAAAAAAAAAAAGTTTGTAATTTTCCCGCAACTTGTGGCAAAATATAAAATATTCCATGAACTCAACATGCCTCTCAGCAAATAGCTTGGGGTGTCTACTTTCTAAAATGGGGTCATTTGTGGGGGTTTTGTGCCATCTTGGCATTTTATGGCCTTCAAAACTGTAATAGGTAGTGAGAAGTGAACTCAAAAATTTACGCCCTTAGAAAGCCTGAAGGCGGTGCTTGGTTTTCGGGGCCCCGTGCGCGGCTAGGCTCCCAAAAAGTCCCACATATGTGGTATCCCCGTACTCAGGAGAAGCAGCAGAATTTATTTTGGGGTGTCATTTCACATATGCCCATAGCATGTGTGAGCAATATATCATTTAGTGACAACTTTGTGTAAAAAAAAAAAAAAAATTTTTTTTTGTCATTATTCAATCGCTTGAGGCAAAAAAATAAAATATTCAATGGGCTCAACATGCCTCTTATCAATTTCCTTAGGGGGTCTACTTTCCAAAATGGGGTCATTTGGGGGGGTTTTGTACTGCCCTGCCAATTTAGCACCTCAAGAAATGAGATAGGCAGTCGTAAACTAAAAGCTGTGTAAATTCCAGAAAACGTACCTTAGTTTGTAGATGTGACAACTTTTGCGCAAACCAATAAATATACAATTATTGACTTTTTTTTTACCAAAGACATGTGGCTGAATACATTTTGGCCTAAATGTATGACTAAAATTGAGTTTATTGGATTTTTCTAATAACAAAAAGTAGAAAATATCATTTTTTTTCAAAATTTGCGGTCTTTTTACGTTTATATCGCAAAAAATAAAAATCGCAGAGGCAATCAAATACCATCAAAAGAAAGCTCTATTTGTGGGAAGAAAAGGACGCAAATTTTGTTTGGGTACAACATTGCATGACCGCGCAATTACCAGTTAAAGCAGCGCAGTGCCAAAGTGTAAAAAGACCTCTGGTCATTTACCAGCAAAATGGTCCGGTCTGAAAGTGGTTAAGGTGTCAGCATACCAAGACAATTTCATGCTCCCAACTTTTTGGAACAGTTTTGTGATGGCCCCTTCCTGTTTCAACATGACACCAGTGCACAAACAAGGTCCATAAAGACATGAATGAGCGAGTTTGGGGTGGAGGAACTTGATTGGCCTGCACAGAGTTCTGACCTTAACCCGATAGAACACCTTTGGGAAGAATTAGAGCAGAGACTGCAAGCCAGGCCTTCTAGTCTACATCAGTGCCTGATCTCACAAATGCCCTTCTGGAAGAATGGTCAAACATTCCCATAAACACACTCCTAAACTTTGTGGTCAGTCTTCTCAGAAGAGTTGAAGCTGTTATAGCTGCAAAGGATGGGTCAACTCAATATTGAACCCTACTGACTAAAGACTGCAAGGTTTGTCCAGTGATCTCCCTGCTGAGCTGTTGTGTTCCGACAGGGATATGTCCCCCCCGCCAGAACACTCCGATCAGCACTCTCTGCCATTAACTGAGAGCACTGATCAGGAGTCGGTTGGCTGCTAGTTTTCTAGCATGCACATCCGACAGAAGCCGGCTGGCTTCTGTTGGACAGACCAACACACCGTATGTCGGCCATTTTTTTCAACCGTCTGTTGTCTCCCAACATTTAGCCCGTGTGTACAGGGCTTAAGACTGGAATTTCATTAAAGTTCATGTGTGTGTAAAGGCAGGTGTCCCAATACTTTTGGTGATATAGTGTATATTTGAGTAGCCACAAATTTGCCTGTTTGAGGTTAATGCCTGGTTCACATGGAGGGTTTAACCCTTTCCAATGAATCTTTTTTTTGTGACCATGTGGTCAGAAAGATCTTATGTCTCAGGGTACAACTAAATAAATATAACCTATGTGGGCACATAGCTTAGAGCGGACTCTGTTCTTTAGTGCTAAACTACAACTTATATTGACTGAAATTATTTGGTTTGTCTTATCACATATATATAAAATGCTTCATGTCAATCTCTAGACATGCACAAGTTAATAAAAACATAATTAATTCAATAACGACACTGCATTTTCTGCCTTAGCACCAAAGCACAGAACCCAAAAAGGCAACTAAAATCCTTAAACCTTTTTTGGCTGTCAAAAAGCTGCTTAAGTCGCATTGGGAAAAATTCCAGCTTTAGCCTGTAACAAAACTGAATGTCACACGCACTTGAAAATGATGAATATTTCCCAATGGATGATTATAAACTGGGACATCTTGCTAAGCAAAGGCATTGAACAATCCACAAAGATTCCAGTAAACTTGAATATGCAATTGTATATCAGGTGTATAGAAGATATATTCATGCAACACTATGAAATCATGTATCATCACAATACTACAATGAATAACTAATAAGCAGACACAAGGTAATAAACAGTCTTTTAAAATATTATATACTGTACGTATATGAGGCATTCTTAAAGCCCATTTTTGGGCATATAAATATAAAAGACACACATTAATGCAATGCTCTAAACGTTAATACATCATTAAAGCGGAACTTTACCCATAACAGTTTAATAACAAATAATGCTCTTTAACAAAAGAACACCCATTCCACATTAGTAATTATGCTACCAAACTTAGTGTGTGCTGTAAATTGCTTCCAGCATTGCTCTTGTTTCTTCTTGCTGGAGGCTGACATTTTATTGAGGGCCAGAGCAGTCACTTCCTTTTTGGAAACTCGCCCCCTCTCCTTTGCCTTAAAAACATCATTTTTGACAATATGTAAATTTCCAGCCTTGCTTGTATATCTTGGCTCAGTTAGAGAGCAAGGCTGACAGATGCTTTACAGAAATGAAGTTCACGGATTTGTGAATGAGGTAAAAAGGAGAGAGTACCAGGAAGACAATATAATTCACTATCCCTGTAAATGTAACTATCGTATTTATTGGCATATAACACGCACCCCAATTTAAGAGGGAAGTTTCAGGAAACAAAACTTTTTTTAAATAAACCACTTTGAAGCAAAATAATGGTCATTGAGAATCAATGCAGCCTGATTAGTGTCCATCTGCAGCCTAAATGCAGCCTAATCTGTGCCCATCTGCAGCTTCAGTTCAGCCTGTTCTGCGCCCATCTGCAGCCTGTTCTGTGCCCATCTGCAGCCTGTTCTGCGTTCATCTGCCCCATCATTGCAACTCACCATCTCTCATAGGAAATCACAGCACCATCATCTGTTTACTCGGCTCTCAGTCGACAGTCACATACACAGTCCCGCCTCCGCCATCGGCACTGGACTAGCTCCTGTAATAGACAGAACACTGGTCCAATGCTGGTGGTGGAGGTGGGACTATGTGTGTGACGTGCGAGCCGTGTGAGAGCCGAGCGGAGAGCCGAAGACAGCTCGGTGATTTCCGGTGGCACTCAACCCCCACCCCCTTCCCCTCTGCGGTACACTGTCGGCGTATAACATGCACCCGCAATTTCCCCCCTATTTTCAGGGGGAAAAAGTGCGTGTTTTACACCGATAACTATGATATTTTGTATCTCTGTATTACTAGAATTCGTCCTGTCACCGCTCTTTTCTTTACTTAATCCAAAATCTGTGTTTTCTCTGCCTAGTTTTTTTTACTGTTGCTTTTTCCCCCCTTCAGCGACTGTATATCTTAAAGCAGTCAGGTGATCAACCTCTAGTGGTTCTGATTTTAGGCACAGTGCTGAAAATAGAGAGCAACTATTAAGGCAGTTCATTACTGGATTTTAAACAGTATAACCACCTATTTTTAATGTTTTCCATAACTATTCCTGCAAAAGGGGCCAACATAAAGTGATCTATCAGGGCTTATTTTTCAGACTAAAGTTCCGCTTACAATTTTTTTTTTAATGCAAGCAGTGTAGGTACCCTAATGTGACCTGGTAACTCTTACAGTTACAGTACAGAGTGTGGGAAAAAGAAGAAGCACAAGGCACCAGCCAGTTCATGTGCTGACAAGAAACATGCTGATAGGAAGCAATAAGACCACCTGACCCCGCCCCCCCTTTCCCCTCGGGTGGTAGGTATTCACATGGTCAGTGGAAATGCAGAGCAGAGAGTTCAGGATGACCTGGGCTCAAAGGAAGGCGGTTGAATGATACTGTTCATGAGACTGAGGACTTGCAGATGCAGAAATAAGTACTGTGTGAGAAATCTATGGGTTGAATGCAAATTTTGAAGCAAAAGCTGTCTTTATTGTATCTTTAAACAATTTGCAGAAGATTTCCCCCCCCCGTCATAACCAGGCCATTTTTAGCGATAAGGCATGCGTTACTTTAACTTACAATTGCGTGGTCATGCGACACTGTACCCAAACAAAAAATGTCCTTTTTTTGATCACTACTCACTTTTTTATTTTTTTGCGCTATAAACAAAAAAGTACTGACAATTTTGAAAAAAAAAAACAATATTTTGTACTTTCTGCTATAAAGCATATCTAATTAAAAAAAAGTTAAAAAAATCGAATTTCTTGATAAATTCAGGCCAATATATACTCTGCTACATACTTTTGGTCAAAGAAATCCCATTAAGCATATATTGATTGGTCTGTGCAAAAGTTATATCGTCTACAAACTATGGGATATATACTGGAATTCTTATTTATTTATTACTAGCAATGGCGTCAATCAGCAACTTATAGGTGGACTGCGATATTGCAGGAGACATTCGGACACTAATGCCACGTACACAGGGATCAAACAATCCGGTGGAAAAGTCAGACAATCCGCCCGTGTGTAGGCTCCAGCGGACTTTTTTTACCCAAAAGTCCGGCGGACTAAGATTAGAATTTTGCACACCAATCTGTCCGCCGGACTCGCATTTCGGCGGACCGTACAGCCGTGTGTGTGTGCCAGTCCGCCGTACTTTTGAAATGAACAGACTTTTCCCACCCAGAGAAAAGTCCGCTCATTTTGAGCGCGTCTCCAGGTAGCCGGGACCAGCGAAGGAGGCGCCGTCACCTGGTATGGACTAAAAGGGGAATCCCTACGCCGAAAAAACGGCGTGGGGGTCCACCCCAGGTCCATAGCACGCTACCTGGTTGGCCAGGAAAGGGGGTGGGGACGAGCGAGCGCCCCCCCCCCCCCCCTGAGCCGTACCAGGCCGCGTGCCCTCAACATGGGGGGGTGCTGGGACTGTGACATCATAATGGCGGGGACATTATCCGGTGATGTCCCTATATAAGTCGCCGCACGTCGCGTGTCCTGTCATAGTGACTGGAGACAGCGATGAGGCAACATCTCCAGAAGAGAAGAAGAGAAGAACAGAAGACGGCGACAGTGACAGCGGCGACAGAAGACCGGGTCACCGCTTTTAAAAGAGCTAGAAGAAGGCGCGGTGACCCGGCAAGAAGAACCGAAGAGGGGGACAAGACCCCCGAAGAGGGGGACAAGACCCCCAAAGTCGGAAGAAGAGGGCGGCGGCGAAGAAGTAAAAGAGCTAGCAGAAGATAGCGGAGGAGTCCAGCGAGAAGACCCCCGAAGACGGAAGAAGACCCCTGGAGCTGTGCAATAAACTATTTTATTTTTTTGTGTTTTTTTTTTTACATTTTTTTTCACAGGTGAATGGGTAGGGGTACATTGTAGGGTGGGGGGCCGGGATCCGGGGGCCCCCTTATTAAAGGGGGCTCACGGATTCCGATAAGCCCCCCGCCCGCAGACCCCGACAACCAAAGGCCAGGGTTGTCCGGAAGAGGCCCTTGTCCTCATCAACATGGGGACAAGGTGCTTTGGGGTGGGGGGCCGCTCAGGAGGGGGGGCGGGCGCTCGCTCGTCCCCACCCCCTTTCCTGGCTGGCCGGGTAGCGCCTGATATGGACCTAGAGGGGGACCCCCACGCCGTTTTTCTGGCGTAGGGATTCCCCTTTAAGTCCATACCAGGTGACGGGGCCAGCGACGCCTCCTTCGCTGGTCCCGGCTACCTGGAGACGCGCTGAAAATGAGCGGACTTTCCTCCGGGTGTGTGGGCGAGTCCGTTCATTTCAAAAGTACGGCGGATAGTCCGCCGGACTTAGTTCACCGTACCTAGTCCGCCGCAAAAGTACCGTGTGTGGGCAGGTAGCTCGTTCGGAAAGTCCGGCAGACAGTCCGGCGGAAAGTCTGCCAGACTAAGTCCACAGGATAGTCTGATACGTGTGTACGCGGCATAACTGACACTATTTGAAAACCAGTGACACTAATACAGTGATCAGTGCTAAGCCTAGCCAGTGTTTTGGTGTACTGAGTTAGGTACTTTTACTAAAGCAAGTAATGGATTTTCTTTCCCTGCTTTGTGGGAAAGAAAATCTATTACGTCCCCGCTGACAGGACAGGGCTCTGCCTTGTTTACATAGGTAGGGCTCTGTCCTGTGTAAATTCATGGTGATTGGCGGGTGCTAGCAGTAATCCATTGACCGACACCCGCTGATCGACCATTGCTGTGTTAAACAGAGCATGGCTGGGTCCCCGACACAGTGCTTGCACGCCCCCTACTCGGCAGTGCCAGTGTACACGATCTAGCACAGCTGAGCCCCACCTTATATCTATGTTATACGGGTGGCAAACGGTTAATGGGCTATTCATTTTTATTTTGGTATATTCAACTGGTGTTCTGCTTTAAACCTTATACATTCTTCTTCCTGCCTTGCAGTACTACATAGAGATTGTTCTTTACTATTTTTTTCACAATGCTATTATCCCATAATTTAGCTTGGTTAACCTTGGAATCCTTTTAAATAAAATAAAAAAAAACCTGCAAGAGTAAGTAAGAGCATTAACACAATTAACGGACAAACCTACGGTAAATATAAACATTTAGTCGTATGTTCAGCTGAAACATTTTATTAATAAAGCAAACACTGCCAAACTAGGTTTCTATCACTTCCTCCAACGATAAAGCTTTCACCAGTCAAGAAGTGCAGGAACATCCTCAACAGCAGCACAGAAAAATGTAATAAATAAAATAAATGTATTCTTTTTCAGTGAAGCAGAGAAATGCTAGAACTCCTATCAGCTTAATATTGCTGTGTGTGTCCCCTTTACAGATTTTTACTCACTTCCTGTCACCACCTACATTTCTAACAAGCACAGTAATGGCAAATACAAATAGGGGGTTATTTACTAAAGTTGGAGAGTGCAAAATCAGGCTCACTTCTGCATAGAAACCAATCGGCTTCTAACCTCTGCTTGTTCAATTAAGCTATCCAGCTTTAGTAAATAAACTCCACTGAGCCAATAATATCACTTCTTATGATATCCGGTTACACATCATATATCAAAGGGGAATTCTCTTTACACAAGCTCCAGATATGGTACGTTATTACATTGTTACATTGGTCCATACCATACCTGTGGGATCCCTCTAGAAGCTGGAAATCCCAGAAGTAGTCACCACTACTCGGGTGACCTACACTTGCTTCCGAGTCCCATGCTGAGAGGCTGGCCTGATGCATTCTGAACACAGGAGGTCTGCCGCTCGGCATGGGCACCATTCAAAGAATGTTTAGCATTTTCTGAATGAATGCAAAGTGTTCTCTGATTGGATGATGGAGAAGATTGTGACGTCACCGTCACACCTCTCCACCGTTTCCAATCAGAGAACACTTTGCACTCATTTAGAAATTGCAAAACATTCTCTAAATAGTAAAAATTCTAAAGAATATCCAGCACTTCAGGAACAATTATAGGTGAGTATTATCCTGCAGATTACTTTCCAAGCCTTCAACGAAATTTCCAATCCACTTATGCAAAATGAGTCCAATAAACATAAGGTGGCTGTAGCTCTTCTTGCTGTGCCACCTAAGATGCTGCCTGATCCTTTGGAAAACTTTGTCTTGTTGCTGGTGAACCTTGAACTCTTTGCTCCTCCCATGAACTTCCTGATTTAAGCCATGGCTCTGCACTTTCTGTTTGCCAGATTATTGTGCTCTCCGCAGCCGATATCTTGCTCTTTGCATACCTGCAGCTGTCTTTATCTTCGCCACCACTTGTTATCAACCTTGGCTTGTTCATCTATTACACTTCCATCTAATTCCATCCAGCTACTATTCGTTACTGACCCTGGTTTATTGACTACACTTCCATTTGTGCTTAACTGTTTTATCCGCTACCAGACTCCGGCTTGCTCTCTTCCTGCTGGAGCAACACCGAGGGCTTCGGCTTGGCATTAACATGCAGCAAAATCCATCTTCACCATCAAGACCTCTGGTGAAGACCAACTAGTGCTTAGACGCTACGCCTTTGGGTGAGCCTCCATCATCCGCTAGTCAATCTGTTTGTGTATTATTCCAGATGACTACAGTACTCATGAATCACTCAACTGCTACAGCCACTGGCCTCCCAGTCTGATTCCAGACCGTGCTGTAAGTATAAACCTGCTTCCTCCACAACCTTATGCTCTTTCAATGTGTTTTCCTCCCTGACAGGGTTGCAATACATCTGTCAAAGTATTTAACTTTTCAGTAAACCATGCACTGATAAAATTGTATGAGGTGTAAACATTTCTAGATACATAGTTAGTCAGGTTGAGAAAAGACACCAGTCCATCCAGTTCAACCAATGAAAAAAAGAACACACACACACACACACATACATATAGAAAATCTCTATATACCATTTCCTATACCCCTTGATAATCCAAAATAAGGCAAAAAAGTGCACTAAAGCATGATCCAATTTGCTCCAGTGGGGGAAAAAATTCCTTCTTGATCCCCCAGGAGGCAATCAGATATTCCTTGGATCAACTACCCCGGCATTAATTAGTATCTAGATATATTTTGTGCATTTAGAAATGCATCCAGCTCTTTTTTAAAACCTACTGAGCTGACCAGAACTAGTTCTTGAGGGGGTCTATTACACATTTTCACAGTTCTTACTCTAAAGAAGCATTTTTGCATGTGAAAGTTAAATCTCTTTTCCTCCAAACGTAAGCAGTGCCCCCTTGCATTCTGTAATGACCTGAAAGTGAATTTCGATTTTTTGTTACTAATACAGCTAAAAATGGCTAGCTCAGATATCACTAGGGGACAGGTCTGGCAACCTCTGTCCATTCAGTTTGCATGTTAGGTAAAATGGGTTCTACCAGGGATAAGAGCATAAGCAACACAAAAACAGCAAACACATGAAGAATTGTGTATTGACCAACTACTTAGTGCTACCCCAGTGGTACCAAGGGTCGGGTATGCTTATTTTTGCCCAGGAGTCAAGTAACCAACTTTTATTGTAAAAGTAAGTAGCAATACCATCAAACAGGCACTGCCACAAGTAGTATTGAAGGTGTATCACTATTCTTGTATGGCCTGCCCAAAAATCCAATGTCAATACACATATAATTTATACTGTAGATGAAAAACATGATGTCTTACATAAACCAGTCAAGAATAAGGAGTAATTAAACCCTAAAAAGGAGAAATGAGGATGTGACCTAAATTTGTTTGAAATGTGACAGTAATTTTGCATTTTTATGGGTAATGTCCCAATTACTTAGAACTGGGTAAGTGGGACCATTTTGATTAAAGGTGTTTTGATGATACCTAAGTAGAATATCAATTCCCTTTCTATTAGGATAACTGGGTTTTCTCCCAAGTGCCTTGGATGGCCTCATTGTTAATCTGAATTATCGGCACATTTGCATAATAATAAGGCATTTTTAAAAGAATATGCAAAATTTACGAGTATTTGAAGTGTTGGAACTTCTGTGTCATTATTTTTAACATCATTTTTTAATTTACTATAGAACAAGTGAACAAAGAGACTTTGGTAACCTTGAATTAAGATATTTTAAGCAATCTGACATTTTTTCTTCTCTTTTGCTTCATTAATACAAAGCTAAATTGAATGCTTAACGTTAGAGTCATTTCTGTGTCAGAATTTCTACATCAGCTGTCATTAGACCTCAGGAGTTCTAAAACATTTAACAGGTCTCAAGCTTCTGCAGTATCCCAAATATGTCAATTATTTTCTATACAATGTACAGCCTTTTACTCTGCGTTAAAAATGAAGATGGAAATACCTAATTACGAGTCAGGGAAGGGAGACAAAATAAAATGGGTTATCTTTAGATGAATGTTATTAGTTTAATCATAAATTTGTCTAGAACCACAGCCATTGCTTTATGCCACTTCATATCATCTTTGCTGTCTAATTGCATTATTTTTTCTTTGACTTCTGATCAACAGACATAATAAGCTGATTGATAACTATTTTGCTCAGTTAGAAAGGACTCAAGGAAAAACAAACCTCAATAATATATACCAGGAAAGCCTAAATCATTTGTAATGCTTATTTTTTTTTAAACTAAAATAATAAACATGTTATACTCACCTGCTCTGTGCAATGGTATTGCAATAATTTCAATGGCACCTGCTACTGTCTCTCTGAGCAGACAGAAAGGAGCAAGCCGCTGCAAACAGACACAGCACTGGATCAAGATCAGGCTCAGATAAATATTTAGGAAGGTGAGGGGGCGGTACAAGTAATGAGATATTTTTTACTTTAATGCAGAAAATATATTAAAGTAATAAATAAAATTTTGGTTGTAACAAGACAAAATTAGGAAAAATGCAAGGGGTGTGAATACTTTTTCAAGGCACTGTAGATGTAAATTAGGTCTGTCTGTAGACATCTATGCAACTATAAATAACAAACATAGCCAACTTTATATAACTCATCAAGTATACTTAAAGTGGTATTAAACCCAAAAACAAAAATGTGACTGCAACGAGTTTAGCAATTCTTAGATGTAGTGGTTGCATTTTTTATTTTTTTAAAGATTTTCTTTTATTTCACCTCGTGATCCATACAGTAACACAATTCCTATCTAGGGTGTCTACATTCTGGATTAAGTAATAAAGCAGACACCTTTGGACAGCAGCATTATCAATCTGTGTGGAGGGTAGTGTCAGACTAGCAGATTTAGAAAGACTTAAAGCGGTGTTTCAAATGTAAAATTATTTTTTTTTTAAAGTCAGCAGCTCAAAAAAAAAGTAGCTGCTGACTTTTAATAAGGAGACATACCTTTCCAGGGCGCCTGCGATGTCGGCCGCCGAGGCCGACATGTCACTCGGCTCTCGGGTCCCAGCGCCGCCATCCTCACTAAGGGAAACAGGCAGTGGAGCCTTGCGGCTTCACTGCCCGTTTCCTACTGCGCATGCGCGAGTCGCGCAGCACTTTGTGAATGGGACACGCTGTGTTAGGGAACACACAGTTCCCAGTACACAGCACGCATTATTACCCAAAAGACAACGCGGAGGAGGAGAGAAGGCCGAAGGTCACCGAGGAGCAGGAAGAAGGCAGATTAGGAAGACTGCCTAGCAACAGGGATTTCTGACAAGGTAAAACATTTATTTTTTTTCAATTTTTTTTTTTTAAGAATATTAATGATCTTTTATTTTTTTAGGGTGGCCCTCCACTTTAAAGCGTTTGTTAACCTAAAAAACAAAAAACAAAAAACAGATCCTGGTCCATTAAAGCATGTTATATGGCACAGTGCTTGTGCTGTGTAATTTGGCCCCTTTTATCACCTAAAAAACCTGGTTGATCCTGCCTGGCTATACCCTCCCCCCTGTAAACAGACAACAGTTTATCGTGGCTGCTGAGAGCCGACACTGTGGTCAGTTTACGTGCCTCTGTCATCCGCAGCTATGCTCTGTCCTTCTCTGTACTCCCCCCCCCCCCCCACCTGTCTGCTCTTGTCAGCACCCGCCCCCTCCCCTCCTGCTGCTATCTTAATTACTATAAAAATCCCTGTGCCTGTGTTATATAAAAAAATGCTGATCTGTACCTATATCACAGCGGCTTCTGGCAATCAACTGACTCCTTGGCTCCTTCTCCTCTCTTCCTCTCCTCAGCGGCAGTGCTCGGCCCCGCCCACTGGAGCTGTCAGCTGGGCATAGGAGAGAGCCGAGGAGTCACGTTATCGCCGGGAGTTGCTGTGATACAGGTACAGATCAGCATATTTTTTTATATAACACAGGCACAGGGGCACTTATTGTTATGTTACAGATGGAATGGGAGGATTTTATAGAATTGAAGCTGAGCTCCAGCTAATACATTATATGCAGTTGTAGTAGTTTTTTTTTTTCTTTTGGGATAAAGGTTTTACATAAATGAATAACCACTTGACCTCCAGAAGATTTTCCCCTCTTCATACCCAGGCCATTTTGTTGCTTTTTGGCACTGACAATCAGAGGCGGCTCTAGGCTTTGTAAAGTCTTAGGCAAAATTTAGACACGAGGCCCCACTTACGCCCTTTGTAAGGGTTAAGGAAGAACCCTGAAGTGGAGCATCTTTTTACTGCTGCTGCTTGTTTTGGTGGGATGTGTACTGCGCCACACATGGGATGAATAGAAGAGGGTCAGCAAGGACTGGTGCAGTACACATCCCACCCATACAGACAACAACAGTAATAATATGGAGCATTGAGGTTCTTCTTTAGCCCCTAAAAGAATTAGGGTGGGTATGGGGGTGGGTATGGGGGATGGGACTGGGAACCATGGGATAGAGGAGAAGGAGGGAGTAAAAAGGGGGAAGTGGGTAGGAGATGAGGGGTGGGTAGAGGAAAACTGGAGTGAAACTGGGGGATCCTGGTCTGAGGGAGGGAGGAAGGGTGAGAAGGGGAGGGTGAGAGGGTGAGAGGGAGGGGGGGTAGAGAAAGAGAGACCCTTACATCAGAACACTCACTGGGAGGCAGGAAAGAGAAGTAGATGGGTGAATGATTTTAATTACTCTATACTGAAAAATACAACACAGCACATGAAATTAAAGCTGCAAAACATGACCTCTGGGTCCCTGAACTTCTGATTTAATCCATTCATATACATCAACTTGATTCTCCTTCTTCGGCACTACAGATCTCATAATTCAAAGTGCCACCAAGGTGCAAGCCACCGTCAATCAGAGAAACTGAGGCATGTCTTATTGCCTCTATGGCTCCCAGTCAGCCTTTCCTATTGTGACAGGCAGCATATGTATGCCCCTCAGTAATTCTCTTGCCAAGAACATGCATTCAAGAGTGGCTTCATACAACCCTGAAAGCCAAGGAGTAGCCTTTACAATGCAAATCAGGGCCTGGCCATTGGGGGACAGGTTGGAAAGGCAGAATGTAAATGAAAAAATATAAGCTGAAGCAGAAGACAGATTGGTCTGAATAACTGTATCTTAAATAGGAAAAAGGGTTAAAAGAACCTCTACCAAAAATCTTTTTTTTGTGTGTGTGTGAGCTCTGGTCAGTGGAATTACATATCAATTTTCTATATGTATAGAACAAAGAGGTAAGGATTCCCTGCAATAGTTTATGTTCAACCTTCTACCATAATGCCATAACTAAGATGACACCCTCAACTAAATTTCTCAATTATTTATCTATTTTTCTGGATAATGGCACCATCTGGTGGCCTTGTAAAGGCTGAGACAGTTTTGGAGCTATATTGTCAATGTAGTAGTGCAAGATGCTAGAATGTCTCATTTTATCAGCAAGTTTGCTATACTGCACAATTCATTTTGGGAGTGTAGCAGCTTGACTTTACCACTGAGAGTGCACAAAGATGGCCTTTTCCACGCTCCTACCTGGTGCAGCTAACAATAAAATGAACTTTGGTTTTCATATGAGGCAGCCTTTAAGTGTACGTGACAAAGGTTTTTTAAGTTTTAGACCGAGTAGGGATTGGGTAAGAAGCTAAAGAAAATTCCAAAGCATGGGGTATCTCCTCTTAGACATCTGTTACCAGAAAAGGTGTCTACATCAGAAGATTTCCTCACATCTCCTGTTTCGATGACAACTCCAAACTTAAAGCCCCATACACACTATCAGATTTTCTGATTTTTTCCTTCAGATTTACCAAAACCATATAATATGAGGTCAAAGCTTAGGCGTTTCAATGTGTATGCAATCAGGCAGGCTCTTGCACTACATGGTTTTGGTAAATCTGAAGGAAAAAATCTGCAGAAAATCTGATAGTGTGTATGGGGCTTTAGAATTTGTTTTGACAAATTGTACCAGATGATCACTGGACAACAAGACTACAATAAAAACTTGGCAGAGGGTCTTGTCCAGCTTTAGCTAAATATTGAAAGGCAGTGTCTCAACTGCTCACACAAATTTTAAAAATTAAAAAACCTTATATTCAGGCCTGGCTCTTCTATCACTAACCATTGAGCCAATCCCTATAGAAGCTAGAACGGTAGTCACTCATATTTTACTGCTAAATTCTAGATTAGTGTTAACCCGCCACTGGAAAGACCATGTAGCTCCGCCATACAAGAAGTAATAATGACTGCTCACACTCACGGCGTATACAAGCTTATGTTTGCTTCTACACAGGGTCAGCTTCATGGGGCTGGCCTGAGGTGGAAACCATGGTCGGTTTGGTATGAGAGTTACGCTGGAGTACGGTAATACTTCGATACCTAATGAGGAAATAATTCTCTGATTTGGGCTAATGTGATGGATGGAAAAACGTTTCTTTCTTTTTTTGATCATTTTGTTGGTTGCGCAAAGTTCCATTAGGAGCACTAGTTTCAGAACTGTATTTTCAACCTTTTGGTATCCCTTACTTTATATTACCAACCCCTGGCATTGACAGGGGAATTATTATGCTGATACAGTAGATGGCAAACACAATTTATAAAAAGATATGTGATTGTAATATCTTATATAACAACTCAATGTACGATATGTACTTCTACAAGTATGTAACAATTCCACATACCCACTGCTATTGTATCAGTAATATGTTATGACATGTTATGATAAAACCAATAACGAAATATTAAAATTAAAAACTTGGCAGAGGTTCTACCCTTCCTCACGCTATCCAGACCTTAGTTAAAAAAAGTGTGGGTTTGTGCAAACACTATTTATGACTCAGCGTATGTTCAGGTGAATTAAATATTTTAAATGATTACTTGCAGTGTTTTTTCTTTCCATAACCGTTTTTTATTTATTCCCTTTGACCTTGCTAGAAAATGTGACTAGCCAGTTTCCTAGCACAGCCCTCTTCTTTTCTGAGAGTGTCTAATTACTCACAGTGCTGGCCAAGCTCCTCTGCCCCTCCCTCTCCTCCCTACATAACCTTTTCTGTAGATGCTAGGGAGGAGTAAAGGGGAATACCATAGGGCAGTGTTGGCGAACCTTGGCACCCCAGATATTTTGGGACTACATGTCCCATGATGCTCCACTAAACTGCAGAGTGCCAGAGCATCATGGGAAATGTAGTTCCAAAACATCTGGGGTGCCAAGGTTCGCCATCACTGCCATAGGGTGTTACTTGAGTGACAGCTCTGAGCTGTGGCTGCTGACATCACATCCAAGATTGAGGTACTCAGCTTGTGGATGTCTGCACAATGGAAACTTTTACAAGTAAATAGCATTCATAAAATACATTAAATGCACAAATAATCATATGGGAAGCCCACTGTCGACATGAATGGTCTGGCAACAGAGTCTCCTTAATCAATAATACAAAATAATTTAATACACAAAAATGAAACTTAAATTATTAATGAAAGTATCCATTTGAAAAATCAGCATATATTTTACATATGATTAGCATAAATACCAAAACTTTTGATATCACCCTCCTGAAATCCGATGTACAAAAGCACTTTACACTGGCACTGGAGGAGCAGGACCCAGAGCCCTTCAAAGATTTACACAGTGCTAATAAAACAATAAACACACTGAAATACTTAGGGATGACAGAGCAGAGATCTGACCAAGTGTATGCCTATGCATCATTATCCAATTACAGCATGGGGACAGCTAGATTTTTTTAGTTGCAAAACAGAAATAGTATAGTATAGTATATAATAGTAATAAAAAAAACTGCCCAGGTTACAAGTTTGGCTAAAAAAGGCAAAACAGTCCATCTATATGTATTTCAGATGCATATTAAGCAGTTTTCCTGAGTTCAGCTGTAAAGTGTCACTAAACCCACATCATAAAAAACTAACCGTAAACAGTGTATTACATGCTGGTCATACTCATTCGGTCACTATAAGCCCTTGTACACACGGTCGGACATTCCGACAACAAAATCCGTCCGATTTTGTCCGAAACTGGTGCTGCATACACAGGGTCGGACAAAGTTGTCGGAAAATCCGATCGTTCGTAACGTGATGACGTTATTTAGTTACGACAGGACTACGTTCAGGCTAGTATCCAATAGCTTTGGTCTAGGAATTTGATCTGAGCATGCGTAGCACTTTGTCCGATCGCAATTCTCTACAAATGGATCATGTGGCCGGAAAATTTTATATCCAGCTCTCAAACTTTGTTGGTCAGACATTCCGACGGAAAAAGTCAGATGAAGCCCACACACGGTCGGATTATCCGACAACGCGGTCCGATCGGACATTTTCTGTCGGAATGTCCGACCGCGTGTACAAGGGCTAAGAGTCGCTTTCTGTATTCTGCAAAAAAACTGGTTCTATTCAAGTCCCCAATTTAGCTAGGGATTTTGCAGAGCAGTGTTGGCAGCTCTGCACATGCACATGTTTCAGTGATTTTTCATGCTCAGCATTTCCTCCCTATTACATCTGAGCAGCCCATGTTACTATAGAGTCACACATGTGGGAGTATACCCAGTGGTAAGGACAACTCACTCCCTCCCTCCTTCTCCATGCCCATTAACCAGCTAAATAAAATGGGGGTGGGATATTACATGTACATGATTCATGGAGGCTTCACCTCTCTTTTAATCGAAACATAAGATTTTTTTAAATCAGTTTATTGATATTATGTATTTATTGACTGAAAGAGGGAAAATAGTGTGTGCAAGTTATACACCGATATAGATTAAAAATGCCATGGTACATACTGTATAGCGCCTTGGGGGGTGTGATCTCAGGTGGGCAGACACCATCAGACAGAAATAAATCAGCTTCCAATTTTTTTTTGTCAAAGCCTAATTGATCAAGCTGAAGTTAGAAGCTGATTGGCTACCATGCACAGCTGCACCAGAATTTCTACTCTCCAGTTTTAGTAAAACTGTGTGTTTAGTATCACTTTAACCGATCCAAAGTGTTTTGTACCAGAATCAGCTTCTTGTGACTATAATGGCTTTCCTCTTTTTTTTTTTTATAATCTTTATTGAGCTATATGGGTAAAAGTTGAAGGCTTCACAGAGAAGGAAAAGACATCTGGAGCAGGAAAGGCCAACTCCAGTACTATTACATAAACAAAGACAAATGTACACCAAACGAGGCAAAAAGTCAATACAATGCAAATATCGACCAAATTAGGGTATGGTCGGTAGTTTAGCATATTTCGCATCAAAGGGGTACCATGAGGAGGGATAGGAAGGGGGAGGAGGATGGGGAGAAGGGGTATACAATACCTCTTTCCTTTATTGATTCCTCGAACATTTCTCTCTCACATAGTACTCCAGTAGTACAACTCACATTGTTTGAGAAATATGCTTTATTCATTTTACTTTTTACAAATGGTCCAAATTTATAAACTTTACATATTACTAAAACCACTTCATACATAAACCTGCTATACTGTAACCTTTATACGGCATTGTTTTGTTTTGTTAGAATGTGCCAAAATCATAGGAACTGATTTTTAACATACCTAATAATGAAATGTTATCACTGTTTGAATAATGCACACAGTTACCTGCCCTTACTTAGGAAAGCGACTGCTTAGTTCCAAATGCTCTGTGTGTTGACATAATGCTGATATTTAAAAAATGCAGCCTCTCGGGCTAGAGCTATGGGGTCACAGCGATGGTTTATGGGAATATGAGTTGCTCTGAGATTTTCAAATGTTGGTAGGTTTTTGAATGTCACAGCTCATAGTTAAGCTGGCTACACAGATTTACCTTCAACTATGTTGTGCAAGGGCCTACCTGATTGCATACAATTTGAAAGTGTTTAGGCTTTTCCTCGTACACTGAGCAAAATTATAAAATTATGTGTTTGCCCATATTTATCATGAGGTGAACTCTAAGACCCCTTTCACACTGCAGGCGTTTTTCAGGTGCTACAGTGCTAACAATAGCTCCTGTATAGCGCCTTAAAAAATTGGCTCAATTCACACCAGTGTGAAAGCCCCAGGGCTCATTAGCTGGTGTGATGACCATTTGCCTCACACAGTGCAGCACATCTCCTTCGCATAGAGTTAATCAGGTTGTTGATTGTGGCCTGTGGAATGTTGGTCCTTTCCTTTTCAATGGCTGCGCCAAGCTGCTGCATATTGACAGGAACTGGAACACGCTGTCGTATACGCCGATCCAGAGCATCCCAGACATGCTCAATGGGTGACATGTCTGTCCGGTGAGTATGCTGGCCATGCAAGAACTGGGATGTTTTCAGCTTCTAGGAATTGTATATGGATCCTTGCAACATGGGGCCATGTATTATCATGCTGCAACAAGAAGCGATGGTCGTGGATGAATGGCACAACAATGGGCCTCAGTATCTCGTCATGGTATCTCTGTACATTTAAAATGCCATCAATAAAATGCACCTGTGTTCGTTGTCCATAGCATACACCTGCCCATACCATAACTCCACCGCCACTATGGGCCACTCGATCCACAATGTTGACATCAGCAAACCGCTCTTCCACATGATGCCATACACACTGTCTGCCATCTGGCCTGTACAGTGTACAGTGCCTGGTACAGTTACGACGATGAACAATCAGGTTGAGACCCCGATGAGGATGGCAAGCATGCAGATGACCTTCCCTGAGATGGTTTCTGACAGTTTGTGCAGAAATTCTTTCATTTCACAAACCGATTGTTGCAGCTGCTGTCTGGGTGGCTGGTCTCAGACAATCTTGGAGGTGAAGATGCTGGATGTGGAGGTCTTGGGCTGGTGTGGTTACACGTGGTCTGGAGGTTGTGAGGCTGGTTGGATGTACTGCCAAATTCACTGAAATGCCTTTGGAGACGGCTTATGTTAGAGAAATTAACATTCAATTCAAGGGCAACAGCTCTGATGGACATTCTTGCAGTCAGCATACCAATTGCACGCCCCCTCAAAACTTGCGACATCTGTGGCATTGTGCTGTGTGATAAAACTGCACATTGTAGAGTGGAAGAGGGAAAAGATTGCTTTCAGGAAGCACTGTCACTTTACCCTGAACAGACAGGTGACAGTGTGGTTGATTTACTAAAGGCAAACAGACTGTGCACTTTGCGAGTGCAGTCGCTCCAGAGCTTAGTAAATGAGGTAAAGCTTCACTATGCAAAGAATACCCAATCAAGGGCAAGGAAATCAGCATTTTTGCTTGCACATGATTGGATGAGGGAAGTCAGCAGAGCTTCTACTGATTTACTAAGCTCTGGTGCATTTGTACTTTGCACAGTGCAAACTGTGGTAACATAGCTCGGCTGCACGAATTGCTGTCATGTTATGTCGCTTGCTTTTTTGGCTGCTTCGGCGGCGCACACCTCCTACTCGCCCACGAAGCCGATGCTAGTGTCCGGCAGTCACGATCACCGCCTGGCTCCCGCGATCGCTCGGGGCACACCAAAAACCGGGATCTATGTGTCTAAACACACAGTTTCCGGTTCTCTGAGGGGAGAAGAGACAGATTGTCTGTTCATACAGAGTATGTACAGCGATCTGTCATCTCCCCTACACAGTCCCCTCCCCCCTTCAGTTAGAACATACACTAGGGAACACAATTAACCCCTTCATCGCCCCCTAGTGTTAACCCCTTCCCTGCCAGTGACATTTTTACAGTAATCAATGCATTTTTATAGCACTGATCTCTGTATAAATGCCAATGGTCCCAAAAATGTGTAAAAATTGGCCGACGTGTCTGCCATAATGTCGCAGTCCTGATAAAAATCACATATCGCAGCCATTACTAGTAAAAAAAAAATGAACAATAAAAATGCCATAAAATGATCCCTATTTTGTAGACGCTATAACTTTTGCGCAAACCAATCAATATATGCTTATTGTGATTTTTTTTTTACCAAAAATATGTAGAAGAACTAAGGAAAAAAATGTTTTTTATATATATATTTTTGGAGGATATTTATTATAGCAAAAAGTAAAAAATGTTGCTTTTTTCAAAATTGTCGGGTTTTTTTTGTTTATAGCGCAAAAAAATAAAAACCACAGAAATGTTCAAATACCACCAAAAGAAATCTCTATTTGTGGGGAAAAAAAATACGTCAATTTTGTTTGGGTGCAATGTCGCACGACCACGAAATTGTCAGTTAAATCAACGCAGTGCCGAAACGCAAAAAGTGCTCTGGTCAGGAAGGGGTTGAAATCTTTTGGGCCTGAAGCGGTTAATGGAAATGCTTTACTTGCACAAGAAAACTTATAAGACATACTTTATATATTGTTTTTACACATGCCTTTTTGCGATGTGATATTGTTACATACCTCTCTATTTCAGCCTGCAGCCAGCTAGGATATTGTAGAAAAAAAACTCAACTGTTGCTTCCTTGTAATGACAGCAGTAGTTAGAGTGTTCTGCAAAGTGTTTGTGTACAAAACCTAAAAAAAATGTAATTTCCTATTTGTGTGTTTGACTCATTACTTTTTACTGTTTTTTCTTTTTTGTTTTTTACTTATATTAACACTGTGACTGTCTATATCAAGCAGGCTTTCCCACTGAGCATTGAGGAAGGAGAAAATTATTGGAATTCATGACTCATTTTCAACAGAATTATGGGAAAAAAGAATCTGTTTGCCAGAAGTGAAGAGTTTTATACAGCATACCTTCCAAAGACATTACTGCATATGTCATAATTTAAATCCTGTACTAATAAATAAATGGTATCTGCCATTCTTGAGTGCCTTTTGAAAATGCTAATTGCTTGGCTAAATACTTAGCTGTCTCCAACTTCAACTACTTTCCTAGTCACTGACCTGGAATAAGCAAGTGGCAAGTGAAGTCACACTTCCATACTTATTTGGCATTAGTAACTTAGTATTGAAGCCTTTGGATCAGCATGACAGGTAACAAGTACATTAAAAATAAGAGATTATCAGTCACAGCCTCCTTATTTCACTTAAGTGGGGTACACACTATAAGAAAATCGGGCAAACTTTCGTCCCATTTTTCTCGATGTTTTCACAGCAAATCGGAATCGATGAAAGAAAACTCATAAAACAATTCTTACGGATATTCTCATACGACAAAGGCTTTTTTTTGTTGTTTATTGTTTCTGATCATGCGTAGTCTGATTTTTCTTGTACAAAAATCACACGAAAACGGTACACATTAAACGAAAATTATTTGTTTTGTTCCCGTACAAGAAAAATTTTGGAGTTTGTCCCTTCGGGAATTTCAGCACAGAAATTTGGAATCGGCTGTCAAAAGTTGTGTACACACTGTACAAAAATTCTTTGGACAAAAATGTTTGCCCGATTTTCTTATAGTGTGTACAAACGAGCCTTATGTACTTGCTTTAAGCCCAGGTTCACACTGAGCGGCGGGAATTAAGCCGTGTGAGATCAGCTCGCATGATTTCACTCCCGCATGTCAGTCCGGATTTCGTCCACGATTTTAGAGACATCTGTGTAGGTTTCTTCACAGATGTCAATGTAAATTGCAGCCCGAAATCGCAAACAGTAGTACAAAAACTACTTTTTGAAATCGGTGCAGCACTGCAGATGTGGCGTCGCACTGATTAGGACAGTGCCATTGACAATTGCCGCCGATTTGAAATGCGATTTCAAAAAGTAGTTTCTATACCACTTTTTGAGATTTACATTGACATCTGTGAAGAAACCTGCACGGATGTCTCTGAAATCGCCGCCGAAATCAGGTCTGACATGCGGGAGTGAAATTGCGTGAGTTCAACTGAACTCGCACGGCTTCATTCCCGCAGCTCAGTGTGAACCGTTAAACACAGCAAATAAAAGCATCAACAACAGGACTGGTCATGCTGACAATGAATTAGAACTACTACCTGCCATATATTGCTGTGAATGTCCCTGTTTTTTGTTTTTTTTCTGTCTTACAAACCTATGTAACAAGGGATTCCCCAGTCTCCCTCTCATCTCCAGTGCATTCACAAAGAGATGACACGTAAGGTGTTATTTTTTACACCTTCAATGATGTGCTAATTGCTTCTCCTAGTTAGCCTATATCTGAACCTGAGGATAGAATAAGAAATAAATGCAAACAATCCTATATTTTCCTATATGCAGAATTATTTTTTCAATGACATTTGCACATAGTTTACATCTTTTAAGACTGTATGTGTATTTTTTTTTTTTTAAAGTCAATGCCTAATAAACAAATTCTTGCTGAACAGTACAAATGTTCAAGGAAAAAAATGGTCTTGTTAAAAGCACTACTGTTTGCGTGTTTATGTGTTAAATGTATTTATCCAAAATAAAAAAAAAACATTAATTGATGGCTGTATTGCCATTCGTGAGGTTGGTTGTAGGGTTAGAATGGGTGCAATTCTAAGCAGAATGCAAATCACATAGCCGATATCACTGTCAGATAAATGGAAGTGGTTACTGTTTTTGAGAATACTATATGCTAGAACATTCTGCTACATTGACCATGGATGGATTTAAAATAAAACTCTGGGGAAATGTGTAAATAAATAATTTAGGTTTATCTGATAAAAAATGTGTAAATCTGGCTAGCCATTCTTGTGGTACATACACCTTGCTAGCCAAGAACATCACATTGATTTTCCAAAACTGATGAGTGCAAAATCTGGTGCAGGTCTACATAGAAACCAATCAACTTATTATTATTATTCTTTTTTTCAAAGCTTGATTGAAGAAGCCGAAGTTAGAAGCTGATTGGCTAACATGTGCAGCTGCACCAGATTTTGCACTCTCCAGTTTTAGTAAATCAACCCAACTGTGTTCTAGGCCTGCTCACTTATCAAATAAGAGAACTTCATTGTTGCGGTTTATATCCCATTGCTTATCAAGTTATGTGATACAAAATCTAACAGATATGGTATTACATGCATGGTTATTTCTTTGTTTTAACACTTATTTTGCTCAATTTACTGCATGCATGATTGATTTGGGTGATATTTTGTGCATAAAAGTAAATTAGAAAATAGTCTCGCTCAGGTTTTAACTCCTATAAATACCACCACTGGTTGGCTGGCATTAACAGTATGTTTTTATGAAGTGTTTCTTGTCGAGAGCAATATTTCTAAGTGGAGATAAAAAAAGGACTCCTCAGATTAAAATACAGAGTCATGGAAAATAAAAGATAGCAATATAATAAAAGGTTAATTTCAAGCAGAAAAATTAGGACTCCACACCCACTCAATAGTTATTTTTGTGACTTGAAAATAACCACAAGGTTATTACAAATGGATGTAAAAGAAAAACACATCTGACTTTGTAAACTGACACTGAAATAGGTCTATAAACACAACTAAAAAGTGTACATGTAACCTTTCTTTAATGCCTTTACTAAATGAGTCATGGTGGGAGAATGTATTTGAAATGTTATGATAGGTCAATTTTAAACACTGGGAAAAGTAATTGTAGAGTTTACTCAATGGCCATGATTTCACAAAAATAGTGTATTACATTCTGTCGTCTCCAAAGATTGTGGATAGCAATTCCAAGAATACTGGAGCTCCCCCTAGCACTAATGGAGCTGTCCAAGGTACCAGCAACACCTGACATTTTGTGTAGCTTGTATTAAGCAGTCTTATCGAACCGTGAATGAATGTTGTTTATCCTGCTGTTCCATCTGTGTTCTGTGAGATAATTATAAGTAAAAAGGACCCTTGTAATTGAACTCATTAGATTGTGGTTGCTCTCCCTCCCATTTTTCAGAATGTGTTTATTTTCCATTATTTCATGCAGCATTTCCTCACATGAACAGTAAATTGGCACTGTACACAACTGTGTCTTCCAGACTTCAAATGCTGAGGCTCAAGTAAGAAGACTGAAGGAAATAAAGGCATTTATGCAGTTTCATAAAGGCCACTTTACATACATTGTTTATCATTGTTTGGGGAATTAATTCAAACAGTTGAATGGATGCTATGGGCAATGCCATTTTCTTTTACACCTAATGTTTGAAATTCAGTGTTTTCCCTCAAAATTTATTGGAGGAATGGCCTAAAGAAAGTGTGTATTTCCGATCAAACTTTCCCAGATACATAGGGATGATGGAATTCTTTTAACATCATTTTTAATATATAGTTATGGAAAAAAGGAGAAATACCAAATGTGATATGCAGGTCTGCTGTTATACCATACAGCATACCAGTCAAGAGCCACCAAACAAAGCAAGGACTTCAAAGAGACCTATGACTTCTCTTAGCATCCCCTGCACCACTTGGTCCTAGGGACACTAATTCTGTTGACCCTGGTGAACAACCAGGGATTTCCTCATCCTGGAGGGATTTTCTTTCAATTCCCGTTTTGGCTATGGGACAGGAAGTGAAGGGAAATCCTCCCAATGGGACACAGATGGCAAAAAAATGATCAGGGTTATAACCCTCCCTTTACCTTATCCAAAATTAAATTTTAAATGTAAAGTATGTGAATTCGTGTTATGCTATACATACAAGTGGCAACAATTCCTTGTGGTTTTAAAGTCTAATTGTTTATTTACCTTAATGTATTCTGTGTAAAAAACAGGAGACACAGGCAGTAGTGGGAGACATAGTAGTAGGAGGTATGGGGCTTACTGGAGCTGTTTGTTTATAGACACACACAGCCCGGATCTGGAGTGTGCCCACACAGGTGCCCCCTCAAGTGGGCTCCCAGAGGACAAAAAGAAGCAGAAAGCGCTGGCAGGGGACTGCAGAAAAGGCGGTAAGAGACTGTTCTGTGCAATATCACAGAACAGCTAAGCAGAACATATTTTTTATTTTGGCAAAAAAAAAAAAAAAAGACTTTAATGTCACTTTAAAGAGTCTATCAGCATTTGTATGAAAAGACAATTGCATGCCACTGAAGGGTCCACAACAACCTGCCACTAATGGTTTTCACCAAAAATGTAAGTTTATTGTAACAGATTGCAAGGGACCATAGTGCTGGGCTCCATGGTACTGGAGTGGAATTATTGAAAATAATTTCAACTGGCAATCTGATGATTTTTCAGCATACAAAAAACAAGAACATACATATTGGAATAATATCAAAAGAAAGCATAAGACCGTACAAAAAACAATGTTCAATATTTGGGAGAAAATTGATTTATATGCACATGAATAATTGTGTTTAAAAAGTATTAGTGTGGAACTTATTCTTTTTTTTGCTTTGCGTGCTAAAGTTATATGGGCCGTATCAGCAAACTCTATACTGCAATAGAATTTTTGGCTTCTGCTTCTACCCATGGTCATTTGTGCCTCCATTTAAATGGTTGGGGTGTGGATTGTGGCTTTCATTTAATTAGTTTTTTGTGTATTGAGCATTTTAATGATTTTTATTGCTTCCCACTACAATTTGGTAGTTATAAAACAAATTAATCTTTTTTAGATTTCTGTTGCTTGTTCAATAACACATGAACAACAAAGTATCAACATATAAGGTAGCGTACCTATATCAGGACACAGCAGCTAGTTTTAAATTTGTGGGGAGAGAAAGGGGAATGGAAAACACACCACTGAAAACTGGTGATGGTGGTAGTGAGGCGTTTAAACTATTCCTCACTTAACCACATTTGAGTAACCTGTTTGGATACAGCTCTGTATGACTAATGCATATTTTCATAGACTTCAAGAAGTGCAGCTTTTCCCAGTAGAGAAAGCGAACCATAACATTAGTCATCCTGGAAACTCTCCTGTTACTCATGCAAGTGATATCTCAGTCAAACAGCAAAGCTGAAATATAGAGCCAATTTTATAATCAGCAGTTAAAACCAGACTGAAAATTATACTATCTGTATAAATACTATATTTATAAATGATTGACTTTTCTTGTCACTTTACCATTTTCACAGAGAATATTCATCTACATTTTTATTGACATAGTCTAATTAAGTATGTACATGTAGCCAGAATCATAATTGCAAGGGATAATTTAATAATCAGGGGTTTTATTTTGAACTTGCATTAATGAATGTGACCAGCGAGAGACCCTGTTCTGTCCTGCAATCAGTTCTAATCTTTGTTACAAAGATTTCCAGAATAGAACATAACGTGGCACCTCTTCACACATCAGCATTTTGAAGCTTGTACTGTTTGCTGACAGATATGCTTGATCTCTCAATGGTCAATCAATAAGTTATTGCTAAAGCGATTTTAACATTTCTTATTTTATTGTGGGATAAGACCCAGTTCCAAACTCCCTGCCATTTTCTTTGCACCATCTCTACACCAATGAGCTCTGAACACTGCATTGTAGGAAGGAAGGAAGGCAGCGGACGTGTTGTCTGTTTTCACAACCCCCCCATTTGCTGGGTACTCTGCAGTGCTTAAAGTGAATGTAAACCCCAGGCATGAAAAATTAACAAAGCCCATCTATACTGTGTACGTATCTCTCACCAAAGCACCGAGTCTGATTCCTCTCTGATTTCTCTCCGCTGCCTCATTCCTCTGTTATTTGCTCAGCTACATCTAACAGCTTTTCCTGACTTTCCTGAGTTAATTGATGACAGGGAGGAGAGCTCCAGCATACAGCCTGTGATCAACAGCAACAACTTTGCATGTCCCAGTACATTGTGAAGAAGGGGGTGTGTACCTTCCCTCCAATCAAGGCTAAGAGCTCTCCGCACTGCAGTGTGAGACTTTAGATCCCCTCCCCCTACTTTTCAGGGCTGTAAAATGCTGTGTGTAAAATGTGTGTTTTGGAAGTCTGTAGAGAAGAGAAGGCTCCAGATAAACAGGCACAACTTACGTGGATGGGTTTGTTTAATCTCTATGTATCATCTGCGGCTGGTCATGTCAGTGGGTATATGTATGGGTTTTCAACCGCTTTAAGGGTAAGCCTAAGCTTTGGAGAGTACCTACAAAGGGACACAAGGAAATTTGTGATGATATATGGCATGCGTGGTACTAAATGTAATCTGCCATAACTTCTTAGCATTCCAACCTGCTAGTCCAGGTTCTAGCTTCAGCTCAGGTCAGGGAATTACACTAGATTGGGTCACAGATAAACTTTGCCATCCTATGGCAGAGCATATATTACTGCCCTGGTGCACTGATGGGCCAATTAGAATCCAATAGTTATTAGTACATCAGGGAATCTTAGCATTCAGCAATGCCTGTGTGTGGATATGTACAGTGGGGAGAACAAGTATTTGATACGCTGCCGATTTTGCAGGTTTTCCTACTTACAAAGCATGTAGAGGTCTGTAATTTTTATCATAGGTACTCTTTAACTGTGAGAGACAGATTCTATACAAAAATCTAGAAAATCACATTTTTTAAATTATTCATTTGCATTTTATTGGATGATATAAGTATTTAATCACCTACCAACCAGTAAGAATTCCGGCTCTCACAGACCTTTTATTTTTTCGTTAAGAAGCCCTCCTGTTCTCCACCCATTACCTGTATTAACTGCACCCGTTTGAACTCATTACCTGTATAAAAGACACCTGTATACACACTCAAAAAGACTCCAACATCTCCACAATGGCCAAGACCAGAGAGCTGTGTAAGAACATCATAGATAAAATTGTAGACCTGCACAAGGCTGGGATGGGCTACAGGACAATAGGCAAGAAGCTTGGTGAGAAGGCAACAACTGTTGGTGCAATTATTAGAAAATGGAAGAAGTTCAAGATGACGGTCAATCTCCCTTGGTCTATGGCTCCATGCAAGATCTCACCTTGTGGGGTATCAATGATTATGAGGAAGGTGAGGGATCAGCCCAGAACTACACGGCAGGACCTGATCAATGACCTGAATAGAGCTGGGACCATAGTCTCAAAGAAAACCATTAGTAACACACTACAACCATCATGGATTAAAATCCTGCAGCGCATGCAAGCTCCCCCTGCTCAAACCAGCGCATGTCCAGGCCCGTCTGAAGTTTGTCAATGACCAACTAGATGATCCAGAGGAGGAATGGTAGAAGGTCCTGTGGTCTGATGAGACAAAAATAGAGCATTTGGTCTAAACTCCACTCGCCGCGTTTGGAGGAAGAAGAAGGATGAGTATAACCTCAAGAACACCATACCAACCGTGAAGCATGGAGGTGGCAAAACATCATTCTTTGGGGCTGCTTTTCTGCAAAGGGGACAGGACGACTGCGTATTGAGGAGAGGACGGATGGGGTCATGAATCGCAAGATCTTGGCTAACAATCTCCTTCCCTCAGTAAGAGCATTGAAGATGGGTCGTGGCTGGGTCTTCCAGCATGACAACGACCCGAAACACACAGCCAGGGCAACTAAGCAGTGGCTCCGTAAGAAGAATCTCAAGGTCCTGGAGTGGTCTAGCCAGTCTCCAGACCTGAACCCAATAGAAAATCTTTGGAGGGAGCTGAAAGTCCATATTGCCCAGCGACGGCCTCGAAACCTGAAGGATCTGGAGAAGGTCTGTATGGAGGAGTGGGCCAAAATCCCTGCTGCAGAGTGTGCAAACCTGGTCAAGAACTACAGGAAAAGTGTGATCTCTGTAATTACAAACAAAGGTTTCTGTACCAAATATTAAGTTCTGCTTTTCTGATGTATCAAATACTTATGTCATGCAATAAAATGCAAATTAATTACTTAAAAATCATACCATGTGATTTGTGATCGCATGCAATGTTTGTGCAATGTGAGTTCAGCCACACAGTTGTATGGCTGAACTCGCACTGAATTCACACAAAAAAGGTGCAGAGACTCTTTTTCCCCCACACTGAAATCGGATCGCATGGGTGCTCTCATCTATGCAAACCAATTCCTGTGCGAGTTCACAATTCGCACTTCGATCTGTTAACCTGATCTGGGGGTGTCATTAACGATGTATTGACACCCGCAGCGGTTCACAGAGGGAAGTGATGCGATGCGTGAACTGTCGCTGTAATCGTGCTGGTTCCCGCATCTTACAAGTGTGAACCTAGGCTCAGTGTGCAATCACTGATGCAGCTCATAATCAGAAAATGAAACAGTAGCTGCAATTAGACTAATACATATGGGGGTATTTACTAAAATTGGAGCATGCAAAACCTGGTGCAGTTCTGCATAGAATGCAATGAGCTTCCAGGTTTTATTATCAAAGCTTAAAGGGGTTGTAAAGGTAAATGTTTTTTCACCTTAATGGTGAAAAAACATCTCACATTGCCGGCGCCCCCAGTCCCCCCGTTTTACTTACCTGACCACTCGAAAGTCCCCGCTTGCCCCTGCCGTCTTCTTTGCCGCTCAACCTGGCTGCTAATTGGCTGGAGTGGATGGATTGAAAGCAGCGCAGCCATTGGCTCGTACTGCTGTCAATCAAATCCAATGACGCAGCGCGCCGGGGGGGCAGGGCCGTGTGATACAGCAAGCGGCTATAGCCGCCGGCTGTATCACAGGAGCATGCCCACAGGTGCTTCTCACCATGCGAGGGAGCTCGCATGAACGTGAGAAGTACCTGCAGGAGGAAGCAGAGACAGCCGCTGAGGGGCCCCAGCCGCTGAGGGACCCCAGAAGAGCAGGTTCGGGGCCACTCTGTGCAAAAGTGGAGGTAAGTATAACATGTTTGTTATTTAAAAAAAAAAAAAAAAATTTACTTTACAATCCCTTTAATTGAACAAGCTGAAGTTAGATGCTGATTGTTTACTTTGCACGGCTGATACTGAGTGCTCCGCTTTTAGGCTAGGTTCACACTAGCCCACACTGTGTGTTCTGGTTGCAGGAATCACATAGATTTCCGCACCTGAATCTCACTGTACATGCAAGACATGTGGGGCTGCCATTCATTCTGCAAGGCACCCCCACGCATCTCAGCCTGCAGCACGTTTGCAGGTGGGGGAACCATAGGGAAACCGCTTGGTCAACAAGACCATGCGGTTTCGCTGTGGCCACATTTTTTGTGCTGTTCATCTGGCACAGTAGCCCATTCAAATTAATGGGATGCCATCCAGAAGCAAATGTGGGATGCACGGACTGCACTAGTGTGAACCTATCTTTAGTAAATCTCCCCTTATATGTTTATTTGTCTGCAATTTATATTTAAATACCTAGGTAAAAAAACTACAACCAACTGGGGGAGAGGGGCACAGGGGGTACCGAGAATAAAACTGTTTCTAGGCCCATGAGATTGAGGGGCTAAAAGACAATGGTCACTTCCCATATTTACCAGCTGTGTACTGAGTACAGTGGAAGTGGGAGCATTGTTAAAGCTGTTAAAGTGCCATTCAACTCCAGTTTGTAAATGTTGAACATATATCTTAATGGGATTGCTTATTGCCACTTTAAACACTCTTCTAGCAGGCTTCAGCACTTCTTGCAGCTTGTTGAAAGCCTGCTGAAGCCTGCTAGCAGCTTGCTTAAAGTGGCAGTCAATGCTCCTGTGCTCAACATTTATAAACTGGAGTTGAATAGTACTTTAAAAGCTTTACCAAGCTTAATGAAGCCTGTGATTTTTGTCTTCAGATTTACCAAAACCATGTAGTGCAAGGGCCTGCCTGATTGCATACAAATTGAAACTCCTAAGGTTTGACTTCATATTATATGGTTTTGGTAAATCTGAAGACAAAAATCAGTAGAAAATCTGATAGCTATTTCATGAGGTGGTCAGTAGTCGTTATGTGAGATTTTTTTTATATGTTTATTGCAAATAATCTTTATATCCAACACACTTCTGGGTGTGTCAGATGCCTGATCCCCTTCTGCACAACGTTGCTCCATTGCCTGACTCCTGCATCACTACAAGACAAAGTAATAATGTAGGGGCTGGTGGATGGAGCTACAGCTCATGGCAGGGAATCCTTGGTGTGCGCAGACTATTGCATTAGGGTGTAGGGTGTATATACACAGTATCTCACAAACGTAAGTACACCCCTCACATTTTTGTAAATATTGCATTATACCTTTTCATGCGACAACACTGAAGAAATTACACTTTGCTACAATGTGAAGTAGTGAGTACACTACTAGTGTACAGGTTGTATAACAGTGCAAATTTGCTGTCCCCTCAAAATAACTCAACACACAGCCATTAATGTCTAATCCGCTGGCAAGAAAAATGAGTACACCCCTAAGTGAAAATGTCCAAATTGGGCCCAATTAACCATTTTCCCTCCCCAGTGTCATGTGACTCGTTAGTGTTACAAGGTCTCAGGTGTGAATGGGTAGCAGGTGTGTTAAATTTGGTGCTATCGCTCTCACTCTCTCATACTGGTCACTGGAAGTTCAACATAACATCTCATAGCAAAAAACTCTCTGAGGATCTAAAAAAAAAGGTGGTTGCTCTACATAAAGATGGCCTAGGCTATAAGATTGCTAAGGCCCTGAAACTGAGCTGCAGCACAGTGGCCAAGACCATACAGGGGTTAACCAGGACAGGTTCCACTTATAACAGGCCTCGCTATGGTCGACCAAGGAAGTTGAGTGCACGTGCTCAACGTCATATCCAGAGGTTGTCTTTGGGAAATAGACTTATGAGTATTGCCAGCATTGCTACAGCGTTTGAAGGGGTGGGGATCAACCTGTCAGTGCTCAGACCATACGCGGCACACTGCATCAAATTGGTCTGCATGGCTGTCATCCCAGAAGGAAGCCTCTTCTAAAGATGATGCACAAGAAAGCCGGCAAACAGTTTGCTGAAGACAAGCAGACTAAGGACATGGCCTACTGGAACCATGTCCCGTGGTCTGATGAGACCAAGATAAAAGTATTTGGTTCAGATAGTGTCAAGCGTGTGTGGCGGCAACCAGGTGAGGAGTACAAAGACAAGTGTGTCTTGCCTCCAGTCAAGCATGATGGTTGGAGTGTCATGGTTTGAAGCTGCATGAGCGCTGCTGGCACTGAGGAGCTACAGTTCATTGAGGGAATCATGAATGCCAACATGTACTGTGACATACTGAAGCAGAGCTGAACCCCTCCCTTCAGAGACTGGGCCGCAAGGCAGTATTCCAACATGATAAGGACCCCAAACTTCCAAGATAACCACTGGCTTGCTAAAGAAACTGAGGGTAAAAGTGATGGACTAGCCAAGCATGTCTCCAGACCTAAACCCTATTGAGCTTCTGTGGGGCATCCTCAAATGGAAGGTGGAGGGGCACAAGGTCTCTAACATCCACCAGCTCCGTGATGTCATCATGGAGGAGTGGAAGAGAACTCCAGTGGGAACCTGCGAAGCTCTGGTGAACTCCATGCCCAAGGGGGTTAAGGCAGTGCTGGAAAATAATAGTGGTCACACAAAATTTTGACACTTTGGCCCAATTTGGAGATTTTCACTTAGGGGTGTACTCATTTTTGTCGCCAGCGGTTTACACATTAATGGCTGCATGTTGAGTTATTTTAAGGGGACACTTGTGTGAGCTACTCTATATATATATATATATATATATATATATATATATATATATATATATATATATATATATATATATATATATATATATATATATATAAATATATATATACACACATATACAGACCAGCACACACTTATGAATGTAAACAAACATTTTAAAGTGTATTAAAACGTGGACAGTGTCAGTAGTGCAGGGATTGGTGTCAGCTGGGCAGTGAGCAGTGTCAGTAGTTTTTTGTTTTTTTTATCTTTTACTATTTTTTACAGCATTTTTTATCTACAATTCTTTTAGGGGCCCTACTGGGGGCTTTAGTGAAATATCAGGGGTCTAAAGAGACTCACTTTGTGACAGAGAAAAGGTCTGAGGACATAGATTCCCCAGCCTCTTTCTCTGCAGCGTCAGCTGCACTGGGCAGTGAATGAATGGTAGATGCTCTGTACTGCGGGGCATCCTGTTCATTCACAAACTGAAGCCTTGTAAACAGTTTTCTAGGCTTCAGTTATGAATGAACACAGTGAGTCACCTGTACCAATTACTCACTGTGCTCATTCAGAAAAGGAAGTAGCTGGTAAATGACACACGCCCAGGCAGCAGGAGGATTCCATGCCTCACAGGGGGGATAAGGGCGTGCACATGCCTATGCAGGGGATGTAGGCATACAACTTACCCAGAAGAGTGGATGTGAAGAGTCTTTGCGTGACTTTCTCAGTGTCCTCTTTTGCTCTAGGCTAGGCAGAGGGTGGGGTGGGGTGCTGTTTTGTTTTTTACATCTGAAAAAATATGGCAGTTAAGCTATCTAGTATTGAAATGATGCTGCAGATTTTGATGGCTGTTCACAGGCTGCTGCTGAGTGCTTGGTGCACACTCATTCAACTACAAATTGGGTGATTTTAAACCTGGCATGCTATGAGAATAACGGTAAATAATTTGACTGAGCAAGTTTTCCAGTGCATCATTCATACGTACATTATAGCCCTAAATGTAATTTAATTAGGGTTTACTTCAGAGGACAAAAGTATACAATGACAAGTCCCTTATCAGGAAAATACATGGGTTTCCACAAAAAAGCACTCACCCTCTTCTAAACTTTTGTGGAAAAAAGGTAAATAACCTAAGGATAATGTATATACATCATATATAATATTTTTATTTAATGTGTCATTAGTCTTGATTGTTTTTCTACAAATATGTGTTTCTCCTGTGGGCCTCTGCTTTTGCCTTCCCCATTTTGGGGATTTTACCGATTTGTCCACTGTCACAGATGAGAGCACCAAGAAAATAAAGAGTGCATAATAAACAATGCTTTGAGATCAAAATACACATTACTTTTAAAACAGAAAGATTTGTACAGATCCGGCACAACAAGATGCTACTGTGATTACAATAAATATGTTACACACCTAGCAAAAACTATCTACGTAGATTTAAGGATCTGATTTGAGTCATGTTGTGTGGATAAATATAAAAGCTTCCAGCTGCCAATTCACATTTGGTTGATGGCCAGACCTTCCCAAAGCAAGTCATGCTTCTGCAAATGTACACATCCACCTCATGTAGGTATCCAGGCAACAAGAACCGGGTGTACGGAAGAATATGTTTACACACCGCTGCAAGCCAACCTTATCTATTTTCATTATGCACACTGATACCTTAAAGAGTTTGTGAGGTTAGTATTAAAACCTAAGAGATGTTCACACAGAGAATGCCAAGCACCCAATGGAATAGTTACTAAACAGATCCTAAGCACAGGATCACATGCTTAGCAAGGATGTATATGTCTGAAACAAATAATATTGGACAGGAGCCATTAATAATAAAGGCTAATACCACTGATTATATTTTAAAATAAATTCTCTTACATACAAATTCTCTTAAATACTAGAATAGAGAACTTTTTTGTGATAACTCTGCTTTCTGCCTTCACCAACAATTGCAAGCATCAATGTAAAGCTGGAGCATGAAGGGCCCTGCAATAAATCAATTTTTAATGGCTCATCATAAGATATGAAATAATGCCTAGCATTAAAAAGGTATTTTACATACACACAACAAAAGGCTGCCAGCTTCAAAATACCATTGCCATTGGTGATTTTCTACTAAAAATACAGGCTAGTTGACTGTCTTCAATACTTTCCAAGTCAATTTTTACTTGTTCAGGTCTTCCCAACTTCAGGCCCGCAGGCAGGCACACAACAGGCTCATTCACCCTTAAGTCTAGGAGATGTTGCTTTTTTATTTTTGGAGAAATTGAATAGGGATGAGAGTAGAGGTAGGATACTCCAAAATACCTTTCTACCTTTATGCTTAGGTAGTAGTAGTAGTAGTAGAACCGGTAGAACAAAGTCCCTTCTCTTTAGTGCACAATATCTGGACAGAGCTCTTTAACAGAACCAGAGCTTAACCACTTGACCACTGGGCACTTAAACACCCTTAACGCCCCGGACCGTATTCCCGAGTCTGGCTCGGGGTTGAATTTTTAGACCAAAAGCGGTAACCCCAAGCCAGACTCGGGACCGCATTGCTGGATCCAGGAGGACGTTTACTTACCTTCTCACTCGGATCCAGCGATGTCCCCGCGCTGTACGAGTGAGCCGTGTCTCGCTCGATCTATCACGCACGGGGACGGAGATCGGCGCCAAATTCAAAAAGTGAAACACTCACTATACATACAATATAATGTAATCTTACAACTTACATTGCTGTATGTAATAATTTCACATCCCCTTTGTCCCTAGTGGTCTGCCCAGTGTCCTGCATGCAATTTTATATAATAAAAACTGTTCTTTATGCCTGGAAACTGGAGATTGCTCATAACAACCAAAACTGTCCCTTTACATCAAAAATGATTTTAGACCAGCTAGAAAACAGCGATAATAAATTGTAATCACTCGCAGAATTGAGCGATAGCGATTTGTGGGGAGATCCTTCATCAAATACTGAAAAGTAATGACAGTGACAATTCTGCAACTGAGCACATTTCAGTGTTTTTGATTTGATTACATTATTGAATAATTTTTATTATTGTTATATTATTATTTGGTACAATTATTTATAGTTATTTATTATATTATAATTTATGATTTCATTTTTCAAACATTATCATACCCGGGATGTCTGCTAGACTCTGGTCTGGACAGATTTAAGTGAGTTATTCCTAAAGCCGCGTACACACGGGCGGACTGTCTGGCCAACTTAGTCCGTCGAAACACATTTCAGCGGACAGTCCGCTCGTGTGTGGGCTTCAGCGGACTTTTTCAGCGTACAGTCTGGCGGACTAAGTATTTCGGAATTTCCGTAATATTGTCCGTCATACTTTTTCAGCGGTTTCAGCGGACAATCCGCTCGTGAGTAGGCTAGTTTGACGGACTAAGTATGGCGCATGCTCAGAAAGGATTTACACGGCGAAAGGTTGCATTGCTGTGTATTGGACTTCCTATTTCTAGTTCCGTCGTACGTGCTGTACACGTCATCGCGCAAGCTTTCGACGGAATGTTTGTGCATCCGTGTGTGGTCAAGTCCGTTCATTCGAAAGTAGGACGGACTGTCCGTCGGATTGTCAGACAATCCGACGGACTAAGTTGGCCAGACAGTCCGCCCGTGTGTACGCGGCTTTAGAATTACAGGACTACAATATAAAACACCAAATTTCCATGCAAAATAATTGTACCGCTTTTATCACCTAAAATACGAAATAATCGTACCGCCAGGGAGGTTAATAACCAGACCAATTTTCAGCTTTCGGTGCTCTCACATTTTGAACGACAATTACTCATGCAACACTGTACCCATATGAAATTTTTGTCCCTTTTTTCCACACAAATAGAGCTTTCTTTTGGTGGTATTTAATCACCGCTGAGTTTTTTATATTTTGTGCTATAAAAGAAAAAAGACCGAAAATTCTGTAAAAAAGTGAAATTTTCTTTGTTTCTGTTATAAAATTTAGCAGATTAGTAATTTTTCTTCATAAATTTTGGCCAAAATTTATACCACTACATATCTTTGGTAAAAATAAGTACAAATTGGTGGATATTATTTGGTCTTTGTGAAAGTTATAGAGTCCACAAGCTATGGTGCCAATATCTGAAAATTTATCACACCTGAAGTACTGACGGCCTATTTCAATTCTTGAGACCCTAACATGCCATAAAAGTACAAATACCCCCCAAATGACCACTTTTTGGAAAGAAGACATTCCAAGGTATTTAGTAAGAGGCATGATGAGTTTTTTGAAGTTGTAATTTTTTCCCCCAGTTCTTTGCAAAATCAAGATTTTTATTTCTTTTTTTCACAAAATTGTCATATTATCAGTTTATTTCTCACACACAGCATATGCATACCACAAATTACACCCCAAAACACATTCTGCTATTATTCCTCAGTATAGCAATACCACATGTGTGAGACTTTTACACAGCGTGGCCACATACAGAGGCCCAACATGCAGGGAGCGCCATCAGGCGTTCTGGAGCACCCAGGACAATTCTGACATTTCTCTCCTACATGTAAAAATCATAATTTATTTGCTAGAAAATTACATAGAACCCCAAAACATTATATATGTTTTTGTAGAAAACACCCTGGAGAATACAATGGTGGTCATTGCAACTTTTTATCTTGCACAGTATTTGCGCTGCAATTTTTCGAACGCGTTTTAAAAAAAAAAAACAGTTTTGTGCTTAAAAAAAAAAACAGTAAAGTTAGCCCAAGTTTTGCATAATGTGAAAGATGAAGTTACGCCACGTAAATAGATACCTAACATGTTACTCTTCAAAATTGCACACGCTCGTGGAATGGCGCCAAATGTCGCTACTTAAAAAATCCCCATAGGCGAAGCGTTGAACTTTTTTACTGGTTACATGTTTTGAGTTACAGAGGAGGTAACTAGAATTATTGGCCTCGCTCTAACGTTCGCAACGATACCTCACATGTGTGGTTTGAACACCGTTTTCATATGTGGGCGGGACTTACGTATGCGTTCGCTTCTGCATGCGAGCACATGGGGACAGGGGCGCTTTAAATTTTTATTTTTTTTATTGTTCATTTTACTTTATTTATTTTAGTTTAACATTTTTTCCCCCAAAAATACATTTTTTGATCACTTTTATTCCTATTACAAGGAATGTAAACATCCCTTGTAATAGGAATATGGCATGGCAGGTCCTATTTACAGTGAGATATGGGGTCAATAAGACCCCACATCTCACCTCTAGGCTGGGAAGCCTGAAATAAAAAAAAGATTCTGGCTTTGATCATATTGGCGAGTCGGTAGAAGCACCGGAGGTCTATGGCTGGGTATTGCAAGGTATCACCGAGTATGGCTGGGTATGGCAGGGTATCTCCGAGTATGGCAGGGTATCTCCGGGTATGGCAATTTATGGCAGAGTATTGGCAGGGTATTGCAGAGTATTGGCAGGGTATTGCAGAGTATTGGCTGGTATTGTACTGCAGAGTATTGGTGGGTACTGCAGAGTATTGGCGGGTATTGCAGAGTATTGGCGGGTATTGGCAGAGTATTGGCTGGTATTGCAGAGTATTGGCTGGTATTGCAGAGTATTAGCGGGTATTGCAGAGTATTAGCTGGTATTGCAGAGTATTAGCTGGTATTGGCAGAGTATTGGCTGGTATTGGCAGAGTATTAGCTGGTATTGCAGAGTATTGGCAGGGTATTGCAGAGTATTGGCAGGGAATTGAGGGGTTAAATTTGGTGAGCAGCGATGTGGGCACTGCAGATGCAGCCCACAGCACTGCTGACACCAATCTCTTCCCCCTCCGTTGTACCGATCGCTACAGAGAGGAGAGGGAGGAACCGGCGTCATAACATGACACCGGTTTGATTACAAGTGATCACTCTGTCATTTGGCGGAGTGATCGCGCGGTAAACAGCCGCGATGAGCGGCCGCTTACCGTGATCCGTGATGCGCCGGGTCCACGGATGCTCTCGAGTGCGTGCCCCAGGAGTTAAGAAACCGCCCTGTACCCGTCATTCGACTATGGGGCGGTTGTCAAGTGGTTAATTTAACTAGGTATGGATGGGCGAATGGTTCAGTCCAAGCATAAGTTTGGGCCGAACTTTTGCTTTTCAGACGTTCAACGAACAGCCGAACAAACGGGTCATTTGACCATTTGTATCAGCCCCCTGAACCAACCACAATGTATTGCGGCACTGAGCAGTGCATTGCAAGCCCTGACTGGGTGAAACAGTGAAAGCTTCAGCCAAACAGGGCACAGAGCACTGTCAGAGTCATGATTGGACACTGTCATCATGACTTTATCCAATCATGGCTCATTCCCGCCCCACCTATAAAAGTGTTCTTTCAATGGCAGCCATTTTTAGTGTGATTTCAGCGTGGAGAGAGATAGAACAGGGCTCTTTTCAGTGCTATTAGTGTGCTATACTGTGCTATTTTGCTTCAATTGTCAGTGTAGAATATTATTTCAGTGTCAGTCTAGGGATAGTGTGAGTGTACTGAGGAGGACCATCATTCAGCTTTGCATAGCGTGCAGCTAGAGTAGGGACAGCTCAGATAGTTTCACTGTAGTATAGTGAGGCCGTGTCAGTAATTGTTAGTGTATAGCTAGTAGGGACAGTTTGGCACCATTTACTTCTGTGTGTATTACTGCCAGTTTAACGCCATATAGTTTTGTGCATTATTGCCAGTTTAATGCCATATAGTTCTGTGTGCATTACTGCCAGTTTAACGCCATATCGTTTTGTGCATTATTGCCAGTTTAACGTCATATAGTTCTGTGTGCATTACTGCCAGTTTAAGTCCATATAGTTCTGTGTGTGTTACTGCCAGTTTAACGCCATGTATTTCTGTGTGTGTTACTGCCAGTTTAACGCCATATAGTTTTGTGCTTTACTGCCAGTTTAACGGCATTTACTTCTGTGTGTGTTACTGCCAGTTTAATGCCATATAGTTCTGGGTGCGTTACTGCCAATTTAAAGCCATATAGGTCTGTGTGTGTTACTGCCAGTTTAATGCCATCTAGTTCTGTATGTGTTATTGCCAGTTTAACGCCATATAGTTTTGTGTGTTACTGCCAGTTTAACGCCATATAGTTCTGTGTGCGTTACTGCCAGTTTAACACCATATAGTTCTGTGTGCATTACTGCCAGTTTAACGCCATATAGTTTTGTGCGTTGCTGCCATTTAATGCCATATAGTTTTGTGTACATTACTGCCAGTTTAACACCATATAGTTTTGTGTGCGTTACTGCCAGTTTAATGCCATATAATTCTGTGTGCATTACTGGCAGTTTAACGCCATATAGTTCTGTGTGCCTTACTGCCAGTTTAACGACATATAGTTTTGTGCGTTACTGCCAGTTTAACGCCATTTACTTCTGTGTGTGTTACTGCCATTTTAACGTCATATTGTTTTGTGTGCATTACTGCCATTTTAATGTCAAATCGTTTTGCGTGCGTTACTGCCAGTTTAACTACATATAGTTCTGTGTGTTACTGCCAGCTTAACGCCATATAGTTTTGTGTGCATTACTGCCAGTTTAACGCCATATAGTTCTGTGTGCGTTACTGCCAGTTTAACGCCATTTACTTCTGTGTGCGTTACTGCCAATTTAACGACATATAGTTCTGTGTGCAAAAGTCCAGAGAATCACAAGAGAGATATACACCACCGCTCAAATGCAGGTCCTGGGAACTCAGAGATAATTGCTCCAGGTGAAGGGATCCGGGTGTGAGCCACAGCATGCAGATAATGTGGATAATGACAGAACTCTGGACGGCCGCACTCCAATACTAAAACTAAGCTTTATTCAAATAATATTTAAGACACAGCAAATGACATCACAACGAAAGATGCTAACAGCTGACGCGTTTCGCTCTAAGGCTAGTGCTTACTCATAGCTGGTTGATTAACGTACAATAATTTAAAAAAATCAAGGTTTGTGCTAAGCAAACTGTGTAAAGGGGCATTATTATACACACTGTAGCACCCTCCTCGGAAGGTTGCTAGGATGTATATACAGTAAAACCTTGGATTGCAAGCATAATTTTTTTCTGGAAACATGGTTGTAATCCAAAGCACTTGTATATCAAAAATTTCCCCATAAGAAATAATGAAAACTCATATGATTCGTTCCACAACCATTTATTCATAGGTCTTTCTGTTTATAGCCCATGTAAAAAGATTATAGCAATGTGATAGGTTGTGTAACCATAAAATGTCCATTCACAAATACCAACCTCCACAAGAGGATTAGACACAAAATCCAGCAGGAGCTACAGTGTATAAAAAAGAAGAGAGGAACCTCTAAATGTAGCAATATGGTTACATTTAATGAAGGTACAACATTTAGCAACTCACATGGTTGATGATTAAAACAGGCACATCTAAGTATCCAGGCATCCAGGGTAAAGCTGTCCACATAGACCATCCCCTGCTCCGCCGGCTCTCACCGATGTCAGTCTGCAATCGTGAACGGGAAGACTCCCCTGCAGTAGAGAGATCTGAAAGTGAGGCCTGAAGTGCTCACGGAGAGTAGCATAGAAGGGATGCCCTCGATGGAGGTGTGGAAGATGGTCTATGTGGACAGCTTTAACCAGGATGCATGCATACTTAGATGTGATTGTTTTAATCATCAACCATGTGAGTTACTAAATGTTGTACCTTCATTAAACGTAACCATATTGCTACACTTATGCCACGTACACACGATCGGATTATCCGGTGGACTTAGTCCGGCGGACAAACCTCCGGACTTTGAAGCGGAGGTCTGCTGGACTTTCGTGCGGGCCTACCGAGCGAGCGGACCTGCCCACGCGACCGGACTTTTCCAGCGGACTAGGTGTGGCGGACAAACCGCCGAATTATGGCGGGAGTCCGCCGGACTTTTGAAATGAATGGACTTGCCCACACACAGAGGAAAGTCAGTTCATTTTGAAAGCGGCTCCAGGTAGCCGGGACTAGCGAAGGGGATCAATGTCGCCCCTTGTTGATGAGGACAAGGGCCTCTTCCCAACAACCCTGGCCATTGGTTGTCAGGATCTGCAGGCGAGGGGCTTATTGGAATCCGGGAACCCCCCAAATACCGGCCCCCCACCCTATGTGAATGAGTATGGGGTACAATGTACCCCTACCCATTCACCTGGTGAAAAAAATGTAAAAAAAAACACCACACAAGCTTTCAAAATCATTTATTGCACAGCTCCGGAGGTCTTGTTCCGTCTTGGGGGTTCTTCTTGCCAGACTTTGCCAGGCTTTCTTCTTCGTCACCGCCCGGGGGTCTTCTTCTGACTTCTGGGGTCTTGTCCCCCTCTTCGGGGGTCTTGTTCCCCTCTTTGGTTCTTCTTGCCAGGCCTCCACTGCTTTTTCCAGCTCTTTTATTAGCAGTGGCCTGGTCTTCTATCGCCGATTTTCCAGAAATGATGGCCGGAATTTTTGAGTCAAAACTACTTTCTAAGTCCACCGGACTTTTGGGGGAAAAAAGTCCGCCGGAGCCCACACACGGGCGGATTGTCCGCCAGACTCTGGTCCGCCGGATAGTCTGATCGTGTGTACGCGGCATTAGAGGCACCTCTCTTTCTTATCTCTTATACTCGTTTGTGACATGACGCTACTTGTATATCAAAGACGTTACTTAGTTATCAAGTCAAAATTTATAAAAAAAAAAATGCAAAATGCTTAACAGGAAACTAAGCTAATGTCCTGAAGAGCAATAGTCAGTCATTCTCATAGAGGAATTGCTCAAGAATGTATGTTGTTGCAAATAGGAATTCCACAGTCAAGTTAAAGAAGTTGTCTTCCCTGTAATTAATTGTATCTGGAGTATCCAACTACATTACCTTCCCTATCCAAATTCTCAAATAAAACATCAAAACACTGATTAATCAAGAAATTAGCCTAAGTGTGTGCCTGGCTGTGGAAAATACTGTGTGCCTGGCCCTGGCTGAAGAGAAAAAGCAAGAGAGTATTCTAGCAGCTCCTATGGGGGTAGCGCTACAACATTATAAAATCTACATAATTTCATTATTACATTTACTTACAATATCTCCATGTTTGTGTCAATACATTTGTAAACTCAGTGATGTATTTGTCTCGTGGCTTAGGCCTTTGATAATGGGCAAATGAATCCTGTTTAAATTTGCATTTAGCCTAGATTCACATTACTGCGATTTGGCATGTGATTTGACATCGCATGCCAAAACCATGGCTATTGCCGGCAATGGCACCATCCGAATTAGTGTGACTGATTCCCAAAAGTAGTTTCTCTACTACATTTGGTGACTTCGGGTGCAATTTCAATAGACATCTGTGCAGGTACCCGCACAGATGTCTCTGAAATCGCCCCCCGAAGTAGAACTGACATGCCGGTATGAAATTGTGCGAGTTCAGATGAGCTTGCACAATTTCAATCCCACAGCAGTGTGAACTTAGGCTCAAGATCAGTTTGAGATAATTCCAAAATCATTCTTAGTTCATTGACAGGTGCATTTAACTTGTCTCTTTCTGACCTGCTTTTGATTTCCTTCCAAGCTGCATCAACCTGCTTCAAGCTGATTTTGCATTCCTATTGACTTGATTTGAGAAAGAAGTAGTTTTAACAGGAACAAAAACCTTTAAGTCTGATTGGTTTCTACTGGATAACTATTTTCAGACAAAAATATTTCCAACACCTTGATAAACTGCATCATTGCTCTTTGCCTTTTTAAAGGTTAAATGTGTTTTTATTAACAGCATGTGCTTTCCAATATTATACCTTCCAGCTGCTGAGATAATTGGTGCAGCTTCATCAGATTTATAATGTCTCTGCAGATCTAGACATAGTCTGGCTAGATCAGAGTATGGCTTAAAGGGTTACCAAATCCTATTTTTTTTTAAATAACAAACATGTTATACTTACCTCCTCTGTGCAGTTAGATTTGCACAGAGTGGCCCCGATCCTCCTCTTCTCGGATCCCTCAGCCGCGCTTGTGGCTCCTCCTCTTCTCGAGTGCCCCATCAGAGAAGCTCTCTCCTTCGAGGGACCCATGCGTGCACACTCTCGTGACCAGCTGCTGCATCTAATGACACAGACAGCAGAACTCAGGCCCATCCCCACGTCCTTGGATTTGATTGACGGCAGTGGGAACCAATGGCTGCATTGCTATCAATCTATCCAATCAGGACATGGGACATCGGCTAGAGCTGTTGTGCTCGTCCCTGGGGCGAGAAAGAACAGGTTCAGGTAAGTAAAAGGGGGGGTCTGGGGGGATGCTGCATTACAAAAGGTTTTTCCCCCTAATGCATAGGATGCATTAAGGTGAAAAAAACACAAGGGTTTACAACCCCTTTGGAATTTCAGCATAAAGATCAAACATTATCATAGGCACGCATCAGACTTATACCTTAGACTGAGCACAGATGTACCTTAAGGCCCCTTTCACAGGGGCTTTCAGTTTTTCAGGCAGACTTGATCGGTGCCTCCATTCACTCCTATGGAGCGGAGGATGTCAGGAGTGTCATGTCTGCCGACACCTGCTGCTATCTTATCCGATCCTGTCCATGAAATCCAGATGGATGGAGACCCTATTTTTCATTCGTCTGGCAGATTGAATGAAAATGGACAGACGGTCCGTTTTCATCCAATCTCCCGATAGAGAACAGCAGGACTCACTGCACAGTGAGTGGAGACTGACCTGTCATCTGCCTGCTCCCCTCTTGCTTTAATCTCTTGAACCCCGCACTAGTGCATCACAACCTCAGGCTATTCTCTGATGCTTACATAGCAGCCCCATTCACTTGAGTGACAGGGGATATAATTCCTGCCACTGCCATAAAGCAAAGCATTCTGGCCGCAGCATGTGTACACTTCCCAACCACTGCTCCGCTGCTGTGTGAGCCAATGAGGAGAGCGAGACCCAGGAGAGCTGCTGCTCTCATGCACATCGCTGGACTTAAATAGGGCTCAGAGAAGTAAAGGGCAGCTGAGGGGGAGCTGCACCCAAAAGGTTTTTTACCTTAATGCATAAAAAGCATTAGGGTAAAAAGCCTTCTGCCTTTAGAAGCACTGTAACCATTGCTTACTGGGCACCTAAACCTCCCTCCTGCCCAGACCAATTTTCAGCTTTCAGCGCTGTCATTCTTTGAATGGCAATTGCACGGTCATGCAACACTGCACCCAAGTGAAATTTGCATCCTTTATTTTCACACAAATAGAGCTTTCTTTTGGTGGTATTTAATGACCACTGGGGTTTTTATTTTTTGCTAAACATTTTGCAAACATGTAATTTTTCTCCTTCATTGATATGCGCTGATGAGGCAGCACTGATGGGCACTGGCATGCTGCACTGATGGGCACTGATAGGCACAGATAGGGCAGCACTGATAGGCACAGTTAAGATGGCACTGATAGGGACAGATAAGACGGTACTGATGGACACAGGTAAGACGGCACTGATGGCCACTGATAAGATGGCACTCATGGGCCCTGATGGGTGGCACTGATGGGCACTGATAAGTGTTACTGATGGGCACTGATGGGTGGCATTGATGGACACTGGTAGGTGACACTGATGGGCACTGGTAGATGACACTGATGGGCAGATTAAAGGCTTTTGAAGGAGCTGAAGAGCGAGTGACCCACTATGTGGGAGCGACAAAACTCACAGCAGCCGAGTCATAAGATTAAAGCCAACAGCTTTCAGAGGAGCTGAAAAGTGAGCAGCGCACTACCATCGCTGTATGAGTGGCAAAACTCACAGCAGCTAAGCTGGATGATTAAAGCCGACAGTGATATGCCTCCTCAACCCTCTGGATGTAGTATAATAGGAATTACAGGTAACTAAGCTGGACTCAGCACACAGCAAAAAATATTTTTTATGGAGTTCCATTTTAAAGCTAGTTTGCCTTGATGGAATCAGATTTGTTCTCTAATTTAAATGTATTCTTAATTCCATGGCATTCTTCAGCTGAGAGTATGTGCATTTTAAACATGGCAGAATTTAAGATTCGGTGCACTGAAATGTGTCTGGAAAAAAAGGTGCAGCAAGGACTGGTGCCTGAGGCTGACTGACAACCAGCTCAGAATAACACAGCAGCGAGGAACTGGAGAGGGGAGGAGGATATGCTTCCATGCTCCACTGGATTTCTCTCAGCAATCTTAGACCATGAATGGTTTTCACTAACATTTCTCTGTACTGGTAAAGTAACTGTAATAAAAGGATTCAGAGAGAACAAAGCAGTTAAGACCATTCACTGTATGATTAATAGCCTACTATACACCTATGAGTCATCCTGTTGTATGTACATGCAGTAAATTCAGTGCTGCACCATGACATACAGAGCCACATTCATAAACAGCACAGTCACAGGCATGAATTGCCATATCATCTGATCTAATACAGTTCATACGAATATCTGTGCTGTTAAATGTGCTGTTGAGCCCTCATAATGGAAAATTGCTGGGAAATTGCTATAGCTGTCACCCCATGTGTTCCCTCATGGATTTCTAAACCACAACACTATTCAGTAGGGTTCTTTTCAGGTCTCATGATTCCTACTAAAAAAACAATCAGTGCCCTTTGTGTATGGATATGTTTTGCACTGCGTAAGGAAACTAATAGTTTCCCAGGAATATAATGTATTTTACATGCAAAATTTCTTCCCTATCAGTTCCATTCTCATATCTGTGTGTATAATTGCTCTTTAACACATGTTCTTATCTGTCCTGGCTTTGTGGTTAATTAAAGGTTCTGCCCTTACTGACCAGTGTTGGTGCATCCATCTGCATTAGTCTGTACTGCCTCTTGCACTTCAATCTCTCATATAACACTGCAGGCGAGGGAGGGATCTTGCCAAAAGACACACTTAGAGCCCATATCGCTGTGATTCCGAAGGAGGGGAAGGACTCCCTGCTATGCCAAAATTATAGGTCGATTTCTCTCTTAAACGTTGATCTAAAGATCTTCGCCAAAATATTGGCCATGCGACTGATAAGACACATACCCCACCTCATCCACTCTGACCAGGTTGGATTTGTACCACTGAGGGAAGCCAGGAATAATACGACCAAAGCGCTAAATCTAATTTATGCTGCCCCGGAGTCACCGATCCCCCCTCATGCTTCTCTCCACCGATGCCGAAAAAGCATTTGACAGGGTGGACTGGATGTTCCTGTCAGAGATGCTGCGCTTTATAGGCCTGGGGGACGGAATGCTCCACTGGGTCCAGGCTATATACTCTCACCCCTCTGCTCAGGTGAAGGTCAATGGCCATCTTTCAAACGCACGTTACTGTCCACAATTAAGAACGACCTGCGGTCTTGGCGGGGTGGCATGTTTTCGTGGCTTGGAAGATGCAACATAGTAAAAATGAACATACTCCCTCGCCTTCTATACCAGTTACAGGCGCTTCCTATTAAGATCCCAACCTCTTTTATCAAAGAATCGAGCCCTAGTCAAATTCCTCTGGGCACAGAAGCCACCTCGGTTGGCGCAATCTATTCTCCGACTCCCCAAACTCAGGGGTGGCATGGCGTTTCCGGACATCAGCCTGTATCACATGGCTTGCCACCTAACCAGGGTCCTGGACTGGTGTCTTCATAGGACATTAAAGCAGAGGGTGGAGGTGGAACAAGTTCTGGCAGGGATACCGCATGACTCCCTCCCCTGGTGTCAGGAAAAAATCCCCCAGCGGATCGTGGACCATCCCACAGTAGGGGGAAATGAATAGATTGGCCCTGAAGGCATTTCAGGACTTTTTGTTAGCACCATTACCGTCGCCACTCCTACCCATTGTGGGGAATCCAGCATTCAGGCCCGGTCTGCATGACCCCAGATTTTATGGCCTGAGAACCACGGGAAGATCACAGGCGCCTGACTTCATCTCGGGGGGAAGTTGGCTGACGAGAACAAATTATGAACGATATAGGCCTGGCGGGATTATCTTTCTGGCAGAGAGTCCAACTGTCACACTTTCTACGATCCTTATCCCCCCCATCGTTGTTTCAGAGACAGCTCACTGATTTTGAGAGGCTGTGCCTGGACAAGTCTACTCTATCCTATGCAGTCTCTTTGGCCGCGTACACACGGGCGGATTGTCTGCCCAACTTAGTCCGCTGAACCGTGTTTCAGCGGACAATCCGCTCGTGTGTGGGCTTCAGCGGACTTTTTCAGCGGACAATCTGACGGACTTAGTCTTTCGGAATTTCCGTAATTTTGTCCGTCCAAACTTGGTTTTGTCCGTCCAAACTTGGTTTCAGCGGACAGTCCGCTCGTGTGTAGGCAAGTTGGACGGACTAAGTATGGCGCATGCTCAGAAAGGATTTACACGGCCGAAGGTTGCATTGCAGTGTATTGGACGTCGTTTTTCTAGTCCCGTAGTACGTGCTGTACACGTCATCGCGCAAGTTTTCAGCGGACTGTCTGTTCATCGTGTGTGGTCAAGTCCGTTCATTCAAAAGTTGAACGGACTGTCTGTCGGATTGTCTGACGAACTTAGTTGGGCAGACAATCCGCCCGTGTGTACGCGGCCTTAGACATACCAAATGCTGATAAAACCACCAGATGACAGCAGACCCCCATATATTACAAAATGGGAAGAATAGATGGGGACGAAGATGACCAAGGAACAGGTGGCCAGAATCTTCCTGTTCACCTACAAAACCTCGATATGTGCCAAACATCAGGAAGCGGGGTTCAAGGTGCTCACTCGGTGGTGTCACACCCCGGTGAAGATCCACAAAATGTTTCCCCAATGCTGGAATCTGTGCTGGAGATGTGGGGAGGAGATCGGCTCCCTCCTCCACATCTTCTGGTCATGTCACCTTATACAACCCTACTGGTCTGAGGTTCATAGAATCATTCAAAAGTTTACCGATAGAGAGATACCGAAGGACCCGGTCTTCTTCCTTCTCCACCATCACGACATTCCCAGTAGGATGTACAGGAAATCCGTCCTCCCTCTTTTGGTCACAGCTGCCAGGGAATGCATCCCGCTATACTGGAAACAGGAACAGCCGCCCCCAATTGCCACATGGCTTAAAAAGGTGGCGGACATTAGTGCGTTGGAAGACTTGGTAGCTACTGATAAAGGCCTGCATGAAAAATACACCAAAAAATGGTTTTACTGGCACAAATTCAGATACTCTGAGAAATATAACAGGGTAGCTCTCAACACCTTGTAAGAGGGCTTATCTCGGACAACCACATGTGCCTGCATGCCTTGTGAGATGACTGACTCTTTCACCCCCCCCCTTTTTTTTGTCCCTTCTTTTTCATTCTCCCTTTCTCTTCCTTCTCCATTCGCTCTGCTGTGTTCCCGCCTTCCTTTCTCTCTTTCCGGTCCTTCTGGGCTTTCCTGGAGTGTAAAAACAAAAGAAAAATGCGGTCAATCCGCAGAAATTAAAAACTAAGGGGGGTAATGTGATGCACGGAGGGGAGAGACTCCAAGACCCACTTGTTGGATTTCTCACAACGCAAGCAAGGTGAACTCTGTTAAATATTCTCTGCTGCACCTGTGGATGCTGTTTATGGACTTCAGTCTATGGCATGTAATCAAAATTTGCCTTGTATACCACTGATGTGCCCGAAGAGAGGAATAATAACTACAGTGCCAGAATAAATCATTTATTCTGGCCATTGAAATTAATGCTCTAGCAATGCGCCTAAACACTAAGCGCATTTAGTGCATCAAACATTTTTTCCTGCCCAAAATATCTGCTGCTCCAGGATGTTTTTTTCCTGCCTCTAAACTCTCCTGTCACTAAATGCTGCTAAAGGCCTATGTGTGCATGGACACATAGGCTAACATGCAGGGGAGCTTAGAGGCAGGAAAAAAATGTCAGATGCCCCTAGGAGCAGCTGTAAAAAGGTCCAGTGTACATCTTTATTCTGTAAAGCATGGGGAAAAGTTAGAAACCCTATAATGTTTTTATTGGTGTCAGTGTTTCTGCTTGGGAGAATCATCCTCTCCAATTTACACTTGTGACACTGGGGCTAAAAGTAATGCAAACTCCAACATTTTGAGTTGTCACCAGAACAGAAGGGAAAACTTCTAATGGGAACACTTCTTCTGCAATGTGTTAATTACTCTTAGACCCCTTTCACACTCACAGCACGGCTGCGTTAGCAGTAAAGCGGAGTTAGTTTTAGCAGTGCTTTATAACGTTGTTTTAGCGGCGCTTTTCACGTTTCGGATTAAAAGCTCCCAGCTAGCGGCCGAAGAAAGGGTTAAATGTGCCCGAAAAGCGCCGCTGCCGAAACGCTTTGCAGGCGCTTTGGCAGCGGTGCCCATTCATTTCAATGGACAGGGGCGGTGGAGGAGCGGTATATATACACTGCTCCTAAACTGCTCCAAAGATGCTGGTTGCAGGACTTTTTCTAACATTCTGCAAGCGCACCAATCCAGTGTTAAAGCACTCAGGCTTTCACACTAAGGCTGCAGGGGAGGCATTTTACAGGTGCTTTACAGGCGCTATTTTTAGCTCTTTAGTGCCTGAAAAACGTCCCAGTGTGAAAGTGTGAAAGGGGTCTAAGAGTCGATTTCTGGAACATTGAAAAGGTTACCCTTTCACTTGCTGTTGTGTCTATGGAAAATCTCAATGGCAGAAACACTGACAGCTCTTTCCTGGTCTATTCAAAACAAAAGAAGAAAACAAGTTGTCATCAGATATACTTTAGATTATTTGTGATCACACTATAATTAAAGCCTGTTTCAAGACTGCAATTGCATTTACTTTTTAAAAAAAATAAAAGTTTATTATCTGGGTTTTTTTTGTTACTTTTTTTTGGGCAGTCACTAAACCCAGGGCCCTGTATTCAGTATATCTGGTCTCCCACAGTACAGAGAACATGAAAACGCAACCAGTTTACTAAATATAAACTGCTAATTACCTTTTCTCATCAGCAGTATATAACAGTTTCATGACCTGTATCAGTGTCTGGTTAAAGCTTGTAGGAGGGGTTTTCATACTGGTTGCAGGACCCCCAACCCTCTGTCTGGACAGTGCTGATTGTCCCTGTACTGATCACATGAACTCTGCCAAGAAAAAACTCTCTAGCAATACACACATTGAGCATGTGCAGCCTGACTCCAAAGGCTCTGTATTATCCAGATATGTTCTGGAGTTAGGGGGAGAAGAGGAGGATCTGTGCATACAGGATCAAGCAGCCGTTTTACACAATACAGAGGATTAACCCCTTAGGTTCCACAGTATCTATAACAAACATGCCTTATTGCATATACAGTGTATCAGTGCACTGATTTTACTGTTGTGGGTTTAGTAACACTTTAAGTCAGAAAGGCAGGCTAGGGAGGGAATGTGGCAGCCAAACTGAGATACAAGCACACTATATGTCAGCATGGCATCCTGTATCTCCAAGAGGGAAGAACTGATAAGCTCACTGACTATGCTAGCACAGATCTGCTTCTGTGTTTGGTGTGGACCACATCAGGACAGAAAGGGAACTGAATGGATCACCATTTATTTTACAGGAAACAGATAAATAAAAAGAGAATAGGCTACATTTGACAGATACTTACATTAAAATAAAAAAATACACACGTATAGGCGAAAATAAATTTAGGAGTTATATACAAGTAAAGGGTAAAATAAAGACACAAAGAGCCTGATTTACTTAAGTGGAAGGTGAAAAGAAAATGAGATTAAGGATTCTATCACATAAGCGATGTGGCCCGTACATCATGAATGAGCATCTTATGTATGTGGCTGGAGCCACCTGGAGCTGTATGGAGGCAGCTCTGTTTCTCTATGGGGACACATCAGTGTGCAGAAAAGGGTGAGTGGCTTCAAATGCAGACAGTGGGGTTGATTTACTAAAACTGCAGAGTCCAAATCTGGTGCAGCCCTGCATAGAAACTATTTCCTGCCTCCCAATTGTGTTTTTCAAAGCTTGAACAAGCTGAAATTAGATGCTGATTGGCTACTATGCACAGCTGCACCAGATTTTGAACTCTCCAGTTTTAGAAGATCAACCCCAATGTGCACTGGGGTCACCCCACACCTGCATGCGTGCAAAATATGGATGAGCAGCTATGTCCATACATAATAAACATGGCCTGCCTACATGCAGCTCCAGGCCACCCCAGCCACACAAACAAGGTGCTCATTCACACTGCATGCGCCACAGTGCCATGTGAGTACGACCGAAGGAGTTGGAGTTATGTCAAAGCCTTGCTCCAGTCAAAGTATTTCATTTCTTGTTTTGTTTAGATCTGGGAAGGAGTTGAAACATCTGCAGTCAGATTGCCTATATATTAAGGTGCTCCCATCATTTCATATGTTGCTTAAATATGCATTTAAAAATTCTCTGATTTTTAATAACAGCACCGGTTTTGCTCAGATGTGAAAGTTAATATGAAAACAAAGAAATAATAAATATATCAAGATACTTGATATATTTACCTTCACTCATTCATTAGAGCTCCTTTATTTACCTGCCATTCAGATTGTTTGTTATTCTGTGTTTCCGTAGATTAGATTTACCAGAGACCTACAACCACACATTCTACGCTGTACATGCTGTTCTACTGACTTACACAAGGTTTACAGTCTCATCTTTAGTGACAACAGAAAATAAAGAGAGAAAATAAAGGTTTGCTGTAGTCTTTATTAGGGAAAAAATAGCTGTTCCCAAGGGCAGCAAAATACATTGATTATTCACCTGAGCTATGTGCAATGACGTTGAACTATTCAAGAAAACATAATATAGGAGCAATAAATGAAAATAATTAAACAATCTGACTAATTTATTGTAAGATCCTGTAGATAAAAACACATTTCAAAATATTTGCTGTTACAGAACAGAGAGGCAGATATCCACATAACAACCAAAAATGTACTTTGAGAAAAACAAAAACTAGTTCACCACTCTCATTACAATCTGGCTGCACAATCTTCTTTAGATCTACCAAAAACTATGCAACAGAGAAGCCTACCAGACTGGATACAAATTGAATGGGATAGTCTGTGCAAGTTCTCCTAATACACAAGTTTTGGTAAATCCAAGGAGATTGTACACTCAGATTAGTAACTTGTATTGTGAACTTTGATTTTCCATAGGATCCCATGCTTGGTGGCCCTGCATGCTCCCTTTGACTCGTAATCATCTTACAAACACAAAATAATCATGGGTATTTGCTTTAGCAGTAGAGCTAATTTTCTTACTGGCACTCATCCCAGAAACTGAGATAAAATTGTTAATAACCTACACTAAGGCTAGGAGCACATGAGCAGTTTTTATTTGCACAGTCACATTAAAATATAGAAAACACTGAAACCATAAATAATAGCAAGATAGCAAATCACACTACATTTCCTACAGCAGGGAGCACAACCTTCAACTTTTGCATATTTTCTGTAAAAACCTGCCTAGTAAAAATTGCTTGCAGGTGCTTAAAGCTGTACCCCAGGGAAAACAAAAATCCTTTCTTGCAATGGGGATGCCTCCACAGTTAAAGGATTAACTACACATTTAAGTCAAAGGAATGAAAAAAAAAATCACTTTTACTTATCCAATCCCCCACTCCCACATGCTCCCTCCATGCGCTCTGACGTCATCATCCACAATACAAGGCTCATAGCCCAATATTGGAAATGAGGATGCCGAACACAAGCCAGAGCACAGGGGTGAAGAGAAGAATGATGGCTTCTGCAGGAATGGGGAACAGGTAAGTAACACTGCTTGTAGTTTAAGGGGCAGACATACTGCAAGGAAGGATTTTTGTTTTCCCCAGAGATAGATGTGTGACCAACAATTGCTGTGCGTGCCCAACCATAGATTATACAAATCAAAAGCATTTCCCATTAGAAACAACAAAAACGTTTTTTTTATTTGAACCAGCATTCTTCTTTAAAGTGAACCTTTCCTTTAACCACATAGGCAACAGGGATGTCACATGTAAGAGGGGAGCAAGTCACATTTTCAGCCATAACCAGAAGTGTTGGGTATTTTATTTCACTTCCGAGGCTAAATGAAGGAAGAGTACCTGTTACTTTTCCCTGCAGTAGGTAAAGGAAATGTTCACTTTAAGTCCTCTTGGATGGCGAGAGGCTGAAAACAGAAAATATAAATTTCCCAGAGTTTTCTGGTGCCTGTGGAGTTGCAAGTGATGCATACAGCCCCCAGGTTAATGGCTGCTCATTGTTGTACTTATGTAAATGCTAACACTTCTGTGCACTGGCTTTTCGTGTGCCTGTATGAGTATGGCTGTGTACAGTCTTTCACTTCTATGGCCAACTTTACCCTGCCATTCCCTGGGATTAGGAAAATGGCTGGAAATTTACGCTAGACAAACACTATATTATCAAAAGTATTGTGAGGCCAGCCTTTACACACATGAACTTTACAGGCATTCCAGTCCATAGGTTCAACATTGAGTTGACTCACCCTTTGCAGCTATACCAGCTTCAACTCTTCTGGGAAGGCTGTCCACAAGGTTTAGGAATGAATTAAAGCGTAAATTGCGAGCCAGGTCTTCTCGTCCACATCAGTGCCTGACCTCACAAATGCACTTTTGGAAGAATGGTCAAACATTCCCATAGACACACTCCTAAACCTTCCCAAAAGAGTTGAAGCTGTTATGGCTGCAGAGGGTGGGCCAACTGAATATTGAACCCTACAGACGAAGACTGGGATGCCATTAAAGTTTATGTGCGTATAAAGGCAGGTGTCCCAATACATTTGGCCATATAGTGTATTTTAAGGGTCTAATTGTCTGTGTGTCTGATGCCGCGTACACACGATCAAACAATCCGGTGGAAAAGTCCGCTGGACAATCCCCCCTGTGTGGGCTTCGGCAGACTTTTTTTACCCAAAAATCCAGCAGACTAAGAAAGTAGTTTTGCACCAAAATATGTCCGCCGGACCTGAAGTCCGGGGGACAATACGGCCGTGTGTGTTGGTCCGCCGTACTTTCGAAATGAACAGACTTTTCCCGTCCGCCGGAAAAGTCAGGTGTGTGGGCAGGTCCGCTCATTCGGACAGTCCGGCGGACTTTACGGCGGTTTGTCTGCCAGACTAAGTCCGCCGGATAGTCTGATCGTGTGTACGAGGCATGAAGCGTACTCTCATGAAACTAAAGATTCTGTACAGAACAGCTTCATAGAAGTATACACTCAATCTACTAATAGATGCCACTGGTACTAGAGGAAACTTGCTTTTGGCAGCAGATATGTTGGAACACCAATCTTAATAAGAGTGTTGACTGTCATCTTAAACAAGCTGATAGCACTTTTCAGTGAGACTTGGCACTACCGTATTTGAAGTTTGCTAAAAGCCTATTGGTAATTTGTGTAAAGGGAAGGTCAGTTTTTCCATACAGATGTTTAATCTTTTCTAAAATTTAACTGAAAAGTTTTTAGACACAGTTGGTTGAATACTTCACAAAAGCTTGCTGTACACACAGCTCTCATACAAGCTGAAGCCAATGTAAACAAGGCCTTAGTACTACAGTAAAAAGGACCTGAGGCATTTATAAGGAAGCTGTAAGGTTGGGGTTCTTAACTGGAGCTATCCATAACGCTTAGGAGTATGAGTTATGAGGATGTATATCTGAATAATTAAAAAAAAACTGCAACAAGATTCTCTGCATTACTTAGCCTGTAATAATATGCAAAGCATGGTATGCAGCCTGCAGTATTGCATAACACTGGTACGTCATATGGCCAGACACTCCTCCCCCCTGCTTTTTTCCCCATCAATTTATCTGACTGCGGCTTTGCTTGCTTTAGAGTCCTGAAGCAATCAAAGCTTTAAACATTTTTGCAAAGCACAACACTGTAAATTATAAATGTGTTTTTTTTTTAAATCTATGTTATGGCTGTGGCAAAGCCATGCTGCGACTTTATATGTTGGCCCCTAAGCTCTTGTACACACGGTCGGACATTCCGACAACCAAATTCGTTGGATAAATTCAGACGGATTTAGTCCAGAAGTGGTCCGGAAGTGGTGTTGCATACACACGGTCGGACTAAGTTGTCGGAATTTCCGGTTGGCAAGAACGCGGTGACGTAAGCCGCGTACGATGGGACTAAAAAAAGGAAGTTCAGCACCACATCCAGCGCCCTTTGGGCTCCTTCTGCTGATCTTGTGTTTATCGCGTGTTAGTAGAAGTTTGGTTAGAGACGATTTGCGCTTTTCAGATTTGTGCTTCAGTTCGTTACTGCTCTACAGTTTTGCTTGTCGGTGCATATCTGCTTATCAGTGCATGTAGTCAGTTAGCATTTGTTGCTCATTGTGGACTATATCTTGGTATAGTACGCTTTGATGTTCATTGCTTATTGTCTGCTCGTTTCTGGTTTTCAGGTCTTTCTTTCAGGCATTGCTGTTTATCGGTGCTTTCTGCCGTTCTGACCAGCCGACCATTTTCAAGCGTATGTACTTGTCGTAGAGTTTGTGCTGCGCAGGGGCTTGGTGTTGGGCTTTTAGCTTTGACACAAACCCAGTCCATGAACAGGGTGAGGAGGAGTTCATGGACCAAGAATTGGTTGCTCCAGTGTGACCAGTTCTCGCACATGCCTTTGCTCCGTGAGATCCGGGAGAATAATCCTGATGATTTCAGGAATTATCTCCGGGTGACGGACCCCGTTTTTCACCGTCTTCTGGCTTTGCTGTCCCCTTATATCAGCAGGCAGGATACCTGCATGCGGCAAGCCATCACTCCGAAGCAGAGGCTCATCACCACATTGTGCTACTTGGCGACAGGGAGAAGCCTTCAGTACCTCCAGTTCTCGACAGGCATCTCCCTCCAGGCTCTGGGAATCATTATTCCAGAGACCTGTTCTGCAATCATTCAGGTCCTGCAGAAGGACTATATGAAGGTAAGTTTTCTCCTTTAACATCACATTCTATGTATTTCATGATTGCTAATGTATTGGATTTCTTTCCTCATTCCCTAATTACCATCATTGCAATATGCTCTAATTGATATGCTGTGTCCCTTTGTCCTCATGAATGCTGAAAGCTTTTCAAGTTCCTTTTTTGTCCTTCATACATATTTGCCTTCACTAACTTCCCCAGCATGCTCTTCTGGGGCCATAAACCTATAGTCTAGTCACTTAGCAATGTATTTTGTCAGCTCCATAGTATTTCTTTCCCCTAAACACCCCCTAAAATGTGTAAAAATGTTATGTGTGTGCTTAAATTCATGCAGAGTGCCATTTTTTTTTTTTTTTGGTTGGGCCAAACTCATTAGGAACCCCCCTCCCCCCAATTGCTAGGTCAGCTGATAGCAATCCTCTATCTGCTGACTTTGCCAAACCCAATACACACTATATCTACCTTTTTTCTAGTCAGATTTATGGATGAATTCACTAAAGCATGTAGTGCAAGGGCCTGCCTCAATACTTTAAAATTCTACAGTTGAAAGTTTTTTTTTCTCCTATTATTATCTTGATAGGTAATAGCAGAATGTCAAAATGTGCTTCCCTATGTTCCTTTTTTTCTGTATTATGACACTTATTACCTATCCGATGGGCTGCCAATAGTGTAAGTAAGGAGGGGCTGGCCAAAGTATCACTCATTATTTATGCATTCAACTCTCAATGAAGTGGAGAGGGTTACCTGTCCAAAACATACCCCCCTCATTTTTTGCAATGGCCCATCAGATGAGGGGGGGGGGGGGGTGATGAATCTGATAAGGGGACCTTATACTTTAGGCTTTAAATACTAATTTCCCAAAATGTTATACTGATATTGTCCAAAAATGTTTGTGTCTAATCTGCTTGCAATGTTGATGTGCAACATCAACAACAGATTACTATTTTTTTTCTTGTTTCACTTCACAGTTTCCTTCTACGCCACAGGAATGGCAGACTGTGGCCTCCCACTTTGCCAGCCGTTGGGACTTTCCCAATTGTGGAGGTGCAATTGAAGGGAAACACGTCCGCATCGTCCCACCCCCCAACTCGGGGTCGTACTATTATAATTACAAGGGGTTTAATAGTATCGTGCTGTTGGCGGTGGTGTCAGCGACCTATGACTTCCTTTATGTGGACGTGGGGCAAAATGGCCAGATGTCGGATGGTGGAGTGTTCGCACGGATGGAATTCTACTGGCGTCTCCAGAGTGGCAGTCTGGGCTTGCCACCTCCAGAGGAGAATGTAGAATAACTCCCATTTGTTTTTGTTGCGGATGAAGCGTTTGCTCTGTCAAACCACCTGATGCGGCCTTTCCCGATGAGGACCCTCACCCCAGATCAGAGGATCTTTAATGTGCGGCTGGCCAGAGCCAGAAGAGTCGTGGAGAACACTTTCAGAATAATGGCCAGCCGGTTCCGCATATTTTTGATGCCAATACACATGGCGGAATATAAACTAAATCACATTATGCTTGCCTGCTGTGTTCTCCACAATTGTTTGAAAAACATTCATCAAACTATGTGGTCTCAGTTGGCCCAGATGCAGACTTTCCGGAAAATGTCAACCTCACGGCCCTTGAAGCTGCTCGTTCTGGCTTGCCCCCCCAAAGCGCCCACGAGGTCAGAAACCAATACATGGAGTACTTTGTGAGTAGGGGGGCCATTGATATGCCAGACAATGTCTGAGAGGCATTATTTTAATAAATTTTTCTTTGAAACTCCAATAATCTTTGTTTTCATTTACTGCTTGGCTTAGTTTTAGGTGTCTCATAGGTATTTTTGCTGTTTTTTTGGGCCTTTTTTTAACAACAGTGCAAGTTCTGAAGCTGTGGTCTCCCATACTCAACTGTTGTGGTGCCAATTTCGCCAATTTCAACAATCTCTCCTTCCTCCTCCTCCTCTGCTTCTGGTGTTGGTATTTCCCCTTCTTTGGGAGGTGTGGGGTCCCTGGTGTCCTCAGACATCCCGAGTCTTCTCTCCCCTATGAGAATGTAAAAAAGGAATACTTAGCATACAGAGGGCAGAAATAGGAATATGAAACATTGCTTGGAAGTGTCCTACAATTGTGTTTTTTGCCAGAGTTCAAAGGTGAAAACATTATTTTTGACACTTTCGAAAGCTGCAATACTTACCTGTAGTGTGAACAAATGTAGTGAAGTGCAATTTGGCAAAACATCGTTTTTGGAGTGGGCTAACGAACGATGTTTATTACGAATGATTGGACCCATGAACATGAAAGTGGCCATTTTAAACTGTACAACATTAAATTAAAGCACATGGAGCAGTATGCAAGCAATAATAACAATATGAACACACAACTACTTACTTTTTTGAAGAACTCGCTTGATCCTTCTGTACTGATCGTGCTCCCTCAGTTTCAGGTCTGACCAGCGTTTTCTCAATTGATCCTTGGATCGTCATACCCCAAAATTCTTCTGAAGACTCTTCACAACTTTAGTCATGATCTTGGCCTTTCTGATATTTGGGTTTGGGTAAGGTCCATACTTCCCATCATAGTCGTTCCTCTTCAATATGTCCACCATCTCCAACATCTCTCCAAAAGACATATTTGAGGCCTTTCAGGCTCCGGGCTTTCCTCGTCCTCCTCCTCGTTAGTGGAATTATTATTGCGCACCTGCTGTGTCTCCCCACTGCGCCGAAAGAGAAGGGGCGCGGAATAGTCTAGAAAGTATGTCAGGGGCGGACAGAGTTTCACACATGCGCACTGTATATAAAACGCAAGATGCGTGTGTCGTACGTACGATCTGTGAGCAGAGTGAGGAGCTGACATGCCGATCCTGCAAACAAGGTACAATTTTTAACTTGGTACATCACTAGCCTATACTGCTTCTATATAGGCCTATGTTGGGACAAGATTAGGAGAGTTTAGTATGGCATTATTATTAGGGTTTGTCTTGTGTTGTGTCTTGCAGACAAGATGGATCCCTTCAAGGAATCAAATTTTACGGGGCTATCCATTGATATGCTCAGGGAGCTGCCCTGCCTGTGGCAGAAGAACAACCCCTTTTATAATGACCTAAGAAAGAGGAAGGCAGCGCTGGAGAAACTGCTTGCTTTGGTGAAGATCATGGTCCCCATGGCAGACATGACCTATGTGAAGGGCAAAATTGGTGCCCTGAAGAGTATATATCTCAGGGAGCGAATGAAGCACCAGAAATCCCTGAGTTAAGGAGATCGAGATGACATTTATGTCCCCAGGATGTTGTACTATGAGAGGCTGCATTTTCTGGCAGACCAGGGGGAACCCAGGCCACCACTCTACAGTCTTCCTTCAAGGCTTCCTTCACCCCCAGCTGAGGCTTCCGATGTCCAACCTGGGCCTTCCAGGCAGCAACACGTGGAGGGGCCCAGCTTGAGACAGGTATAGCATTGTTGAACATATTTCTTGTTGTACATTTAATGATGCTAACTAGATGTTATTATTGATCAGTAAGTTGTGATTTAACAAAGTGGTTTACATCTCAATAGACAGTAGTGACCAAAAATGATTGGGACAAGAATGAAAAATGCTGGGCTCAGAATGATACTCTGTTCTATTTGGTAACATTCAATTTGCAACAGTCATGAGCACAAAATTGTGTGATTGATGACCAAAAAACTAAAACTATGTCCCATTTTCATACACAGGAAGACCTCCGGGAGGAGGCTGTGGCAAGTGACAGCCGGGAGGAGGCTGTGGCAAGTGGCAGCCGGGAGGTCGACCATCGCCCTCCTCCTCCTCCTCCTGCCACAACTACAGGAGCCGAGCCACAGCTTGGAAGGAAGCCTGGAGGGAAGTGCCCAAGGAAGACCAGAGAGTGATGGCCTGGGTTCAGTCTGGTCTGACAGAAAATGCAGCCTCTTGTAGGACCACAGCCTGGGGACATAGATGGCATCTGCTCTTCCTGATCTCTTGGACTTCTGGACCAGACTGCTCTCCCTGAGATATGTACTCCTCAGGCCACCAATTTTGCATTTTCAAATTAGTTCATGTCTGCCCTGGGGGCCAAAGGCTTCGCCAAATTGACCAGTTTCTCCAGCGTTGCCTTCCTATTTATTTGTTTGACACCTAAATAAAGGTTTTTTTTTGATTGAAGAAATACTTGCCTATGTGTTTTACGTCATTAAGGACAGTTTATTTGTGAGTAGGCAGGTACATTTCAAAAATACAAAGTCAAATGAATAACAAGGGGCACCAACACCAAACAACCTCCTCTAGATTAAAAAAGAAAACAATAAAATAAAAATATAATAATGGTGTGGTAAGTTGACACACAAAACACACCAAAAAAAATGCAAAGATAAGCAAACTGTCAAAAAAGGAGATGTTGATTAAAAAAAACAACCACCAAATTTAATAGCAAAAAGAAAAAAAAAAGATTGGGGAGATGTGACGAATTAAAATATTGTATTCATGAAATGAGTAAAAAGAATAAAGAAATACGCTTGGGAGAAGTGTGTGTGAATATGAGCAGCAAAACAACTTCATTCTTGTAGCATTGTAAAGAAAAAGAGAATGCGCTGCATTAAAGAATTTTTAACATTGCAGTGTGATGAATGTGCTATATCGATTACGAGTGGTAGTTTTACCAGAGCGAGCGTTTCCGTCTCAGAATTTTATTGTGAGCATGCGTGGCACCTTGTCCGTCGGACTAGGCTACACACGATCGGAACTGACGTGATTGGATCATGTTGTCGGAAAATTTTATAGCCAAGCTCTCAAACTTGGTCCGTCGGATATTCTGATGGAAACGGTCCGATGGAGCCCACACACTGTCGAATTATCTGACAACACGGTCCTGTCGGACATTGTCCATCGGAATATCTGGCCGTGTGTACAAGGGCTTAGACAGTTTTTGTCCACTCGCATTAACCACTTTTGCTCTGGAAGATTTTACCCCCTTTATGACCATTTGCAGTTTGGCACTGCACTACTTTACCTGCACTACAGTGCTGAGCTGGATTCTCACAGAGGTCACAAGACTGCTATATACTGCTGATGAGACGATGTATTTAACAATTTATATTTAATGAAATAATTGCATTTCCATGTTCTGTGTTCTGTGGGAGACCAGATAGTGAATGCAGAGTCCTGGGTTTAGTTACACTTTAACCACTTCCCGACCGGTGCACGCCGATGTACGTCGGCAGAATGGCACGGGCAGGCATATTGGCGTACAGGTACGTCCAATTTTAAATGCTGCCCTGCCATTGCGAGCACGCCGCTGCGATGCGCATACCTGCGATTGTCTCACGGGGTGGCTGAACGAGGAGATGCCGTTGTAAACAGCATCTCCCCGTTCTGCCTAGCAACAAGTGACGCTGATCTCTGCTCCATGTAATTGGAGCAAAGATCAGTGTTCACTAAAACAAAGCCCAGCCCCCCACAGTTAGTAACACGCCCCTAGAAACACTTAACCCCTACACTGCCACCCACTGGTTAACCCCTTCACTGCCAGTGTAATTTACACAGGAATCACTGCATTTGTATAGCAGTGATTGCTGTATAAATGACAATGGTCCCAAAAATGTGTAAAAAATGTCTGATGTGTCCGCCATAATGTCGCAGTCACAATAAAAATCGCTGATCGCCGCCATTACTAGTAAAAAAAAATTATTAATAAAAATGCCATAAAACTATCCCCTATTTTGTAAACGCTATAACTTTTGCGCAAACCAATCAATAATCGCTTATTGCAATTTTTTTAACAAAAATATGTAGAGGAATACGTATCAGCCTAAACTGAGGGAAAAAAAGTATTTTTTATATATTTTGGGGGATATTGATTATAACAAAAAGTAAAAAATTATGCATTTTTTCAAAATTGACGCTCTATTTTTGTTTATAGCGCAAAAAATAAAAAACGTAGGGGTGATCAAATACCACCAAAAGAAAGCTCTATTTGTGGGAAATAAAGGATGTCAATTTTGTTTGGGAGCCATGTCGCATGACCGCGCAATTGTCAGTTAAAGCGACGCAGTGCCGAATCACAAAAAGTGGTCTGGTCTTAAGCCAGAAAAATGATCCGGTCTGAAAGTGGTTAAGATAACAAACCTTCTACCCTTTGAAGCATTTTAGGTACAAAACAAAAGATTAAATATTACATCCATCAGCACAAACAACATTTTGTACCAAAAAATAAATTAAATGTTGTGCAAAAGTAGATGCAAATTTAACCACAGTACTGCCATTTGCAAAGGTGCTTAGCATTTGTTTGCTTCAGGACTCCAAAGCAAGTGTAGGGCTAAGCACCATTGCAAAGCAAAGCATTGTAAACTATACATTTGCCTTTTCTTTAAAAGCAGTGCTATGATCACAGCAATGCTGTGCTCTGTTATGCTTTTATAATTGGCCTCTTAGATTTTTTTAGAAATGTTTTATACTTGGGTTGAGCGATTTAATTTTCAAGATTATCACATACTGTACATCAGCACCAAAAGTGACCTTTAGATTTTAATATCTGAATCGTCATGTTGGACTCTCCTGAAATAAATGTGAAATAGACGTGATATTATCATGCAAATGCTTTATAAATCATAATTACATCAAAACATGTTCTCTAAGTCAGACACATGCTTAGCAGCAGAATGCAGCAGTCTGCAATAAGCAGGCCAAGAAGAAAGCCAGCAATCCAAAATTATTACATTAACCTGTTTTCTTCATAGCAGTGGAATAATAGTTATGTTTCTGCTTGGCTTCATTTGTAACATTGTTAACAAGGCTTCTCTATACAAATTCCACCATGATTTTAAGAGCCATCAAGTGCCTCATAAAGTACACAGTGTCAGAATTTGGCTGTCAATATTTATATAAGTAGGTCACTCAGGGTAAGTGATGATGAATTTGCTGATACAGTTAGCAATGTGCAGCCAATAACTGAGACATTAAAGGTGTCAGGCTTTCAGTTCACAACATTTACTTTTATTCTTGTCCCAAGATGTTGTAAAAGCACATGCTACATGCCAGGCTCAGCAAAAAGGTCAATGGAATGTTCGGGGGTTGTAAACGTACAGAATTTTTGGAAGGGGCAATTGACTTTATGTTTGTCTTCCCTGAAAATATTTTAGACTGATATCAATAATAATAATATAGTAAAAAAAAAAGCTGCCAACTTTTGAAAGCTGGCAAAACCTGCTATGGGGGATGGGGGGGGGGGGGGGGGGGTGCTGTACATTTTAATTCATCTAATTTTACAGTTCACATATCTTCATATATGAGAGTTGATTTACTTAAAGTGTATGTATAACCTAAACCTTTTTCTCAAACTTTGGATGATGTAGGGAACACAGGTTATTTAGCAACATTCACTATGAAAAGGGAACATTCGATTTGATAACTGAACAGCCTCTAGTTGTTTAGAATATCATTCATATAATTGCTTGGACTTTGCAGTGTAGAGTGTAGTAGTTCTGAACTTGATAAATACTATGATAATTACAATACAAAAAGTACAGAGGTAAAGTCTGCAGAGACCTTATTTTACAGAGTTTTATAAATGCAGGAAATATAAAACTGTAAAGCAAAATACCACTTTGGAGAATTCCCATTAACACATAGCAGTTGCGTGGTGCCAGGTATTAAGAGTTGTTGAGTTTGATTTACTAAAACTAACAAAAAAACCTGGAAGCAGATTGGTTTCTATGCAGAGCTGCACCATATTTTTATTCACCAGTTATGGAGAATTCTCACAAATATTGTTCACAAATCTGTCTAAATTTGTGTCAGTGAGCACTTCTCATTTGCCGAGATAATCCATACACCTCACAGGTGTGGCATATCAAGATGCTAATTAGACAGCATGATTATTGCACATGTGTGCCTTAGGCTGGCCACAATAAAAGGCCACTCTAAAATGTGCAGTTTTACTGTATTGGGGGGATGGGGGGGGGGCGGGTCCAAAAAACAGTCAGTTTCTGGTGTGACCACCATTTGCCACATGCAGTGCAGCACATCTCCTTCGCATAGAGCTGATCAGGTTGTTGATTGTAGCCTGTGGAATGTTGGTCCATTCCTCTTCAATGGCTGTACGAAGTTGCTGGATATTGGCAGGAACTGGTACACGCTGTTGTAAACGCCAATCCAGAGCATCCCAAACATGCTCAATGTCCGGTGAGTATGCTGGTCATACAAGACCTGGGATGTTTTCAGCTTCCTGGAATTGTGTACAGATCCTTGCAACATGGGGCCACGCATTATCATGTTGCAACATGAGGTGATGGTTGTGGTTGAATGGCACAACAATGGGCCTCAGGATCTCGTCACAGTATCCTTATGCATTCAAAATGCCATCAATAAAATGCACCGGTGTTCATTGTCCATAGCAGACATCATTGAATGTGAGCATTTGCCTGCTCAAGTTGGTTACGACGAGTAACTGCAGTCAGGTTGAGACCCTTATGAGGACAACAAGCATGCAGATGAACTTCCCTGAGACGGTTTGTGCAGAAATTCTTTGGTTATGCAAACTGATAGTTCCAGCAGCTGTCTGGGTGGCTGGTCTCAGACCATTTTGGGGGTGAAGATGTTGGATGAGGAAGACCTAGGCTTGTGTGGTTACATGTGGTCTGTGGTTGTGAGGCCGGTTGGATGTACTGCCAAATTCTCTGAAACGCCTTTGGAGACAGCTTATGGTAGAGAAATATTCAAATCAAGGGCAACAGCTCTGGTGGACTTTCCTTACAGTCAGCATGACAATTGCACACCGTGGCATTGTGCTGTGTGATAAAACTGCAGTTTACAGTGGCCTTTTATCCAGGCCAGCCTAAGGCACACCTGTGCAATAATCATGCTGTCTAATATGCCACACCTGTGAGGTGGATGGATTATCTCGGCAAAGGAGAAGTGTTCACTAACACAGATTAAGGCTGGGTTCACATTGCAGCGATGCGAACTGCTGGGAGTGTCAGTGAAACTTTAATGACACCCCCAGATCAGGTCGCATATCGCAGTGCGATCTGCAAACTCGGACAGGAATCGGATCGCATGGTGTGAACACCCATGCGATCCGATTCTACTGCGGACCAAAAAAAGGGTCCTGTGCGAGTTTGGGCCGGATGCGATGCGAATTCAGCCATACTATCTGTATGGCTGAACTCGCATCGCACAGAGATCGGATGTGATTTGCACTCATAAACCGCTGCAGTGTGAACCCAGCCTTAGACAGATTTGTGAACAGTATTTGAGAGAAATAGGTCTTTTGCGTACATAGAAAAAGTCGTAGATCTTTAAGTTCAGCTCATGAGAAATAGGGGCAAATACAAAAGTGTTTCATTTATAATTTTGCTCAGTGTAGTTTTACATAAGTTGTACATACAAAACTGAACTCCAATTACTTGGTATAGGTTACTGTGTCTGCGTATAACGATTGCTTTTCGCACTCACACATAAGCCTAATTAGGCAATACTGCAAACATCATAAATAAATTATCTCTTTTGTGTCAAACCTATATTTCTTTATTTCTCCTTGCTACTGTCCCTGTTCACAGGCGTATTGCTGTTTGATGTCATGGTTTATAGTATAAAAAATTTATTCAGGTTTGAAGTTACATTAAACCATCATCTCTCCTGTCTGCCACTCTTTATTTTGCATATGGAAAATAACTTTCTGACTCAATTTCATCTCCTGACGGGTGGTTTCATTTCAGGTTCTGCCTTGTGACTAGAAGGAACTATGGCACAGCACTGCTTTATCTTCAAGATAGCCTTGTATTAATTCTGCATAACAAAGAACCGTGGAGGGGTCGAGCAATGCTGCCCATCTCTGTGCATGCCTCAATATTAGTATGCTGTGAAGTTTGTGGATCCTACCCCTAGCTGAGACTGCTTAGAATTTCAGATACAATGGTATATTAAACTCTGAATCAACAAGCCTGGAACAGACAAGGTGAACACCACCATGTCTGTTAGAGGAGATGTACTAGAAGAAATATAGACAGTAATAAAAAGAAATGAGTTTATAATGTTATATGCCGTCATATGGAATTGAAACTGAAATGCACTTAGAATAACACAAACAATTTTTCAATGAAGAGTACAAAGCAGATTGACAGACAACATAGCTGCTGGTAGGTTTGTCACCCATCTTACCCAAGAAGCTTGATAATCTGGGGATAGAGAAAAACCTCTTTTATGCAAAGCTCAGTTATCTTACTCTCTCTTCACAAATCCTAATGCATTACTGAAGTGCTGCTCTGATATATGCCGTTAAGATACATGATGGATATATTCTCTGGACAAGGTATGTCATACAATTTTGTTGGTCACATATAGGCTTTCTTATGTCTTCATTTTGGCTCTTTGTTTTTTCCTTTATTTAAATTGAATGCTGTCTTCAGGGCCATGTTTTCTTTTGAACCTGAACTCTATGCAGGAGCCTCCTGTAATAAAGACCGGTCACTGATACTCTCTTTCCCTGTGCAGGGGGGCCGGTCTTGTCTCCGCCTCTCCTGTAGTTTTCTGCAGGCAGCTGATAGTGGGTGGAGCTGCTGGGCCCCTACATGCAGAAGCTATTTACAGCACAATGAGAATGCCAATGTTTTTTTTTTTTTTTTTAACAAAGAAGGATGAGGGTTTAATCAAGCATGGGGTATACATAAAATGAATTTAGAACCTTTGTGGCTATTGAGGAATATAGTGTAATGCCCCGTACACACGATCCACAAATCGGACGACAGATCGTACGTTTTATTCTTTTTTTCATGCTAGTCGTATATCGAACGTGAAAAGTTTACTAAAGTTACGAAAATTCTAGTGCGACAGAATGAAAAATCGGAAATTATGTCATGTGTTTTAGTGTATTTGTATTGTATTTTCGGATGACAACTGTACTGATTAAATGAAAATTGCACAATCTGGTATCGTATGAGAAAAAATTTCGTGCATGTCCAGCTCTCTAATTCTCTGTACTAACGATCCGTTTATCGTACGATGGTGTCGAAAGCAGTATTTTTCGTCCTATTTTCGGATCTTGTGTATGTGTTGAATATATTTAGAACAGAAAGTCAATTACTAAACATTCAAAAGATATAATTAAAAAATGTTTAGTTCAGCACCTCTTTCATTTTAGTTTCTCATGCATGTCATAGATCATTTTCTAGCTTTGCAATTTGGTCAGTTTGAAAATAAAACCAGCTAAACTGAGAGATTTATTGACTGTAATGCTGAGCTGTCCAGCTGCTTGATACATTTAAAAATAAAATTGAGATGTAAGTTCACCTTTTCAGAAAAAATTAAAAGGTTAACTAACACCCTACAACTTCCACCACAAATTCACAAGGCCCAGTGCAATTTTTTCTGAAAAGGTGAACTAATCCTATGAATATGAACTATAATATAAAAAGAAGATGCTGTTTACGGCTACATTCACATGGGCATAGCACGGTAATAAACATTTTTCTGATCAATAGGCATAAATGATTAGCAGGTAGATCTGTTCTTTTTAATGCAGATTTTTGGTTACGGATCTGAACGCAGTACATATTTAAGTACCTGTGTGAATGTCTCCATTGAAAACAATGCATCTGCGTTCAGATCCATAAATAAAAAAAATGTTATAACTGTGTTTTTTCTACTGTGTGAATGAGGTCTTAGGGTTGAAGATTCCAGCTAAGCATGAGTATCCGTGGTTTGTCCAGTATCAGAATAGTGCATAATGCTAAGTAGCAATCTGAGGCAGTTTACTATTTCCACCATACAGGGGTGATGGGTCATTAGGTAGGACAAGCAAGGTAGACCAAGACCATGGCTTTAGCTAAAACATTGCCTCCTTTAGCAAAGTTTGTACAGGCATACCACACATTTAAGTACACAATGGGGTTTATTTACTAAAGATGGAAAGTGCAAAATCAGGCTCACTTCTGAATAGAAACCAATGATCTTCCAGATTTTATTACCAAAGCTTAATTGAACAAGCTGGGGTTAGAAATTCATTGGTTTCTATGCAGAAGGGAGCCTGATTTTGCACTTTCCAGCTTTAGTAAATAAACCCCATTGTGTACTTAACCACTTCCCACCCGGCCAATGCATATATACGGCCGGGTGGGAGCCGTCTACTCCTGATAGGACGTTCAGGAACGTCATTCAGGAGTAGCGGGATCGCGCGCGCGCGTGCCCGCGCAGCGGCGCGATCCCGATGTGCTCATGTCACCCGGACACGGCACATCTCAGATCGGCAGGAGGGCTCTGTGATTGGCCCTCCTGATCACATGACGGCCGTGTCCAATCACGGCCGTCATGTGATGTAAACAAACAGCCGGTTGCTAGGCAATCGGCTCTCCTCTCCTCACACGGAAGTCACCGCTGAGGAGAGCAGAACGCTGCAGCCGGCTGATGATCAGTGAGTATGGGCTGCTTTTTACAGCTTTTTACTCACTGATCATCAGTGTAGTGTAAACACACAACACACCACACAGTACAAACACAGTCCCCACATATGTCCCCAAAACACACATGTCCCCAAAACATACATGTCCCCAAATAATAAAAACACATGTCCCTAATAATAAAAACATGTCCCCCACATATGTCCCACTAAAATCACATGTCCCAATGATTATCTGCACACATATGTACGTGATCACCTGCACACATATGTACATGATCATTTGCGTACATATGTCTGTGATCACACAAACCAATTATTATACACTTAACGGAATTTTTTTTACCAAAAACATGTAGCAGAATACATTTTGGCTTAAATTTATGACAAAATTTGATTTTATTGGATTTCTTTTCAAATAGAAAAAAGAAAATATTGTTTTTTTTCCAAATTTCCGCTTTTTTTGCGCTTATATCGCAAAAAAAAGTCGTGAATAAATAACACCAAAATAAAGCTCTATTTGTGCGAACAAAATGATAACAATTTCATTTGGGTACAGTGTAGCATGACTGCGCAATTGTCACTGAAAGCGCTAGAGCGCTGAAAGCTGAAAATTGGGCTGGGAAGGAAGGGGGTGAAAGTGCCCTGTATTGTAGTGGTTAAAAGTGGAGTATGCCTGTATATGATTCCATGTGTAATCTACAGAATGGGAGAGATAAATTGACCCTCAATGCCATAAGATATTCACCTACTGTAGATTCCAAACAACCAGCATGGAAAGTCATCTGCGTCCAAGGGACAATCCTTTCTCTTATGCATATGTTCAAAATAGTAACATTTAGGGCTTGTTTAAACCATGTGCACTGACTTACAATTTTTTGCACCTGATATATGCAGGTCACTGCAAAGGCACATTGAAAGCAATCATTTTCTATGTACACCATTCATTCTACATCAGAGAACAGGGGTGTTGAAAAATACCCAATAATGTTTAATATCTGCTATTAACTGTTTAAAAAAAAAACATAAACAGTAGATATTAAATATTCTTGGGCCAGTGACCAAAACTGGACCCCACTGATGCAAAATCTATGTGAGCAACCCCAAAACTAGCTTACTAAGCCGTTTAAATGATTCACATACAGCAAATGGAAAAAAAATTAGATCTAGTACATCAGAATAACTTAACACTATAAGTGTCTATTCAGTAATAATCATTCTAACTCCAAAAGAGCAATTGGCTTGTTTTACTAACAGTGCAGGGAAAAAAAGAGTTTTGCTCAAAGTGAACTCAGGTTTCTCTTATGTACAAATATTGACTTTGCCAAGTGGACAGTCTCTACTTCTTTAGTAAATTACCCCCCTCCCCCCCTATTTTTTGGCAAACTGTTTCCAGCTCTCTAGATACATTTTGGTCCATTTGATTAATAATAAATTTAATGTGAGCACTTTTTTTATTGCTTTTTACCTGTACTAATGAGTTCTGAGGCTACGAATATTATAATGGGTAGCACAGAAAAGGCTGTGGTGTTTGTAAGCAGTGTCTTTAGTGTGAAAGAGGCCATTAGTGACACCCCAGAATAATTTGTTGTTTTCTTTCTGGGATTGTGTATTTGTTGCATGGCAGTGTCTAAGTTGCATCTAATGGTTGAATATCTCTATTTGTATATATTTGTCTTGTCTTTTCAAGTTTTTTTTTCTTTGAGCATGCACACCCAAGGACAGTGCTAGACTATTTTGCACCCTAGAAAAGACCAGTTACTTACACCCTCCCCCTCAAAATCCCCCAAAATATAAAACTTTAAAAAAGAGTAGAAAATATTTAAAAAGCCCGTAGCTTGGGTGACACTGTCCCATTTTATATCACCTGATATCTGTGATGTTTCTCTGGACACTGGACTTTGTGTCATGCCCAGGAGGGGTCTGGCAGTGTTCCGCATTGAGATCACAGAAACCTTGGTCTCTGTATGTCCTTAGTGTGGAGCCCTGACATTGGCTCTCACATCCTGGGCCTACTATGGGGAGTGCTACACTTTCCTCTTTGAGGTGCTCCCAGTTGGGAGGCTCCATGTGACTACCTGGTACCCTGCCAAGACATAATGCACTATGGACCATTTCTGCTAAGGTCACCACCATGGCCAAAACATATGCAGAGCAGCACCCAGGCTCTCCGGACCTGGTGGAGGAGGATATTACCCACCAGGCTCCCCCATGGACCATGGGGTTGAGCGTCCTCCCAGTGCCAGCGGGGTCCCTGCATCAGAGGTGCCATCCATGGAGGCAATTGAGGCACCGGCACCGCCACCTACAGCAGCACACCCAGCAGAGGTAAGTGGTTCTCTGGGACCATCAGAGGTACAGCCATCTGCCTTACCCCCTGAGAAACTGCCACAGTCCATGGTGGTGTGAGGGCCTTCAGCCCCTTGTGAGGAGCTCAAGGAGCAGCCCGGGGCTTTGTGGGATGCCCCTAAAGATACTGCCATGGCGGGGGAGCTGAAAGGATCTGTGGCTCATGTTGCTTCACCTGCAACATCTTCAGCTGCTGTTTTTCCTGAGAGAGGGTCCTATCACAAGGTTCCAAACCCTTGGGAGTCCTGGAGCCCTCCTTACATGAAGTCAGAGGAGGAGGAAGAGGAAGAGACCAGCAGTGCCCCGGAGACCTCCCCAATGTCCACCATGTTTTATCAGCATGCACTTTCATTACTGCATATTGTGTATGTCATTTGTTCCTATTGGGGTACAGCCTCAAAAAGAACAAATGACATACACAATATGCAGGTACAAGTTGCGGAGGCGTACACAACAGCAGCAAGCAGCAGGATGCAGCCTTATGGCAGACTGGGTGGGGAAGCCAGCGGAGTGTTAGGAAGCCGGCAGAGAGTAGGGAAACCAGCAGCCATGTCTGCGCCCTAGGCAGCAGTGCACCGTAAGCGGCTGACTAGTTCACCTGGCGGTAGTGACGACTCTGTGCACACCTACTCTGGCTATTATAAAGGTTTTTTCAGTTATCCCATTAGATTTTTATAAGTGTATTTTATATGACAGAGAATGCTACATTGTAGTTTATGGGTGAGCATCTCTCCTTGTACAGTATCTCACAAAAGTGAGTACACCCCTCACATTTTTGTAAATATTTTATTATATCTTTTCATGTGACAACACTGAAGAAATTACACTTTGCTACAAAGTAAAGTAGTGAATGTACAGCTTGTATAACAGTGTACATTTGCTGTCCACTCAATATAACTTGCCACACAGCCATTAATGTCTAAACTGCTGGCAACAAAAGTGAGTACATCCCTAAGTGAAAATGTCCAAATTGGGCCCAATTAGCCATTTTCCCTCCCTGGTGCCATGTGACTCACTAGTGTTACAAGGTCTCAGGTGTGAATGGGGAGCAGGTGTGTTAAATTTGGTGTTATCGCTCTCACTCTCATATACTGGTCACATGGCACCTCATGGCAAAGAACTCTCTGAGGATCTGAAAAAAAGAATTGTTGCTCTACATAAAGATGGCCTAGGCTATAAGAAGATTGACAAAACCCTGAAACTGAGCTGCAGCCCGGAGGCCAAGACCATACAGCTGTTTAACAGGACAGGTTCCACTCAGAACAGGCCTCGCCACAGTCGACCAAAGAAGTTGAGTGCACATGCTCAGCGTCATATCCAGAGGTTGTCTTTGGGAAATAGATGTATGAGTACTGCCAGCATTGCTGCAGAGGTTGAAGGGGTGGGGGTTCAGCCTGTCAGTGCTCAGACCATGCGCCGCACACTGCATCAAATTGATCTGCATGGCTGTCATCCAAGAAGGAAGCCTCTTCTAAAGATGATGCACATGAAAGCCTGAAAACTGTTTACTGAAGACAAGCAGACTAATGAAATGGATTACTGGAACAGTGTCCTGTCGTATAATGAGACCAAGATAAACTTATTTGGTTCAGATGGTGTCAAAAGTGTTTGGTGGCAACCAGATGAGGAGTACAAAGACAAGTGTGTCTTGCCTACAGTCAAGCATGTTGGTTGAAGTGTCATGGTCTGGGGCTGCATGAGTGCTGCCAGCACTAAGGAGCTACAATTCATTGAGGGAACCATGAATGTCAACATGTACTGTGACATACTGAAGCAAAGCATGATACCCGTCCTCCGGAAACTGGGCTACAGGGCAGTATTCCAACATGATAAGGACCCCAAAACACACCTCCAAGATGACCACTGCCTTGCTTAAGAAGCTGAGGGTAAAGGTGAATGACTGGCCAAGCATGTCCCCAGACCTAAACCCTACTGAGCAACTGCGGGACATCCTCAAACAGAAGGCGGAGGTACGCAAGATCTCCAACATCCACCAGCTCTGTGATGTCGTCATGGAAGAGTGAAAGAGGACTCCAGTGGCAACCTGTGACGCGCTGGTGAACTCCATGCCCAAGAGGGTTAAGGCAGTGCTGAAAAATAATGTCGACTACACAAAATATTGACACTTTGGGCCCAATTTGGACATTTTCACTTAGGAGTGTACTCACTTTTGTTGCTAGTTGTTTAGACATTAATGGCTGTGTGTTGAGTTATTTTGAGGGGACAGCAAATGTACACTGTTATACAAGCTGTACACTAACTACTTTACATTGTAGCAACGTGTCATTTCTTCAGTGTTGTCACATGAAAAGATATAATAAAATATTTACACAAATGTGAGGGGTGTACACACTTTTGTGAGATATTGTATATGGTTGGCTTAAAAATATATTGGTTCGTTAAAAACTGGTCCTTCTGAAGGGCCAGACCACCCAAAACTGATATTTAAATTTTTTCAAAATGCTGAGTATTTGAACAAACTGATACTTTCCTATATCTCTTGGAGATTCTTGGTGAGAATCTCTGTCTCCAGTTCTTGGGTCTAAATATCTGCTGTGGCCATTATGAAGGTTTTTCCACAATTCCTGTTGGAGCAGAGTCAAGAATTATGGCAGGGAGATCTAACGATGCGAACATCAAACACACATAAAAAGCCCTCACAACAGGTTTTATCTATAAGTAAAACATCCCTGTGACAGACTCACACAGTCAGAGGAAAACTATTGGGGGATGTGTTTATACTTATGTGTATTGTAAATTGAGTGAAAAGATGGCAAATCTACCCTGAAAGGTCATATCCCCAAGTCTGGGTAAATGATTAGATAACTTGCTCATGTTAATCACTTCAGCCCCAGAAGGACTTACCCCCTTCCTGACCAGAGCACTTTTTGCGATACGGCACTGTGTTGCTTTAACTGACAATTGCACAGTCATGCAATGATGCACCCAAATAATATTGACATCCTTTTTTCCCACAAATAGAGCTTTCTTTTGGTGGTATTTGATCACCACTGCAGTTTTATTTTTTGCACTATAAACAAAAAAAGTGCGACAATTTTGAAAAAAAAGCAATATTTTCTACTTTTTGCTATAATAAATATCCCCCAAAAATATATAAAATAAATGATTTCTCAGTTTAGGCTGATATGTATTCTTCTACATATTTTTGGTAAAAAATCACAATAATATTGATTGGTTTTCGCAAAAGTTATAGCGTCTACAAAATACGGCATGGATGTATAGCATTATTATTATTTTAGTACTAATGGCGGCGATCTGCGATTTTTATCATGACTGCAACATTATGGCGGACACATCAGACACTATTTTGGGACCATTGTCATTTATACAGCGTTCAGTGCTATAAAAATGCACTGATTACTGTGTAAATGACACTGGCAGGGTAGGGGTTAAACACTAGGGGGCGAGAAAGGGGTTAAGTGTGTCCTAGGCAGTGATTCTAACTGTAGGGGGGGTTTGTCACACTAGAACATGACAGAGATCACTGCTTCCAATGACAGGGAGCAGTAGATCTCTGTAATGTTGCTAGGCAGAACAGGGAAATGCCTTGTTTACATAGGAATATCTGATATCTATATTCACTGGGAGGAAGCGGTATATGACAAAAGCACTCAATCAGAGTGTGATACATTTCGTTACAATCACTTTTGGTTGAATTGCCCCCTTAACTAGGTTAAAGGCAAATGTTGTATTGAGGATGAGACATATGGGTGTTTATAAAAAGGTTCCTATCAGTGCATGAATCTGTTTGCATTTATTTTTATCTATCTGAATTGCATACAGATCTATTTAAAGGTTACAGTTACAACTGCACAGTAAAATATCTGAAGATATCAGTTGCCTTGCATAGATCAAAGATGTCCATAATAGTTACAATTATTCCACATGCATGTCACTAAAAGGAGTGACCAGCCACACTGTTTTGACGTACAGATTGCATGCCCTCTGGATGAGCCTTGGTGTGACCGCCCTCTTGCAGCAATGCTCCTGAGCTGGTCACTGACACGCAGAGGAAGCGACAGCTGGCATGAGAATCCGATGAGATCACTCATTCATGTAAAAGTGTAAGTGCTGAGCAGATGGTCAACAAAATAATAGATTACCAGAATAAACCATAACAGACAAATGCAAAGTCCTAATTTCATTACAAAGAAAAACTATTTGTCAATGCAAAACTATTGAGAATGTGCAGATATTTATTTTATTCTTTATTTTAAGGTTGTATGTATGTATTGATTTATAACTATTCAAACCTCACAACCCTATGTTTAAAAGCAAGCTTTGACTTGCAGATTTTTAGCTTAATAGCCTCTTAACAGATAAACGCTGGTTTTGCAGTATATCTCATATTAAGAGAAAGGCCCAGATTTGTGGAAAGGCCTAGTGTGGCAATAAGATAAGAATATAATTCTAGTCACTTTATGCATTTCTCTACTGTCATAGGGAGTATAAACCTTTCCACACATGGATCAAAATAAAATTAAGCTCTGCCACTGGCATTAAAGAATATCTAAACCCAAAAACAAAAATGTAATATATTGCAGTTTATCACTCCTTAGATGCGGTGGCTGTATTTGTTGTTATTTTGAGTCTAAGCACATTTTCTTCAAGTGCAATAAAACACCCAACTCCCTTCATGCAAACATAACTAGATGAGGACTAGGCCCAATGCTGCAATACCCTACTTGAGAAGATGCATATCAATAAAATAAAGCGCAAAAGTCTTAAAAGGCCAATATAAAGTCATATATTAATTTCCACATGACATGTCAATTATTTCTATCCTACTACTAATAATCTGAATGTTCTTCATGTTTGTATACTAACTTTGTGACAATCCTCACACATTTACTTCCTTCAGTTCTGTGACATGAATTCATTAGCCCTTTAAGTAGGCACTGCTGTGTCAGAGAATTCAAAGAGCCTGCCTTCTGAACTACAGATCTGCTGTGAGGAGCTCTCAGGAGGTAGCGTCAGTACAGAAACGACTGTTTGTGGGCAGCAAGATACCTTGGGACATATAGTCCTTTGAGTTTGAAATTAAACAGCAGAGGTGAAGTTGCAAAGCACACATGGAACCCAGGAAGTTATGGAAAAAGTTAGTTAGCAAATAGGCAGCACCCACAACACAAAGGGACATTTTCAGGTAAGCTTATATTGGATTGTAAAAAAAAACACTACTGTTAATATTATTACAATGCTAATGTTATAAAATGAATGCATATTTTGTGACCATAGACCTCTTTTAGGGAAACCCAGGTGCTCCATAATGAATTAAACTGATCCTGTGTGTCATGAAATTGAGCCAAAAGGCACTCCATCGGTATAGGGTGGCAAAGCTCCTGGAATCATTCTTTTTAGCGGTGCTGTAGAAGTCTTCCCATGCCTAGGTACAATTTCTGTTTTTGCAGAGACAAGATAAACAGACAAGTGTATTCCTTCTTTTAGAAGTGAAGCCCACTTTGATAGGAGTACAACTTTAGGCATATTTGTAATCCAGCTACCTGTGACTTGGTCACTGTAAGTGCCGGTTCACACTACCGCGACTTGGGACGCGACTTGTCAGACCGCAAGTCGCCCCAAGTCGCTTGACAATAGTAATTCCATTAAAATGAATGAGAGCCGTCTTAATGACCGCTACTCAAGTCGGAGCGACTTCAAAAAAGGTTCCTGTACTACTTCAAGGCGACTTATAGGCGACTTGTACCCATACATTTCAATACAAGTCGCCTACAAGTCGGATCGCTGTCTGTAACCAAGCGACTTAACAGGAAGAAGAACACAATGGCATCCCTCCCCCTTCCCATACACTGATCACTTCCTGTGTGAAGTGTGGGTAGGTGAAGTGAAGAAGAAAAGAAGTGATTGTGATTGTGATTGTGAGAAGATTGAAGAACATGTCATCCCGAGGCCGCAGAGAAGTGCAGCACAGGGAGCCAGTAGATAATGAATCCCTCATCAGACATGTGAGGCAGCGACCCTGCATATATAACAAGCAAGATCCCGACTACAAGGATCAATCCAAGAGGGATAGTGCTTGGTTAGAAATATGTAGACTGACTTTCGAAGATTGGGAAACAATGCTGCCGACCGATCGTAGTGACAAATGTAAGTTTAACCTTTTTATTAAATTCATGGTGTTATTACTTGCCACGTCACCTGCCACGTCACCTGCCACGTCACTTGCCACGTCACCTGCCACGTCACCTGCCACGTCACCTGCCACGTCACTTGCCACGTCACCTGCCACGTCACTTGCCACGTCACTTGCCACGTCACCTGCCACGTCACTTGCCACGTCACCTGCCACGTCACTTGCCACGTCACTTGCCACGTCACCTGCCACGTCACTTGCCACGTCACCTGCCACGTCACCTGCCACGTCACTTGCCACGTCACTTGCCACGTCACCTGCCACGTCACTTGCCACGTCACCTGCCACGTCACCTGCCACGTCACTTGCCACGTCACTTGCCACGTCACCTGCCACGTCACTTGCCACGTCACCTGCCACGTCACCTGCCACGTCACTTGCCACGTCACCTGCCACGTCACTTGCCACGTCACTTGCCACGTCACCTGCCACGTCACCTGCCACGTCACTTGCCACGTCACCTGCCACGTCACTTGCCACGTCACTTGCCACGTCACCTGCCACGTCACTTGCCACGTCACCTGCCACGTCACTTGCCACGTCACTTGCCACGTCACCTGCCACGTCACTTGCCACGTCACCTGCCACGTCACCTGCCACGTCACTTGCCACGTCACTTGCCACGTCACCTGCCACGTCACTTGCCACGTCACCTGCCACGTCACCTGCCACGTCACTTGCCACATCACTTGCCACGTCACCTGCCACGTCACTTGCCACGTCACCTGCCACGTCACCTGCCACGTCACTTGCCACGTCACCTGCCACGTCACTTGCCACGTCACTTGCCACGTCACCTGCCACGTCACCTGCCACGTCACCTGCCACGTCACTTGCCACGTCACCTGCCACGTCACCTGCCACGTCACTTGCCACGTCACCTGCCACGTCACCTGCCACGTCACTTGCCACGTCACCTGCCACGTCACCTGCCACGTTACCTGTCACGTCACCTGCCACGTCACTTTTGTGTATTCTTTCACTGATGCTAACTGCTAGTGTTAATAAATGTTAATAATGAATGATCGTGAATGAATGATTCTTTTATTATTACATTATAGAAAAAAAAATAACCAACATATCATTTTTATTACATGAAATAAAGATGACATAGCAGGAAAACATTATAACCGTAATAACACATTAGCAAATTCTAGATGCAAAGCAGTGAGCAATGTAGTTAGGAAATGGCATCCAATTGCCATTCTAAGTCACCGGCCGGTGAAATAAAGTATGATGCAAACTTTTCACGAACAGTGGCACCATCGCAGGATCCCCTTGCAGCAGTCATATGTGCACTTTCCAAGTCATGCATAAGGGAATCCTCAAAACGGTACCCGTCACGTACCCGTACAAAATTGTGCAGCACGCAAGCTGCTTTGACAGCAGTAATTGCATTTTCAATGTTTAATGCGATAGGCGTATGTAACAAACGCCATTTATTGGCAAGAATTCCAAACGTGCACTCAACCATCCTTCTTGCCCTTGTCAGCCGGTAATTAAAGACTTTCTTGCGGGTTGTCAGATTTCTATTGGAGTAAGGCCTCATTAGGTGTTGCGACAATGCAAAAGCCTCATCTGCGACAAACACATAGGGTATTGGGGGTTCAGTTGTGCCAGGAAGAGGACAGTTCTCAGGAATATCTAGCTGATTAGATCGTAGCCTTTCACCAAATGAGGAATTTGCAAAAATACGCGAATCGCAGCTACTTCCGTAGGATCCTATATCGATATAGGTGAAGCAGTAGTTTGCATCGACAACAGCAAGAAGTACAAAAGAACAATATTTTTTGTAATTGTAGAACATACTTCCACTACCAACAGGCTTAACGACACGCACATGCTTCCCATCTATAGCTCCAAGGCAATTTGGGAAATTGCACCGACGCCAAAATATTTCTGCTATATCACGCCAATTATCTTGTGTAGGCCGTTTCATAACCATGCTGTTAAGCACATCCCATATGACTTGGCAGGTGTCACGGATAATGTAGCTGATCGTTGATCTGCCCAACATGAACTCATAATGTAGACTAACTAGGGAATGACCGGTTGCCAGGTATCTGAAAGACAAAAGACATAAACCATTTTATGTTCCTATTTATGTTTTGCAGTATCAATCTTACAAATCCGTTGGAAGGGTTTGCGTGACTGTTTTTCGCGCTACGTACGCAAATTGAATGAGGCCAGGAGTGGATCTGGAGGAAAGCGTATTGTCCCCTATGTTCACGCAGATGAACTAGAGTTTCTGCGGCCTTTCCTGGAGCTGAGAGAGTAAGATAAAATCTTACATAGTTGTAAAGTGATACTATACAATTCAAATAAGAAGGGGGTAACTGTTCTTTTATATGTTTATTGCAGAACACAATCAAGTTGGCCAGTTGCTGGTGAACGGCAGGATGCAGCACAGGAGGAGGCAGCTTCTCAAGAAGTGGAAGGCTCGTTGCCCATTTCCCTGGATGATCCTTTGCTGCTGGAACAACAGCAAAGTGAAGAAGCGGACCGCAACCAGGGAGAGGCTTCCACTAGTCAGCAGCCGGCTCAGCCTCTCCGACTCCGGCAACAACGAAGTCGACCAGCAAGGGGCAGTAACTCACAAAACCTAGAACGATTTTCGGAACTGGTTGATCGGATGAACCAGAAATTGGACGAGCTGCATTCGGAAGACCATAGTTTTGGAATCATGGTCGCCGAAATGCTAAAAAGAGTACCGCCGGAGAGGAAAAATGATGTAAAAAAATCAGTGATGGATCTCATAGAAGCGAGCATTACAAATGATCCTATTCAATCCGCTTCCATGTTTGGACCACCACCACCATCCGGACCCTACTACACGTACTCAACCCCTCCACCACCCAGAACCCATCCCTACTATCCCCCTCACTTCCGTCCCTACTCCAATGAGTATGGACATGCCCTTAATCCTGCCCATCCACCTATACCCTATCCCTCTCCATCCCCACTGACATCAGCAACTTCAGCTAATGTTACACCAATGCCTTCCACCAGCTCCTCACCATATGAGCCAGTGTACCAAAACCTGTGAGATTTTAAAATTAAACATATGTTCTGTTTTGTTGTTATTTGGTTATATATTGTTCTAATTATTAAAGTTTTTTTCAAAAAAAAAGGATGTTGGTGTGATAAATTTTGCAATATTTCTTCAACAATATTTTTATTTGGAAGAATTACGTACCTAGGTGGATGCAACATCGCAGCAATGATGCAACTGTCCACTGCTGTTTCTTCACACAGAACTGAGTCAACATACATCGTCTATGTCTCTGTTCTGTCCTCTCCCCAAGATGGGAGGTGCTGTCTCTCAGCTGCTCTGATCCCCCACGCTCAATGTGGAGGGGTGGATAGCAGCTTGCTGAGAGGCTGCCACTGTCATCAGTCCAGCCAGCTGCTGGCGAATGAAGGATGATGCGCTGTCTCAACTAATCTTCGTGATATCTGCAGAAAGTGGACTTCTGTTCACTCTGCACTGAAAAGGGGCACAGGATTGCAAAATAATTGCACTCATATGACCCGTAGGAGAAGCCAAGACAAATGAGCTCAGGCTAGATTGTTGCACATATAATAACAATGTGATAATGGTAATGTGCATCAAAAAAATAGATAGTTTACCTGAGCGTAATAATCAATCTTTCAGTAGGTGAGAGGCTCCTCCTATATGAGGTGTTCTGTCGCTCCAGATGGTTGCAAACTAGACGAAGCAATTCATCAAAACTGTAAAATGGATAAAAAATGTAATTTGATATATTCTACATGAGAAATATCTGACATTTGTAGCTACACTATTACCGATGTAATAACATATGCAAATCTGATGCCTCTAGGACCCCTTTCACACTGGGCTGGTGCGGCCGTCGGCGGTAAAAGGCTGCTATTTTTAGCTGCGTTTTACCGTCGTTTTAGCGGTGGTCTGGGGGCACTTGCGGGGTGGTTTTAACACCCACTAGCGCCCGAAAAAGGGTAGTGCCGATGCAGAGGCGCTTTGCCAGCGGTTGTGCGGCCCTGTCCCATTGATTTTGATGGGTAGGAGTGGTTAGGAGTGGTGAATACACCGCTCCTTCACTGCTCCAAAGATGCGGCTAGCAGGACTTTTTTCACCTTCCAGCCAGCCAGCGCACCGCTTTAATGTGATACATGCAAGCTTGCCGATCACCCCAGTTGATGTTTAGCATAGGTAGATGACAAACAATTCTGCTGAATATCAATCTTCGCCATTTTATTCTCTACGTTAAATGCTACAAAATATATCTTTCAAAAAATAAAAAATAAATGGGACAAAATAGTCTATTAGCATATGTACTTGCCTTGCAATTGACATCCGGGTATAGTTGTAAAACTTGTCCTCAAAAACACGCAAATTTTCATAGATGGCCCAAAATTGGCCTCTACTGTCTCTACTTGCAATAATTGGATGGATCCAGTAGCGGCGTCGTCTTCTCATCCTCATCCTTCGCTTCCTCTCTTCCTCCTCTTCCATTAACACTGCCACACCAGCAGTTACTACAGCTCTCATCAAATAAGGCAATGACAACATTGTGGTGACAGGACAAGACACACGACAGGAAGCAGGAAGAAGCGACAGGAAACAACAATGATGTCACAAGAGCTGAGTAGCGCTGATTGGCCATAGGCAAAGTCGCCTGTGCTTGAGGCGACTTGTAAATCGCGCTAAGTCGCGTCGAAGTCGCGCTAAGTCGCGTCGAAGTCGCGTCGAAAGTCGCGTCGAAGTCGCGTCGAAGTCGCGTCGATAAGTCGCGCGCAAGTCGTGTCGCGGTAGTGTGAACCGGCACTAAGAGTCCATTCACACAGGGGCAACACGACTTTGAGCGAGACTTTGGAAGGCAACTTGGACACGACTTGAGTATGAATCACAGCACGACTTGAGGCAACTTACAAGGCAACTTGAAGTTGCTTCCAGGACAGGGGACTTTTTCCAGTGGTCAATCACATAATAATCAGCTCTGTGGGAGGGAGGAGTTTGCCTAGAAAACTATTTTTACTTCCTGGAAAGTTGCTTCAGTTAAGACAGGGAATCAAACTTGGAGGCAACTTTTATTGAAATCAATGGGTACAAGTTGCCTAGAAGTCGGATTGAAGTAGTACAGGAACCTTTTCTGAAGTCGGAGCAACTTCAGTAGTGTACATTTAGGGCCGGTTCACACTGCGGCGCGAGGCGAGGCGACACGGCTCGCCTCGCCTCGCTCCCGCAAGTTGTCCCCATTGAGTACAATGGAACCGTTCTGAGAGGAGCGACTCGAGTCGCTCCGACTCAGAAAAAAGGTTCCTGTACTACTTCGGGGCGACTTCGGGGGCGACTTGCATTGACTTCTATGCAGAAGTCCTCTGCAAGTCGCCGCTGACCCCCCCTGCAAGTCGCGGCGAGGAAGTCGGAGACGCCTCGCCGCGGCTCGCAGTGTGAACCGGCCCTAAGACAGCTCTCATTCACTTACATTGATTTTATCATGTTGCGCGACTTGAGGCAACTTGGGACGACTTCAAGTCGGATCCAAAGTTGCTCCTGTGTGAATGGACTCTAAAGATGCTATCCCACAAAGGTTTTGTGCCCAGGCAGGTGACCAAATGTGGAGCATCGTCCCAGACTTCCTACCGCTAAACTAGCATAGATCTGTGACTGGCAGGAACATCCTATATAATGTGTATGGTCATCTATATCATCTACTGTTTTGTCATAAACTATATTCATTTTCTGTGTTAGGATAAAGGAGTCTGTGACTTGCTTATCAAAAAGAGCGCTTGAGGTCCCTTTACCAATTGGATATAGAACACAAACGGGGTAAAGTTTTGGTTAGCTGAGTTTTCTCTTACGCAGCATCTCTGCCCACCTCTCCCTTCAGCTGTTCATTCACTGAAGGCATACCTCCCAACTTTTTTGCGATAGGAATAAGGGACAACTATTAGAAAAAAAAAGGAACAGAGGGATTTTGTTCCAAATCAGGGACAGTCCCTCGAAATCAGGGACAGTTGGGAGCTATGCAGAAGGCTTTGTATTTTGTAAAAGGGTTCACATAATACAAAGTACTCTATGACTGAACAGCAGGAGCAAAGCGGTGGACACAGGAGCTGCATGGGACTCTGCAGCTACAGAAGCTGAGACCAAAAGGTCAAGAGTTGGAGCACCAGAAGTATAATGATAGCCATGCTCCTGATGCATAGTAAAAATGTAAGCTGTAAATTAAAGAGATAAATCCTCAAGGTGGCATGCACCGGGTTGGATTTAACTCATAATAAGCCAGCACAATTTACAAAGTGGCTAAATTTACAAAACTGCAAATAGAAAATCCTCAGACAAACACTGTCAGACTTTCATTATTTAAAGTGATATTAAAGTCTTGCTTTTTTTGTTTAAAAATAACAAACATGTTATACTTACCTGCTCTATGTAGTGGTTTTGCACAGAGCAGCGCAGATCCTCCTCTTCTCTGGTCCCTCGTCGGAGCTCCTGGCCCCTCCCTTCTGCCCACTATGGGGAAACCCGAGCTAAGCTGCTGCTCTGTATGTCCATTCAGACACAGAGCTGAGGATCGACCCTACCCCCATCTCTCCTCATCGGTTCACTGACTTTGAATGACAGCAGCGGGAGCCAATGGTGCAGCCAATCAGGAAGGAGAGTCCTAGACAGCCGTGGTTCTCATGCAACATTGCTGGATCTAAAGGGAGAACAGGTAAGTATTAGGGGGACTGAGAGGGGCTGCTGCACAGAATTTTTTTTTATCTTAATGCAAAAATATGTCACAACCTGAAGAAACCAATCATAGATCAGGTTCTGTCAAACTGACTGCATCACTAAACAGTAAAATCTAACATTTGACTTTTGGACACCAGGCATTTCTAATGAAATATTCACATGTTGTGCTCAGTACATATTCTGCTTGCAGCTATAATATAATGTAATCACAAATTTATTCCACCAAAATCATTTTATGTCAGGTCCTGACTCCTGAAGCAATAGATGATTACACAAAAAATAAAAAGAACCTAAGGGGCAAAGTGAGGCAGAGTGCCTACATTGACAAGAATGACCAGTCATTCATCCCTCTGTAGTTTACTGCTTATCAAAATAAATGTATGAATCTTATTGGCTGTTACAGACACTAAAGGATCTTTTTATTTCTTAAAATTTTCATGAAACTACTCCACAGGTTAGAGCATATTAGAATCTAATCATGACTGGTCCGACTCAGGTCACATTCTCTATAATTCTCTATGGAGACATTGCACAGCCTTGTTGTTCATGCAAAAAAAGAAAATGCCTTAGACATATGAACACATCCTTTAATGCCTTGCCAAGAACTAAAAATATTCTGGATGCCCGGAACATAAAGCCAGTGTATCATACAGAAGTCAGAAGATGATCCAACTGCAACTGCATATTCTGCTTAACATCAAATAAACAAGCCTGCTGCACATAGAGCAAAAACGGCAATGCCTTTAGAGACACATGAATATATCCCTGCGTACTACACCCAGTCTTTTAAAAACATCTCCCTGTAGTTTATGCCGTAGTATTTTCAATATGCTCTTACAGCATCTTATCTACAACATCACTTGCCAGGCAATTGCTGAATTGCCTGGGGATATTTCTCCTGGAGATGCTAAAAGACGCAACATCTATCCAGCACTGTGGCTTTGTCATGCTTTAAAAATACAGACAGATCTCTAATACTCAGAGAAGTTAGTAAGCCTGAAAGTTTAATCCACTGGGGCAATGAATTATTCCTTTGTTCTAATGAAATACAATCTCAAGAAAAAGGGATAAGAGACAAAACCCAAGAGTAAAATGGTTGGAATCAGTTAGAAATAAAAATAAATGAATGTTCTTCTTAATAAGCACTGCATATTAACTGACAATTGATAATCAAATGTCTAAAACTGTGAGGAATTTGAGAAGAAAATGTATCCTGAGCCTTTCTAAATATGATTTACTCATAGCCAAGTCTTGAAGGCCAGAAAACTAGTGTCACCTCTTATGATCAGCAAATTGCTGCACATCAATTCTGCCTATGAACACTTCCTTCAGATCTTTGCTGACATTAAAAGTTGGTCCATCAACCACATGTACTTAATTCCTGAATATCTGCCAGCAGGCTGAATCTCCTTCCTTAGAAAGATCTTTGTACTCAGTGTTGTATTCATTGTACCTCAGACATAGTTGAGACATCTTTTTTCCCCCACCACCACCACTGGTGTAGTGTCAGGGGTCACAATGGCGACTCTGCCCCATGCTCCAGGAGGCCCATCCGCCCTCCCTGTCCCATTCTGTTCGGGGGGCATTTACAGGGACCAATCCTTTACATTTTACTTCTACAACTCCTGAAATAGACATAGAATCCTTGTAAAAGAAAATAAAGTCAGTGTTCACACTAGTGTCATCCACTCTTTCTTTTTGTGATTGTGATTAAACAGTGGGTAAACATCCAACGGGGATTGGTCCTGTGGAAAATGATGATCCTGACTGTTGCTTAAGATCTTCATTAGTCTATGCTATTCAAAACAAAAATAAAAATAATTCTGAACCATTTAATTTCATTGTGGCAGTTTACCAAATCACCTATATATATATATATAGTGCTACCTATGTATATATATATATATATATATATATATATATATATATACACACACACACTGTATACACGCATACACACCTACACCTGCATCACTTAGGCAGCCGCCTTCATCCGCCGCCCCTCTCTTTACCAACAAAAGCCTCATGGAGCGGTGGCCTGGCCCGCCCCCTCTCTCTCCTTAGTGGCTCACTGACTTTGATGACAGCAGCAGGAGCCAATGGCGCTTCGCTGCTGTCTCGGCCAATGAGGAGGGAGAGTTGCTGGATCGAGATGGGGCTCAGGTAAGTATTAAGGGGGTTGAGGGGGACTGCTGCACACAGAAGGCTTTTTTATCTTAATGCATAGACTGCATTAAGATAAAAAAACCTTCTGCCTTTACAATCACTTTAAGCTCATAGTTTGAAATTAATGAGCAAATTTAGTGATATGTGCAAAAAGAAGAATGACTTTTAAGAAGTAATTTCATCTGAAATTTAGGTTTCACCTGCTTACAATGACCTAAGAAATTTGATTTATATTTGATATTTGCCACCATTACCGTTTGCACAAGCTGAATTTTCACATAAAACATAGTTTATAAATCAGTGCTCCAAATGGCTGAACATGGTTTACCAAGGTATATGAGCTTGGCAGGATTATTTTCTACTCACACTTCCATGCTCTTACTACCAACTGAACACACATGAACTTAGTATTCAGCAAGCTGGAGCTGTAATTGTCTGCCAAATACATGGCACTGCTGCAACATTTCACTGCACAACTGATCTTCACTACATTAATAGGGTTAAAAGCACTATCCTCTTACGTGATAAGAAGGTGTTTAGAAGATCTTCCAGGATTGCCATGTCTGAGACACCTGCTTATCATGTAAGAAGGCAGTAACCCTAAAACTATTATCTTCTCCTCCATAATATTCACAACGCATAGTAGAGTCTATTCCGCATATAACAGCCAGTCCTATGTTCTGAACTAAAAATGGAACATGTATACCCACTTAAAACTGTTGGATCAGAGGGATCTTTAAGAAATAGGATGTGAGATACCAAAATATAGGTTCTTTTTAACCACTTAAGCTCCGTACCATATTGCTGGCCAAAGACCAGAGCACTTTTTGTGATTCGGCACTGCGTCACTTTAACTGACAATTGCGCGGTCGTGTGACGTGGCTCCCAAACAAAATTGACATCTTTTTTTCCCACAAATAGATCTTTCTTTTGGTGGTATTTGATCACCTCTGCGGGTTATATTTTTTGCGCTATAAACAAAAAAAGAGCGACAATTTTGAAAAAAAAAACGCATTATTTTTTGCTTTTTGCTATAATAAATTTCCCCCAAAAATATATTAAAAAAATGTTTTTTTCCCTCAGTTTAGGCCGATACGTATTATACATATTTTTGGTAAATAAAATTGCAATAAGCGTTTACTGATTGGTTTGGCGAAAAAGTTATAGCGTCTACAAAATAGGGGATAGTTTTATGCCATTTTTATTAACTTTTTTTTTTTTACTAGCAATAGCGGCGATCAGTGATTTTTATCGATGTGCACGCGATGGCAGGGCGGCAAATTCAAAGGGACATACAGGTACGCCCATTTGCCCAGCCGTGCAATTCTGCCTACATCGCCGTGCACCTGTCGGGAACTGGTTAACAAACCACTGTCTCTTTATTTACTGACTTACTACAACAGGGGTGTAAAACACAATTTCACTGCAGTCCGCATCAGCTTTATTGTTGCCCTCAAAGGACTGGTTGTATCTGTAAGACTAGATGTCTGGAGCACCACACTCCTCCCTTAAATCAGATGTCAAGAGCCACCCACCATCAGAAGTTAAAAGTCCTCTACCCTCTCTTACATGGCACTAGAACCCCATTACCTTGTGCTGCTGCCAGAAAGAAGCTAGGGCCAAAGTTGGGAAGCAGAAATTGCAGGGTCTGGAGGAGGACCAGAGAAGGGCTGGAGTCAGCTGCCAGAGTCTGCTAAATGATGAGACCGGGGGAAGTAGGGATAAGGGGGTGCTATGGCTGCACAGAGAGCCACAATATCTGTAGGACGAGTCTTGTCCTCCTCTCTGCTGCTGACTACTGAGATGGGGAAGGGGGGAGGGCAGAGACGAGCCTCTCCACAGTTGCACAGAGAAGTCCAGGATGTGTTGGAGGAATTCTGTTCTCCTCTCTGCTGCCGACTGGTGAGACAAGGTGGGGCAGAAATGAGGGGGTTGCCTAAGCTGCAGGAGAACATGGTGTGAGGGCCACATGAAATGGTCTGGAGGGGCTGATTCACCCACAGGCCTTCTGTTTGACACATGTGATCCACAGCAACCAAAGTGAAAACTAATTAAGTTACACTGACTGTCATTAAAGTGGACCTTGCAGCAAAATGCAAGGTATGCTTGGTTCAAACCCCATACTCCTGTAAAAATTGCTTTCAAATAGTACTTTTAAAATGTACCTGTAAAGGAAAAAATGTCAATAAATACATAATTGTTGTCTCTTGTCTGCAAAAGCTAGACAACGGTGACATCACACTCCTAGGCAAGATCCTAGTGAATGCAGAGCAGCTACTATCTATGAGAAGACAGGAAGATGCTTATCCATATTGCCACACCTCCTCAGCAAGATGACGACCCCAAAAATGCAATCAATGTCATTAAAGCAGACCTTTAGTCATTTTTTCAACTTTCCATCTATTAAATCTTCTGCCCTTGTTGTTTTAACTTTGGATAGTAAAACAATTTTTTTTCTGCCAGTAAATACCTTATACAGCCCACTTCCTGTTTCTTGACTGGTCATTAGCCTAAGCTTATGACATCATGCACAACTCTCTCTCTCACTCTTGTGAGAGTTTGCCAGGAAGGGAGGGGGGTGAGTCATAAGAGGACCAGCGAGAGCTGCAGAGCTGGAGGTGTGCCTCTGTGTGTGTGTGTGTGTGTGTGTGTGTGTGTGTGTGTGTGTGTGTGTGTGTGTGTGTGTGTGTGTGTGTGTAAATCCAGGAAGTGAACAGGCAGCAGCTTCAGCTGCCTACAGCTGGAGCCAGACCTATAGCTGCAGCCAGACTTAGTGGAGGGAGATTTCTGCAGCATATTTGGCAAGTACAGAATCACAGTATAAATTAAATAATATGCAAAGTGGTTGGAGGGAAGCTTCAGAATGGCAAAGATGTTTTTATTACAAATTATGTGAGCAGACTGCAGTTCCTCTTTAAGAGCTATCTTCCGCATAAACAAGAACAAGGAGTCCTGGGAGTGATCGTTTGGGTCCCACAGAGCCCTGATCTCAACATCATCAAGTATGTCTGGGATTATATGAAGACAAAGAATGATTTGAGGCAGCCTACATCCACAGAAGATCTGTGGTTAGTTCTCCAAGATGTTTGGAACAACTCACCTGCTGAATTCCTTCATAAACTGTGTGCAGAAGTACTGTGTGTACCTAGAATAATTGATTCTGATTTGAAGCCAAAGGGTAGTCCCACCAAATGTTGATTTGATGTAGATTTGCTCTCTTTGCATTTTGTAAATTGATAAAAAATAGAAATTCAAATATATATTTTTTAAGCATTCTTATTTTACAGCATTTCTTCACACCTGCCTAAAACTTACAACAAAATATTAATTGCCAATGTTTCAAATTTACCTGACTTAAAGTGGAACAAAATCCTCCTATCCTTTAAAGTCAAGGAAGCCGCTATCTTGGCCTCTGTTTAATCTTCAGTTGCTATGGTGCTGCTCATGAAACCACCACCACATTTGAATCAAAGGCTTTATAGAAAGTTAGACCTCAAAGCACAGAGGACAATGTAAGCACACGTATGGTACAATACCCATACAGGATTCACAACTGGATCACAGCCACCACTTGCACTGACAGTGCCGCATCACACCACCGATGTTCACAAAACAAAGAAAACACTCCAGTAGTGCAAATCCACCAGGAATGTTTTTATTAAAAGCACATACAAAACTCTTGCACACAATTGAAGGATTAGATCTTCTAGGTTAGACCTCATTTTCAGAACATTCAATTTGGGGAAAATGTGGACTGGGTCAAGTGGTCATAGGTGGTGAATATATAGGATTACTGCCTTAATGGCAATGTGACCTTGATATCTCATAGATACAAAAAAAACTTGATCATAAAGCTTGTGAGCAAATCCAACTAGAACTGTTTTGTAAATGCAACAAATATTTGATGGCACAAAAATCAGAAATGATCAAAAAATTTGAGATTTGCCACTTTATAAATACACCCATATTAGTACAGAGAATGGGTGCCTTTGTAAGCATCTACTATATCAATGGCCCACCGCATCCACATATACACAATTATAAATATAAAGCAAGTCTAGAAATTATATGGCATTATAAATTACAAGATGACATAAATTATATAATAGGCAAATAATACACCAACACCACTTATTATCCTTTCCTTTTGCTGACATGTTGATAACTCTAGCCAAAGCCAAACATGAATTTCACTCAATACAAGAGAAGAGGCTTAATTATCTTTTCCCATTCAGCTTTCTTCTTCATCCCAGGGGATTAATTTAATTTAATTTCTAATTAGACTACCTGAATCTAAAATTGACTTTTCTGCAGCATTATGTTTTGATGACACATGAAGAAGAAATGGTCTCTTAAACTGGATGTTTCTATGATGTTATGGAATGCTGCAAGACATTAAAAGAGAAGTGTAGGTTTTGAAAAAAACAAACACATGCTCACCTAGCTGGATGCAACCTCTACAACCAAGAACCGAGCAGTTGAAGACCACTGATCGCTCAGTTTTCACTCTAGTTAGTCACTACACTAGCTCTCTGCTCTGCCCCTCCATCGCTCCATTACAACATCTGGCTCTTCCTTCAAGTATATTTAAAGCCCAAAGTTTTTCTTTTTTAGTTTGGCTTAGAGGTTGAAAGGATTTGAACTCCTGTCATGTTTTTTCCTGTTTTTGTCCTTACTTGGGAGATTTACTTTCTCTCTCTGTTTGTCTGGGTGGGCATTGGCATAGGAGTCAAATGAGGGAAAATGTCAAATTTTTAGTTTTTACCAGAACAGGAATAGAGAGTAGTGATGGACGAACTTCCGACGGGACGTTTCGCGAAAGCGAAATGCGAACGGACCCAAACGTTCGCGAAACCGAACGTTCGCCGCGGGCCCCATTGACTTCAATGGGAGGCGAACTTTGCAAACCTTCATGTCGAATTTGCGGCCACGTGGTAATTATTAGGGGGTAAAACGTAGTCCCACCATCTGGACAATGACATAATACATGTATGAGGTGAATTTGGGATCGATAACTACAAGCATTTTTATTTTATTTGGGAAATTGTTCTAACAATTCAGGACTATGGAGCTAATGAAGGCAATGGAGGAGAGGGAAGGTCAGGGACCAGGGTAGGCAAAGAAGAGGGTGCAGGAGATGATCACCAGCAGCGTGACATACCGGAATGACACATGCACCGTGATAGAGGCATCTGACAGCAGCACCGTAATACAGAGCACTGACAGCAGCACCGTGACATACAGCGCTGACAGCAGCACCGTGACATACAGCGCTGACAGCAGCACCGTGACATACAGCGCTGACAGCAGCACCGTGACATACAGCGCTGACAGCAGCACCGTGACATACAGCGCTGACAGCAGCACCGTGACATACAGCGCTGACAGCAGCACCGTGACATACAGCACTGACAGCAGCACCGTAAGCAGCCCCAGGAGGAAGTCAGCACAGCACAGGGATGGTGTGATCCCCTCATAATAAGAACCCCCAGGAGGAAGTCAGCACAGCACAGGGATAGTGTGATCCCTTCATAATAAGAACCCCCAGGAGGAAGTCAGCACAGCACAGGGATATCATAAGCAGCCCCAGTAGAAATATGACACCGCTCAACCTCTTCAAAGAGGAGGGTAGGGGCATATAGTACGGTGTGCTTTTTTGGGTCAAGGAAGTGAGCAGACTGTACGTCAGTCCCTATACCGCTGAAGGACTGCTGCAGTATAGGGCAGCGGTCAGCAGTGGTGCACGTCAACCCTATCTATTGTGGACCGATAGCGGTCCTTACAGAACAGCAGACTGTACCGCACTCAAGCCTATGTACCGTAGCACCCTATACCAAGTTACCAGTCCTTATAAGAACTTTTGTGGAACAAGTGAGTTGTGAATGTTTAGCAGACTGCAGCAGAAGGGCAGCAGTCAAGTATAATATCCTTTCTATATTTGGAAGAAAGAATATTATACATGTACAAGCCTATTACTGTACCACTGATACCAGTCCTGAAAAGAACCTTTGTGGAACTAATAATAACAGCAAGTCTTTAAAATTACCCTCACTGCCTGACAACACTGCTTCCTTCCTGTCCCTATACAAATTGGCAAAAAAAGAGAACGATTAGTGGTTACTGGAACAGCTCTTTTGTGGACCTTGATAGTAACAGCTAATGATGATGATGATGATGATGATGATGAAAGACTAATCTGGCTGTCCCTGTAGCATACACCGTCCTTTCCCTTTCTCTAAACTAACAAAAGACACTCAGGCTGCTGCAAGAATCAGCAGCACAGCAAACCTATCAACACCTAACACCTATACCAGTCCTGAAAAGAACTTTTGTGTACCAAATAGCTAGTGGTTTATCTCTCCCTACTCCACACAGGAACCTGTCCCTATCGTAACAGAAGAAAGAATGTAAAATGGCCACCGGATCGGGTGTATTTATAGGTTAGGGGGAATGTCCAAGTGTCCATGTGCTGTCATGTCTCAATTGGCTGTCCTGTATCACATGATAAACGTGTCACCAAAGGTTAAAGTTCTTGTATACATTAAACACGTAAGTCCGCCGCGGCGAACGACGGAAAAAGGCGTTCGAACGTGCGGACCGCGAATGTCGGAAATTCGCCGCGAAACGACCGCCGGGCGAAACGTTCGTCCATCACTAATAGAGAGGAACACTTATCAGCAAAATTGAACCAATGTCACTGGAAGGTTGCTTTGACCTGTTGTTGTATAGAAGAAAGTCTATAGACTTTAGTTAAAACTGAGCAGAGGAATCAAAAGCCTTGGAAATAAATGTTTCTATTTTATAGATACATTACATTTTTGTCAACTTTGAAAAATTTCTTCCTTTATTGCTTTTTAAATTAAATACCTTTTTCTTGTTCAATCTTTTTATTTATTTCAAGTGAAAACATAGAACATACAGTAAGGAATTTCAAGAATTATCCAGAGAAAAATACCTTGATATGTAACAGTAGATGTTGGAGTATACATCATTTAAGTATACAAATGCAGTGGAGGCTTTTCAGCTGTATGACAGAAACATGCGAAAATCACATAGAGATTTGTGTTGGATAAGTTTCTTGTTTCAGAAATGGTAAAGCAAAAATGAAAAATCACAATACGTCATAAGCTGAAGAGAAGAGGAGGAATATCGATTTTGAGAAAGCCAGAAGATGGTAAGGACTGGAGAATAAAAGAGAGAAAAAGTAAAGGGGAAGCAAAAGAAGGTGGTCAGAGGAGTTCATAGTCCATGATTAGTTCCACATTATAAATCTTGGCAAATTTCTAGGAAGCGATGGTCGAAATCCCTTGAGAGGAAATAGGTGGCCCAAGGTTCCCAAATTTAATTACATTTAGGCATTGTACCCCTAATTTATAAAACATCTTTTTCAATAGGTAAATACTATAATTTGCTAAGTGGATGATGACAGGTTTAATGTAGTGTAACACATTTGATAGTTAAACAGTAAATTTGTTTATCAAGGTCTATAGACCAAAAAGAGGAATAACTAAGAAGGAAGGAGGTACAGGCGCATCTCTTGGCTCCAAAATTCGGACAGTCCTCGCATTTGAGTGACAATTGAGATTTATGAAAATAATACTTGTCATTCGGACTTCAAAAAATATATCTTAAGGTTCAATGGTGCATCCACATCCAACACTTCCCTAAGCAATTTTTACATCCTTGGTAGAAGTGCCTTCCTACCACCAAATGCTATATTATATTTTGGTGAATAAAAACAGCCTCAGGAACTCAATATTATTTACTGGGGAAGTCATATATTAAATAATGTGGCAAGCCATACTTTACAAAACGTAACAGAAAATCAACAAACAAATGTACGCATATCTGGGGCTCCATCAATGAAAGGAGGATAGTCTCTGACAAACTACTCATTCTCTAGATATTTATTCTTGGATTTTAAACTCTAAACCACCACTAGAAACCTGTTTTCCATTTTGTTTAAGTTTCGAACTAGGCAAAAAAACATTTTCAGCACATCTCTGCAATGCATGCAAAATTTGCCAATTTTTAATCTCTTTAAAGGGCTGTAAATGCATACAAAATACCCGTTGACCAGACAGAAATTCAGTGTACTCACAAGTTCCTATCTGAGCTGACAACACTGCTTTTGCTGAGCTGAAATCCCAAGCAATGTTGTCAGCCCTCTCCAGCTTTGGTCTGCTGGACTATAGAACATCTCACCCTCTACCTCATCTCTATAACATATGAAAAGGAGGGGGTGTTATAGACTAGCAGAGGAAAACTGAGAAATTTTAGAAAACCTCATCATATGTTTTTTATGTGCTCCCATACAAACAGCATGTTTAATGTTTTTTTTTAAACTATTCATCCTTCATATGTTTCTTTGCAGGCGATGTCATTGCTAACTGCAAGTTTTTTTAATTAGAGTGATCCTGTCCCAGGTCTGTGCTTATCAACATACAATGCATGAAGCTCAGCCTCTACACCTTTAACCCTTTGCTAGGGCAGACAAGGTTCAAATCCAGATAAATTGATAATGAAGATCTGCCTGCTAGCCCCCTCATAAACAAAGAAAACTACCTAGCATTTTTTTCTTGCTGGAGGACCCAGAATAGATCATCTAAAAATGTAAGCTGCAATTTTTTGTAAATCTTTATTTTTTATTGACAGATGACAATAATCAGAGTTGATCAAGAAATACAACTCATAGCAAACACACACATCGTAAAGGAATACACCAGACAAACAATCAGACTCCAAGGTGCTTAACATTACAGATGGATAACTTTGCAAAAGTGGAAATACACTTTAAGGCCGAGCCACAAACAGAGGCAAACGATAGGACAATGAATTCACTGTCATCATTGCATGAAATGTAGCAAAGGCAAGTGAATGAAGAGTCATCTACAAACAGAGCCACAACACAGCAATTTGATTTCATTGCTCCAGTTAACTAAATTCCTATTAAATGATAAACATCTTTCTATTTAGCGCAAAATCCATTCTTTTCATACAAGGGAATCTTTATTAGACTAACACAAGAGTATCTTCACAGCTGACCTACTTTTAGCTTATCTTCCTACTCACACTTTATCCAAGTGAAGTCTACTGCTGATCTTAAAGTAGCAGTGATAGATCACTTATTAACAATCCGCAATGAACCTACAACAAAGGAAACAAATACCAGAATGCAGAGAGAGGAAGAGATAACGTTCTTTTAATAAATATATGCTTTTCTGCAAAACTAGTGTAGGCTATATCTATACAGGGAAAATTAAGATGTTAAAAAAATAAATAAAAGAACCCACTACCCCTGGTGTGTAATAGAAGTGATAGTGCAAAAAAAAAAAACACATGCACTCAAATTTTAATAAATGTAACTGAAGCAGTTTCATGAAACTGAGGCTTTTGGTGATGTTTCACCACTGAAATATCTGTGTGACATAGAAACCAGCGTGTAATTAAATTATATTAATGGAAAAATCAGTTTTAGCTGGATTTGACCTTGATGTAGGCTACAATACAATTTCTTAATGGTTTACAAGCATATGTAATTGGATAAATACCAATTTTATTTGATAAATCTTATACTGAACATTAGGGATGGGCTGAATGACCCCCAGTTCGGTTGACACCAGAACTTTCAAACATTGCGAATAACAAACAACATTTAAGTCTATGGGACCCGAACGTGAAAAAGCTAAAGTGAACATTTTTAAGATTTATATGCAAGCAATTGGGCATACAATGGTTATGGAGGTTCAGGCACTGCCCTAGAGGCCATGCATCAATTAAAAAAAAAGTTTGTAAAAAACGTAATTTCTAAATGAGCAGTGATTTATTGATATTTAAAGTGAAAGCATACCTGCAAAATGGCACTGTGTATAGAAGCTGCTGCAGAAATAATTGCATTGTTAAAGCCAAAAAAATGACATTTTCCCTGCAAGCTTTCTTTATTTTGTAAGCAATGGCTTTCAGAGCCAGTCTGTATGATGGGGCTACAATGTAGTGCACTGGGAACAAGATTAGAGATGTTTTGGATAAATTCTGGTGTCTATTCCACAGACTTTGGATAGAAGTAACAGGTACACAGGTGCAGAAAAAATGGTCTTTCAACTGTTTGAAAACTTGTCAAACAGTTGTGGAAAAATTGGTCTTTGGGTTTCAGTGGCGCCTTCACCCCGTAACCTTATACAGGTACTCTTGATGAAAGCAAGAATTGGCCTTGCTGTCAAAAATTGCATTTATATGCTCCTGTCAAACAGATGTGGAAAAATTGGTCTTTGGGTGTCTTTGGCATCTTCACACTGTATCCCTATACAGGTGCTCTTGATAAAAGCAAGAATTGGTCTTGCTATCAAAAATTAAAATGATATGCACCTGTCAAACAGGTGTGGAAAAATTGGTATTTGAGTGTTAATTGTGCCCATGAAACCTACACCAAAACAATTCTCCCAGATGAAATCATCACCCACAAACCTTGGCAGCCTAGAAGTCCTGCAGAGATTCCACATCCCAAAAACACTTATGCCCTGTAAACATGGTCGGACATTCCAACGACAAAATTCGTCAGGTATTTTCCAACGGATTTTAGCCCAAACTTGTCTTGCATACACACGGTTGTACAAAGTTGTCGGAAAATCCATTTGTTCAGAACGCGGTGGCGTAGAACACATACGACGGGACTATAAAGAGGGCAGTAGCCAATAGCTTTTGTCTCGTAATTCACTCTGAGCATGCGTGGCACTTTGTCCGTCGGAATTGTCTACACACGATCGGAATTTAAACAATCGGATTTTGTTGTCGGAAAATTGTTCTCAAACTTTGTGTGTTGGAAATTCCACCGGAAAAAGTCAGCCACACACGATCGGATTTTCCGACAAGATTTGATCGCACATTTTCCATCGGAAAGTCCGACCGTGTGTACAGGGCATAAATCAGCAACACTGACATCAGGGGATTTATAGATGCTGGTAATCCAGGACTGATTCATTTTTGGGTCTGTGGACAGATGCTTTCTATTATCAGTAACAAAACCTCCAGCAGCACTGAATGGCCATTTAGAAAGAACTCTGGATGCTCTCCATCTCTGTTTTCACCCCTAGATAAACACCCACCAAGTGATTCAGATGCTACCGATGGGATGTGGAAGCTGACAGCCCTGGGTGGCGAGAACTAAAAAAATTGTGAAATGCATCACTTAGGCAGCCGCCTTCATCCTCCGCCCCTCTCTTTACCAACAAAAGCCTCAAAGCTAAATTTTCCACGACCCTGTAACCTACCAGAGTCGGGAAAAGCATTAGATAAACTCCTCTTTAAGGTGTCGTCAAGAGATTTCATCTTCTGCACTTTGTGGGGACAGGATGAGTTCTGAGACTTTCCCCTTTCAACGGTGGTCAAGGAGGGTTACCAACTAATAGTGATCCTGCTCTTTTATGGCACATATTCCTGGGTCCTTTCGCAGGCTTGGAAGCATGAGGGAGCCCATGCACCACAAATTTGCAGAGGCATGAGAAGCAGACTCCTTTGGGTCACTGAGTATTATAGTATCTGGAATTGCCTCCTCCCAGCCACGTACCACTCCCAAGGGTTCTGCGGATGAAAAACCATCTCTTACTGTTTGACGTATGTCTTCCTCTGTTTCAATGCCTCCAAAATTGCCAGAAACTTCCTCCTCCCTCTCTTCTTGCGTTCTGTGGCCTAGGAACAATGTTGTCTGCATAAAGAGGGCCTTGAGAGGAAAAGAAGTCCTTCTCTTCCTCCTGCTGCTCTGCCTTGAGTGCCCTGTCCATAATGCCAGGCAGAGTCTGCTGCAGCAGGAGCACAACAGGGATTGTGTCACTGATGCATGCATTATCACGGCTCACCATCTTTGTGGCCTCCTCAAATGGTGACAGTACGGTGCATGCATCCTTAATGAGCAGGCATTGTCATGGGTAAAAAAGCTGAGCCGGTCTGAGCCTGTTGTTCTGCCATACTCACAGAGGTACTTGTTGACGGCCCTCTGCTGCATGTGCAGTTGCTGCAGTATTGCCAACGTCAAGTTCCACTTGGTGGGCATGTCACAATTCAGGCGGTTTACGGGCAGGTGGAATTACCGCTGAATTTCAGCCAACCGAGCACTGGCTGTGTATGACTGCTTGAAATGGCTACAGACTCTTCTGGCCTGCTTTAGCAGATCTTCCAATCCTAGGTACCCATTTAGGAAATGCCGCACCACCAAATTGAGGACTAGTGCCAGGCATGGTACATGTGTCAACCTTCCCTGTCTAAGGGTAGACAGGAGGTTTGTGCCATTATCACACACCACCATTCCTGGCTCCAGCTGGTGTGGCATGAACCACCTCTGGGCCTGTCCCTGCAGAGCTGCCAGAGTCTCTGCTCTGATATGGTTCTTGTCTTCTAGACACACCAGCTGAAGCACTGCATGGCACCTTATAGCCTGACTCATTGAATAGGCCCTTGAACGCTTAGGGGGTACTTGTAGTTCATAGGACAATTTAGCAGAGGAGGACATGGAGGCGGAGGATGAGGAGGAGAGGGTAGAGCTGACAAATCTGCCATCATCACCAATAGATGTGCGGAAACGTGGAGGCACAACAAGCTGCAGCACTGAGCCCTGTCCTGCATCCTTCCGAGTTTCAAGCAGAATTACGCAGTGTGCTGTGAACAAAATATATCGTGACCATGCTTGCTGGACCACCTATCAAAAGTAACATGGACTTTGCAGAAGACTGCCTGGCCCAACGATGCCATGACATTGCCTTTCCATTTGACCTTGACCTTTGGCCTTACGTGAAGAGAAATAGCGAGTGGAAACTTGCCATTGTGGTACAGCACATGCAAATTCACAGAAGAGGGGCAGAATACAGCAGACGGAAAGGCAGAATTTTGAGAGCCAGAAGCTTTGATAAGCTTACATTTAGACATTGCGCATGTGGGTGGCAGTGACTGTATTTTTTTTTTTGCTGCAGCAGATGGGGCAGAGAAATTTGCCAGCTATAGTCTACAGCTGGTGGTGTGCTGCAAAGATCTGGGACACCCTGCGCTATACCATCATCCCTGTCAGTGGAGGCTGCTGAGAGGTCATGAGGTATAACAGGGACAAACTGAGGTAAGTAAGGAGGAGGGACAAATTTACAGCCTTTTTGCATGCCTTTCAGGTGCTCTTGCCAATGGGCTGAGTGGTGGGAGGTTAAATGCCTTGTCAAGCATGTGGTACCCAAATGGCTGGTGTTTTTGCCACGTTTGATCAGCTGCACATGTGCTAAAAAAGGCTCAGACAGCTGAGCTGTGGGAAGTGGGCCTGGAGATAACAACTTCACAATGTGATGGAATAGGGTGGCTGCTCTATACTCTTCCATGATGACTGCCTCGTTGGGGCACCCAAACATCAGTGACCTCATCATCATCTCCTCCATCCTCCACTGGAAACAACTTGGTAATACGCTGCAGCTGGAGGAGCATGACTGCCAATTTGTGTACCAGTGTTTTCCCCTCTCTGTAGGCTCATGTTCCTGCCTTCTTCAACCGCAACCTCAGAACCAACATCTGAATAAAGTAATGGCTATGCATCGTCAAGGGGCAAGTGGCTGAAGCTGTGTTCAAATAACTCAGCTGACTCCTCAATGTCTGATGTTGGGGCTATGGCAGGAATAGCTGTCGACAAGGAGGCAGGTTTAGCCACTCTGGCAGCTGCAGTGGACTGTGCTCCAGTCGCTGCTTGGTTGACGGAGAATGAGGAGGATGAGGATGATTTAGTAAGCCAGTCCAACATCACCTCTGCATGCTGTGGCTGGATAGCACAAGCAACATCACTAAACAGAAGAAATTATGCCCAACCTTAGGACTGACCACATCCATCTTTTCCTGTGGACACATACGCTGCTGGCCCCCCTCACAGTGCCATGGAAACATCTGCTTCTCCTTGTCCTCCCAGACATGATGGGGTGGGGAGGTGCTTATTGAAACACTATATTATACTGCAGTAAAACTGCACTGACGCAATGCAATATACCGCGTCAGTGCACCAACGCACAGAAATGTACTGTGTTAAACAGAAGGTAATGCACTGCAATATACAGAGTTAAACTTGCAGTAATGCGCTAAACTATACAGCATTAAACGGAAGACAACTCACTGAAATATACTGCATTAAGCATGCACTAACGCACAGAAATGTATTGCGTTAACCAGCATGTAGCGCACACTGAAATATACAGCGTTAAATTTGCTGTAACGCACTGAACTGTACTGCGTTAAACAGAAGATAACACACTGAAATATACAGCGTTAAACTTACAGTAATGCACTGAACTATACAGAGTTAAATGGAAGATAACTCACTGAAATATACTGCGTTAAGTGATCACTAACACACAGAAATGTACTGCGTTAAACGGCACGTAGCGCACTGAAATTAAACGGAAGACAACTCACTGAAATATACTGCGTTAAGCGTGCACTAATGTACAGAAATGTACTGCGTTAATTGGCATGTAGCGCACACTGAAATATACAGCGTTAAATTTGCTGTAACGAACTGAACTGTACTGCGTTAAACAGAAGATAACACACTGAAATATACAGCGTTAAAATTTGCAGTAACACATTGAACTGTACTGCGTTAATTGGACGATAATGAACTGAAATATATGGCGTTAAACTTGCAGTAACGCACTGAAATATACTGCATTAAGCATGCATTAACGTACAGAAATGTACTCCGTTAAATGGCATGTAACGCACTGAAATATACAGCGTTAAACTTGCAGTAACGCACTGAACTGTACCATGTTAAAAGGAAGATAATGCACTGAAATATATGGCGTTAAACTTGCAGTAACGCAATGAAATATACTGTGTTAAACAGTACCTACTCTCACACTGCCTGAACTATCCCTACATTCACACTAATGTAAAGATGAATGGTGGTCGCACTACACTCACACTGACTGAACTATCGCTATATTCACACTCATGTAAAGATGAATGGTCAGAATCAGAATAGCACATTATAGCACACTAACTGTCTAATAGTACTGAACAGAGCCCTGTTCTATCTCTCTCCACGCCGAAATCACACTGAAAATGGTTGCTATTGAAAGGATGCTTTTACAGTGTGGGACTAACAGCAATGAGCCATGATTGGATAGAGTCATCATGACAGCCTCTAATCATAGCTCTGACAGTGCTCCGTGCCCTGATTGGGCAAAGCTTTCATTGCTTCAGCCAATCAGGGCTTTCAATACACTGTGTGAGGGCGTAGTGCATTGTGGTCATTCAGCAGGCCAAACAAACAGTCGAATGCCACAATGATTTGGTTGTTATACATTTAATTATACAGCCAATGTTCGGTCCGAACCATTCGCCCATCCCTACTGAACATTATTTGCATAATGAAGTTTACATATTTAATATTTTGTGATTGCTCTCATTTGACATGCAAATGAGCCTACCAATATTGGCTCCTTAGACATCCAATTCCCAAAGCTGTAAATTTATACCATGAAGAGACCAAAGTTGAACATATTGCTGTGCAGCCTGTAGTACATCACAGAGATACGAAAGGCCAAATAGGGTGTTCAGGGAGAGCCAAAAAGGGGGGGGGGGGTGCAAATCAGAATTTGAGTACTTTCATATACAATGTGATTTAACTGGAATGTGGCATGGAACTAAAAGTAATGCCAGTGAACAACCAGTTGAGGTAAAGAAGTAGTGACTGTTCATTTGTAGATTGAACACATGCAAAATGGGCAGAAGGACGTGTAAGCACTGAGATTTGTAAGCACTGAGATTTGTATGTTCCCTGTGAGTTTTATATATAAGCAGGGAAGACATATGGCAAGATGGAATACACAATATGAATGTGAAATAACAATGATGATTATAAAACCTTAGAAAATTATATCTGTGCTGTCACACCTACCTCTGGCATTGATGGTCAGGCACCATAGCTGCCTCTTCTTCTTTTCCTATAGTAGCCCTCTTTCCTGTAAGGCAAACAGGCTTACCTGTACTCTGTTGCCCCCAGGTTTTATCCACAATGCTATAATGCCTGGCTACCATGCCAGGGCAAGCATGAGTTAAGCACAGCAAACAGGTATGTGCGGTTGGCAGAGTGGTCCAATGGCAGTCTGGGCTCAAGGCAGGCAACATTCAGAGAGTAGTCAGGGTCAAATCGGTGGTCAAAAGGCAGGCAGAGTTGGAGAGTAATCCAAATTTCAAACCAAGGCTGATAACATAGAAATCCAAACTAGCAGGCAGGGTGGGGATCAGGTGAAGGCAAAGGTCAAGGTATGTAAACAAGGCAGGTAAGCAGGGAGCTTGAAGCACGTTTTGCCAACACTATCACAAGCACGACACCAAAGGGCTTGGCAGGCTTAAAACAGGTTTGGTCTCCACCCAAAGGCTGTGTCTACATTAATCACCCTACATGTGGACAATCAGACAGGGAGAGTGCAGCTCAGTTAAAATGAGGATGCTGGAATGAGACCAGCAGCTGCCAAAGAATAGGATAGTTACACGCTCCTGACATGTGTAAACTTAATTATTGCAAAAATGATATTTGTTTCCTTATTTACTTTTCATGTTTTGGGCTCTTCAAGTCAGTAGTTGAAGTGTCACTCTGAAGGCTCTTGCTGTCCCGTCATTTGCCTGACCTCCTACAAGGCCACCATGCTTTTGAGTGTGCACTGTTTGATGTCAGGCAGTTGACAAGGCAGTGTCTGTCAAACCAACTGCCTCCACAATAAACTCAGACACAGGCAAAGTATATCAAATTAAAGAGGGGATAAATGTAAATATTTCATAGCAAATCTCTGCAATTATAATAATAAAGACTCAATATTCTGGTTACAGTAAAGACAAAAATGGAAATGCATTACCAATGACAATTTAATTAGTAAAAATCCATAGAGAGTGGATACTCACAAAGCACAAATCTCAATTGAGCCATAAAAACACACAGTGTGTAGACATGTGCAGGACCACAGCACAGGGTATAGCTGACACATTTTGGGGGGTCACCTCCTTCCTCAGAGCTAGGCTAATCAGCTGATTTGCCTAGCTCTGAGGAAGGGGGTGTGCCCCCAAAATGTGTCAGCTATACCCTGTGCTGTGGTCCTGCACATGTCTACACACTGTGTGTTTTTATGGCTTAATTGAGATTTGTGCTTTGTGAGTATCCACTCTCTATGGATGTTTACTAATTAAATTGTCATTGGTAATGCACTAGGTTCGCGTACCTTGTATTTTGTCTTTTTTGTAGTTTCCATCAGATTACCCCATCTGAGGAAGGCAGCATCCACCCAGTCTTGGGATACCTTTGTCCATATTACGTTTCACTTCAGAAGACCTCTTAGCGCTGGAAGTGACTGTGTTTTTTTGTGATTCTGGTTACAGTGGTTAAATGCTTATTAACTTTGAACATTAAAGTGCATGTAAATACTAACAATTAAAGTGTTACTAAACCCACAACAGTAAAATCAGTCTGTAAACACAGTAAAGCATGCTTGCTATAGTCACTGTGGAACCTAAGGGGATAATCCTCTGCATTGTGTAAAAAGGCTGTTTGATCCTGTCTTCTCTGATCCTGTCCTTCTTTTACTGTCCTCAAGCCATCTGCTGTTTTTTGAGAATTTTTTTTTTTTTTTTGGGAGGGTGTATGTGATCAGCACAGGGCCAGTTAGCACTGTTTAGACAGAGGCTCAGAGGTCATGCAACCTCATAGGACACTCAAAGTAGGATAAAAATTAAAAACTCTTCCTACAAGCTTTAACGAGTGCTTGGCCGCACACTGGTAGAGGTTATAAGACTACTATATACTGCTGATGAGAAACGAAAGGTATTTAGCAATTTATATTTACCAAAATAATTGCATTTCCATGTTTTTTGTACTGGGAGAAGCCAGATTTAGTGAATGCAGGGTCCTGGGTTTAGCAACACTTTAACTTCTCTTGTTTGCTCTTGTTTGTTCTGTTTACTATACAGTTAGAATACGATTGGAAACATTGAATTATAATTGTTTATTAAGTGCAAAAAAACTGTCGATCTTGTCAGAAATGCAGTTGTCCCTGTCGTATGCACACTTCATACGTTATCTCAATAAACCCTCCTACTTTTCTTACCTTAGCTTAGACTACAGAATGATTGGCATTTATGCTGTGAAATCTGTAATTGAATGGACGGGGTTGCAAGGCCAATAAAAGGTGTTTATTTTGAATGGATCTTGCACTTAAGAAACAGAGTGTTTTCTTCAAACTTCTGCTGTTTTGTCTGTGGTTCCGCCATACAAGTTCCAATTATTTATACAAGTTACATAATGTGTCAAATAAATAATTGCTAGTGTAGCGGCGGGCTCCTGAAGAGCATGCGCTATGTTTTCAAAATTAAAAGCTTTACCCAATCTACAGTTTGGTTTGGGCCTATTTTGACTGAATTTGGCTCTGTGTCAGTCTGACTGGACTGTGGGATGTTCAGCCTGGCCACAGGGGGCACTGTCTCTGGTGGCAGGCGTGGAACTATGGTCTGGTTAGGCGCTTGAATTATTCCCTCTTGGAGTCAGATCAGTGGGAGTGGCCCTCCTGCTGTGCCCTCTGGGAGAGGGTATTTAAGACACGGACGTCATGTGGTTCTGGGTTCCGGTCCAGTATGCTGTGCTGAGTTTATGGTCCTGGTCGCCCTGACCAGCCCCCAGGAAGGCTATGGCCTGGGGTGCGGTTCCACCTGACTTTGATGCCTCGGGGCTGGCTAGCCCAAGGCAGGGGAACTGAGGAAGGACTATGAGGTGGATGGGTGCTGTCTCCTGTCCAGGAGAGACCCAGAATACTTCGAGCATTCCAGGGGAGGACTCTTTACAAGAATACCACGCATGAGGTTGGTTTCTTAACAAGAGCCTGGAAGGGCTGAAGTAACCGAGAGAATCTGGTCTTGGGGATATCACCAAGTGGGCTGAAAGATCCAGGTATCCTACAAGTTTTCTACAGCTTAGTTTCCCTACGTGTTCTGCTACAACGTCGGTGATAAAGACTTTGTTCCTTAGTAAGCACCTTGTTGGCTGCTAGGCCTTGTGAGAGAGAGACTGTCCAACCTGAGTGTTCATCCAGCTGCGAATGGCTATTCTCTGGATGTAGTCAAAGTAAGCAAGTTCCTTAACGTTTGTAGACTTTGACACTGAGAGTACCTGAGTTTTCCTTTCCAACCCTCTGATCCCAAGTTAAAAGACTGTTCAATGGTTGATGTTTGCAAATAAAATCCATTCAACTGTATCTATTGTCAGTCTCAAGTTACTGGGCCATCTACCACGGGACATCCCCTAGACATGTTACAAGGGGAACTAAAGGTTACGGTAAGCCCAAAAATAACCAGCAGCTCCTTTGGGGGTTAGTGCTACACTAATGTACATGAAATGCCACAGGTTTAGTTTTTCATTTGACTAAATGTCGGTTCACACTTCAGCGTTCTGAGAGATCGCATATGAGACTGCATGTGATTCACACAGATAGTATGACTGATGTTGCATTGCATTCAGACCAAAGTTACACAGGACCCTTTATTTGGTCCGCAACCAGAATCAGATGTATGAACACCCATGCGATCCAATTCATGTCAGAAACTGACAGTTCGCAGTGCGACATGTGAGCTGAAATCGGGGTGTCATTAACAATGTATTGACACTCCAGGCAGTTCGCATATGGCAGTGTGAACTGCTGTGCGAGTCGGGTGCGAGGCGGGAAACCGCCGTGGGTTTGCAGGGTTCCCGCATCGCACAAGTGTGAACCGAGCCATAATGTTCTCTTCACCAATATAACAATAGCTTAACCTAAACAGTTTTGCTGGAAAATGATCTTCTCTCATATGCAGGTTTTCTGACAACTAGAACAAAATGATCATGTCAGAATCAATTCCAGCTGGTGCTGAGATATAAATCCACTGGGGGCTATCCAGCAGATTTATCCCCTGTAGTTCTAACCCAGCTTGTAAAGCCTAGCTGTAGTTTAACTACTTCAGCCCCAGAAGGATTTGCTCCCTTCCTGATAAGGCCATTTTTTGTGATACGGCACTGTGTCACTTTTACTGAGAATTGCAACATTGTACCCAAACAAAACTGATATCCTATGCTGATATGTATTTTTCTACATATTTTTAGTAAAAAAATTGCAATAAGCGTATATTTATTGGTTTGCGCAAGTTATATCGTATACAAAATCCAGGATAGATTTATGGCATTTTTTGTTTGTTTTTGTTTTTTTTACTAGCACTGAGACATTGCAGCGGACAGATCAGACACTTGTGACACTTTTTTTGGAACCACTGACATTTATACAGCGATCAGAGCTAAAAATAGCCACTGATTACTGTACAAATGTCATTGGCAGGGAAGGGGTTAACATCAGGGGGTAATCAAGGGGTTAACTGTGTTCCCTAGGTGTGCTCTAACTTTGGGGGGGAGATGGGACTGAATAGGGAAGGAGATTGATCTGTGTTCCTACTTAGTAGGAGCACATGATCTGTCTTCTCTCCCATGAGAGAACCGGGATTTGTGTGTTTACATGCACAGATCCTGATTCTCGCTCTATCACGGGCGATCGTGGGTGCCCAGCGGTCATCAGGCCTGCCAGGCACACACTTTGGCTCTGGGGTGCTCACGCACGTCTTCTAAAGCATCTTAAAGAGCCGATGTACAGCTACAATGGCTCAACGGGAGAGGGGAGCCAAGCTGCCGCAGTATAACTGCAGTGGCTGGTCGGGAAGGGATTAAAGAATGAAGAAGAAAATCCTGGGGTGACACACTTAAAACCTGTGCTACATTTTCAGGAGTGTTCTCATTTTAAAAGAGCGGGGTGACAATCCTGGACTTAGCTGATTTATACAGGTTTACTACTGCATGCATAAAACAAACTGTTTCGTCTCCTTAGTAGACCAGGTGCATGTTTCTGTCCTACTTTCCCCTTTGAAACACAGACTGCAGCAATAAAGAACATGCTTTTCATGCTAAAAATATGGTGTCAGAAATTAGCAGCCCTGGGAGATAAAAGTGATATCATCCTTATAAATATTTTAATTTAATAAAAGCCTTTCGGCTATGAAGAATTAAAGGTAACTTCTGAAGAGGATGCTCAGAGAAAAGAGAGAGCTCAGCAGAGAGGGAGCATATATGAACAGTGTTTTGGAAAATGTTGTCAGGCCTATACCATTGCATGACCTTTGTTATGAGAACCACCTATAATTCTCAGCCTCTTTACAATATCCCTATATAGAACCTAAAGATTAATGAATATATAACATATTTTATATCTCATCTTTGCGATATCTTTAAGATATTTTATCCTTTTGTCCCTCAAGGTTCTAAGTGTAAATCTTTGAAGAAATGGGGCAAGAAAAGCAAAGACAAGGTCAGATTAGCAGCCGCAGACGCAAACAGTCTGCATACCGGGCCACTCATCTGTAACTAACGGTACAGTGCCTCTGGAAAGTATTCACAGCGCTTCACTTTTTCCACATTTTATTATGTTACAGCCTTATTCCAAAATGGATTCAATTCATTATTTTCCTCAACATTCTACAAATAATACCCCATAATTACAATGTAAAAGAAGTTTGAAATCATTGCAAATTTATTAAAAATAAAAAAACAAATAAATCACATGTACATAAGTATTCACAGCCTTTGCCATGACATTGGTCATCCTTGAGATGTTTCTACAGCTTGATTAGAGTCCACTTGTGGTAAATTCAGTTGATTGGACATGAATTATAAAGGCACATAACTGTCTATATAAGGTCTCACAGTTAATTGTGCATATCAGAGCACAACCCAAGGTCAAAGGAATCGTCTGTAGACCTCCGATAGAGGATTGTATTGAGGCACAGATCTGGGGACGGGTACAGAAACATTTCTGCAGCAAGGTCCCAATGTGTCCATAAGACACAAAAAGCCATGGTCCCCCCCCCTCCCATTAGTTCACTGGCTGAGATTGACAACAGTGGGAGCCAATGGCAAGATTGTACACAGCGGGAGCCTGTCAGCAAGTCCCAGCCATTGATTCACAGCCGGGACCTGCTGATTGGCTGTGTGCAATCACAGCCCAGAGCTCTGTGTTGACATTCAACACAAAGTTCTTTACACAGTGAACCTGTCAGTTTACAGGGAAACTGAGAGATATGTTAGTTAAAAGTAAGATCTTATTACTAGTAAAAAAAAAATAATAATAAAAATGCCATAAATATATCCCCTATTTTGTAGATGCTATAACTTTTGCTCAAACCAATCAGGCATCCCCTGATGAAGTCACATGGTGTGACATCACGCAAAGGGACAGGGAAGGACGCTCTATGCTGTTTTGCACTGCACGAGTTCGCTGCTCGTAGGATACAAGCTGTTTTTGAGATACTATTTTTGTGAGTACCTTGTGTTTATTTTCTAATAAAATTGGGTGCAATTTTAAAACACACTACACTATGGTATTGCTCTCTTTAATTAATTTTGGCTCTATGGAGACATATTGAAAGAGGAGAGTGGAGTTGGAGAAAGGTGTCTTAAAGGGACCCGCACCTGTGCTGAGATTGCCATAAGTGTTCCCACAAAGAAAGTGAAGGACGAGTGTGGATCCATAAAGAGGAGCCTTAAAGAGACCCTCACTTAAATGCTCTTGTCCCCTTGCCTTAAAGAGGGATTCCGCCCAAAAAAAATATATTAAAAGCCAGCAGCTATAAATACTACAGCTGCTGACTTTTAATAAATGGACACTCACCTGTCCCGGGTTCCAGCGATGCCGGCAGCCGAGGCCGATCGACCGCTCGGGCCTCGGCTGCTGCCGCCGCCATTCGAGGTGAGGGAATCAGGAAGTAAAGCGAATCGGCTTCACTTCCCGGTTCCCTACTGCGCATGCGCGAGCTGCGCCGCGCAATAGGAAATCTCCGCGCTGTCACTGGGACCCGTGGGTGTCCCAGCAGACAGCGCGGCAGGGCAGGAAATGGCGTAGAAAGGTATCTCCACCCCCCTCCCCCCTGAAAGGTGTCAATTGTGACACCGGAGGGGGGGGGTTCCGATCAGCGGAGGTTCCACTTTAGGGTGGAATCCCGCTTTAAGGTAAGGGGCCATTACTTACTTAATTGTGTGGAAGAAACACTGGGAAGCAGCCACTTGATCTGCATGCACATCGTCTGTTACAGAAAACCACTTTGCACTTTAAGGCCCCTTTCACACATGCGGATGGTATGTCCGTATTTCATCCATCCGTTTGCGGATGAAATAGGGGCATACATTCATCCTTATGGGATAGCGGGTGTCTGCGGATGAGCATCCGCAGTCACCCGATATCGTCCGCCTCCGCTACTGTCCGATTCTGCAGCTGGAGGAAAATCCTTTTCTATCCGTCTGCAGAACGGATCGGATGTACGGTCCGTGCTCATCCGATCCCCATAGAGGAGAGCAGAGAGCTGACAGGGCGGTCCCTGCACAGTGTGCGGAGACCGCCCTGTCCGCCGCCGGCTCAGCGGGGACAACGGAGCGATCCCCGCTGAGCGAGCGGATCATCACGGGGCGGATCATTACTGATCCGCCCCGTGTGAAAGAGGCCTAAAGAGACTACTCCCCCTCCCTCTCTTTGGACTTTTGGGTTTTATTATATCTTTATATACACACTCTGTTCTACCAGCTCTGTAGTGTGTTCACCAATTTGCTTTACAGTCTACTTATTTACTTAAACCTTTACCGATTGAGGTTTTTTCATATAGCTGTAATAGATTAGACCCGTTCATCCTTTTGGTCAGTATATCTGACCACGTACTGCAGTTTCATATGCACATTTGTCTTTGGAGTTTATTTTCTCTTGTAAATATTCTTTCCATTTTTTTTATATAACTGGCATCTTATTTAGATAATATTTTATACTACTATTCTTTTGATCATCCAACACCGCTGAGTGTTAGCACCTCTGTAGTGCGTTTATAGTTTATCACTGTGCACTTTATATCTATTCAGCACTCTGTTTACGATATAGATCGATATTTATTTTGATATGGTCACTATTCTAATGCTATTTAAGTAGATATTTCTTGGTTTTGATTCAACATATTGGAATAGCTGCACTTTGTTAATGAGCACTTGGCACTTTTTTACACGGGAAAGTGTATTTTATAGATAGATATACATAGTTTATCACTTACAGTATTATATGCATAAGTAGCCTCTGGCGGGCGTTTATTTATTTTAATATTATTTATTTTTATATAAGTGTTACTATATTAGATTCTAATACAACTATATTCTACTTATTCACGTATGCACTACACTGTTTGGTGTTAGCACCTCTGTAGTTGTTTTTGCAGATTGTCATTGTACACTTTTTATATATATATATTTTATTTTTATGTTTATTGATTTTTTCTCTTCTCAACATCAGGCTATACACAATTATCTACTATATACTCAAACATTGTCTGTTTGGAACTATCCATGCCCTATTTTGTATGGGAATTAGACAGAGGAGGAAGTTAGACAATCCCCTTTGATTTATTGAATTAGAATAGCGCGACACCAATTCACTGCATACGTCTTCTTTAGTGGATACAGTTTTGGTCCATATCGGTGTACGCAGCTATTCATATAAATAGCCTTTGTTAGGAGTAGCTCAGGAATAATCATTCACCATAAATATATCCCCTATTTTGTAGACGCTATAACTTTTGCTTAAACCAAACAATATACCGTATATATTCGAGTATAGGTCGACTCGAATATAAGCCGAGGCCCCTAATTTACCACAAAAAAACTGGGAAAACGTATTGACTCGTGTATAAGCCGAAGATGAGACGTGCAGCAGCTACTGTAAGTGGAAAAGAGGGTCAACAATGCCCATCTGCAGCTGCATACCTCCCTGTGTACCTCCCTGTGTCCATTGCAGCCTACCTGTGTCCTGTGCATGCCTCCGTGTGCCAATCTGCAGCCTCCGTGTGCCAATCTGCAGCCTCTGTGTCCTTCTGCAGCCTCTGTGTCCTTCTGCAGCTCCGTGTGCCATTTTGCACCGATCAGCATGTCATAAAAACATACAGCGGCCATTCCAGGATTCAAAAGCCGCACCTCTCCTCCTCGTCTGTGATAGGCGGAACACTCAATTTCCCAGCAGTCAGTGTTTTCCGCCTATCACGGACATCCGCTCATCCTCATACTACGGACGAGGATGAGAGGATGTCCGTGATAGGCAGAACACTGACTGCTGGGAAATTGAGTGTTCCGCCTATCACAGAAAGGGAGGCGCGGCTTTTGAACAGTGGACTCGAGTATAAGCCGAGGGGGGCACTTTCAGCCTAAAAAAAGGGGCTGAAAATCTCGGCTTATACTCGAGTATATACGGTATGCTTATTGCAATTTTTTTTAAACTGAGGAAGAAATTAGTTTTTTTTATATATTTTTTGGGGATATTTATTATAGCAAAAAGTTAAAATATAGCTTTTTTTCAAAATTGTCTGTCTTTTTTTGTTTATAGCGCAAAAAATAAAAAACGCAGAGGTGATCAATTAACCACTAAAAGAAAGCTCTATTTATGGGAAAAAAGGACATCAATTTTGTTTGGGTACAGCGTCACACGTCCTCACAATTGTCAGTTAAAGTTGTTGTATACTCTTTTTTTTTACTTTTACCTACAGGAAAGCCTATAATAAGGCTTATCTGTAGGTAAAAAAAATATCTCCTAAACCTGTACGGTTTAGGAGATATTCCCCTCGCTATGCGCCGCTGACTGCAGCGGCGCATGCGCACAAGGGGATTCTCGTCTGAAACTCCGGCAGTGGCCGACCGGCTGGAATGAAATCTCCCGCGCGCATGCGCGGGAGTGACGATATCGCGGCTCCACCCACTCACAGCGCCGGAGCCGCGATACCTGGAAGAAACGCAGAGGGAGCATGTCAGCTCCCTCGGCGTGGATCGGGCCAGATGTCGGGGCCTCGTTCTAAGGTAAGTATTTCATAATGAGCTAGTATGCGGTGCATACTAGCTCATTATGCCTTTTCCTTTGCAGGTGGCAAAAAAAAAAAACATTAGCGGGTTTACTACCGCTTTAAAACTACACAACGCCATATTTACATTTATTTTTTAACCACTTCAGCCCCGGAAGGATTTTCCCCCTTCCTGACCAGGTAATTTTTTGTGATACGGCACTGCATCGCTTTAACTGACAATTGCGTGGCCGTGCGACATTGTACCCAAACAAAATGTAGGTCCTTCTTTTCCCCACAAATAGAGCTTTCTTTTGGTGGTATTTGATCACCTATGTAGTTATTATTTTTTGCACTATAAACTAAAAAGAGCGTAAATTTTGTAAAAAAACTGTCAGGGCTGGGCCCAGCCCTTCCTTCTCTGAGCTGGCCACTCAGCTGTCAGCTAATTGCCAGCTCCTATTTCTCCACAGTGAATCAAATGTTGATAATCCTGCTCATCGGTCCTGCCTTCGCCTGATGCCGTGCAACTACTACAGTGATTGTAACCTTCAACTGCGATGAGATTTGCATACTTATATTGGTCCAAGATGGACCAATGTAACTGAGCAATAAAGAATATACTTGGAGTTTAGCTTTAAATGCAAGCAGTGTAAGACCCTTTTCACACTGGGGTGGTGGGTGCGTTGGCGGTAAAGCGCTGCTAATTTTTGCGGCGCTTTACCGTCAATTTTGTGGTGCTAGCGGGGGGTAAAAGTGCCCTGCTATTGGCCAAGAAAGGGTTAAAGTGCTGCTGCAGCAGCGCTATGCCGGTGGTATAACCGCACTGCCCCATTGATTTCAATGGGCAGGAGCGGTGAAGGAGTGTATACATTGCTCCTTCACTGCTCCAAAGATGCTGCTAGCAGGACTTTTTTTTAGCATCCTGCCAGCGCACCGCTCCAGTGTGAAAGCCCTCAGGGCTTTCACATTGGAGAGACAGCAGCGGCTCTTTCAGGGCGCTTTGCAGGCGTTATTTTTAGTGTTATAGTGCCTACAAAGTGCCTCCGTGTGAAAGGAGACTTGTTTAATACCTCAATTTGACCTTGTATCAGTGTTCTACAGTCCCTGTACAGCAGGACTGGAGTGTGAGATGAAGAAGCAGCACAAAAAGCCAATAAGTTAATGTTCTGACAAGATGCATGCTGACAGGAGAACAGTTGAGGAAAGATAGCGCTGGCCCTGTAGGTTTATTTTACTGCTATTGTTTTCTTAAGGTATTGATGTTGGTGTAAATAATTTGGTTCCTGGGCAGGCGGCTTCTACACCCCAGATCATCTCCACAGTCTTCTTGGCTTATAGTGCAATGTAAGAAGGGTTGAAATTTAAGTGCCAGGCCACTGTTAAGAGGTCCAGATACAACTTCATTCCCTTAGCCAAAGCGTTTATGTGCCCCCTTCATCAGGGCTAGAAAGAACATAAGAAGAGTATCATGTCAATCTGACATCAATACAATGTCCCCTCCATGGGGTCATAATTAAAACCAAACAGTCAATAGTAATGAGAGTGTCAAAATAATTACATAGAAAAGAAAACATGAGTGCTGAACCAAAATAAGAATATGGGTGTTGAAAAAAGAAAAACAAATAATGATAATAATAATAATAACACTAATAATAATGATCACTAGGAGGAGAACAGTGACAGTGGGATGAGCTTATCACTGTGCTGCTTCTCTTTTACTATCTAGCTCCAGGCTGGGGCAGGTCCAGAATGACCTGGACTCAGAGAAAATGGATTAAATTATGCTACCCTTTAGATGGAGATGGATACTCTTTTATCTCTGGGGCATTCTCTGATAGGAAGGCAAATACTGTAGCAAAATGTGCTTTTATTTTATATTGCTATGATTATTATTGTTTTGTTTTTTCCTTTTTTTGGGCTGGGGTTCTTCTTAAAATATATAAAGAAAACAAACATTATTTTTAAATTATATATAAATATTCTTACTGATATTGTGTTTGTATGTCCTCTGAACTGGCCCCTGATCTGTGAATGCATTATGGATGTTGCTTCTGGTGCTGAAACAATCCACAATGAATCATCCTTGTCAGGCTGCTCACTGCTTTTCAGACAGGTATTACTTTGGAATTCATTTTTTGCCATCTCTATCAAGATGATCAGCAGAACATTATGCTGTGTGGAAAAATCATACTTCCCATCAATGATCAAGCAAGACTACAGACACAAGCAAATGGTTCTAATATATTGACATGATTATTTTTTTTCTAAACTAGATTTAAGTAATATGTCAAGAACATAATTTTGTGCATCGATTGACTGTAAACTGATATTACATCCAACCTACAAACTATGATACAATATACAGTCAATCAATAATGGCAAATACGCCCAGAGAGCTTTAAAAGGGCAAGTGACATTGAGTATTTTCAGGTTAAAGCGGAGTATTTATACTAGGTATGATTTCAGCTTAAGATAAAGTATATATAGATATGTATTAATTACCTCATCTTAAGATAAAGTACATTTATAATAACGGGACTGTAATTTCTTCTTTCTCGATTTTCTGCTGCATTAGTCTGAATCACCGGTCAACCATATGGGGTGGTATCTGCTGACACAAGGTAAAGGGTTAGGTTTTTCCTAGGAGGTGGTCAGAGTCAGGGCTGGCCAAAGACATTGTGCTGCCTGGGTCCAAGAATGACATGCTGCCCCTCATGCCCACCAAAAGGCCCCCACAGCCATTATTTTAAATAATGATAATTAAAACTAAAATTAAATTTATCAGGAAGCCAGATTTACATACAACAGCACCTTGTCTATATGCAAAATGATAGGACATACCATTATGTTAAATTCCAAGGGGCAGGCTAGGGCAGTATGGTGGCAGGCTAAGGTAGTATATAGACAGGCTAGGGTAGTATATGGGCAGGCTAGGGTAGCATAGGTCTAGGGACCCCCCTAATAAACTTTTAGCCCCTTGATCACCCTGTCATCAGTGATCACTGTATTAGTGTCACGGGTGACGCTGGTTAGCTAGATATTATTTTATAATGCCAGGGCATCCGCCGTGTATTACCCAATAAAGGGTCAATCCCTTGATCACCCGGCAGGTGACATCAGTTTAGCGTCAGTCAGGGTCTGCGTCACCCCAGGCAGCGTCAGATTAGTGCCAGTATCGCTAACCCCCAAGCATGCACCATACACCTCCCTTAGCAGTATAGTGTCTGAATGGATCAATATCTGATCTGATCAGAACTATATTAGCATCCCCAGCAGTTCCCAAAAATGCAGCGTTATCGGGATCAGCCCAGATACTTGCAAGCAACTGAATTTAGCGTCTCCGCCCAGCCCAACCAACACAAGTGCAGTATCAATTGATCACTGTCACTTACAAAAACATAGCACACATAACTGCAGCATTCGCAGAGTCAGGTCTGATCCCTGCGAACGCTTACAGTTTTTTTGGTAGCCTTTGAAGCAGTCGCTGACAGTCAGGAGCTCTTTTTCCTGTGAGTCTCACTACTGTACCAGTAAATTTAGAGACCAAAATGTCAAATCGAAGGTACAGTAGTGAGGGGCCTACACATTTCTGAGCATGACAGATAGTGAAGAGGAAGTTACTCATCTGTCAGATTCAGGCTCAGAATACAAACCAGTAGACAGCAGCAGCACCCTGACAGATAGCTCTGACGACAGAGTTGTGGTCCCTACCAAGGTCAGGAGTACCCGACATTGTTCTTATGCTGTCGTTGAGGTGCAAGAACCGCAGGGCTCTTGTATGGAGCAGAGAGCCAGTACTAGTGGTGCTCATCCTTCTGGTGAATTTGCAAGCACCAGCGGCCTAGTACATCCTGGTTGTACATCCAGCACTGCAGTATCGCATGGTGACGTCACATAAGTGCAGTTCAAGCTGGTGAGGTGGCTAGCACGAGTAGAGTCCCGCAGCCACCAAGAAGATAAAGACAGGATAAAGACAGATAAAGACAGGCCCGCTGAGCCCATAGTGCCCTTCCTGCTGCATTTGCCAATCCTAATTTGGAGCCCACCACTTCTGCAGCACCCGTACCTCCCCCATTCACTGGCCAACCTGGAATTCAGGTGGAAACAGTTGATTTTACGTCACTTGATTTATATTCGCTGTTTTCCATGAAAGATCTCTATAGATCCATTGTGGACCAAAGCAATTTATATGCTGGTCAATTAATCGCTGCTAATCCCCAGCTGAGCCTTGCCAGAGATTGGAAACCTATTACGGTTTCCGAATTTAAGACCTTTCTGGGCCTATCCCTCCTCATGAGCGTAACTAAAAAGAGTGAGTTGCGCTCATATTGGTCCACTGACCCAATTCACCATATGCCCGTGTTCTCTACCTCCATGACCAGGACACGATACGATCAGATCTTGCAGTTTATGCACTTCAATGATAAGGAACTTTTTCTTTTTTACAATGATAAGGAACTCTGTCGTCCTCGGGGTGGCCCTGGATTTTTCGGCTCTACAAAATTTGGCCCCTCCTAAACCACTTCAACCAACAGTTTGCAGCCTTGTTTACTCCCCATCAAGTTGTCTGCATTGAGTCCCTGATTAATTTTTCTGGCCGCTTGTTTTGTTCTGAATTTGGAGATTCATCATAGACTGCAGAAAGTGTTATTTTTCAATGGCATCTGAAAGAGTGCAGTAATATTAGGCAGATCTAAGTGTTTATACTTGCAAAGTTGCTTGGTATTCCTAGATATAATAAAAGAGACAATGCAATTGGTATAGGAGAAGAAATAGATAGACACATCTTTTTCAAGCTGTCCATTCAAAGTTGCCAGCTGCTGAAACTGTTCTCATTTTATGCTGTTCTATTTTTCCATAAAGTTCTTCTGAGAAGTTCAAGACAATATTAATTTCATGTTTACCTGAAACATCTTAAGCTGTCTAGTATGACATTTCTCACAATTAGTTATTTCACTCCATTAAATAGATTTCCAGGTTGTGCCTTACTTTGTGTGTGTATCAAGTAAGAACTGCAACGTTTGACAAGTATCATGTCCTGCATGCCTAAAGCAAACAAAATTTCCAGAGATGTTTTCTATGTAAGAAAAACATCCAATCTATTGCTTTGTTAGAAAGTTTTGTCCTACAGGTAACTTTCAGCTAGGTAGTATCTTTTGAAGGCTCCTTGTCAGAATTCAAAGTCAATTTGGAAACAACAAAAGCACTGAATGTTTCTATGCCAGCATCTACTCTGTCATCTCCCAATTTCCCATTTTGATGGGCATCTCAGGCCCATACCTAATATTTTAATTCAATTCCCTCCGCAATTCCCACTCCCCAAGAGCCAACCCCAAAAATTGAAACATTTAACTTACTCTTGATGCTGGTGTTGTAATGTTCTTAAAATGAAGGTGATGCCACATATCTTATAGTATGTATCATGGGCATGGTGCATCGTAGCCCTTATTTTTTCTTGTGCTCAATCAGGACTGATTTCAGCAGATTTATTTGGCAGGGGAAGGCAGTTTGCATTAGCAGAGACACCCCAATTACATAGATATATACTAGGTAAGGTTAAATAAAGATGACAGTCCATCCAGTTCAACCTGTGTAGGTGTATGTATGTCAGTGTCAGTAATCATTTCCCATATCACGGTGTATTGTATTCTTTAAGATGCACGTTGTTGGAAGGCAACATGGTTTAATATCATATTTCTGGAGTTTTCTTTCTGGTTGATACAACCAGTTGACTTAAGTTGGAAGTTAAAAGCTGACCCAGCAGGGTGTCGATTCATGCCCCGGGGAAGGGGTTATGGGAACAGAAGCTTGGCTCCTGACCAACTGGTGTGATACGATTGAAATCCTTAAATCCTTAATTACCACATCTGCCGACAGGCTTCAAAGAGAACAACGGCTGCCAAGATGATTACAGAAGATCAAAGGGCTAGCTATCACTGAAGATGACCCAGGTCACATAGCAATGATCCATGGACTGCCCCTAGAGGCCAGGAATATAATTAACTAGTTTGAGTCATCAGAAACCTAGATGGGCTGCAATGGGGCTGGGTCTGGACAGTGTATGATTGGAGGTTAAAAGTGCTCACCGAAGGGAAATCGATCTCTTGGCTCTCTTTCTTGCTTCTATTAGCCTCATGGCTCTCTTTTGCCATTTTGAGCTCAGCTGATAAGACAATATCTAGAGGACTGCCTTATGATAAGTATCATAGAAGGATCTCTGCTTCCACTCTTACGCTGACGACACGCAACTTTATTTCCGGATCAATGGAAAAAAAGATCACCAACAACAACTTGAAAACTGCCTCAAATCAATAGAGGACTGTATGACCACTAACTCCCTCCAGCTGAACGAATCAAAGACAGAGCTTCTTATCTTACACCCAAATCATAAGCCCGCAACCAAAACCTCCTGGTCTCCACCAACCGTCTTTGGGCAGACTATCTCCCCAAAGACCAAAGCGAAGAGTCTCGGGGTTATTTTAGACGCACAAATGTCAATGGATGCGCAAATAGGAGCAGTAGTCAGTGGATCTCACCACCTGCTGCGCATGCTTTGCAGACTCATCCCTTTTATCCCAAAGAATGACAAAGCAGTGGTAGTTGGAACAATCATTAATTCACAACTGGACTACGCAAACTCGCTTTACATAGGATTACCTCAATATCAACTTGATTACAACTGATCCAAAACACGGCGGCAAGGCTGATAACAGGAAAGAAACCCTGGGAATCCATCTCTCCTTCGCTGAGGAGCTTACATTGGCTAACCGTAAAAAATCGGATCACGTTCAAGACCCTTTGCCTCACCCACAAATGCGTGCATAGAGAAGCTCCACAATACCCAATGCAGAAAATAAATCATTACACACCAAACCACAGTCTTCGATCAGCCAACAAAAACCTCTTCCTCGTGCCCAAAGCCCGGTATAAATCCAAGGGGGATCGGAGATTCGCTGTCCAAGGGCCTCGGCTATGGAATGCTCTACCAATCAACATCCGCCTGGAAGAAAATCACCTGGCTTTTAGGAAAAAACTCAAGACCTTCTTGTTTTAGCAGATGATCAAAGCTCGCCACAGCGCCTAGAGGCGATTCAGTTCGCATTGTGCGCTATACAAGTATTTCATTCATTCATTCATTCATTCATTCATTCATGATCTTTGTTATATGCTTTGTAATATTTTCCTTTGGTATTTTATATTAGCATTTCTTATTTTCTTGGGAAATAATGATTCACACGTCCAAGCGTCTTTTAAAAATATCAATACTCCCACCACTTGTGGAAGAGAGTTACACATTCTTACTGACAGTGAAAAAACCCCTGCACAGCTTAAACTCAAAGACAGAGTGAGGTTTACAGACCCTGCCCTTTATTGTATGGCTGTACACATAGAAAGGGTAGTCCACTGGTGTAGACATGGGACACGCAAGCTCTGGGTTTCCCAGGGACATGAATACTTACTCTTACCCTTTAACGGGGATACTTGGGTGTGGATGAGCACACTAAAAGACTTTCAAAGCATCCCTTAACTAAAATTACCCTGCTGGAAACAAGTAGATATTTAAAAATCCCCATAGGCGATGCTTTAAATTTTTTTACTGGTTACATGTTTTGTGTTACAGAAGAGGTCTAGAGCTATAATTATTGCTCTCGCTCTAACGTTTGCGGCGATACCTCACATGTGTGGTTTGCACACCGTTTTCATATGTGGGCGGGACTTACATATGCGTTCGCTTCTGTATACGACCTCACAGGGACACGGGCGCTTTAAATTTTTATTTTTATTATTGTTAATTTTACTTTTATTTTTTTATTTTGACACTTTAAAAAAAAATGTATTACTTTTATTCCTATTACAAGGAATGTAAACATCCCTTTTAATAGGAATATGGCATGATCGGACCTATTTACAGTGAGATATGGGGTCAATAAGACCCCACATCTCACCTCAAGGCTGGGAAGCCTAAAATAAAAAAATAAAAAATAAAAGATCACGGCTTCCCAGCCAAAGCGGCGCCGTTATTTGAATGCAGAGGCCGGGTGTAAAGTCATAACATCGCGCCTGGCCTCCGAATGATCATAGAGACTCCGTCGACCATCTGGTCCACCAGAAATCTCTATGATCACCATCCGGGGGCCGGCGGATCCTGTGTTCGACTCACCGATGGAAGCGGTGAGTCGGTAGAAGCACCGGAGGGTGGCGGGGGGGGGGGGGGGGGAGTTGTCCTTCTGAATTATGCAATCTATCAGCTTCTGAATGACTTTTTCAATTGTCGTCCAAAAATTTTGTAATACTGGGCAAGACCAGAATATATGTAGAAGTGTCCCTTTGTCTGTCTGACACCTCCAGCACTTATCTGAACTATTGGGGAAAAATCTATGCAGTAACTGAGGTGTATAGTACCACCAAGTTAAGATTTTATAATTTGTCTCCTGAATTTTTTGTGCAGCTGAATGACTTTAGGAAGAATTGGAGAATATTTGGTTTTTGTATGGCTGTGAAAGTACATAAGTCATTTTCCCATTTCTGCATGAACAGTAGATCAGGTTGTTCTGCTGGGGTGTTGAGTAACGTATATGTTTTGGAAAGTACCTGGGATAATGTACCTTCATCTCTACAATAGTCCTCTAGAGTTGTCAGGTCACGTTTAAAATGTTTAGGGTCTGGAATTGAGTGGATGAAGTGGTGTAGATGGATCGCTTTCCAAAATGGTAGCTGGAAACCCCCAGTGTCACTTGTCAATGATGTGTCGTACTCTGAGTGATCCAGACCTGGTGCAAATGTTGGATTGCCCAGGATAGGGACTGTTTGGAGGTCAAGGGTGTGGACTTTATTATTAGTGAGCCTATGTATAGTGTGGCGCCCTATGATCAGATGTTTCGTCATGTCTGGGTGCGCTATACTTGAACCCATAATTTAGTTTGTTCGTGTCTGTTCCAGTCAATAATCCTCCCTAGATGTATTGCTTGGTGGTAGTGTTTCACATCGGGAAGGGCTAGACCCCCTTGATGCTTCGAGTGTGACCAAATAAATTTTATGAACATTGAGTGTACATATTTGAAATATAGAGAAGGTATTCTGATCGGCAGTGCTTGGAACAAATACAGGAATTTCGGGAGGATGCACATTTTAAGAAGGTTGCACCTCCCGAACCATGAGTGTAGGCCTTTTCCCCATTCCTCGAGCAGTCCCTTTACTTTGGACAGCATTGGTGGAAAGTTCAATTCAAACATGCGTTTTAAATCTCTAGGAATATTGGTTCCTAAATATGTAAAGTGACTGTCAGAACATTTAAAGTTAACTTTAGACTGCAGGGGGGTACATTTTTTGGCTGGAATATTAATGCCCATAGCTGTGGATTTGTCAAAGTAAATTTTTAGGTTAGATAGGTTCCCATACCTCTGAAATTCTTTAATTAGATTTGGGAGAGAAATGACCGGGTTTGTCAGGGAAAACAAAAGATCGTCAGCATATGCGGAAATCTTATACTGAGTTTGATCGATGGTGATTCCTGAAATATCCGGGTTTCGGCATATCGTTCATAAGAAGGGTTCCAGTACCAAGGCATAGAGAAGGGGCGATAAGGGGCAACCCTGTCTGGCATCATTGGAGATGAAAAAGGGGTCGGAGAGGACTCCGTTGGCTTTGACCTGCTCTGTTGATATAGAATATATGTTTAAGATCCAGTTTAGCATGTGCCTACCAAGTCCGATGTGTTTAAGGACCAAGGCCATAAATTCCCAACTCACCCGGTCAAAGGCCTTTTCGGCATCTGTACTGAGAAAAACACATGCTGTCTTAGTCACTGAGGTCCTGTGTATTAGGTTAAGCACCTTAGTGGTGTTGTCCCTAGCCTCTCTTGTGGGGACAAAACCCACCTGGTCCAAATGTATCAAGTCTGCCATATGTCGGGATAGTCTGTTGGCTAGTACCTTAGTAAGGAGTTTGAGATCTATGTTTAGGAGTGATATGGGCCTATAGCATCTGCAGGCAGATGGATCTTTTCCTTCTTTGGGTATGAGGGAGATGTGGGCACTTAACAAGTGTCTCTGGAGTCAGGCGACGTCTGTGAAATTGTTAAAGAGTTTTAGCATGTGCGGGCCCAGAATTGGTAAAAGGGTTTGGTAATATGCAAGGGTGAACCCATCTGGTCCCGATGCCTTGCCCGGTTTTATGTTTTTGATGGCGCATTGTAATTCCATCAATGTGATGGGTTCTTCCAATGCGGCCGCGCCTTCCTCTGAGAATTTAGGGATTATTTGATTGAATAAGGTAGTCCCCTACTGCAGCGTCACTGGGTAGCTGTTTTGAGAGATTGTATAAGGAGAAATAGTAGGCCCGGAATGCATTGGCAATCTGGGTGGGTAAGGCTTTCCTCTGTCCTGAGGGACAGATGATTTGGGGAATATACGCACAGAGTCTCTGTTGTCTAACTGTTCTGGCGAGGAGTTTCCCGCACTTGTTCCCGATTCGTATGTGAGTTTCCTACATGTTTGCAATTGAGCTTTTGCCTGGTATTGTAACAGATCTACTGTTTGTTTGCAAAGGGTCAGCAGTTCCACTTCTAGTGATGTTGTCGGGTTTCGCTTGTGTTCCTTTTCCAAGTCATGTATCTTCTGTAGGAGCAACTTTAGTTGTTTCTCTCGCTCTTTTTTAATATGTGTCCCGTGCTTAATCAGAACCCCTCTAATCACAGATCTAGCTGTTTAAGATAACTGTACTATATGTATGCGTATATATATATATACATATATATCTATATCTATATATATATATATATATATATATATATATACATATATATATACATATATATATATACATATATATATACATATATATATACATATATATATACATATATATATACATATATATATATATATATATACATATATATATACATATATATATATATATATATATATATATATATATATATATATATATATATATATACATACAGTATCTCACAAAAGTGAGTAAACCCCTCACATTTTTGTAAATATTCTATTATATCATTTCATGTGACAATGCTGAAGAAATTATACTTTGCTGCAATGTAATGTAAAGTAGGGAGTGTATAGCATGTTCCCTCAAAATAACTCAACACACATAACTCAACCGCTGGAAACAAAAGTGAGTACGCCCCTGAGTGAAAATGTCCAAATTGGGCCCAAAGTGTCAATATTTTGTGTGGCCACCATTATTTTCCAGCACTGCCTTAACCCTCTTGGGCATGGAGTTCACCAGAGCTTCACAGGTTGCCACTGCAGTCCTCTTTCACTCCTCCATGATGACATCACAGAGCTGGTGGATGTTAGAGACCTTGCGTTCCTCCACCTTCTGTTTGAAGATGCCCCACAGATGCTCAATAGGGTTTAGGTCTGGAGACATACTTGGCCAGTCCATCACCTGTACCCTCAGCTTCTTTAGCAAGGTCGTCTTTGAGATGTATTTGGGGTCGTTATCATGTTGGAATACTGCCCTGCAGCCCAGTCTCCGGAAGGAGGGGATCATGCCCTGCTTCAGTATGTTACAGTACATGTGGGCATTCATGATTCCCTCAGAAAATGTAGCTCCTAAGTGCCACAAGCATTCATGCAGCCCCAGACCATGACACTCCCACCACCATGCTTGACTGTAGGCAAGACACACTTGTCTTTGTACTCCTCACCTGGTTGCCGCCACATATGCTTGACACCATCTGAACCAAATTAGTTTATCTTGGACTCATCAGACCACAGGACATGGTTGCAGTAATCCATGTCTTTATTCTGCTTTCCTTCAGCAAACTGTTTGTGGGCTTTCTTGTGCATCATCTTTAGAAGAGGCTTCCTTCTGGGGACGACAGCCATGCAGACCAATTAGATGCAGTGTGCAGCGTATGGTCTGAGCACTGACAGGCTGACCCCCCCCACCCCTTCAACCTCTGTAGCAATGCTGGCAGCATCAATGCATCTATTTCCCAACGACAACCTCTGGATATGACACTGAGCACATATACTCAACTTTTTTGGTCGACCATGGCGAAGCCTGTTCTGAGTGGAACCTGAGTGTCCTGTTCAACTGCTGCATGGTCTTGGCCACTGTGCTGCAGCTGAGTTTCAGGGTCTTGTAAATCTTCTTATAGCCTAGGCCATCTTTATGTAGAGCAACAATTATTTTTTTTCAGATCCTCAGAGAGTTAATTGTCATGAGGTGCCATGTTGCACTTCCAATGACCAGTATAAGAGAATCAGAGTGATAACACCAAATTTAACACATCTGCTCCCCATTCACACCTGAGGCCTTGTAACACTAATGAGTCACATGACACTGAGGAGGGAAAATGGCTAATTGGGCCCAATTTGGACATATTCACTTAGGGGTGTACTCACTTTGTTGCTAGCGGTTTAGACATTAATGGCTGTGTGTTGAGTTATTTTGAGGGGACAGAAAATTTACACTGTTATACAACAAGCTGTATACTCACTACTTTACATTGTAGCAAAGTGTAATTTCTTCAGTGTTGTCACATAAAAAGATAAATAAAATATCCCTAAATATCCCTAACATGCACATTTTCATCTTTCCAATTTTTTATTACACCACTGTTAGTAGGCTGACAAGGCAAAAATTACTGCATTAAAATAATAAGCAACACTATCAGCCTTTCTTGTGAAGTCCACAAATGGACTACAAGACAATGTGCTAATGTAGTTATTTACATTAGCTCAGTACCCCCTTTTCATCTCTATAACTCCAGAGCTTGTGCTAACTGTTGTCCTGTGGCTGCCACCGTGTCAATGTGACACAGGGCTTACATGTAAAAACCACTGAGGAGCTCCAGGAAGGAGCGTTGATTTGAACTCCCTTTGCACACTGATGAGTAATGTTGAATGAGAGCAAATATGTCATTTTCACTTGTATGAAAGGTAACATGGTAACATGTTACATATGAAAAGGTGGGTTTACACCCACTCCAATAAAAAACATAATAGGCAGAATTAATAAAAGTGTCTGAGAAAAAAACTTTGCCTCAACTGGAGCATAGCCAAACAGCTTTCTAAGCTTTTTAGAAGCTGTGGAAAATAAAAGATTGGGTGTTATGGGCAGCATCGTTAGTTGAAATGAAAACTCCTAAGACACTGTTTATTGATCTCTCCAATGTCTTGGATCCCATTTATGCCAACTCATATGAATAGTCTATAAGGCTAATTACTGTACAATTTGACTTCATAAAAAACATTAGGAAAAATCTGATATCCATGAGCTTTGACGAGATTTCCCACCCTGGCCCAGTCTGGCCAATTACATTTTTTACCTACTTAATGCAGTGAGGGAATGTTCTGACTAAGCTCTATATTTTTGATTAAAAGTTACTTAACATCTTGTGTGTTTATTTTTCCTCTTATGTATCCTTCTCACGTAAATATTGTTTGGATAGATTTGAATTAATGAATGTTAGATTTAAAAATACACAACTCTTTAACCTTTTTCGCATTGTGTCAGCAAGAATAACTGAGACAAACTAAAACTGACACCTAGTAATACATTTAATTGAAAGTGGATAGTGTTATTGCATTTCCCATTTTCATTTTTTGAAAAAAAACGTAATTTGAAAAATGTCAGAGCTACATGTTTTTTTCACTCTCTTGTAAGTTGTTCTGCTCCTGTGGTTTATTTGCAAAATGTAATTTTTCAAGCATATCCAAAAGACAACCAAGCACAGGCAGAGGGCTGAATAAGCACATCTTTCATGCTGCGGAAGCATGGCAACAGTCGAAGGCCTTTCTTATTGTTTGGTGTAAACCCCCAACTAAGCAGCCTATAGCAAAGATATTGCTTGGCATAGTTTACACAGACTATTGTGATACCAACATAGCATATGAATCATATCAAGTAAAATCTGAAATATCTCTGCAGCTAAAAATGAAAGGGTAACTACACTTTTTTGGGGAAAAAATAGCAAATAAAGAAAAAATAATATAGCGTCTACACTTGTGATACAAGTCATATTTTAATTGAATGTTATTAAAATGTCCTTTTCCTTTTCAATCTGCAGCCCCTGTCATTTTCTATAAATGCAATGCAATATGGCTACCTGGAGTTGTTCTGTACACAGAGTGTGTACTGATCAATCCCCAGGATCATCATTTCCTGCTTGTGTGATTGGCTCACCAATTTTCAATTTTGTCATTTTTGGTGAGATATTTCCAATAGTAACATGTCTAAAGGGAACACGTCTAAAGGAATGCAGGCCCAGCAGATTTCCTCATTAGTACTCTTCACCTGCCACAGTTGACTGATAATTATGAAACCACTCCCATTAAACCTACTAGGCACAGAGGCATAGACAAACACACATGGATTTCTTCAGAATAACAAAAGGTAGGAATCTACAACAAAGGTTGTTATAAACCTTACAATGTACATAGATCACACAGGGGGAATGTTTTTTTCTCAACAAAAGTGGAGTAACGTTTTAATAATTAGGTAAGGATATGCCTAGAATATTTTTGTAACATATGCTTTCTGGGATAACCACCACTATATCCTACCACTAATGCTTAAAGTATATGTACCACATTTCCACCAAAAACGTAAATGTAAAAACGTAAATGTATTTTATTGGGATTTTATGTGATAGGCCAACACAAAGTGGCACATAATTGTTAGGAGAAAGGCAAATAATAAGACCCCTTTCACACCAGGGCGTTTTGCAGGCGCTATAGCGTTAGAAATATCGCCTGCAAAACGCCCTAAAGAAGCTGCACCATTGTCTGTAGTGTGGAAGACTGAGGGCTTTCACACTACAGCGGTGCGCTGGCAGGACGTCAGAAAAAAGTCTTGCCAGCAGCTTCTTTGGAGCGGTGAAGGAGCGGTGTGTTTACCGCTCCTCCACTGCTGCTCCCCATTGAAATCAATGGGGCAGCGCTGTAATACCGCCGGCAAAACGCCGCTATTGCGGCATATTGCCGGCGGTTTTAACCCTTTTGCAGCCGCTAGTGGGGGAAAAAGCGCCCCGCTAGCGGCCGAAATGCGCCGCAAATCCAGTGGTAAAACGCTGCTAAAAATGGCGGCGTTTTACCGCCCACGCTATCGGTGGTGTGGTGTGAAAGGGGTCTAAATGGTTTGAACTTTTTGGTCTAAAAGTAAAACGGTATGTGTGGCGGAAAACTAACACTGCACATCACCCTGAACACAGCATCGCCAGCTTGAAACATGGTGGTGGCAGCATTATGTTGTGGGGGATGCTGTTCTTCAGGAGGGACAGGGAAGCTGGTCAGAGTTGATGGGAAGATGGATGAAGTCAAATACAAGGCAATCTTAGAAAAAATCCTGTTAGAGTCTGCAAAAGACTTGAGACTGGGGCGGAGGTTCACCTTCCAGCAGGACAACGACCCTAAACATACAGCCAGGACTACAACAAAATGGTTTAGATCAAAGCATATTCATGTGTATGAATGGCCAGGTCAAAGTCCAGATCTAAATCCAATTGCAAATCTGTGGCAAGACTTGAAAATTGCTGTTCACAGACACACGTCATCCAATGTTACAGAGCTTGAGCTTTATTTGCAAAGAAGAATGGGCAAAAATGTCATTCTCCAGATGTGCAAAGCTGGTAGAGACATACCCAAAAAGACTTGCAGCTGTAATTGCAGCGAAAGGTGGTTCTGAATACAAATGCACACCACACTTTTCAGATCTTTATTTATTTAAAAGAAAACCATTTATCATTTTCCTTCCACTTCACAATTATGTGCCACTTTATGTTGGTCTAATATATAAAATCCCAATAAAATACATTTACGTTTTTGGTTGTAACATGACAAAATGTGGAAAACTTCAAGGGGTGTGAATACTTTTTCAAGGCTCTGTATACGCCTTCCAAGAGGTCCTCAGAGGTTCTTCTACAATCTACTCGTTAATCGCTGGCAGCTCATGGGTAGATCGCATCCTCACTACCAACACATGCAAAGCAACACAAGGAAGCAGTTGTGATAGTGCTGGTTGTGGGATGCTGCTCCCCGCTGGCCCCTCCTTCCCTTCTGTTCATGGCAGGTGTTTGTATGTGAGATCACCATGTAATGTGCCCTGCTGTTTCCCCCATAATGTGCCGTGCTCTCATTAATGTGGCCTGTACTTATGTAGTGTGCCCTGTTCCCATGTAATGTGCCCTATTTTCATGTAATGTGCCCTGTCCCCATGTAATGTGCCCTGCTGTGTGCTCCATAATGTGCCCCTTTCTCATGTAATGTGTCTTGCCCCCCTGCAATGTGCCCTTTCTTACATGAAAAAGCACCTGCTCCCATTTAATCTGCCCTGTTCTCTTGTAACGTGCCCTGAACCAATTTAATGTGCCTTGCTCCCATTTAACACGCCCCAATCTCATGTAATGTGCGATGTCCTCATGTAATGTTCCCGGTCCCCGTGCAATGTTCCTTTCTGCCCCCCCCCCCCCCCCCCCCCCATGTATTGTGCCCTGCTTCCCACCCATGTTATGTTACAAGAAGAGATAAGTACTAAGATGTGACGGGAGGAGGCATAATCAGGACAACTTGCACTACTTTTTTTTAATATAAGACAGATATTGTGTTATCACTTTAAAAAACATTGCACATTATAATATTTTGTCATCCTGCTATAACAATAACATATTTATAAAAAACCTGGAGAAAATAAAATGGCAGCAAAAGGATTGCTCATAATGACCAATCATATATCATCTTTTATTCTCCAGGAAAATAAAATAAGAAATAAAGTCAAAGACAGAGTGTCTACAGTTTCTATACACTATGCAGACAAACTAGAAAGTTGACAGCAGCGCCTGCTGAATATCACTGTACTGACTGGAATGCCAAGGGCCATTATCATTGAGATATTGATCTTCTCTCAACCAGGAAGACATTTAGACACATTCTGGTCTGATGGATTGACAGCACATGACTTTTTGAAATCTAAACTTAAACAAAGTTTATTTGCTGGCAGTGGCCACAGGATGTACTTTTCTACTCTTGAGGAAAAAAAAGGTTTTTTTGCAGCCTAATTCTGACATAACTTTTTAATGAAGCACTTAGCTGTACTACTTAGATATTCTTAAGGCATTTCTGCATTAAGTGTGCAAGTATGTGCTTCATTTCTCTTGTACTGTGCATGGTTATACCCACATGTTCTGTGATTTTGAAGATAAGAACGGAAACATCAGTACATTGCAAAGTGTGTCTAAACCCAGGAACAAACCTTTCACACCGAGGGCATTTTGCAGGCACTATAGCACAAAAAATACCGCCTGCAATCCGCCCTCAAACAGCTGTTCCATTGTTTCCAGTGTGAAAGCCCGAGGGCTTTCACACTGGAGCGTTGCGCTGGCAGGGAGTCAGAAAAAGTTCTGCCAGCAGCTTCTTTGGAGTGGTGAAGGAGCGGTGTGTTTTCCACTCCTCCAACGCTGCTCCCCATTGAAATCAATGAGGCAGCGTGGCTATTGCAGCACATTGCGGGCGGTTTTAACCCTTTCTTGGCCGCTAGCTGGGGTTAAAAGCGCCCCGCTATCGGTCGAAATGCACCGCAAATCCAACGGTAAAACGCCACTAAAAATAGCGGCGTTTTACCACCGATACTATATATACTATACTCTATGGGCGGCTCGGTGTGAAAGGACGCTTAGATATAGTGACTGCATTAATTTTTATTTTCATGCATTTTATCCTTTATTTTCCCCTAGTGATCCTTACAGTAACACACTTTCTGTCCTATTATGACATGAGGACTGCTTAAAGAATCTGTTACCTGAACATTTCATATTCATGATAAGTGCCTGCTGTACCATGTACTTCTATAAAAAGTATCCTGTTCTCTTTCTATGAAAAGTATGTCTACTTCCTTTGTGTGAAATCCCTGGTGTTCCTGCCAGTGCCTCTGCTTTTCTATGAATAACTGACCGCATTAAGCAGGAGGATACACCGTGGTAAGTTCTCTAACTGTGCTGGGAACTCAAGCTCTTCTCCTCCAATAATGAGACTGGTGCTGAGACGCATTCCCTTGCACAGACTTTAATAGGGAAGATCAGTGTGCTGCTGTTTCTCCTCCCCCAGCTAGTATGCAGCTGAGAACAGAGGATATGTGATCATTTATAAAAAAAGAAGGAAAAAAATATATATATTTTTTTATATCTGTACAAAAATGTTTGGCTCTCATTTCTATTTTATACTGAATGGGTTGTTTTACACAGTGATCGTTGCAACCACTTTAATGCAAGGATTTCAGCTCTGTACCATTGATCATCATCCTCATCATACTTAGTCACACTTGCTTGATCAATTACTGTTCATCCTCACCATACTATACTTGGTGAAAGTTGTTTGACCAACTACTATGCGTATGCAATTTTTTATTGCTGCTCTTCAACTAGTTGTCAAATTGATGAAGGAGAGTTTAATATTAGTTCTAATACAGATCTGTGAGGTAATCCATTAGTCCATCCAAGTTTTATCCTGTCTTGAGCCCCGATGATGGTGGAGTGGTGTTGGCCCCAAAATGTGTGGGCTGTTTCTATATGACTTGCACAGGTGTACGCTGTAGTACACTTGTGTGAACGAGGACTTATCATAAATACCAATGGAGTTTCTAACTGCTATGAGTTTTTTCTTCTGAGCTGGCCTTTACAAAGCAATTCAATTGTTTCAATCTTGTTACATAGAAGTAGGAGTTTTAATGTATTTGCTAGGACGGTGACATGGTTTGAGGCGCACAATTTGTCATATGTGCGCGTTTAGCAAAAAAACAGACCTTATTATAACCATCGGCCTTAGGCTGGGTTCACATATATGTTAATTAGATGCAGGTTTTCCCTGCATCCAATTCGCATGACAGGAGAGTGTGAACGGCTCTCAATGGAGCCGGTTCACACAGCTCCAGGGTGGCCACTGTCCATATTTGGAAAGGATCCTGTGCATCTTTAGTTCCGATTCAGGTGCAAATTCAGGCAAAAATTCAGACCCAATTTGCACCTGAATCAGTGAACAGGGGACACACCGGAACCCCCTGCTGTGAGCTGTGACCGCAGCATATGTGAACCCAGCCTGAAAATAACCATGCATCAGCCACTAGAACTCTAAAGATTCTGATTTCATGAGGAACTTTACCCATAACAACTTGATAAAAAAAAGAATGTTATTTTAGCAAGGAACATACATTCCACATTAATAATTATGCTACCAACATTAGTGTGTGCTGTAAATTGTCTCCAGCATTGCTGCTGTCTCTTCTTGCTGGAGGCTGCCATTTTGCTGAAGCCCAGAAACCTGAACAGCAATAAATCATAAAGCAGAACTAAATCTCCCCTCTCCACTGAACACAAGGGGATTAGTTCTCATGGCGGCAGCGGCAGCCATCTTCTTGTAGCCCGTCGGCTGTTTTTGCTAAAACACTCCCGATTTTCCCGGGACAAAAAGCAAAATCCCGGGAATTTAATCGGGACTAGCTCCAATCGGGACGAGGGTGCCAAAATCGGGATTGTCAAGGGAAAATAGGGACTGTTGGCAAGTATGCAAATATAATATATGAAAAATGATTCTATTAATGTTATGTGCATGAGGTCACTGAAAGGCAGATGTCTACCACCCATATATGTATTAAAAGATTAGTGGTAGGTGTGACCCAATGCAGCTATGGTCTCTTCTCCGGTCATCTCCCTCAGGGGCAATGGGTGGTACTCTACCTCAACCCTGCCTGAGAGAACTATTTCCAGACGACCAGGTTATTCTCATACTGGAGCAAGGCATTACTTACAGTTTAGTCTGTGAGTATTTTTTATAAGTAGGTGACCTTTGTTGCTACTCTTTTTGCTTTCGAGGGCTCTGTTCGGTAGTAGTTACCTTATTTGTTTTGATTTTCCAGTACATAGAGTGTTCTTTACAGTAAGAGTGGGAAGGATGTGGAATTCCCTTCCACAGGTTGTAGTATCAGCGGGGAGCATAGATTGTTTCAAAAGACTATTAGATAAGCACCTGAACGATCGCAACATACAGGGATATACAATGCAATGCTGACATATAATCACACACATAGGTTGGACTTGATGTGTTTTTTCAATCTCACCTACTATGTGACTATGTAACTGTATCTGAGCACCACAAACCAGAAATATTATTTAATAATATTAATATTAACCAATTCAGTACTGTCAGTACTGGAAACTTTCACTCCCTTCCTGTCCAGGCCAATTTTCAGCTTTCAGTGCTGTCAAACTTTGAACAGCAATTGTGCAGACATGCAACACTATGGGGCTGATTTACAAACGGCTTTCACCATGAGTTGCGGCGCATGCCGATGTGCAGCGGCTGTTTTTGTATTCACGAAGCATTTGTGTCTGTAACACAGCGCAATTCCCCATTTACTATTAACATGCCGGTGCATGGGAGGCTGCAATCTGTGCGCCGCTATAGACATGGCGCACGCATTATTCAACTCAGAATTAAAGGAAGCTGGAAGTGCCAATATCATGGGGGTGATGTGGGTGATGTGAGGAAGTATAGTTATAACTGTCCAAGTAACAAATATGCCCAAAATAGAACGGAAAGTTAACTTTCTCTGAGCAAGTTTGCTGTGCCTTCAAATACAATTTGGGTACCCCAAAGCACCCTCCCAATGTTGAGGGAATGTGGCCTGGTACGGTTTGAGGGGGTGCTCTCTCATCCCCCCCTCTTTTCCTGCGGCCTGCCAGGTTGCGTGTTCGGGTCTGGTATGGATTTTAAGGGGGACCCCCACACCATTTTTTTTTGGCACAGGGTTCCCCTTAATATCCATACCAGACCTGAAGGGCTTGGTATGCTCTTGGAGGGGAACCCATGCCGTTTTTTTTTTTATTAAAGTCGTCTGGCCTGGAAGGAGGTAGTGGACACTATCAACATGGTGTTTCACACGCAGATACCTTTGGATCCCATATGCTGTATTCTAGGGGTCCTGGAGGATGTGGTGCCCTTGGAACCAATCAGGGTGGCGGTCTCCAGGTCGCTATTCCAGGCCAGGAAACTTATTTTGCTGGGCTGGAAGTCTGTGGAGCCCCCTGCAGTGGCGACCTGGATAACACATATGGGCAGAACCCTCATTATGGAGAAATATATCTATCAACACAGGGGGTGCCCGGGAAGGTTTGAGCGCCTGTGGTCACATTGGCTAGATACACCTGGGTTAAGTCCAAACGAGTTAATACTGTCCAGATTACTGTAAAATTTATAGCAAAAGGCAGACGAGGAATGCTTCGGCCGGAAATAATATACCCGCTGGGGAATTTTGAGCGACTTCGGAGCGGAGAGAGGGAGTCATGGGTTGATGTAATGCCTGTATATGTTTTGACAACTGAGTACCAAGTGGATATAAATGTGCACTGGAAATTGTTGTATACCGGTAACTTCAATAAACACCTTTTTGATAAAAAAAAAAAAGTCGTCTGGCCTGGGGACGATTTAAAGTTGTGTTGTAAGTCGCCCCAAGTCGCGCTATGACTCATACTCAAGTCGTGTCCAAGTTGCCTCCCAAAGTCGCACTGGAAGTCATGTTGCCCAGTTTAAATGGACTGTTAATAATACGGCGTGCGCTATTATCAATGGCATATTATTATCGCGTGTGCCAGCATATTTTCTGTTGCACTTATGCGTGTGCCAGTTCATACGCTCACTTAATAATTTATTTGGCGCAGAAAATAAGGTATGAACCGGTGCAGCGCATTCATCTTAGTAAATTACCCCCTATATGTACCCAAATTAAATTTATATATATATATATATATATATATATATATATATATGAAAATAGATCAATCCTGATGTTCTGTCGACTTCATTCCTTAAGGCCTGAAAATGCCAGGATAGTATAGTACAAATACCCGACAAATGAGCCCTTTTTGGATAGTAGACAGTCCAAGGTATGTAGTAAGCACAGCCACCTAGAGCAGCAACGCTCCCACCTGCCATATAGTAAAATGAGAGGCAGGCAGGGGGTTAGCAGTTCTCAGTGGGCGTCTTATGACATCCTCCCAGAATCCACTCAAGCTGTGGTGCGATCTGTTACATTTAATTATTCACAGTTAATATTCAAAGCAAAACTTAAAAAAAACACCCCCTAGCATTTCTGACCATCATGAGTTAGGACAGATGAATCATGTAGCAATTATTAACTTGAATCCATCTGAGCCTAGCCCAGGCATGCAGAAAAAATACCCCCCCGCCCTCCTCGCTTCCTGAAGACTCCTGGGATGCATTACTGCATTTGCCTAGGCCTGAAAACCAGGAAGTAACTGATGAAATGTAAAAAAAAAGTTTAAAACAAATATTGTATACTTTCCTATCTATTTATTAATGCTAGCACCATAAGGATTAAAAATTCAGTGTTGATTCAGAGTGTAAAATTCTGGTTTAACTAATGTTTCATTGAATGGGTAGATAAACTTTGTTAGATGTTTGACTATTTTTCTTTAGAGAGACCTGAATTCTTGTGTGTGGACAGATTTTTTTGCAGATATTGTTTTGCCCAATTTTTCCTCCTCCAGAGGCTCACTGAGAGGCTGAACCAAGTACTGGTCCAGGCATGGGGGAGGATCCCAGCCATATGGTTGTGATCCTTCCCGGGCCTAGACCAGCTCTGACATTAGCTGACAGCGGGCTTCAGCCTGCTTTCTGCTAAAAAAGGGTCACAGGAGTGCAGAACGAACTGCACTCCTGTGATCCACAGAAGTACAGCCAAACGAGCTTTGGCTGTACTTCTCCTTTAAGGCCTCATGCACACAGACAAAAAATGTTAGAGGCATCTGGCATTTTTTTTATGCCTCTAAATGCAGTGCTATGTAGTTATGCACATCAGAAATTTAGATCAGCGGTATAAGACAGCCCTCAAATTTTCCACTTACTTACTCGCATTTTGCGAGTGGAAAATTATTTATGGTGAGTGTGGGTTGGCCAGATCATCACAGGGATTGCCCGCTGTAACAGCTTTCATTTAAATTGCTGTCCGCTCGTGGTCACACACAGTCCCTCCTCCTGACCCGGCACCTGTGACAGACAGAACGGGCAATCCCCACTCTGTGATGATCCGGCAGCCCTCTCTTTTCCTCTGCACAGGTGCAATGATGGGCACAGGCGAGGCTGCATTGATGGGCACTGGTCATGCTGCAATTACGAGCACAGGTGAGGCTGCATTGATGGGCACTGGTCACGCTGCAATGATGGGCACCGACGAGGCTGCATTGGTGGGCACTGGTTACGCTGCAATGATGGGCACATGCAAGGCTGCATTGGTGGGCACTGGTCATGCTGCAATGATGGGCACAGGCAAGGCTGCATTGGTGGGCACTGGTCACGCTGCAATGATGGGCACAGGCGAGGCTGCATTGGTGGGCACTGGTCACGCTGCAATGATGGGCACAGGCAAGGCTGCATTGGTGGGCACTGGTCACGCTGCAATGATGAGCACAGGTGAGGCTGCATTGGTGGGCACTGGTCAGTCTGTAATGATGGGCACCTGTGAGGGTACATTGGTGGGCACTGGTCAGGCTGCAATGATGGGCACAGGCAAGGTTGCATTGGTGGGCACTGGTCACACCAAAATGATGGGCACAGGCGAGGCTGCATTGGTGGGCACCGGTCAGTCTGCAATGATGGGCACTGGTGAGGGTACATTGGTGTGAACTGGTCACGTTGCAATGATGGGCACAGGCAAGACTGCATTTATAAAAAGAAAAGTTATGGGGCACTTGTGCAGGCTCGCTCCTGAGCCTCACTGCTTCTGGCTCCTGAGCACCCCCTTCACCCTCATCATGAGACCAGGGAGTTTGGAGAGAGAAGAGCTGCAGACAAGCACAGTAGTGCTGGCTAGAATGAGGACCCAGGTAAGTAAAAGGGGGGTGAAGGGGGATATTGATGCCTAAATATTTTAATTGCAAGGAATGCATTAAGGTAAAAAATATTTAGGCTTTATAATCACTTTAAGCAACCTAAACACTGCTGTGAATGACATGCAAATGTCTTGTTTTCAAAATCAGCAGCTAAGCTCTCATCTCCTTCGGTAACCCCTACCCGCGGCTGATAATATATGCAGAGTGCAGTCACACATGACTGTCACAGGAAGAACAAAGGCACCTTTGATTTGTGGTCTGTGATTGAAGGTCTAGTTTAACTTTCTCTGTGCTGTGCAAGAGCCAAGATGTGGGGGGATAAGTGTATATGGGGCAGGCTGGAGAACAGTTTTTGTTCACTAATAATGTGCCAGTGAGTTATGTGTAAGCTGAATGGTCCATCCTTGGCAGTTGTCTCTGTAAACATTGGCAACCAAAAGGGTTGCTGTAAATTATAATGTAACTTAACTCCGGGCAGATATACAAAAAGAACCAATCAATATTGTTATCTAATATAAATTAAATGTATTTTAAAGGCAGGTAGTATAAGTACCTACATTTGTCTTTATATGAGCTTCCTGCACTCCCTTGCACAGTAGGACAGGCGAAAAAGTGCAGACCAACCCTAGAAGCTACTCAGGCTCTGTTTGCGGTGAGCAGAGCTGCCAATCTAACACACAGCATCAAACATGGCTGCTATAAAGCCTGGGGAAGGGAGTATCCATAGAAAGGGGTATTAAGGGTTAAAAAGGAAGGCAGCCACCCTTCAGAGTGTGTCCAGAACTCTGCAAGACATGTAAGAAAAAAACAGGGAGGGGGAGGTGCCGACCTGAGTGTAGTATTGAAATAATGACTTTAATAGGATAAGATTAAAAACACTTGCAATATGATAGAAGATACATGCTCGTCAAAGTAAAGTGCAATCCTGGCATTTCACATGGTTCTGTAGGTCCCACCGCTGTTCCGGATAGCTGGAAAGGATTGAGCATCTAGCTGGAATGGATCACAGTGTTTCTCCAGGAGCAAAGAAACCAAGCAGCTTCACACTGACCAGCATGGACCGTTGAACAGGAAGTGATGTCACCAGCATCTGATTGGACCCAGGCAGGGTTGGAATCCTGTCAATCAGGGCTGCAGTAGTGAAAGGCTACACACTTGGAGCTGGCTGCTCCTTCTATTGCCCTGCTGCCCTCTAGAGGAGGACAGCTATATATAAACAATGGAGAGCATGTGGGTGTGGCCGTGGAACTAGAATTTCCAGCAGACCAATCGGTAAACAATTTAGGCAAAAATCTAATAGTATGGGGTAAAGTATACAAAAATAAAAATAAGATCTTATAGGGAACGTATACCAAAAAGTAGAGCATCTATAAAAAAATAGAGAGACAAAGAAAAATATATAGTATAGACAATTTTATTTGGTGTCAATAAAGCAATGGCCAAATGGGGCATACGTTTTATGTTCATAAGTCCACTGTATCTCTCATTTTGAAAACGCTTGGGTTTTGTTACAATGCAGTTTGTGTTTATCAATACCAACAAAGCTAATTTCACTCAGGCCCCTCTTTTGAAACTTCCTAAAAGGGTCTGAAAGGCTATGATTTTTAAAGCCATGTTTTCTATTATAGGTGTGTTCCCTTAGGCCAGGCATGTCCAAAGTCCGGCCCGCGGGCCAATCGCGGCCCGCGGCCCGGTTTTGAACGGCCCGCCTGGTTATTTGGACATACATATCTTTTGTGGCCCCCGACGATCTCCCAGCGCCAGGGCCACAAAAGATATATATGCTTCGGAAGGTACAGGGAGGACAGGACCGAGCGCCGTACACAGGAGAATTTCCTGTTTACGGGCGGCCTCTGTAATAGGAAGTCCTTCTCCTGCACTGCCATTGGACAACTGTTCTGTCCATCAAAGGAGGCGGGACTTTCTATTAAAGAAGCCGCCGTGTAAACAGGAGATTCTCCTTTGGCGCTCGTCAGTGCATTCCTGGCAATGGTGCTGTGTTCCTGGCAATGGTGCTGCGTTCCTGGCAATGGTGCTGCGTTCCTGGCAATGGTGCTGCGTTCCTGGCAATGGTGCTGCGTTCCTGGCAATGGTGCTGCATTCCTGGCAATGGTGAGGCATTTGGGGAGGCATTCCTGGCAATGGTGAGGCATTTGGGGAGGCATTCCTGGCAATGGTGCTGCATCCCAGGCAATGGTGCTGCGTCCCTGGCAATGGTGCTGCGTCCCTGGCAATGGTGCTGCGTTCCTGGCAATGGTGAGTCATTCCTGGCAATGGTGCTGCATTCCTGGCAATGGTGCTGCATTCCTGGCAATGGTGAGGCATTTGGGGAGGCATTCCTGGCAATGGTGAGGCATTCCTGGCAATGGTGCTGCGTCCCAGGCAATGGTGCTGCGTCCCTGGCAATGGTGCTGCGTCCCTGGCAATGGTGCTGCGTCCCTGGCAATGGTGCTGCGTCCCTGGCAATGGTGCTGCATTCCTGGCAATGGTGCTGCATTCCTGGCAATGGTGAGGCATTTGGGGAGGCATTCCTGGCAATGGTGAGGCATTTGGGGAGGCATTCCTGGCAATGATGCTGCGTCCCTGGCAATGGTGCTGCGTCCCTGGCAACGGTGCTGCGTCCCTGGCAATGGTGCTGCATTCCTGGCTATGGTGGGGGAATTCCTGACTATGGTGGGGGCATTCCTGGCTATGGTGGGGGCATTCCTTGCTATGGTGGGGGCATTCCTTGCTATGGGGGGGCATTCCTGGCTATGGGGGGGGCATTCCTGGCTATGGGGGGGCATTCCTGGCTATGGTGGGGGCATTCTTGGCTATGGTGAGTGCATTCCTGGCTGTGGTGGGTGTGTTCCTGGCAAAGGTGGGTCTGCAGATGTGCACTGATTAGGCTGCATTGGTGGGCACTGACCATTATTTTGCTTCACAGTTCTTTATTTAAACTTTTTTTTTTTCCTGAAACTTCCCTCTTAAAGTGAAGGTGTGTGTTATACGCCAATTAATACAGTATGTACAAATACGCCCAAGCTCATTTCTTCCCACACACAGCCACAAAGGCAAGAGAATTCTTGTTGGGCAGTGTATTAGAGCTTGAACGAACACACTTAGACTGAATTTTAACGATTCAAAGAATGTCAGGCAAAATGGTCGGCCCTCACGCATGTTCACTTCATCAAATCCGGCCCTCTTTGAAAAAAGTTTGGACACCCCTGCCTTAGGCGGTCTCTGACCGCCTTGTGGTTCTGCCAACATAATGTTTACCACAAATAAAATTGAAGAAGGTAAACAACATAAGTGGAATTACATGAAATGAAAGAATCTATATATATATATATATATACTCTTTATCTGTACTTAGTGAGGAAACATTATTTAACTTCCTACATCATTGGCCTTTAACACCATATAACATACATGTATTACATGAGTGAGAGCCCTTAATAATGGAAGAATTAGGTGTCCTTCTGAAAACAACTTGTGGGGTATTTTATTAAGTATCTTGCTTCAGAATGCCCCAATGATGCTGGATGATATGCCTAACCTGCCGATATTGAGTGAAAAAGCAGAAAAGTTGGCTTATTGGAAAGAAAGGATTTCGGCCAGCTGATAAGGGGGGGTTGTCCTGCTAAACAAGAATGAATATTTAAGAGAGTTGTACCATATTTTAGAGGATACTGGGATTTATACTCCCTTAAAGAAGGACCCCACTCTTGAATATAAAAAGCAATTAATAAAGAAAATCAGATGCAGAACAAAGAGAGGAATACCAAATAAGAAAAAAAAAGAATACTTACTACATACTACCTAGTTCTCCTAGAATTTATTATTTGCCAAAAATACACCAAGATCTTGTAAAAACCTCCAGGGAGGCCTATTATTAGTTGATTACATTCCTTGGTATCCAGGGTAGGAGACTATGTGGCTTTTTTTCTCCAACCACTGATTACAAACACTGCCTTGTACATTAACCACTTGCCGCCCGCCCTATTACAAATTAATGGTGGCAAAGTGGTTTCATAATCCTGATCGGACGTCATATGACGTGATCAGGATTATGAGCCGCTGCGCACCCCCGGGGGCCCGCATCGCGGCGATCGTTGTTGCGGGGTGTCAGTCTGACACCCGGCAACTACGATCTCGGTAAAGAGTCTCCGACGGAGACTCTTTACCACGTGATCAGCCGTGTCCAATCACGGCTGATCACAGTGTAAATAGGAAGAGCCGGCTTTTCCTCACTCGCGTCTGTCAGACACGAGTAGAGGAGAGCCGATCGGCTGCTCCTCTGACAGGGGGGGTCTGTGCTGATCGATTATCAGCACAGCCCCCCCGAGGATGCCCACACTGGACCACCAGGGACGCCACCAGACCACCAGGGATGCCAAGCAAAAGGTAATCCTCCCTAGACCACCAGGGATGCCAGTCAGCACAATGGATGCCAATCAGTGCCCATAATGGATGCCAATCAGTGCCCACAATGGGCATCACTGATTGGCATACATTATTGTTTGGCACTGATTGGCAGCCATGAGTGCCCACCTGTGCCACCTATCATTGCCCACCTGTGCCGCCTATCAGTGCCCACCTGTGCCGCCTATCAGTGCCCACCCATGCCCATCTGTGCCGCCTATCCATGCCCATCTGTGCCGCCTATCCATGCCCATCTGTGCCGCCCATCCATGCCAATCCGTGCCAGCTATCAGTGCCAATTTGTGCCACCTATCAGTGTCCATCCGTGTCGCCCATCCGTGTCGCCCATCCGTGTCGCCTGTCAGTGCCGCCTGTCAGTGCCGCCTATCAGTGTCCATCAATGCCACCTCATTAGTGCCACTTCACTGGTGCCACATCATTGGTGCCCATCAGTGCCGCCTTATCAGTGCCCATCAGTGTAGCCCCATCAGTGCCCATCAGTGAAGGAGAAAACATACTTATTTACAAAGTTTTGAAACTGAAACAAAAAAAACATTTTTTTTTTCAAAATTTTCGGTATTTTTTTATTTGTAGCGCAAAAAATAAAAACCGTAGAGGTGATCAAATACCACCAAAAGAAAGCTCTATTTGTGGGAAAAAAATGATAAAAATTTCATTTGGGTACAGTGTAGCATGACCGCGCAATTGTCATTCAAAGTGCGACAGCGCTGAAAGCTCAAAATTGGTCTGGGCAGGAAGGTGTTTAAGTGCCTGGTATTGAAGTGGTTAAGGACACCAAACAAGTGATTAATGATTTAAGTGGGATTGAAGTACAGGAGGGTGAATTTTTAATAACTGCAGATGTCACTTCTTTGTACACTAATATTTCACGTAAAGACGGTTAAGAAGCCATTGATTTTTTTCTATATAAGGCAGATCGCATCTCTCATAACAAAAACAATTTATTTTGTATTTGATAGTCTGCCATGTCCCAAAATTATTTTTGGTTTGATAGTATGTTTTTCTTACAAACCAAAAGAATTGCAGGAATCATTTTCAGAGTCAAATTCTGAAAGAGAGGTTTATTTACAGAAAGTATATAAGGGGGAGAATTGGATAATTTAGTACAAGAAGTGTAACAATTAGACCCTCATTGTTGGCCAATAAGGACGAAAATATAGATCAAATAATATTCTGTCCTTTTATTACCAACCTATCTACTCAACGTTGGCAGGTTAAGTGTATCGTACAGAACCATTGGGGCATTCTGAAGCAAAATACTGTTCTTAATAAGCTGTGTTGTTTTCAGCAGGGCACCTCCTCATAGGGATAAGATTGCCCCTAACATTGTTAACCCAGCACTTAAACAGTTTTTTTCCCCAGTATTAAGGGCTTTCACGTAAAAGTGGGGAAAGCATTTGGAGCACACAGCAATCAGTGATGCCAGAAACCCTAGTCTGTGTAAACAATACTGGGCATGGGGTTCAGGGACAAAGTATATAAAATGGATGGGAGGATATAAAAATCCAGCAGAAAGAATGGACAGTCCTCAGCTCAGGGCAGGCCTCTTGAAGGAAGCAGAAGCACACTTCAAACATGTAAGAAAAAGCAAAGGAAGGAGTGCCTTCTGAGTGCAAACAGTGTAGACTATAATACAAATAATAAATACTCACACAGAGGTAAAACCATGTCAGCATGGGAAAGGTAAGTCCTGCAGTGGTGTGTCTCTCTGCACGGTGCTGGAAGCCAAATCACTTGTGGTACATGTAGGAGCCGTCCACTGGCTCTGTGTATGGAGATGGATCCATATACAGGCACAGGCTGGCACGAATGTGGCTCGCAGAGGCGTCTGACATCACCGGGGGTGTTGCAACGCTTCTGAGCCTGCACACTGTTGATTGAGGGGACAGTCACACTCCTTTGTAAAGCTATTTGCCTCATTGCTTTTTTGTAAAGGCTTTCACCCTCGTAAGAAATGTATGATATGTGGTGTTAAAGGCAAAACATTTAGGAAGTGACCTAAATTTACCTCACAAAGTAAAAATTATAATATAGATTCTTTCATGTCTTGTAATCCCACTTATGTAATTTACCTTCTTCAATGTTCTTGTGGTAAACAGTATGGCAGAACCATGAGACGATTGAGAGAGCGCCTAAGGGAACACATCTATAATAGAAAACGTGGCTTTAAAAATCATAGCCTTTTAGACCATTTTAGGAGGTTTCACAAACTGGATCTGAGTGAAATTAGCTTTGTGGGTATTGATAAACTCAAACTGCATTAGAGAGGTTGTAACAAAACCCAAGAAATTTTAAAATTAGATTAGATTAAATGGATTTCCAAACTTAAAATGTATGCCCCATTTGGCCTGAACACTGACTGGGACATTAATTGCTTTATTGACACCAAACAGAATTATCTATACTATATATTTTTCTTTGTCCCTCTATTTTTTACAGATATTATTTTTTATAGGTCACATACTTTTATATATACTTTTTAAGTTTATATGAATTTTAATGTGTATATTTAAATATATAGTGAATTATCTGCATATATGATATCATTCTTTACATTAAATTATCTCTGGGGATATTATTTTATTGATTCCCCAGTTCTTGGCCGAATTAGTGCTTCATGTTGCACTAATGAAGTAGTATCTTCAACAAAATGGAAGATGGGCTGGAGTCTCTAGTGCTGACGCTGTGCCAATGCATGATCCTGGGTCAGCAGCAGCTTTTTACGTAAGCATAAAAATGCTTTTATTTCAATGTGGATAGCTTTTACATTTTGTTCTATTAAACTACTACACTAAAGTGTTTGTTCACCAATACCAGAAGTCTGCCAAGCAAAATAGGTGAGTTGGAAGCTCTGGCGCACTAGGAGAACTATGATCTAATTGGTATTGCTGAATCTTGGCTTCGTTCTTCTCATGACTGGGCTATTAATATTCCTGGCTATGTTCTCTTTTGGAAAGACAGGGAAAATGGAGGGGAGGTGGTGTCTGTCTCTATGTGAGAAGTGATCTCAAAGGAAGTGTGAAAGAGGACCTACCATATATACTCGAGTATAAGCCGAGATTTTCAGCCCCTTTTTTTAGGCTGAAAGTGCCCCCCTCGGCTTATACTCGAGTCACCGCCGTCTGCCTATCTGATCAGCATGTCATGCAGACAGACAGCGGCCATTCCACTGTTCAAAAGCCGCGCCTCCCTGTCTGTGATAGGCGGAACACTCAATTTCCCAGCAGCCAGTGTTCCGCCTATTACGGACATCCGCTCATCTTCATACTACGGACGAGGATGAGAGGATGTCCGTGATAGGCGGAACACTGACTGCTGGGAAATTGAGTGTTCCGCCTATCACAGACAGGGAGGCGCGGCTTTTGAACAGTGGAATGGCCGCCGTCTGTCACAGACGAGGAGGAGAATTGCGGCTTTTGAATCCTGGCATGTTTTTATGACATGCTGATACATGCTGATCGGTGCAAAATGGCACACAATGGCACACGGAGCTGCAGAAGGACACAGAGGCTGCAGAAGGGCACAGAGGCTGCAGAAGGACACAGAGGCTGCAGATTGGCATGCACAGGACACAGGTAGGCTGCAATGGACACAGGGAGGTACACAGGGAGGTACACAGGGAGGTATGCAGCTGCAGATGGGCATTGTTGACCTTCTTTTCCACTCTTTTAAGCTGTAACAGTAGCTGCTGCATGTCTCATCTTCACGAGTCAATACGTTTTCCCAGTTTTTTCCTGGTAAATTAGGGGCCTCGGCTTATATTCGGATCGACCTATACTCAAGTATATACAGTAGTTTTTTTTTTTTGGTTGAACTAGATGGAGTTGTATCTTTTTCCAACACGACTAACTAAGTAACTATTGGAGATTATTCCTGGCTCCTGGGGAGCTTTATTTATCTCAGCTCGGTTCTGTCTGGAGGTACCATTACACGCAGAGGATTGTGACATTTTGCACTCACACAGTTCTGACATGAGTCACAGGCATACATGCTGTCGCAAGGACAGCCATCTGTTCTGGTGAGTGTTGACTCCACAGGGGATTGGTGACTGGTCTATGATTTCACTTCTGAAGGTGGTGAATTGTTTTATCAGTTTCCATTCATAAGGAATATTGTTCACTGTGATATTTTCAGTGGTTTATGAACTGACTGATCTTGCACATCGTTTTCTATGTAATTTGCACTTCTATCTCTAAGTGGTGCTACACATTTTTTTATGTTGTTTTAGGTTTGTTATGCTACCTGTATGTGAAAGCTGCCGCACAACTTTTTTTGTTTTCACAGCGCAGATTTTCCTTTATATTGTATTTAGGGCAGTGTGTACCTAGGGGTAATGTACTGAACACAAGCAGTCTGCATTGTGGGTATCCGTCCCTGGGTGAATACTGCTTTAATCATTAGTGCCACTCAGTTCACTGCCCAATTCCATACAGCCGCAGCAACTTTTAGTCTCTTACAGAGTTGTACAGGTTGCCGGCAGCAGGGCATGACTGCGCACCTGTGCCTTCTGCCCACAAAAAATGCTGGGATCTTATGCCCTAAGGATCCCAGTGTGCATGAGGCCTTAAAGTGTATAAGATTGTTAAAAAAGAAACAAACATCAGTGGCCAAAGGACTCACCCAAGAACCAACTGTGCCTGTCATCCACTAATCCCCACCATCAATCTTGTGCCATTCCCCTATGTGTTACTGTAGACAGTCACCGCACACTGGCTCTGCGGGTTCTTTCTTAGTTTCTCCTGCTGCCACAATGTCTATCACGTGGTTCCACATGTGACATCAGCAACATAGATGTAAGCCCTCACATGCACAGTGACTGATCTGTGCCAGTTTACTGATCTTGGGTGTCATTTTCCTACTGTTGGATGCTTCCTTATTAACATCCTGGTTTGCAGAGTGAGGTTATTCACATAGTTCTTTTGAAGTATTATACAATTGTTTATAGGGCTGTAAATACTGTGAATTCACTTTCTTTCATATCATGTTGTAGACATGCCTCTACACATTTTCTAAAGAAGCACATTGCCAGATTTGGCAAATGGACTGAGAAAAGTGGCTCCTGTTCCGAAGAATGAATCAGCTCTTTGTCAGCTAAAGATATCTGTTATCTGGTATGGGCACATACCTACATATGTTTTGGGCGGCCCGATTTTGGTGTGCGGTAGTTGAAAATGTGAATGCTCGCCTTCAGCTGTCTCTCCCAGTTTTACCGGAACTGACATTACTATTACTAGGGATTCAAGATGGTGAGCAGTGGTCTAGATACACTAAAATGCTCATTTCATATATGTTTTATTATGCCAAGCGAGAAATTATTCTTAAATGGAACTCCCGTTCCTCCCCCTCTGTAGGTTTATAGGGAAACTCTATTAATGTTGCTCTTCCTCTATTTAAGTTAACATATATTAACAGAAACTGTCCTAAAAAGTTTGAAAGGGTAAGGCAGCCATGGACAGCCTAGTGGAGGTGGTTTACCCCACATAGATCATGTTGGTTGACTGTTGAAGGCTGCAGTACTCTTTTATTCATCTCTTCTGATATGGATATGTCATGGATTTTACACTGGCAATTTACTTTATTTTATCCGTGATGTCTGTATCCTAATATGTTGAAGAAGCGCTGCTACTTTTGTCATTGTCAGTAAATTAAGCTGTTTTCAATTAATTCCATTTTTGATGATCTTGTACCATGTCTTTGGTTCAATAAAGGAACTTTTTTTGTTAAAAAAAAGATATTTGTTATGTGTATTAGTGGTGTTTGTTACATATTTTCATTTGATGTGATGCTCTAGAAGTAATAGTATACTATTACTTCTAGAGCATCACATCAAATGAAAATATGTAACAAACACAACCCTGAGCTATAGATAACTAAAGGTGGCCATAAAGGTACTATACTTTTCATATCTTCAGGGCTGATGTTAGAAATCATGGGGCCCCATACAGCCCTCCTGATGGGCTCCCTGCAACTATGCCTACACCCCACCTAAACTCCCCCCCCCCACTGACTCTATCCGTTCACACCCCAAAAATGAAAAAACATCCCACCTCTGATCTCACCTCCTGGGCCTCTCTGTTAACCAGATGGGGTCTAGGGAAAGGTAATTTAAGCCCCGTTAAGCAGGTAGGAGTGAGGGTGTGGTCTAGTGAAATCCATTTATTAATTTAGTCAGAAATTAACAAGAAAGCTGCCCTGTTTAGCTGATGGGGCCTGGGCCCAGTACAACAGGACCCGTTGTACTGCCTTATCAGCAGCCCTGCATAACTTTATGACTGATATCATGCCATATCAAATCAATTATTTAATGTTATCAGTTTTAATTCTTTTGGGTGAAATGAAAAGAAAATTATTTCATACATAATTTGTTGATTAATTGGCACCTTAACAGTCCTAATCAGCTGCATGTTCTCTATTTTATTGTGCCAGTTTAACTGCTCAACTCCGCCTTCAGCACCCAAGGTTCCTAAACAAATTAGAGCTTCCTTGAAGTCACTGTTTACAATCTTTACAATCTGTTTACAATCTTTGCTGTACCCCAGATGCCTTACTTTAGATCATTGTACTACATTACAGCTTGTATATTAAAAAAGGCTATTGTTAATAATGTTTTTTTTTTTTCAAAATAATGCAGCTTACATCTTATGAATCGCATATTGTGCTCAGCTGTTATCTATTTATATGTTACTTATACATTTTAAAGTGATGTTAAACCCAAAAGCAAACATGTATTACATTTAAGCTTGCCAATTCTTAGATGCGATGGCTGAAATTCATTTTCTGTTTTTAGGCTTTCTTACTTCTATTTTCATCTGATGAGACTGTTTTTTTTTTAAGAACAAGCTCTCCAGTAGAATGCTTCAGTTACAGAGATGAGACAAACCACTTAAAATTAGCAGCAAAAAATATTTGCTATAACAGTTTATAAAATATTACCTGGAGTTTGGCTTCAATTTGGTAATGTATTTAAATCTTCTAGTACATCTAACATCCCCCCCCAGACTGACAATGCTGCTGTCCAAAGATGCCCCCTCCTTCATCCAGAGTGGGGACACTCTAATATAGTTACTGGCCAGATCACAGTGGGAAAAAAGGAAGAAAAGAAATGGATGCAGCCACCATATCTAATGATTGGTAAGCTGCACTATATAGCATTTTTGGTTTGGGGGTTTAACCCCTTCCCACCGAGCGTACGCAGATGGGCAGCTTTGGCTTTCGGGGGTTATACCAGGATGATGCCCACAGCTGCAGGCATCATCCCGGTACCATTGTTTAGAGCGGGTGATCGGCTATCCAGAGATAACAAACAATGCAGCTAAAAGGCTGTTTTCCCGGAGGAGTGGGAGGGGACGTCCAATCCCCTCCTGCTGCTCCGAACAAACCTGCCGGGGGACCCAATCGACGATCCGCCACTTCCGGTGGCTAAGGACAGACTGGCACGAAGCCGGAAAAGGCTTTGTGCCAGTCTCCTGATTGTAAACACGGAAGCGACGTCACAACTTCACGTCCTGTTTACTCGGCTGCCAATGGCGCCTGTTTTAAAAAAATATACAGTATTCAGAATCGCCGAAAACTGATCTGATCTGAATACTTTGAAGTGCAAAGGAGGGATCGGGGGTCTTTTAGACCCCCGATCCCTCCATAAAGAGTACCTGTCACCACCTATTCCTGTCACAAGGGATGTTTACATCCCTTGTGTGAACAATAAAAGTGATCAAAAAATTTTTTTTTTAAACACAACTTAATAATATAAAAATAAATAAAATAAATAAGAAAACATTTTTTAAAGCGCTCCAGTCCCTGCGAGCTTGCGCAGCAAAGAAAACGCGGCCACATATGTAAACGGTGTTCAAATCCCACATGTGACGTATCGCCGTGATCATCAGAGCGAGAGCAATAATTCTTGCACTAGACCTCCTCTGTAACCCTAACTTGGTAACCGTAAAGAAAATTGAAAGCGTTGCCTATGGAGATTTTTAGGTACCGAAGTGTGTCGCCATTCCAAGAGAGCGTGCAATTAGAAAGCGTGATATGTTTGGTATCTATTTAATCGGCGTAACACCATCTATTTACTCAGCGTACAGAAAACTTTCACATTTATATTGCATATCACAGTTTCCATCATTTAGTGATGAAAAACAAAGTCAAGCTAGAGAAATTTGACACATACACTAAATGGGCTCACATTAAGCACATAAAAAAATAATCCAAATGTGTAGAATAGCAATTTGCCTGTTTTGAAGGAATTCAAATACAGTATACAATGCAAAGGTTGATTGCTAAGCAACTGCTAAATGGCTGTGATGCTGGACATTACAGAGAAGGTTCTAGACAAGGGTCTATACATTATATACTATACAATTGGGACTTTAATTAAAGAGAGGCCAACTAAAAGAGGAATTTTGACTTATCTTTAAATTCCATATCATAGAGTACACAGTACAAGGCACATGCATCGTATTCATACACCATGGGTTATAGGAGTGTTCCTTCAAGTGATTGGATATTGGCAAAGCTTTAGAGGAGACACCACCTGGGACCTCCATAACCCTAGCCCACCTTGTGATCCCCCACTTTTGTAGCAAGCAAAGGAGAGTAAACCAAGGAAAGAAAGAGAGTGTGGTCTGCGGCCTGTACTGTACTTCAAGAAATGAATTGTACAGGTAAGTCAAAATTTCCCTTATCTTAATCACACAGTACAAGACACAGATAGAGCATACACTATGGGATGTCCAAAAGAAATGAATTGGTATTAGGAAGGGTGGGCAAGAGTGTGAACCTTTCAGCCAAAAGCTGCATCAGCAAAAGATTGTGTGTCCACCTTTGAAAAAGTATAAATAAAACACCAGGTGGCAAACTTACACAACAGGCATATTAACAAATGTTATAGCAAAGTCCTACCTGCTTTTGTTAAGAAACATATGCCTGTTCTACTGTGTCCTTGGGAGTGTGGCTCCTGAGTATCTCACCAAAATGAAGTTGCTATTGCAAAGAATGCCTAAACTTTGACTTGTATCTTAGTGCAGACTTCTGAGAAATTCAGTAAGCCTATCACACAGCCAATCACACAAACAGGAAATGACATTTCTGGTGCAATTCTCTACACCAACTGAGCACAGAAGGCCTGCAGGTTGCCATATTACATTGAAATTTAGAGAAAATTCAGCTGCAGAATGAAAAGGAAAGGTGATTTTTAATAACATCAAAATACCATTTGACTAGTTTAGCAATTGTATATACTATATTATTATTTTTTTTGTTATGTTTTTTCGAAAGTAGAGGTTACCCTTTAAGGCAAATTTCTGGTCAAGACTCAAATGTAGGCCAGAATGTGTGGTACAGAGAGTAATCTACCAGAGAGTAATCTTTGGGATTGGAGTGCCTGTTTTCACACCAGACAAAAAAGGATTTCCAAGTGCAATAATATAGCCAATAATATAGCCTGGAAAAAGCTTTTCTTGTTTTTCACAAGGTAGGAATCACAGACTCATAAACTCCTCTATCCTGTAATACATGGATTTCAGCCACCATGCCATGGCTTAACTGCCAGAGACCTAGAAGCAGGAGGGAATAGAGGGCCATAAAATAGTCAGGGGTTATCTCCTAGAAGTCTGAGTATGTCTGCATAACAGGTTCTTTTGGGCCAGTTTGTTGCAATTAATATCACTGTTTTCCTCATTTTCTTTTTTTTTTCTTGAGCAGACAAGGTAGGATTGGAGGAAAAGCAGAAATTAGCCTGTACTGAGACCAGGGGATTATCAATGCACATGAGGTTGAAACCTTGGTTCTGGCAACAAACAGAGATAGTTTGTTGTTGGCTCTAGAGGCTAGGATGTATAAATCGTAGGTATCCATGCTTTGGTAAGGCTGGGCTGCTGCCTCCCCTAGGGGCTCCACTAATAAAGCACCAAAATTATAGGTATTTTATAAATGGGTGGGTGGCGCTGCCCGTCACCTGAAGAGTGACCTCCAGGAGTGATTTTCCACTAGCCACGTTAAAGTTCAAGTGCTGTATGAAATATATAAGACAGGCAGTGTAATGTGCAGGTGATGTATAAATACAGTAAATAAATCAATTAGTGAGGTCACCCTAATAGACTTTATCATACAGAGTGTGTAATATAGTGCACTGTCAGTGTATAAAAAAGTTCTATATCCCTATTAATATCCCCAATTTATATGATGAAATGTATTGATTTTGTTTATTATTTATTTATTTAATCTATTCAATGTAACTCTACTTTGGATGCACGTGTAGGGATCCAGTATTTTCTACACACGTTAGCACACCATTCTACACACTGTATACTAATGGTATACATTATACATTTTTCTCCATTTGGATTTCCTATATGATGATTGCATTTTATTCATTTAATCTACGCAATTTAATCCCACTTACATTTCTGAATGCACATATAGGGATATACATACATACATATATATATATATATATATATATATATATATATATATATATATATTGTCCGTATCCCTATACATTGTGTCTCATTAAGATGCTCCTCTATTACATATTATTTTTATTTAAGGTAGCCATATAGTGCTGTCAATTTACACAGCACTTTACACATACATCACACACTCACATTGGTCCCTACCCTCAAGGAGCCCACAATCCAAGGTCCTCAACTCAAATTCATCTACCAGGGCCAATTTTGGACAGAAGCCAAAATTACCAGCAAATCTTTGGAGTGTGGGAGGAAACTGGAGTACCCAGAGGAAACCCACGCAGGCACAGGGAGAACATGCAAACTCCAGGCCATGGTTGGGATTCAAACCAGTGACCCTTTTTACTGCTAAGAGTGCTACCTACTACACCACTGTGCCACCCAACAGGTTCAGTGTTGTGTAGGCCTACGATGGGGCGAATGTTTAGCTGTGTTTTTGCATTGGTTCTCTTTCACTTGGTCTCTGCCATAGCTACAAGTGAGGTTATTCTCCTGCGGGGTACTCATAGAACAGTGTGCAGAGTATAGGGTAGGCGTGTAAGTAAGGAGTATGCAGTAATCTAGGTGTAGACCATCTTGTAATGAATCCTCAAGGAGAAAAAGTGTGAGGAAGCCCCTGAATATATTATAAGGGCTCTACACTGAGGTGGTATTAAAGTATGCTACTAGTGGTGAGATGTAACATCTGGTCATCCACCTGAGACTGAGCTCTGAGTGGTTGAAATTTAGAGCCAAGTTTGAAAAGTTTGAATTAATCCAAACATAGCCCCATTTTTACACGTGAGCACCCATGCAGGATCCAGTGCACGAAGCAACGTTACAGGCCGCCCCTACAGCATGTGGCTTGGGTACAACTTGCAAGTTTTTTTTGAGGTTGCACCGATCCATATACACTGCTTCCATGCAGGCATTAGAAGACCGGGAAGGCTTGATTAACCACTTCAGGCCATTTTTTTTACAGCACTGAGTTACTTTAACTGATAATTGCGCTGTCAAGCAACATTGTTCCCAAATGTTTGTCCTTTTTTCCCACGAATAGAGCTTTCTTTTGGTGGTATTTGATCACCTCTGCAGTTTTTAATTTTTGCTCTATACAAAAAAAATATTTTTTACTTTCTGCTATAAAACATACCCAATAAAAATCTGTAAAAAATCAAATTTCTTCATCAATTTAGCCCAATATGTATTCTACTGCATATTTTTGGCAAAAAAATACCAATAAGCATATACTGTTTGGTTTGCACAAAAGCTATAGCATCTACAAACTTTTTTTTACTAGTATTGGTGGTGATCAGTGACTGCGATATTGTGGCAGATAAATCAGACACCTTTGACACTTTTTGGGACCAATGACACTAATACAGTGATCGGTAAAAAATATACATTGTCACTGTACTAAGGACACTGGCAGGGAAGAAGTTAACATCAGAGGCGATCAAAGGGATACCTGCCTGTACAGCTTTTGGTGCAAACACATGTATTTGCTCATATTTATGCATTTGAGCAGCACCGAGTTGGAATGCAAAATGCAGCATTCAGAAATCAAGCTCATCCTTAGTCAAGCTACAAATTGCTGAATGCTAATGTCTACATTCTTACCTTGGGTAACTTCACATTACTACATTTTCATACCCACCATGGGCAATTTTCCCAACGCTTGACTGTTCAATGTTGGATGAAATGGAGATGGGCATTGATCAGGCTGCTTTGATGAGATGTGCTGCAGATGGGCACTGATCAGGCTGCATTGATGACATGTGCTGCAGATGGGCATTGATCAGGCTGCATTGATGACATGTGCTGCAGATGGATGGGCATTGATCAGGCCGCATTGGGGCTGCAGATGGGCATTGTTCAGGCTGCATTGATGGGAGATAAGAAGGCTGCAGATGAGCACTAAACAGGCTGCATTGATGGGCACTGACCCTTATTTTAATTCAAATTTGTTTATTTAAAAAATCTGTTTTTCTCCTGAAACTTCCCTCTTAAAATTAGGGTGCGTGTTATACACCTGTGCGTGTTATACGCTGATAAATACTGTATATTATTTTACTCTGCTAAAAATCCATCATACATTTTCATGGATAACTCCACAGAAATGGGTTAGAGGGGCATTTCTACTTTCGATAAAAAAAACAAAACTATAATTCATTGCTGCTTTCTGCTTAAAAAAAACTGTTGTATGCCGTAGCCAGTGAAATAGTAAATAAGCAATACACAGTTACAGAACTAGGGGCTGCTGTGAGAAGGCACTATAAGAAGGATTGTCCTATGTCCACCATCTAGCACCTGTAGGCTAAAAACCTTAAAGGTACATAAATAGATGCATGTACCAACCTCATTTTTTCATGATTTTACCTCCACCTCCACCTTCTTTGGTATAGATATTGCACAGGTTTTTAAAATATGAATGGGCAGTCCAATCAGCACCAGAGTTGATCTAAACTGCCCAGTGTACCCCACAGTCTTACAAACTCAGGCTCCACCGTAGAATGCTTGTAACAAGAGATGCTGCCATTTCTTATCTATTCCAAATTCTCAGCCAGCACTGTCCACCATTCTGTGACTGACCTGTCAGGGGTGGAATTGTGAAGAAGCTATACAGATTCTCCACTGCCGAGGAGCAGCACACTATAGTGAAAGGGCAGTGAATGCAATTTCACTAGTAGAAAACTATCTATTTAAAGGCATTTGCAAGCAAAATAAAATGTATCCAAAAACATAAATACATTTACAGCATGCAACAATGATAGAAAACAGCCGATAAGCCATACTGGGGATTCAGTTTATTGGAACTAGACCTTGTCTATGCCATTACTTAAATCAATGCATCTTTTTAAAGAATAATTACTGTATTATTGTATTACTGTATTATTAGTATACAGATGATAAGATCATCAAATGAAATGCAGAGTTGCTGGCCCCTTATCTAAAACAAGAAGACATCTTAAAATATCGCATACGAGTGTTAGCCATTTGGTGCAAATCCCTGAGTTATACCTAAAGCTAAAGTTTAGTTACATTTTTTTTAGCGCTGTTACTGATTAAAATTTTCTTTTTCGATTAATCGATTTTTTAAAATCAATTAATCGACTAATTTTGATTAATTATAACGCACATACAGATCCAACTATGTTTAGCTGATCTCCTTGCATTGCAACTCTGCATTAGTCAGTGGTAAATGTGGTATACACTATATACGACACTAGTTAGTTTCCATAATCCATGACGTAACTTCATAGTTCACACAAATATGTTTCAAATTCAAACTGTGACACTGACGTAAGTAATTTCTTTTTCCACAGTAGCGTGAAAATCCCTCCAACTCCGGTCTAACTAATCATTCTGACCTTATGGCAGGGACCCCTGTGGCACCTCTTAACCGCCCCTTCTGTTTGCCTTCTACATTCATAGAACTTGCACTATTCTTTCCAGAAATAAGGGTTATGTGAATGTAGGATGGGCATATGAATGACAGAACTTGCCTCTTCCAATCACACATTTATGTTTCCATGGAGTAAGGCATAGATCTTTCAGGACACAATATGGTCTGTTAATTACACTGGTCTACAAGGAGAAAGCCTCTAAATGAAAGTAGCAACATTTTACCAGAATTGGATCACTGATGGAAAATTAAGTCCTGAATATTAATTGGCTCCAGTTTTCAAGATACAGCTTCAAGTCAAAATTGCATCAAAATAATTCAAAATTACGAGGGGGGTGTGTGATTATGCTCCATAACTTTTCTGCAAAATGTGATATAGCAATGAGTATGGTGCCACACCAATCATTATAAATGTATAAAAATATACATGTATTTTTATTGATATCAATAACATAAATTTCCATTCATTTGTGCTTTTTCATGTAACATTTTTATGCTCCCTCCACACCATTGGGACTGTGAAAGGCATAGACTTTTTCTTCCTGTTTAGCCAATGATGCAGATAAACTGCACATGTAATGCAACATGTAATGCAACAATATTGAGGAGCCCTACTCTTGTCCTCATCCAAAATATAGTTGACATGCCTTTTTTACCACTGCTGTTATACTGCACTTTTGAGATACAAATGTAACCTCGCCATAAATGTAGCAGAAGTTATCTGTGTTGTTTACACAGTTTCCAGGCATCATGGCTTATGAGGGAAAATATCATGCTACTGTTCCTTGAAAATGTTAGGCGATGACACCTTCACAAGCCATCAGATGTAACTGTATGATGCGTAGATGTGACCAAGAGAAATGTACCTTAAAAAAAAAGAACAATAAATGATAGTTAGGTAATAATCTTTAGCCCTGGTTCACATTGGTACCATTTGACATGCGACATGCAAATTGGCAGCAATTGCCAGCAATGGCCTGTCCTAATCGGTGTGGCGCTGCATTTTTGGAGCCACACTGATTTCAAAAAGTAGTTTCTGTACTGCTTTTTGCGATTTCGTGCTGCGAATGGTGGCCTAAATAGGGACTGACATGTTGGAGTGAAATCGTGTGAGTTCAGCTGAACCCGCACAGAACAGCAGTGCTTCAAGTGGTTGTATACCCGCTAATGTGTTGTTGTTTTTTTTTGCCACCTGCAAAGGAAAAGGCATAATGAGCTAGTATGCACCGCATACTAGCTCATTATGAAATACTTACCTTAGAACGAGGCCCGACATCTGGCCCGATCCACGCCGAGGGAGCTGATATGCTCCCTCTGCGTTTCTTCCGGGTATCGCGGCTCCGGCGCTGTGGCCGGAGCCGCACTATCGTCACTCCCGCGCAAGCGCGTGGGAGATTTCATTCCGGCAGGGTCCGGCGTCTGCCGGGCTTTCAGCCGAGAATCCCCTTGTGCGCATGCGCCGCTGCAGTCAGCAGCGCATAGCGAGGGGAATATCTCCTAAACTGTACAGGTTTAGGAGATATTTTTTTTACCTACAGGTAAGCCTTATTATAGGCTTTCCTGTAGGTAAAAGTAAAAAAATTGACTATACAACCACTTTAACGGGAGCAATGAGACAGATTATGAGACATATTTATGAAAGCTTTAAGCTTTAATTCATAAATTCCTCCCTCTGAAGATGAGGTCATGGATGGATCTTTCAGCATGACAATGACCCAAATCATACTAAGGAGTAGCTCAAGAAGAAGCACATTAAGGTCATGGAGTGGCCTAGCCACTCTCCAGACCCTAACCCTATAGAGAATTTATGGAGGGAGCTGAAACTTCAAGTTGTCAAGGGACAGCTAAGAAATCGTAAGGATTTAATAAACGTCTTACCTCTGTGTTTAACAACAAGGGTTTTTCCACCAAGTACTAAGTCATGTTTGCTTTGGGATCAAATACTTATTTTACTCGATGAACTGCAACTCAATTTAGTATCATATTTAAAAAAAAAATTTGAATGATCTTCTGTAGCCACCATTTAAAATACACCTATGATAAAAATTATAGACCCTTCATTTCTTTGTAAGTGGGAAAACTTACAAAATCTGTAGGGGATAAAATAATTATTTTCCCCACTGTAGCTTTTCAGCAGAATAAAACCTACCCTTGACCAGTTTCTTATAGTGTGTCTTCAAAATGTATCTCATCTCCAGTGGTAAATCTATTGCAGACCTATGCATAGATAACAATCACTTATTTTAGAGAAGCTAATGAAATGAATTGTTGTTTACAATATAAAGTACTGTCGGTTTTTTTTTATACTTTTCATTAACAACACATTTATTCAAAAGTATAATTGCATTGCAGTTAACATAGGGCCCACCCCGCAAAGCTGAGCATATGTTACACACTGGTTGCCCTGACTGTCCTTAGCCAAAAATGGAAGTATATTCACTAAGTTTTGGTTCTGCCAAGTGACACTGGCATTGAAACAATGTAGACAGAGTTGGAGGAGAGGGTTCAACCTCGGTGTCAAAGGACTCTGATCTGGTAAATCAATAAACATGCCTCTGTTGCCTGCTTGTGATGATACCCTGATTGTTTAGAATTTCCAGTGAAGATGGCATGAAGATGTCATTTGTAACATTGTTTTTAAATTAACCACAGAACATATACCCTCCTATTGCCTGTACGTGGGGTGAACTGCTATCACTACCCAACTCTTGATATGCCATTGGATATAACACAAAATAGAAAAGATTTCAGTGGCACAGTATAGAGTGACTTTTCCCACATGGACTTCCCTTTCCTGCAATTGCAATAAAGCAGTTGTTAAAGAGGAAGTAAACCCTCTGGAAAAAAATAAAAAAATATACACCCTGCAAGACAAAGGCATAATGAGCTAGTATGCATAGCATGCGCATGGGAGCCACCACTAATGGCACGATCGCCACTAGAAATGGCACACTCAATGCGCCGTAGACATCGGTGCCTGTCTTTTGCAAATATCTCCTAAACCGTGTAGGTTTAGGAGATATTTCTTGCACCTACAGGTAATCCTTAATCTAGGCTTACCTGTAGGTAAAAGTGGTCTGTAAGGGTTTACCAAAACCTCCTCTACTGTGTGTGTTTGCCCAACCCCCCTTACACTTACCCGAGCTTGAACATGATAAAGTGGTGTTCTTGAGAACAGTTGTCCCAGCTCTGTCCCACCTCACTACACAGATTGATAGCAGTAGGTGCCAAAGTCTGAGGTGAGAGAGCAGGGGGCAGGGCCGAGCAGCCCTTTGTGTGTCAATGGACACAGACAAAGCAGCTCAGGAGCAAGCCCACACAAGTGCCTCCATGGGAAGTTGCCGAAGGGGAGGGGCCAAGAGTGCAGCTGAGGGACCCCAGGAGAGGAGATGATGGAGGCTGCTCTGTGCATTACCATTGAACAGAGCAGGTAAGTATAACATGTTTGGTATTTTAAAGGGAAAAAAGCTGAAGGTTTAATGTCACTTTAATGAATACTGTAAAGTATCACTTTCATGCATATATACTAGCATACCTCTCAAATTTCTAAGATGGGAAACAGGGATTATTAGCAAAAAGTGGGCAAAGGACACACCTCTGACACATCCTATTACATGGAGAATACACAAAAAATTATTGGGTAAATCCACAAGTGATTTTTTTTACCACTACTATTTATGTATACTGGCTTTTGAAATTTGCAAACGCAACAATTTAGAAATCTAAAGAAAGGTATATATTAGACCACAAGGGACAAATGAGGAAAGAGGGACTGAGGGACTTCCAAATCAGGAGTAATTGGCAGCTATGTACTAGTCATATTTTAAATACCTAACTAAACTAAGGGATGTTTTGTAATATTTGCCCAAAAGCAAATATAAAAGCTTACTGGATGACATTTTGTTATCTTAAATACAAGATAGAGTTGATTTACTAAAACTGGAGAGTGCAAAATCTGGTGCAGCTGTGCATGGTAACCGATCAGTTTCTAACTTCAGCTTGTTCAATTAAGCTTTGTTAAAAAAAGAAACTGGAAGCTGGTTTCTATGCAGAACTGCATCAGATTTTGCACTAATCAATTTTAGTAAATCAACACCTGTGTATCTTAACTAGCAGCCATATTTTCCCCTTTTCATCCTTTTGTGTATATCTATGCTGTTGATCTCCTCCAACCTCTTTCAGCTACTCCTCATCTACATGGATTCACTCCAGTGTTGGCTGCTAATCTTTGCACTGGGCTGGGTTCCTGATGGTGACAGCAGTAAAACATGCCCATGCAATTTGTCTCTGCAAAATTGCTTGTACTCTCAGTTTGGGGCCCATGTGATAGAAGCAAGACTGGGGGACAATTGTCACTCCTTAACAAGAAGTGTCTGAACAAGGACCAATATGTTGAGCTTACTAGGTATTATTTTAATGAAAGCTAGAAATTTTAAATATTGGGAACAACATCTGAAATTACAATAAAATGTTAGAGATAGTCCTGTCTACACCCAGAGGCAAGTCTGGTAAACCAGGCCAGATTTAACGCAAGAGGAGCGGAAACTTCTCACAGTGCCCACTTTATTATATCAGGAATTAGTAACCAATTCCCCCTGTTCAAAAGGGTGCTGTTCTGTTTCCAAAGAACAATAATCAGAGATACTATACTTGATCTTAGCCAAAAGGCTGAGAAGCGATGTAACTTGCAGCTTGGGTCCCTGGAGCCAGAGACAGCACTGAATATCTGCCAGTATTCTATGGTCATTAATATCCATGGCTGTGGACCCCATTGACCCTGCTGTGGGTAACTAGTAGCTATTTTTTGGTGAAGCAGTAACACCAAGGGGCCCTATTTAAAATGGGAAGCAGCATCTGCTCCACACACCACAGGATATTGCTCTAATTGCTGTACCCTGCACATGCATTTTACATTTTAATTATAAATGGCAGAGCACCTAATGGAGCCTGTGGTGTTCTCTCCATAACATTGGAGAGAACATCCCCATATATGAGTAAAATGACAGCTGGACATACAATTTGCTGATATTTAAACATAGCAGGAGTGTGTTTCTTAAAAGGTGTGTAGAGTAAAAGGACTTGGAATATGTAGCAGATTGACAGTGTTGCCAACCGTCAGTATTTTTACTGGTAGCAGTAAAAAACAGGCAATTTACCCCTGCCAGTAAATGCCAACAAAAAGAAAAGGTTGCCAGTAAACAATATGGCCAGCCGAGACCATACTACTAGGGTGCCTGCTACAGTGTGTTTCAGGTGGGTCTGGTGGAGGCAGTGCCTGAGCATGTGCCATGTCGGTAATCTGTACTGGTGCACACTGCTGTCAGTATCACTGTCAGAGTCAATTTCATGTGTTTTCTGCCCATTCTAATTTCTTGCCCTCCTGTGTCCTCCCCCTGAGCTACTTACTATATTGAAAATAAAATAAGAAATATGTTTCTTGCCTTATTAGCTACTTTAAATCACATTGCTAATTACATATTGTACTCGTTTGTAGCCTAAATAGAGAAATTTGAACTTAAAACTGTAATTTTGTAACTTTTGGAAATGCCAGTAAAAACATGGCTGCGTCAGTAAATTTTGGGTGTCATGACAGTAAATTTCAATCTGTCAGCTTGGCAATACTGCCGATTGACATTGTGGCAAATGGCGGATATTGCCTTGATTTTAGTGCAGTTTGCCAAATCATTAAACCCTACTAACATCAAGACAACATCCACCATGTGCCACAGTGTAGTTGAATAATTAGGTGGTTGAATAATGTCATAAGTCCAGAGCTTCTGACCTTACGTGCTGTAACTGCTGTAGTCATAGGTCACAGCTATAATACCTTGGTGCAGAACATGCCACTGTGGACAGACTGCACAGTTGTGAAGACTTACACATGAAAAGACTGCTTAGCTATAAAGAATGCCATGTTAAGCCGCGTACACACGGGCGGACTGTCTGTCCAACTTAGTCCGCCGAAACACATTTCAGCGTGCAGTCTGGCGGACTAAGTATTTCGGAATTTCCGTAATACAGTCCGTCGGACTCGCATTTCAGCGGACAATCCGCCCGTGTGTGTGCCAGTCTGCCGTACTTTTGAAATGAGCGGACTTTTCCCGCCCGGAGAAAAGTCCGCTCATTTCGAGCGGGTCTCCAGGTAGGCCGGGCCCGCGACGGAGATGACGCTGGCCCCGCCGCCTGGTATGGACTTAAAGGGGAACCCCAACGCCGAAAAAAATCGGCGTGGGGGTCCCCCCCAAGTCCACAACAGACCCTTGTCCGAGCACGCTACCCGGCCGGCCAGGAAAGGGGGGCGAGCGAGCGCCCCCCCCTCCTGAGCCGTACCAGGCCGCGTGCCCTCAACATGGGGGGTGCCTTGGGGAAGGGGGGCCGCGCGGCCCCCCCACCCCAAAGCACCTTGTCCCCATGTTGATGAGGATAAGGGCCTCTTCCCGACAACCCTGGCCGTTGGTTGTCGGGGTCTGCGGGCGGGGGGCTTATCGGAATCCGGGAGCCCCCTTTAATAAGGGGGCCCCCGGATACCGGCCCCCCACCCTATGTGAATGAGTATGGGGTACAATGTACCCCTACCCATTCACCTGTGAAAAAAAGTACAAAAAAAACACAACACGGGGTTAAAATATTTTATTGCACAGCTCCGGGGGTCTTCCGTCTTCGGGGGTCTTCTCGCCGGACTCGTCCGCTATCTTCTTGTAGCTTTTTTGCTAGCGGAGGAGTCCGGCTTTCTTCCTCGCCGCCGGCCTCTTCTCCCGACTTCGGGGGTCTTGTCCCCCTCTTCGGTTCTTCTGCCGGGCCACCGCTCCTTCTTATAGCTCTTTTATAGGTGGTGGCTTCTCGCCGGACTCCTCCGCTATCTTCTTGTAGCTCTTTTGCTACCCATGTAGCGAGCGCCCCCCTTTCCTGGCCGGCCGGGTAGCGTGCTCGGACAAGGGTCTGTTGTGGACTTGGGGGGGACCCCCACGCCGTTTTTTCCGGCGTTGGGGTTCCCCTTTAAGTCCATACCAGGCGGCGGGGCCAGCGACGTCTCTGTCGCGGGCCCCGCCTACCTGGAGACCCGCTCGAAATAAGCGGACTTTCCTCCGCGTGTGTGGGCGAGTCCGTTCATTTCAAAAGTAGGGCGGATAGTATGGCGGACTTAGTCCGCCATATTAGTCCGCTCAAAAAGTGCCGTGTGTGGGCAAGTCCGTTCATTCGAAAGTATGACGGACTGTCCGTCGGATTGTCTGACGGACTAAGTTGGCCAGACAGTCCGCCACGTGTGTACGCGGCTTTAGATAGACCCCCCTGTTCAAAACAATGGTTTGTAGGAATATTGGGTAGCTTATTAAAATGTATTATATTATTTCTCAATATAAATTTTCACTGAGATTAGTAAATAAATTGAAGCTGGGTTTACTCCAATTAACTAATCTTGTAAAATTCAGTTTTTTTAACAGGTTCACTTTTATTATTATTATCTTCTTTAGTAAATCCCCTCCTCAACCCCTGATTGACAGCTGATTGGCAAGAATGTGTAGGGCAGAATTGGGACGAGTGACATTTGATGAGAACTAGAGGCTAAGCACTGAGTTTCAGCTGAAGCTTAGAGGTGGGTTATTTCTGTGGTTTTATGCAAAATAAACATTATTAATCTGCACAATCTGGAGTCTTTCCTCTCTGTTTGGAGTGCATGTGCTTTGAGCGAAAGCTGTCCTGTTGGCTGCATATACTGTATACCAGAGATATCATGAAAGCCCTGTTAGCAACTGGATGTTGTGTCTACATATGCACTGTTTGCCCTTATACACACGGTCGGACATTCCGATGGACAATGTCCCATAGGACCGTGTTGTCAAGTAATCCGACAGTTTGTGGGCTACATCGGACTGTTTCCGTCGGAGTATCCAGTTTTCCAGCTGGGCTATAAAATTTTCCAACAACATGATCCGATCGGACTTTGTCCGATCATATGTAGAGAATTCCGATCGGACAAAGTGCCACGCATGCTCAGATCAAATTCCTAGACCAAAGCTATTGGCTACCAGCCTAAACGTAGTCCCGTCCTAACGAAATAACGCCATCACGCTAAATACGATCAGATTTTCTGACAACTTTGTCCGACTGTGTGTATGCAACAGTTTCATACAAAATCCGTCGGATTTGGTTGTCGGAATGTCCGACCGTGTGTACAAGGGCTTTGACCATCCTGTACTAGTGGGGTCAAAGGATTTGGTAAGCAGTTTTGTTAAATCCCTGATGGTGTTGGTGGGGCCACTTAGGTGCTATAGACACACACAGCCCAGCTCAGGAACAAGCCCATACAAGTTCCCCTCAGCACATTGCTTGCTCAGGGGAACTTGGAGAAGAGGAAGATCAGAGCGCACCAGTGGGGGACCCCAGAAAAGAAGGTATGGGACTGTTCTATGTAATATCATTACAGTGAGCAGGTATGTATAACATGTTTTTTATTTTAACGGAAAAAAATATGGCTTTGCAACCACTTTAATGAGATTTTGCACAAGCTTATCAAACCCAATAACTAGATGAGGAACACTTATGGAGAATATGCAATATGCACTTAATACTGGCTACAGTTACAGTTTGCTTTCCAGGTTTTTTGAATTTACCTCAACGGTATATGGTAAGTACTAAATTATCTGTTCAGAACTACGTTTTACACTCTCCAATACTTATGATAGAGAACTACGCGACTACACGTAACACAGTGCAAGACGATTAATTAATGTTAGTTATCTGATCCCCTTAGGTGTTATGTGGCTGAAAGGATTGCCGGATGCTACAGATACCCCCTTGTGAATAATTATTTTATGATAACCGTACCCCGGGGTTACCAATATGTGGTTATGAAAAATGTTTTCTCAGCTTCCCATCTTCAAATTAATTGGCTCTGGCTCATTATACAGTAGTCACTTTACTTAACTTAATGTGTGAAGCTTTTGCAAAGCTGTTATTGGTCCATATACATATAATTTCATAATTATCTATAGGAAACTGGTGATTAGAGTGCAGGGATTCTTCAGTCTGTTACACTGCTTGTCTTGTTCACAAATAGATCCAAGTAGCTGACAATTCAGAAAGCAAAATTTTTATACACATTGAGGTACTTCACACTTGCCATAATCTTTAAAGTCCAGGGACATTTTGCTCTTGAAGTGTTATGTATACCTAAGCCTCTGGCTCATTATTGTCAGAGGACCAAATCACATTAAAACCTCATCACAACATATTTATTACACTGGATGTTTATTTTCTTGTTGCAGGTATAGAGAGTGTGAGTTTAGACATTAATAACCTCTATGGTAAAGAAAACAATAATCTGCATCAGAGGAGGACTGGGCTGAGGGATATCTGCTTCCTTGTGGGCCAGTATCAAACATATATGTTGGGCTGGTGGTTCTGAGCAGAGATGCACTCACATTCAGGCCTCACTCAGAGTGGGACTTTCTGGTCCATGGCAGCTGCTTGGCATTTTATAACTATCTATTCTATGTCCAGACATTTGATCTTTCAGTGTCTACAACCTTTGCAGTTCTGAGATGTTAGACAACTGAATGCAAAGGATCACAAAGGAAATTGAAGCAGGATAAATCTATGAAATGTGTTTTTTAAAGTGGTTGTAAACCCTTACAACACACTTTGACCTACAGGTAAGCCTAGATTAAGGCTTACCTGTAGGTCCAAGAAATATCTCCTAAATCTACACGGTTTAGGAGATATTTGCCGAAAGACAGGCACTGCTGTCTATGGCGCATGCGCCGTAGACAGCGGGGAGCAGGCGCACTGAGCGTGGCATCATCAACGACGAAGATGCCACGCGTGTCGGCTCCCGTGCGCATGCGCGGGAGTGACGTAATCGCGCCTTCGCCGAATGACAGCGGCGGAGCAGCGAGACCTCACCGAGAAGATGGATGCGCTGGACTACAGGGGACAGCGGTGATATCGCTGGCTCCTGTGTCAGGTAAGTGACACATAATTGACTACTATGCGATGCATAGTAGTCCATTATGCTTTGCCTTTGCAGGGAATGAAAGAGGAAGTAAACTCATCAGGGTTTACTTCCTCTTTAAAGGAAGCTTTATGATTGAATGACAATGATTATTAGACATGTGCACAACGGAAAAATGTGTTTTGTTTTGGATTAATTCTTTAAGTAAATCATTTAGTTTTGTCATAATTGTTATGTTAAAATAGATTTGTTTTGTTTATTCAGATTTGTTCTTATATTCAGATTTATTTCATATATTATTTGTTCTGAATTTTCGGAAGTTATTTTAAAAGATTGGCTATATTAATTTTAATGTGGTAATTTTGGGGGATTACTTATATACTCTGAGTCATCCCTGCTAGTCCAACACACAAAAAAATGGAATAAGCTGATTGGACGATATTGACTGCAGTTGCGTGCATCCAAAAGTAACCTTACTGTATTTATTGTAATTCGTTTCCATTTTATATGTAGTGCATTTTTTATAACACCAAAAAATGTTAATGCAAAAAGAATTGTCTGATTACCTAAGAGTCGAAGACTAACGCGCCACTATCATTCAAATAAAGTAAATGTATCCAAATTAATACATATTCATTTATTATGTTATTAAGTTGAAGTAATTTCCTTTTGCCCAACTGACTTTGTTAGGCCATGCACATACAAATGGAACTAATGGTCTCTCAAGTTCAACCTCAATACAAAAGGAATCTTATTGGAATATTCACGCTACGCTATGCACTAGAATAAAAACAAATGGATCAAAATGAATTGGGATAATTCGTAATGCCGTTACGTTATTTCGGATGCTTCAAACAATACCAAAGGCCTAAACCTAAACTGTCACATCATGTCATCAGAATTAAAAAAATATATATGAATTAATTAACTGTTTTCAATATTATTTATTTCAAATTTTGTTACTATTGTGATTCGAAAATTCGGATGCTTCCCAATCTCTGAATAATGAAGATTTCGTCCAAATCTCAATATGTAATGAAACAAATTTGCACATGTCTAATTTGTGATGATGGCATGGTATTTTTTAAATGCCCCTGGAAGACGTTATTTTTAACAAAACGGCGTAGGGAGGAGCGACGTATTGACGTCACCGCGATCTACGCTGAACCCGGAAGCGACGGGCAGCGTTGTACGAAGCCGGCCGGCAAACCTGTTGTGTTTTTTAGAAAGCAAATTCTTTTCCTACTTGATGTAAGTGTGATTCTTTTTAATTCATTACATTTTATGACTTTATTACACTATGGCGATTCCTCACATTTATGTATGTGCTGGGCAATGAGCGGTGTGGCCATAGGATTATACCAACTACTTGAACTAAGCGCCTAAAGAGATACATCCTCCATGCAGTCCATGTTCAGAGGGAGTGTTCAAATATTGGCGACATCTGATCTCTGAGATGGGATCAGTTTAGCTGGTAAGCGGCAGTATTGTTGGTGGTGGAAGTCTTTCTCTGCAACTCTGATGACACTTTTTCTTTATTGGTGTGGTGTGATAAAACACGTTGGAGACTACAAGCAGAATCTCTGTTGACAGGGAAAAGGACTAACATTTGAACACATATATATGCATTTTTTGTTTATATTTTGTCAAACTGTTGTTTTTGATTTATTTAATTCATTTACTAGTTTCACATAGTATTTTTGGATCATTATAGCGCAGCTTATTTGGAATTTTTTTTTTAAGTGAGACAATATTATTTTCACAGACCAGCAGTCATCTTTTTCAGTTCAAAAAACACTTCCACATTCACAATTAATCCCTTACAATCACAATTTTTTGCATACACTGTATATATAAAAAGGTATTTTACAATAAACCATACTCTGTAGGACAGTAGTCCCCAAACTGCAGCCCTGGGGCCTGATGTGGCCCTTATTTGCCTTTACCTGGCCCTTGGGGCATGACGTTACGTGGCATCACATAACGTCAGAGGGGGGCGGGAGTCACCCGTTTACATCACCGGGTGGACCCGCCCTCAGCTATATAACAGCTGTCATAGCGAAGAGGCTTCAGTTAGCGGGAACCTCCCATGAAGGCAGAGTTATTTTCTATTTTTTTATCCAGTTGTCGGACGCTGTGATCGAAGATGAATGGACAGTTTATTTATTTTTTTCAATAAAGGACTTGTCCCAAATTGTCTACTGTTAACATTTTGACACTTTTTTTGGTGAATGAGTAGGGGTACAATGTACCCGATACCCATTCACATAGGGGGGCTAGGATCTTGGGGTCCATTTTTTTTATTTTGGTGCAGGGTTCTCCCTAATATCCATACCAGACCTGAAGGGCCTGGTATGGATTTTGGGGGGCCTGCACGCTTTTTTTTTTTATTTGCATGTGGGGTTCCCTTTAATATCCATACATGGGCGGGGGGGAACCCTTGATGTTTTTTTTAAATAATTTACATCTATATTGCCGGGACCCGACAATACATTACAGCTGCAAGTAAGTTTACATTAAATATTTTCCTTTAGTAATTTTGCTGTGGTATTGTTCTAAACACAGGGAAAATGTGCTACTTTACAGGCATACTAAGGACACCAAAAGACTTTCATGTGTCCATAAAAGAAATGCAAAGACTCTGAATCTTGTGTCAACGTAGAATAAAACGAAGTGCACCACCACCAAAAGAATAAAATTGGCTCCTTACCAGATGCCCTAGTAAGGTGGGCTTATTCAAAGATCAGGTCAAACTATGCATCACGGTTGAATCGTCCAAACCCAATTCCGCTTTGAGGCAAAACTCGGATGTATTTCAACGGGAAGGCAAAATGGTTCACCATAGAAAGGAAAAACACTCCATATAGTGTAAAACCATTTATTAAAATAAAGTAAAGGGAAAAATTGCACTTACAGAATTAAAATGAATACAGGCATATCACCGAAAGGAAGCGTCGGCCGATCGCAACACCTAAGACGTATCCAAGTTCTGCTGTTGTTCTAGTGAGGCAAAAACATAGCGTGTCACACCGCCCTACGCGTTTCATGAAAAATCACGTCGTCTTGGGGTACGGGTGACACGCCATAATGCCTCCATTTTATAGTTGAATGTGGTCCAGGCCACCTCCTCCATTTTGGCACCATAAGCCGCACTTCCGGGTGCGCACCGGAAGTGATGCGTGTACGAGTATTTATTAATTCATATCCTAATATTGTTCTCACCGCGAGGGCTAGAGAGGGACCCAAAATAGATGGAACAAACTGTTCCACCAAGCATCCGAGGCTCAGAAATCGGGCCGTGGGGACAAAAGGAACTACTCGGCCTCATGCTTACAATCGGAACCAAGCCTCGATATAATTCACCAATCAGGTGCGAGGTCAATGGTCGACGCGACGGAAGTGACGCGCATCAGCGTGATCACCCGTCCTTCAAATGCGGAACTCCGTGATCACGCCCCGCCCACCCGCGCAGCTCGAGGTCACGCTCAGAGGCTGGTCCCTTACGTCACTCCTATACAGGAAGAACGTACGTTTCTCATGGCCAAGCCTCACTCGCGCTTCCCCCAACAGGAAGTGCATGCGCTTCACTAAGCCAAGCCTCGTTACTACTATGTGAAGAATAAAAATTAAATATACAGGCTCGTCCCCTGGGTGTGCGGGAAGCTTAACGTCCCACCCCCCGCCCACCCCCACAACGTAAAGGGGACAGAGCCACAAACTCGGATCCCCACACTATGTGTCTCCAGACGCTGGGCAAAACCAAAGGAGGAGGGGACCTGTCCTAACGTCAAACACAATTTGACAATAAAGTACATAAACTCAAGTAAAAACAGATGGACACTCTTCCTTATAATGTTCCTAATAGCAACTCGAGAGGTCTCCTTGAGGATGTTCTAGTTGAAAATATAACTCATTACCCCATGAGAGGGGCGCAGGATAGGGCGGAGAATCGTGTGGATTCTGGTAGACTCCCACAGCAATCATCAGGGGGGACCCCTTCCTGGTTATCCCAACGACCTGTAGGAGGTATTCCGGGGAGGGGACCTATTAATAATAACAATAAAAATTAAAATAAGAATAACAAAAATTCTCACTATAACAACAGTCAGAGACGAGTTTCCAATCAAGGACCAGTGAGTCATGGACCCTGGGGTTCCATCCAGGGCTTTGTCCAGGAAAGATCGGTCTACTATAATAGAAGGAACCAGACTTATGAGATACCGACTCAGAATCGGTTTTTCCCATTGTCTGATTTTGAAGTTCCCAATGTTGGGAGACAGGATGTGGACAAGTACCAGCGAGTACCACACCCAAATAGACCCTATGGGGGTAGTTACGGTCCGGGCTTCACACCCTCTCAGCTAAACTATGACCCTAGGGATAAACGTAGGTGGGATTTTCCCATGGACAACAGAGGCCGAAAAAGGCCTATAGAACCAAGAGAGGAGTCAGAGGGGGGAGGCGCATACAATCAGTTAAAGCGAAAAAGGCCCTAGGTAAGGGAATTTTTAATCTTAGCACACAGGAACTTACAGAGTCTGAAAAACGGCTCTTAGATAAGGGTCTGAAATTTGCTCCACCTAGGAGTTTGAGCAAGTTTCAGACATATATGGATGTGCATAAATTTGTGCGTAGACTTAACATCAAAAGGTACATGTTAGGCAACCCCATTCGAGAGGGCAATGGATCAAGCTCAGGTTTTCAACATTCTGGTCTTGCCAATGCATCACTTTTCAATCCCCCAGGGACATTAGCCCCCAATATTAAAGTCTTCAGAGACGTAGTGTTAAAAGACCTAGATAAGATGGAGGTCAAGAAAGCACGATTACAGGGTGATTTACAAAAGGGTTTGGATACCTTGTGTAACAATAAGTCCCTTGTTATCAGGCCGGCAGACAAAGGGGGGGGATCGCTGTCCATGATAGGAGCGATTACTTGAAGGAGTTACATCGAATCACTGATGATAGCGAGACCTACACAATCCTTGATAGGGACCCGGTGGTCAAATACAAAAAGGAGCTAATTGGGATAGTAGAGGAGGGTTTTCGTAAAGGGATCCTCACAGAAAAAGAGAAGCTCTTTATAATACCCATTGCTCCGAGAACGCCAGTAATTTATTACCTCCCCAAACTGCACAAGAGCGTTACTTGCCCCCCTGGACGTCCAATAGTCAGTGGTATTGACTAACGTGCAGGGTGGGCAAGTATATAGATTACTTTCTCCAACCGCTAGTGCAGAAAATCCCATCATATGTTAAGGACACTAAGCAAATTTTGAACATGTTGGCTAGTATCAAACCAAAACAGGGCCTGTGGCTTGTGACAGCTGATGTTAAATCATTATACACCATTATTCCCCATAATTTGGGTTTTGAAGCTGTCAGACTCTATCTGGAGCGATATTCAGATTTGACTCAGATACAGATAGATTTCATCTTAGAGCTTTTGGTATTTGCCGCAGGGCACCATTACTTTTGGTTCGATAACCAATTTTTCCGTCAGGACAAAGGGGTGGCTATGGGGGCAAAATATGCCCCTAGCCTGGCCAACCTATTCATGGCCAAATGGGAGGAGGACGTGGTCGATTCCCCTAGAAGATCGGAGATAGTGCTTTGGGCACGCTACATCGATGACGTCCTCCTCCTGTGGGATGGCGAGGAACAGGACCTCCGGGGATACATGGAAATGCTGAATAATAACGATAGAGGCATTAGATTCAGTTATGAAGCCAGTAGGGAAGGGGTTAATTTCTTGGACTTGAATATTAGAGTGAGTGGAGATAGTTTCATCACATCCACTTTTTTCAAGTCCACAGACAGAAATTCTTATATTCCCTTGGGGAGTTGTCATCAGGACTCTTGGCTTAAGTCCGTTCCCCTGGGGCAATTTTTGTGCCTAAGGAGAAACTGCTCTGAAATTACTAAGTTTGACGAACAAGCCATGGTTTTATCTCAGCGTTTTCGGGAGAAGGGGTATGCAACAGACCTATTAACCGAGGCGTTTCACAACGCACGAAATAGAGATAGGTCAAGTCTGCTGACAGAAAGGGGGACTGTTAGGAACGAGAATAGGATGGTATTGCCCTTTGTCACCACCTTTTCAATGCAGCACCAGAAGGTCAAACAATTGATCCGTAAACACTGGCATGTTTTGACCAGTGATTCGATCTTAGGAACCATTCTACCCGACACTCCGAGGGTTATTTTTAAAGGGGCTTCTACGTTGGGTAGTAAGGTTGCCCCCAGTGTGCAAGATCCCCCCGAAAGGAATAGGTGTTTTTTTCAAAATATCAAAGGGTTTTTCAGATGCAAAAATTGTCAAGTTTGCTCTTGCAATGTGAACAAAAATTCTAAGATTACTGATTTTGTCTCCACGAGCACTCAAAGAAGATATACGGTTGAGCCATTCATCACCTGCTCTTCGGAAGCAGTCGTATATCTCATACAATGCCCTTGCGGACTCCAATACGTAGGGAGGACCAAAAGGGCTCTAAAAGTCAGATTAAACGAGCACATTGCCAATATCAAACGGGGCTTTGACAAGCATCCCCTGTCGAGACATTATGATGAGAAACACGACAGAGATCCCTCTAACACGCTGTATATGGGGATAGACAAATATAAACCATACTGGAGGGGGGGTGCACTAGTGAGAGAGATCTCACGCTTAGAAATGTCTTGGATACATAGGTTAAAAACTTATGCCCCTTTTGGCATGAACACAGATACTGATGTGAATGCCTTTATTAATAACGCTTAACCTATCGTATGAGTGAAAAAAGGTGTATGAGGTTTGCCAATGATTACTTGATTTCTATTTGTCTTGGCACACTTGGTTCTTTATACAAGTTTATATAACTTTCCTTGTTAACTTAATGGGTCCTGTCAGTGCATTATCTATGCTTTAGTCTGTCACATAGTAATAAATTACTTTTGTATCCAATGGTGTCCCATCTATTATAGGATGGGAGACTAATTAGATTGGCATGTGATTATTTTAATAGCAAGCTATTAGTGGCGCATGATTTTACATTTATAACTTTTTTTTTAATGCTTTGGGTATTGTACTCATTTGTTTTTACTTGAGTTTATGTACTTTATTGTCAAATTGTGTTTGACGTTAGGACAGGTCCCCTCCTCCTTTGGTTTTGCCCAGCGTCTGGAGACACATAGTGTGGGGATCCGAGTTTGTGGCTCTGTCCCCTTTACGTTGTGGGGGTGGGCGGGGGGTGGGACGTTAAGCTTCCCGCACAACCAGGGGACGAGCCTGTATATTTAATTTTCATTCTTCACATAGTAGTAACGAGGCTTGGCTTAGTGAAGCGCATGCACTTCCTGTTGGGGGAAGCGCGAGTGAGGCTTGGCCATGAGAAACGTACGTTCTTCCTGTATAGGAGTGACGTAAGGGACCAGCCTCTGTGCGTGACCTCGAGCTGCACGGGTGGGCGGGGTGTGATCACGGAGTTCCGCATTTGAAGGACGGGTGATCACGCTGATGCGTGTCACTTCCGTCGCGTCGACCATTGACCTCGCACCTGATTGGTGAATGATATCGAGGCTTGGTTCCGATTGTAAGCATGAGGCCGAGTAGTTCCTTTTGTCCCCACGGCCCGATTTCTGAGCCTCGGATGCTTGGTGGAACAGTTTGTTCCATCTATTTTGGGTCCCTCTCTAGCCCTCGCGGTGAGAACAATATTAGGATATGAATTAATAAATACTCGTACACGCATCACTTCCGGTGCGCACCCGGAAGTGCGGCTTATGGTGCCAAAATGGAGGAGGTGGCCTGGACCACATTCAACTATAAAATGGAGGCATTATGGCGTGTCACCCGTACCCTAAGATGACGTGATTTATCACGAAACGCGTAGGGCGGTGTGACACGCTATGTTTTTGCCTCACTAAAACAACAGCAGAACTTGGATACGCCTTAGGTGTTGCGATCGGCCGACGCTTCCTTTCGGTGATATGCCTGTATTCATTTTAATTCTGTAAGTGCAATTTTTCCCTTTACTTTATTTTAATAAATGGTTTTACACTATATGGAGTGTTTTTCCTTTCTATGGTGAACCATTTTGCCTTCCCGTTGCAATAAATTTGAGTTTTGCCTCAAAGCGGAATTGGGTTTGGACGATTCAACCGTGATGCATAGTTTGACCTGATCTTTGAATAAGCCCACCTTACTAGGGCATCTGGTAAGGAGCCAATTTTATTCTTTTGGTGGTGGTGCACTTCGTTTTATTCTACGTTAACACAAGATTCAGAGTCTTTGCATTTCTTTTATGGACACGTGAAAGTCTTTTGGTGTAGAGTGCAACGGCACTTATATTTTGCTTCTTTGTATTCCCACAAGGACTATTATAATGAGGACATATTAACCATTTATGCACGTTTTTTAATTTCTTTTGTGTTTATTCAGAGCATTATTATTATCGAAACTCACTGTTTATGCATTTAATAACATCATTTTAGTGTCATTGTTATAGATTTATCACTATATGTGGTGTGTTAAGTATGACACACAATAGGTTTGATGTGTATGGTATTCTCATGTAATATTGCACATGTTTATTCTTCACTTTATTTTGGGGAGTTCAAATCCTAATATGAGATATTAGGGATTGCGCAGTTTTTTTCTTTTTTCTTTTTTCTATTTCACACACATATATAACTCTTTGGTATATATTTGAACTGCAGCATCTATATAAAAATAATTTTTAGGTTTTCACTTTTATTCTGTAGCGCAAATTTTGCCTCTTTTTTCCTATACTAAGGACACCCCCAGGCATGATATTTAAAGGAATATTTCATTTTTATTGTGTCAATTTAAGCATTATTAAACTCACTGCTCCCGAAAAACGAGGCCGTTTTTAAAACTTTTTTGCATTGATACATGTCCCCTGGGGCAAGACCCGGGTTCCCAAACAATTTTTATGGTAATAACTTGCATATAAGCCTTTAAAATTAGGAAGCTACCCCCAGGGCCGGTACAAGCAGGGGCGGAAGGGGCGGATGCCCTGGGCGGGACAATTTACTAGAGGAAGGGGGGCGCAGGTGAAGTGGCTGGACTGTACACACAGGCTGCACTAGAATACTGCACAGCCAGTCAGAGCTGCTATGATGTGCCATGCGCTTCTGCACCCGGCACAAGCAAGGACGAGCCCTTCACTTCCCTGTCAGGCGGAGCAATCTCCGCCCGACTGCCATCTCCTAATCCTGTCCCGGCATGACATCGCTGAGAGGCTGGCTGGGAGGTGGGTGTGTAAAGGAGCATAGAGTGCTTCCGGAGCGAGTGTGATCTAGAGGAGGAGTAACCAAGCAATAGGAAGCAATCTGCAGATGGATTTGTTAACTCCTTTTTGGGGGGGGGGGCGGTTTATATATATCCAATGGTATTTTTTTAATATGCATGAAGGGTAGTTAATGTGTATTATCACTGCTGCATTAGTGGCAAGTGGCAGTTATTTAACCCCTTTGGGTTGCATTAGTGGCACAAGTGTCTGTGTTAATTAAGCCCTGCATGCTGCAGCAGTTAATTAACACTGATGTCACTAATGCAACATAAAGGGGTTAATTAACTGCCACTTGTAACTAATGCAGCACTGACAATACACATTAACCCCTTCATGCTGCATATCACAAATACCATTGGTAATTAACCACTTGCCAACCCGTCGCAGTATATATACTGCAATGGGGTGGTAGCTACAAGCACCGCAACGTACCCATCAATGCCTGTTTCAGCCTAGGGTTACACTGTAGCGAACACAGACATCACATGTGATTTGCACCCACACTGCTGATCACATGCAATATCTGCGCAATGCAAATTCAGCCATACAGCTGTATGGCTGAACTCGCATTGGATTTGCACAAAAAAGATGCAGGGACTTTTTTTTCCTGCACTAGAATCAGATTGCATGTTCGTGTGTTCTCACCCATGCGATCCGATTCCTGTCCGAATCCACAGTTTGCACTACAATCTGCAAACCGATCTGGGGGTGTTATTAACATTGTATGCACACCCACAGCGGTTTGCAGAGGGCAGCATGAACTGCCTGCAGGGGAGATGCGATGCGAGAGCCGGTGCTGAAATTGCACTGTTTCTCGCATTGCTACAATGTGAACCTAGGCTTGGGGTTTCGGCTGCACACAATTAACCCCTAGGATGTCCCTAGATATTAACTACTTCTCAGCCATTGTCATTAGTACAATGTCGGTGCATATTATTAGCACTGATCAGTGTATTAAGCTACATTCAGAACCTAGGCATTCCAGAGCTTCTTTTAGGCAACAGGCGTTCCGCAATTTTGTCACAATTTGTTGGGAGGGACAATTGGCACAAAATCGTACCGTGGGATCGCAAGCGTGTCTGTGTGTCAATTTGGGAATTGCGGGCAGAATCACAGCAACTCCATCTGCAATCCGGAACGTCTAGGTGTGAACTGAGCTTTAGTGTCACTGGGTCCCACTATAAGTCGCTCTTTACCACGGAGGGGGGGGGGAGGCGGAGGGAGAGGAGCGCATTTTGCCATTTTTGCCCTGGGCACCAGATGGATGACCTTGTCCCAGCACTGGCTACCCCTACCCATGAAATGGCCATTTGGTTGCCAAAAGTTCCCATGAAGCATGTGTCATGGTGCAGTGTTTGTACAAATACAGTGCCCTGTCTAGACTGGGCAGATTGAGATGGACTGCTGGTGTAGCTTACCTTCCATTGGTGGTGTATCCCATGCCTAATTACAGCTTGAGTTTACCAGAGTTCCAAATGCTAAAGGCACATACACGTGTGTTATACATGAACAGCATTGGATGAGAAAATGCACCTATAAAAATGCATTAATTTTGTCTATAGTGTTCCCAATTAGCTAAACATTTTAAAGAAATACATGTATTTATAAGCAATGATAAGGAAAGCTTAAAATCTTTGATAAAATACTGATACTTTCAGCTTTCCAATGCAAGATTGAAAGCCAATGGAATAAAGCTTTGTTCATGCTTGTGCAGTGCAGGAACCAGCGCAAAATTGTGCACTCTCCCGCAATGCACAAAAATAAGCACACCTTCTGCAAGTGCATGGCAGTGCCATTCATTCTTAATCGCACCCTCACACAACTTAACACACACATGTTCACGTGCACTAAAACGTACAGCAACAAAATACCATAGGTTTCAGAGCAGCACAATTTTTGAAAAAGGGCCAGGCACTTCTTTTGTGTGTTTCTCACACATAGGGCAGCCCATTGAAATGAATAGGCTGTTTCAAATACGATGTGCAGGAATGCACAGAAATACACAAAAACATTGCAACTGCATGGTCTGAACAGAGCCTAACTCCACTGAAATGTGTGGTAAGTGTCCCATCTGGCCTACCTCAGGCTTTTCGAAGGACATTACAGTGTGACATTAGTAGTTTAATTTTCTACTTTCAACAACTGAATAATCACCAAGAAGGTAACCAAACCAAGGGAGTCTCTGGAAATAATGTATTATGTCAATTTCGAATGGGCAGATTTTCTCCTACTATAGAGAAAAGAATTGTACTAGTCTAAAGAGCTGGGATTGTCTTACTTTCATACTAATCTTCAGAGGGACAGCGTCATAAATCCTCATTTCCTTGTTGCTAGGGAAACACATCCCCAATTTGTCACAGGGACACACCATAACACACTCAGTGAAACGCCAGGCCTTCTGACTTTAAAGGCAGCCAAGCATGATAAAAGCAAGCATATGGATAAACTCTAAGATTCAGATTTGCTAGAATCGAATTTATTAAAAAGTCGGTTATACATCTTATGAGCATTCCAAAACACACCATGTAAAACACAAAATTAACGAGTTTTACAATGAAAACATGGCAATCAGGTGGTGAACACAATAAACAGAACTGAATGCAATTAAATAGTATGTATTCCTCTGATTACTAAATGCAACAATTTATGTATTCTTAACAAACAGTAAATGAGCCCTTGCTGACTTAGGTGGGTGCAGGCAGTGTGAAGCAATCCATCCTCAAATGTCACAGCAGAATCACTACAAATGTTACCCCCCCCCCCCCCCCCCCCTTCTAGCAGTGACTCAGCAACCTTTCAGACTTCCAATCTCTAATGTAAATACAGGTGTTCTGGGATAGGAGAGCAGGATAAGCTGAGTTGCTGGGAACTTTGAAGATGAATTGCTCCTAAGGGCCTGCAGCTACAGAGGTCAGTAATTACTTGTTTTACAGCTGATTTACTGTCTATTAAGTATGTGTAACCATTTGAATCCTCACAGTCACAAGTTCATATTAAAGAGTAAGATGGAGTGTTAAAGCATTTTACAGATGCACATTTAAAGTTTTAGTAAGCCCCCCCTCCAAAAAAAAGTTTAACCTTCCTTACAATTTTTGTAGTATCTCTGTTTATTACAGCTTTCCTTTATGAGAAATTACTGCTCCCATTCTAGCAAGCAAGCTGTGTATACCCAATTATAAATAAATAGATATATACATATATTTATATATATATGCTGACTTCAGTTAAATGCAGGAAAAATGGATGTACATTTCCATAAATTTTATGTTCGTTTTAACATGTGCTGACTTGTATTGATGCACGTTTTGACCTGCATTGACACACGTTTTAGTGCACATAATAATGCTATGCATGTTAGACATATTCATTTTTGAAGGAGTTTTGGAAATTTTTGGAGAGTTTTTGGTAAACTAACTGTCCAGCACAACAGCTCTAATCATTCTGGCCCTTTCTTCCTTGTAATCTTTTTGCTGGGGGTCGTACATGATTTTGTGTGCCAAACATGGGCAACAAATTTGTCAACATCAATAATGCTGACCAAAAAAGCACCTGCTCTGCACACACTCCTCTTTTTCTCACTCTCCAATCCCCCAAAGATTGCCACTGGTATGGGTGCCTGGAACAGAATAAATCACAAAGCCAAAAAATTTTTTCTTTACTTGCATTGTATTGCACTGTGTTGACCAGCAATTTACACACATTACATTTTACATGATACATTTTAATGCAGTGATGTAGTGTGAACAGAACACAAAAAAAAAAGAAAAAAGTTTTTTAGGTGCCCTTGCATTGACCTGCGTTTTACAGTTGTGGTAATATGCAGACCAATGCACTAGCATGAATTAGCCCTGAATACACCTGCATATTTCCAAATGCTATACGGGGCTAATCACAAAACAGATTGTTGCCAGTGAGAGACATTTTTTAAATAGTATAACAAATGTAAAATAGACATATTTACCTTTCTAGGGTAAAGGCACATGGGGGTTGATTTATTAAAGGCAAATAGACTGCGCACCTTGCAAAGCGCAAGGGCAAAAGCACAGGAGCTTAGTAAACAGGAAAAAACTTCACTTTGCAAAGAATACCCAATCACATGCAAGGAGAATTTTTTTAACAAATACATTTTTTCTTGCGCATGATTGAATGATGGAAGTCAGCAGAGCTCCTCCTCATTTACTAAGCTCTGGAGCAACTGCTCTTGCAGAGTGCAATTGCACTTTCCAAAGTGCACAGTCTATTTGCCTTTAGTAAATCAACCCCATAGTATATAATTTATAATAGCATTTATTCGAAATTTTCAGTTTTCCTATATGACATTCAAGATGAAGCTTTATTAAAAAAAATTTGATTCAACCAATTCGAAATTTATCGATTCGAACATTTCAAATTAAAAACAAAATGTTAAATTCAAAGAAAATTTGAAAAAGACATAAAATGAATTTCCGATTATAGAAACTGAATGAATCAACTGAATATAACAAAACAAAATAACTAGATTGTAAATGAAACTAAACACATTTTTTCATCATGCACATGTCTATTTCAGGGTCATAAAAGGGACTGGTGTCAATTATGCCGTGTATATACGACCGTTTTTTCCATCAGAATAAACTCTGAAGTTTTTTCAACAGAGTTCCGCTGAAACGGTCTTGCCTACACACGATCACACCAAAGTCCGATCGTCTAGAACACGGTGACAAAACTGACGATGGGACTAGAAAAAGGAAGTTCAATAGCCAGTAGCTGGCCATGCGTCATTTTTGGTTCGTCGGAACAGCATACAGACAAAAGGTTTTCCCGATAGGAATTGATTCTGACAGAAAGATTTAAAACATGTTCTATTTCTAGGTCCCTCACAATTTGCGGAAAAAAAAGTCTAATGAGGCCCACACACAATCGGGATATCCGATGAAAAGATTCCGTCAGAATTTTATTGCCGAAAAGTCTGACCGTGTGTACACGGCATTAGGGTACTCACCCATTGCAGGAAGGGGCCCCAGGGTATGTGTCTCATAAGGAGAAAACAAACCTGTTGTTTTTCTTAAGGCTTGGCAAGTCCTGGTCTGTGTACTGGAACCCAGAAGGCTTTGTAAGGTTTTAGGTGGGATAAAGCCTCCAACACTAGATCCACACTTTCTTGCCAACAAGCACCTACTGGTTTTGTAGCTCTACATAAGCCCATTTGGCTTGAGAGCGACTCAGGGTTCTACCCAGGAGACAAGGTGAGGCAGTGCAGCTAGGATCCGCAGTGTGCGTGTATGCAGAGGGTTTGAGCAGACTGCGGAGGAACAGACAGAGAGCCTAAGCCTGAATGCCAGGGAAGTGGTGCTGCAATGGATAACCAGGAGGCAGAATGAGTACTTGCTGAATAACACCTGTGATGGTAATTCTGTTGTTTTCTACAAAATTTTCTTTGCATAAAAGTGGGAAAAACAGCCCTTAAACAAAAATTTGGCAAGTGGGCTGCGTCCTTGGAAGTGCCACATTTGAGCAATTCCACACAGCCATCTTAAATATTAGATTTCTTTACAAATTCACCTTTCCAGGTGTAATGAGTCAATATTATATCCTGCCATTTGTGTATATAAAAGAAAAAAAAATATCTTCCTTCTTACAGAACTGCAGGAATGCTGAAATAGAAATCCTTTCAATCCAGACCAAGCATAGGACTGAAATGGTAAATCGTGTCACTTTATTGTTGCCATGACTACTTTTACCCTTGATGATTGACCCTCTGTTTGCATTTTCTACATCCAGATTCTTTCTCTGGAATTTACAGATGCATGCAACTCAAACCAGTCAGTGTGTAAAAAAGTAAGGATGTGGTGGTTTTACAGTTTATAGATATCCCAGGTGAAAAGATCAAACATGTTTCCATAAGAAGGACATTTTTCACATATGTTTCAAACAAATGACTGAACAAAGTGAGTGGGACCTCATACAGAAAGGCTATAATCTTGAAAGCTAAATCTATTTCTATTTATCTCTTGAGAGCATCTTCAGCGTCATCTAGAATTAATAAACCAGTTTTAAATAAAATAAGAAATGTGTAAGATCAGGACTTGCAGCTATTCACACATAATATTAGGAGGGATGATTTCTGAAAAAAATGCAATTTCTTTTTTCATCTTGTTTTTTTTGCATTGAAACAAAAAATGAATGCCTTGTCGACTTCATATTAGAGGAGGAGTGGCATTAAAAACGACAATCCAGGAGAAACCCCAGATTGGAGATTTTAATTCCAAACAGCGTGGAGCAGTCGAGTGCCCTGGAGTTCTTCATCACAGGGCTTTACTGTACATTTATTACTACCCCCCAAAAGGAAAAAATGGACCGGATATATGTGACTCCTGAAGTAAAAGCTAAGCTCAGCATCTGCTATCAGCCCAGGAGGTACCAAAAGCTTCTTCCTGTAAAATAAGCATATTAGGCTGACAGATAAAAGCACAATAGAGTAAATGGAGCTGACATTAATAGCTTAGCAGTTTTAGCTCTGTCATAAACTCCTTATGGATCTGGACATACAAAAACACATATTGCGTGCATTTCTGCATGGACTATTTCAAAGACATAATTATCCCACTAAAAGCTTGATCATGTGAATCCCAACATGTAAGAACTGCCACAATCTTATACAAGCTATAAACCAAATTTAAAAGCACTTTTAATTAGAGTGTTTTGTGCGTTAAGCAGACGGTAATATGAAAAGCTGTTTTAAATAGTTTTCAGATAATTACTGTGTGATCATTCACTTCAGAGGAGTCCAAAATAGTTTGTCTAAAGAAAGAGACAAAAATTCCTTCCTTCACCCTCCTATTCAATTGTGTTATAGTGGATGATACAAGGTTAAAAAAAAGACATCAATGTCTACCTATTTTTATAGATCTGCAAGGCGAACAGCAGTTTGAAGGCTTCATATGCCTATAATGGTTTTATCCTGTGTTTCCTTACAAGATTTGCCAGAGACCCTGGGCATATATAGAGAACAGCAGTAAAATTTTGTTTATGCAGTCAAAATTTCCAAGCTTGATGGTTGTGTACATATTAGTGCTTTGTTACTATATGAAAACATGTTTTATTGTGGCTGAGCAGACTTTGGAGCTCATAGGCACAATAAAAGGCTTCCCTTTTTATGTAAGGTGTTTCTGCTGCTCCCTTCTAATCACCAGAATTCATATCTTCGAACGGAGCATCAATGGCCTTTTACTAAATGTAGACTACTGATGTAAGATGGGGGGGGGGGGGGTTAAACTAAATGGGAATGTCTCTTTCAATGACAAGTGTTTAAGCTGAGGTTTCCCATAAACAAATACAGAGGTAGTTCACATCATATAATATGTAATGTCTTATGTTTCCTTTTAGTCCATAGAGTGCATACACTCATAAAGGGAGAATGTACAATAGTTCTCGCAGGCCCTTGGATGATCAGGGGTGATCCAGCTACAAACAAATTAAGCAGACAGGGTGTAGGAATGTGTTAAGAAGTTGTACATTTCTTAAACGCTTGTCAGCTTCTGTGAAGTTCCAGGGCATCTTTGCACACTGAACTGTGGAGACTTTTTATGCCCCAAGACACTTATCCAAATGTGAGGTTGTGGTTCACTACTTTTTAACAATTTGTACACCCTGTATGCTTATCCTGTTTGTCTCTCGAGGAGATTTCCCTTCCCTTTGGGGAGATTCCGTTTTGTTTTGTTTTTACTAAAGCTGGAGAGTGCAAAATCAGGCTCACTTCTGCATAGAAACCAATCAGCTTCTAACCTCAGCTTGTTCGATTAAGCTTTGGCAATAAAACCTGGAAGCTGATTGGTTTCTATGCAGCAGTGAGCCTGATCGCCAGCTTTAGTAAATAAACCCCATGGGTCTATGGAAAAGGAAGTAAAGGGAAATAATCACCAATTAAAGAATTTTTTTTATCGTTTTGGATAGTATGGGGGAAGGATTAAAAATACTGTTAGGTTTTACTGCTAATCAGGGTTCTATTAAAAAGATTTACCTTCACTTTCAGTCCTGCCATAACAGTTTCACCAGAGAGAAAATGGTGGGATATCTACAACAGTGACAAAGAAATAGATCTGACGGGGGTTTTAGCTTTCTCCTACAAGAGAAAAGCATTTTATGTGTGTCTATGTTGCAGTTGGAAAGTTCCCCTCACATCTTGTCTAGTAAAACATTTTCTGCAAGACTAGAAAGTAAAGTGATTGAGTTTTGGATAATGGTTGTAACTCTTGCCCACGCATCAACATGGGGACAAGGTGCTTTGGGGGCTACTCCAAAGCACCCTTTCCATGTTGAGGGCATGTGGCCTGGTACAGTTCAGTGGAGGCGCTCTCTTGACCCCCTCTTTTCCTATGGCATGCAAGGTTGCATGCTTAGATAAGGGTCTGGTATGGATTTTGGGGGGGACCTGCGACATTTAAAAAAAAAATTGGCACAGGGTCCCCTTGTGGGGACCCCTACGCCATGTTTTATTTTAATTAACACAGGGTTCCCCTTAATTTTCATATCAGACCTGAAGGGCGTGGTATGGATTTTAGGGTGTCCCTCACGAAATTTGTTTTTTAAAATTTTGTTTTGGGGTTCCCTTTAATATTCATACCAGACCCAAAGGGCCTGGTAATGGACTGGGGGGGGGGACCCATGCCCTTTCAATGACAATTCATTACAGCCGTGGTCACTTTTAAATGACAATTTTTCCTTTAGAAATGTCCTTTTGCTGTGGTACTGTTCGAAACACGGGAAAATGCGCCACTTTACATGCATAGTATAGACACCCCCCAGGCACGTTATATAAAGGAATATTTCATTTTTATTGTTTCACTTTAAGTATTAAAAAAATCACTGCTCCCGAAAAAATGGCCATTAAAAAAAAAAAATGCATTGATACATGTCCCCTGGGGCAGGACCCAGGTCCCCAAACACTTTTTATGACAATAACTTGCATATAAGCCTTTAAAATTAGCACTTTTGATTTTTCATGTTCATGTCCCATAGACTTTTTTGCCTGTTCGGTATGATCTGGTGTGAACCGAACCGGGGGGTATTCAGCTCATCCCTACTCCACACCCCCCTTACCTTGCTTCACTTACCTCCCCTTTTTCCCCTTCCTTCTCACATGTAGTGCTTTCTCACACTTTCTGTGCATGGTCTCTTACTTATTCCTCTTGCACTCCCTTTGGTTAGAGTAGATAAAATAAACTTGTACTGTAGCATAGAATTTGGCGTTTTATATTGTAGGCCTGTAATTCTTAGTAATAATACACTTAAATCTGTCCAAACAAGAGTCTAGTAGACATCCCAGGTATGATAAAGTTTGAAACATGAAATCATAAATTATAATATAATAAATTACTATAACTAATTATAAAAAAATAATAATATAATAATAAAATTAATTTCCCCACGATTCACTATTGCTCAATTCTGCAATTGTTCTAATTTACTATCGCTGTTTTCTAGCTGGTCTAAAACCACTTTTGACGTAAAGGGCCACTTTTTGGTTGCCTTGGACAATCTCAAGTTTCCAGGCAGAAAGAACCGTATATATAATATAAAAGTGCATGCTGGGCACTGGATAGCACTAGGGACAAAAGAGAGGTGAAATTATTTGATACAGTAATGTAATCTGTAAAATTACAGTGTACTGCATGTGTTATGTTTTTTGTACTTTTTCAATTGATGATACGGTGGAGGACACAGCGTGGGGGCATCGCAGGATCCTGGTGACAAGGTAAGCATGCTGTACCAGGATTCTGCAATGCAATCCCTAGCGTGGCTCGGGGTTACTGCTAATGGTACTGAAATGTAACCCTGAGCCACACTCGGGAATACTGCCAGGAGGGTTAATACTAGTTTGAGTCTGTTTCAGATTAATCTTTACTGTACGCTAAAGTATAACTAAAGGCAAAACTTTTTCTTGATTTTGGATAGAGTGGAGAGGGATTAGAACATCAGTCAGTTTTTTTTTTTTTGCTGTCTGTGCCCCAGTTAGAGAGATTAACCTTCTCTATTTATCCTGTTTACCATTATCATTAAAAGTGAAAAGAAAAATCCCAAATGTCGGGTTGTCCTTAGAAAAGTAATAAAGGGGAAATCTTCCAATGGGGACACAAGTTCTGGTGACCTGGGGGATCCAAGGGATTCCCTTAATTTGAAGTGATTTCCTCTCACTTCCTGTTTTGGCTATGGGACAGGAAGTGGATGTAAATCTCCCCAAAGGAGCACAGATGGCAAAAAAATAAACCAACAGGGGTTATCACCCTCCTTTGCTATATCCAAAATGAAAAAGTTCTGTCTATAGTTCTACTTTAATAGACAAATGCAGAAGTCTTCTGCCTTGGACTAGGTTACGATATGGCTCATGCATCATGGGGTTGGAACGCTGCCAGATTTTCTCACCTTCTATAACTGACTCGTGGACCTTGAGTTGACATTTTATTGTGGATTTGAATACATGTATAAGTACGTTTCTGCATTGCTCTTTGTTAAAACTCCAATAAAAACTATTGAGCAAAAAATGTAAATTCAAATGAGTTATTTATTACTTTTTGTACCATTTAAAAAAAAAATAAACCCTTAGGTATCAATGGACAGTGGCCCATTTATTTCTACCATATACTATCCAAGTGCCACCATGTGTTAGATCAACACTTCAGTGTCATTTGGATTCAATCAACACCCTGCAGTTAACCTATCCCCTTGATGTTTACATTCTCCTAGGCTGTCATTTCTGCTATGTAGTTAAAATGCTGCCATCTGTGCAAGGACAGATCTAGAGCCCATTATAGGCAACCAGTGGGAAAGAGACCTAAATCCCTGCTTTGAAAACTATTCCTGGCTCTGTCTGCTCTCATTTTTGTTGCTGCTGGGACTAGCATATGCCCTTGCTAAGATGTTGATTGCTATTTCTGCGTGTTTTTTTCCCATATTATTTTTTATATCGCATTTTTGGTTACTTTGCCTGTAAAAACAGTAAACAGTAACATATGTTAGCTCATAAATATTACACTGTTATTATATTTTTAGGATCTCATAATAGAGATATTTCTCATTTTTTACAAGGAACAACTGAATTTGAGACTTTCACCTATCCTAAAGCCTTGTAAATAAATATGAAGGCTCTCTGATAAAATACAAAGTAATGCAGCAATCAGAGCACTGGTATTCAAATGGCGTTAAAGTTTCAGAGCATCACAACTCCATAGGGTACCAATGCCCCCCCCCTTCTCCCTCTACTGAGCACCAATGCTCCTTTCTCCCTCTACTGAACACCACTGGGGCATTTATTTCTCCAATGAACCACTGGGGAATTTTTTTTCCTCCCTCTGACCACCAACATTTGGGCATTTTTCCTTCCTTGATGCCAGACATTTTTCCTCTCTTGAATTTTTTATTCTCCCATTGACCAAGACACAGCCATATTTTCCTTTCACTGACACCAGACACTGGCCAGCCTCTCCTTCTGCTGACCAGCAATAAAAGAGGGACTATGACACATACTGCTGACCACTGCACTCTATACATTGTGTTGTACATAACAAAGTGTTTACTGCTGTACCATACTCAACAGTTGTCTCAACAGCTGCTAGTTACAAGTTTATTCCAACTATTTTAATGACGTTCTTCTTAAGGTAGTCTCAGAGAAAGTGTTAGCTCTTTGTCCATATTCTATTCTTAATTTTTTTTTTAAAGACGATCCTTTATGTGTGTCTGTGAAACTCTCACTTGTGGTACAGTAGTTAGGGAGTATTTTGGAGGTGCAAAGGCCATATATGTGTGCAATGTGTACTGCAATGTGTGCAATGTGTACTGAAGGTAGGCTCAGACCTTTTTTAACCATGTTACTTTGGGTCACGCCCAATAGCCAATGCAATTTATCCAAACCCACCATGCTTTTTTTTTTCCATTCAATACTGTCCCTTTTTCTTAACTTCTGATGAGGAGAGGAAATTATTAGGAATCACATGTCCATATACAGAGCTTGTTAGGCCTGTGTTTGACCACGTGGCACGTGGGGATGGTTAACTGAATTTTGTGGAGAACAGACCTGGATAGTATTGATGACATGTACATGCAAATGTGCTCCTTGCCTGCAACTGTATCTATCATTCTGTTCAATCAATAGCTATTAGGCTACCAACTTTCTGATATGTTTGCACTCCGTACAAGGATTGATACTAGGCATTGTAGGTCTAACGCAATAAATATGCTATACAATTTTTCCATTTATGGACACCTTGAAGCACAGTATGGGTGGTCATTTTTTAATGTTGTAAATGCTTTGCTGAAAAAAAGAGTATCATGTTAGTAAGCCTGTTCCTCCTGATGAGGAAGTGGAGCATTGCTTCAAAACCTGTAATTTCTAACAGTTTAATAAAGTTGAACATGTGATAATTAGAGCATAGCTTTCTGGGAATGGTAATGTGCTCCTAACAGACGTCAAGAGAGTGTTTGCTACTGGCAGAAACAAGGAGTGTATAAGATGTGAGACTCGTTGTTCAGCCCACCTGTTACTGACCCAAGTTTTCCCGCTGCCCATGTGGCAACACTAATGCCGCGTACACACGATCAGACTATCCGGTGGACCAGAGTCCGACGGATAATCCACCTGTGTGTGGGCTCCGGCGGACTTTTTTTCCCCAAAAGTCCGGCGGACTTAGAAAGTAGTTTTGACTCAACAATCCGGCCGTCTGTGTGCTAGTCCGCCGGACTTTTGAAATTAACTGACTTTCCCGCACACGGAGAAAAGTCTGTTCATTTTGAACGTGGCTCCAGGTAGACAGGACTAGCGCAGGAGGTCAATGTTGCCACCTTCGGCGGCGAGATTGACACGTTGCTGGCCCTGTCACCTTCTACTAGCTCTTTTACTAGCAGAGGAGCCCGGCTTTCTTCTTCGCCGCCGCCCAGGGGTCTTCTTCTGACTTCGGGGGTCTTTTCCCCCTCTTCGATTCTTCTTGCCGGGCCTCCGCTCTTTCTTCCAGCTCTTTTACTAGCAGTGGCCTGGTCTTCTGTCGTCACCGTTGTCGCCTTCTCTTTTGTCTTTTCTTCTTCTTCCTCTCAAGGAAGAAGAAGAAAAGAGAAAAGAGAAGGCGACGACGTTCACATAGGGTGGGGGGCCGGTATCTGGGAGCCCCCTTATTAAAAGGGGCTCACGGATTCTGATAAGCCCCCTGCCCGCAGACCCCGACAACCAACGGCCAGGGTTGTCGGGGAGAGGCCCTTGTCCTCATCAACATGGGGACAAGGTGCTTTGGGGTGGGGGGGCTGCAGGGCCCCCCTTCCCCAAAGCATCCCCCATGTTGAGGGCACGAGGCCTGGTACGGCTCGGGGGGGGGGGGGGGGTGCTCGCTCGCCCCCATCCCCTTTCCTGACCAGCCGGGTTGCGTGCTCGGATAAGGGTCTCATATGGACCTTGGGAGGATCCCCACACCGTTTTTTCAGCAAAGGGCTTCCCCTTTAAGTCCATACCAGGTGACGGGGCCAGCAATGTGTCAATCTCTCCACCGAAGGTGGCGACATTGACTTCCTTCGCTAGTCCCGGCTACCTGGAGCCGCGTTCAAAATTAACTGACTTTCCTCCGTGTGTGGGCAAGCCCGTTAATTTCAAAAGTACGGCGGACTCCCACCATAGTCCGGTTGTGTGTGGGCAGGTCCGCTCGTTCGGAAAGTCCGGCGGACTTTTCGGCGGTTTGTCCGCCAGACTAAGTCGGCCGGATAGTCTGATCGTGTGTACGCGGCATAAGGGTTCCATTTATAGAGAGGTGCTATATCTTAACAAGGCCATATTGTTTCTTAATACTTTTGTACTTGATTGTTTGTTTATGATTACAAAAGCAGCTCCACCGTTAGGCCCCTTTCACACTAACGTCCCGTTCAGGCCCGCCTGTCAGTTTTTCAGGCGGACCTGAACGGGTGCTCCATAGAGCTCTATGGAGCGTCGGATGTCAGCGGTGACATGTCCGCTGACATCCGACCCGCTCCGATCCGAAAAAGTGTGACGGAGGAAAAAGCTATTTTTCCATCCCTCTGCGGATCGGATCGGGTGACGACGGGCACTGCGGTCCGTCGTCATCCGATCTCCCATAGGGGAGAGCGGCGCTGTGACAGGTCCGTCCCTGCACAGTGTGCGGAGACAGACCTGTCATCTCCCTGCTCAGCGGGGATCGGCGGAGTGATCCCCGCTGAGCAAACGGACATCCACGGGGCGGATCAGAACTGATCCGCCCCGTGTGAAAGGACCCTTAAGATCATACTTTGATACAACTTTGTCAAACCACTTTTGACCTACTAGAGCCAAAATCCTCCATCAGTGGGGTTCTTTTGATACATGTGTTTCAGAAATTAAAGGAATCAATATTAAAACCACACATCTAGCATTTTCAAAATAAGAGTCATGCTTGTTGTACATGGTACTCTTTAGACTACAAAAAGCTAAGTAGTCTATGAGGTTGATTTACTAAAACTGGAGAGTGCAAAACCTGTTGCAGTTGTGCATCCGCCAATCAGCTTCTAACTTCAGCTTGTTCAATTTAGGTTTGACACATACAAATACCTAGAAGCTGATTGGCATATGCAGAGCTGTACCAGATTTTGTTTTTAGTAAATCAACCCCTATGCATTTAACAGAGAAAGTACATTCCTTTTCAATGCATAGTTTATTATAGTGATGATGAACTAAACTGCATAAGAGGCTGGCTGTTGTTGAGCATAAACATATAGGTTTATCATACTGTCAACAGAGCTTTTAATCTAATAATATTAACATGCCAGCAGTGATTCATCAAGATCCATTAAGTGATGACACTGTGCATTCCAGCTATAGATCTTATTTTAATCAGTGGGAGTTATGGGCATTTGGTCAGACTCATCTTGAAGGACCACCAATAAATAATTTCTGTAAAGCTTTGCAAATCACTAAACACTACCTAAGCATTATTTAAAATGGTCACATAGTAAAGGCCTTAATAATTCCCTTTATAACATTACAAAAACGGCCATGATGTTTCTGAAACAGCAGATCTGAAAGTCAGCAGCAGGAGCTCCTCACATTCTTCAATACTCAGCCCAACATAGCTAAAGACGATACCCAAACATATTGATTACCAGGGTGTCAGGATCTGAATTATATACTATTTGCATATTATCTGTGCCCAGCTTAATAAGAAAAGTGTATAAGTGTTCAGACCAAACATTTCAGAAGCTCCTTGTTCTAAAACAATCTCCTGATCTGCATTTGGACAGAAGAAGTGAAGAGAGAGACTATCAGTTTCCAAGACTTCATAATACCAGCAATGATATTCCTTTTTTCATTATGACAAGTTCTTTTCCCCGACAGTTTCAATCACAGGTTTTATTTCTTGCAGGAATTCTTACAGAAATAAAAATGCCACTAAGTGATTCAGCTAGCAGTGAAGGCACAAAATACCCATAGTCAGGAAACGGTTAAGGGTTTCACCACACACACACACACACACACACACACACACACACACACACACACTCCCCAAGAGTCACCAAAGAGAAAGTAGGGCACTGCAGTACAGTACATGCTGAAATATATAATCGGTATGGTTGTTCTGATGTGTCCATGTAAACTGTCACAGTTACATGAAAAGCGATGATTTACTACACATGCCAACTCCTTGATTTGACATTGTTTGAGGATTGAAATGTGTTGAAATATGCCCTGGTGATGAGTAAATAATCTGATGGCTTCTTGTCCATCTATCATAGCATGTACCAACACAATCTAGTCAGCACAAAAATGTAATACAAACATGAGTTAAAATCAGTCAATAGGTATAAACTATAAAGCATAATAGTATAGTAGTATTATAAAGTATAATAAGTATGATTATTCATATCAAAAGCAAAACAAAAAAGACAAAAGAAGATGCATGAAATTATGTGACAAGATTTAACCAAACTGTGCAAACAACAGAATTAACACTTGAATAAAAATATACTTCTGAAAACCATCGTCCATGAATATATTAAAGCAGTTTGAATTTTCAAAAAAATAACTCAATGCAGAGTATCCAAGAACAAACACAAAATTTGACATCAAATATCGACTGCAAATTGGAGGAAAACACAAGCTGAAAACGATTGCAACATGATCAATTTCTTAAAGCTGAACTCCTAGAATGACCTATATTGCATACATACATTGATCCAGCCAAGCACAATGTAAGTATACATATTTTACCTGATGGGCTGCTGGGAAAGGTGGAAATGGCTGGAGTAGTCGGGGCTACTACAGTGATAGCTGCAATCATCCAAGTCTTGCAGGGGTTCTGTGTGAGCGGAACCCCTGCATACATAATACAAAGGGCTGCTTGTGCAGCACTGTTGCCAATCATAGAACACATTATATTTTTTCAATCAATACAAGTTATTCTCTAACTGGACAAGATGGAGGAGGGGTGATGATGTCAGGATCTATACCTTGTTCAATCAGAGAATGCCTTGTATTCATTGAAAAACTTATGAATGGTTGCAGTGCCAAGCGAGTGAACCCCCCTATAGTTACTGTGCAGAAAGGAAACCCCTTGCGCAGGATCTGGAAGATTGAGTAACCCAAAATATTAGCCCACAACATCTCTGGGATATGTTCACTATCCATTCTAGTTGTTTATGTATAGACCAGTGTTTCTCAACCTTTTTTCAGTCAAGGCACACTTTAAAATTCTGCACAATTGCGAGGCAACCCATTTTAAAATGCAAAAAACTAATTTATAGTTTTTCATAATGCAGCGGAATCTACACACGAAAAAGACACCCATCATTAAAGGTGATTAATTCTTTGCACACTGGTACAGACTAGTATTTCAGCGCTTCTTTTCTCCTTCAGTTTCTTTCCCTCACTAATTAACATGATTTTAGTGCTGACAGAGAGGGACAAGGTAGGGGCAAACAAGGAAGTTGTCAGGCACCCAACATCTATATTAACCTAAGACTTCACTGGTTGTTAGGGCGCCAGAAGCTAGACTACATGGTTTCTTAGGTTGTAATGCTACACAATAAAAACCTGTGGCTTTGTGTAACAAAAAAGGTAGGCTTGATCTGGCTTGTTAACAATTTTAGGACAATATCAGGCAATATTAGGTCATTTTAGGCATTTTGCCAAGGCACCCCTGGAGAGCCTAGATGGCACACTGGTTGAAAAAGACTGGTATAGCCCACCAAAATGAAAGTAAAATATGTGACCAGTATACTGAGCCCCACCTAAGGTAGGCTGGTGGCTTCAGATCGCGGAAAGCAATAGAAGAAAACTGGTGAATGAGCTGGGATCATCGCTGTAGGAGCTCTGACTATTACAGTGTTTTCAGCTTTCCCAGTGGCCCATCAGGCATGAAATGTGCATACTTATATCATGCCAAGCTGGACAAATGTAAGTATGCAATACAGATCATTGCTGGAATTCAGCTTTACATCCTACATATATGGTGTTGATTTACTAAATAAAAAAGGGGTGTTTACTTTGCAAGGAAAGTTGCACTTTGCAAGGGAATTAGCCCCAGAGCTTAGTGAATGCAGTGAAGCTTTGCTGACTTCCATCATCCAGTCATGAACAAGCAAAAATTATGTTTTCTTATTTTCTTGAACATGATTAGGTGTTTTTTTGCAAAGGGAAAGTTTGCCGCATTTATTAAGCTTTGGAACAAATTCTCTTAAAAAGTGCAACTTCCCTTCCAATGTGAAAAGCCCAATTGCCTTTAGCAAATAAACTCCTTTGTGTCAATATGCCTTCATTTATAACATTCAACTGAAAAAAAGAAGGCCAGAGCCTTAAACATATGAGAGAGTAAATTCATACAAAACTATTTTGTTATTTATTCATTGCATTAGGCAGGACCCATTAAAAATCCAACAGCCATTTCTCCAGACCATGGCTTGAAAGTAAAAGAAAAGTTCATTCTTTGGTTCTATGGATAGCAATACATTTTTAGAAAGTCTACTAGCAAGGGTTTTTTTTACACCTGGGTTCCTAGCTCTGTCCACCAGCCATGGCAATAACAAAACTTTCTTCCTTTTATATTTAAAGTGGAAGTAAACCCTTCTATCGTTTTCAGTCAAGGAAGCTGCCATCTTGGCCTCTAATGATTCTTCAACTGCCATAACGCTGCATGTGTTATCAGTTATGAAACCAGCCATTGGATGGTTTGAAAGTTTGGTTGAAAGCACAACCAATGTGAAAGTTAGTATTTCCGGCATGCCGGGAATCTAAGTGTTTTTTGAAACTGGGTTTACTACCGCTTTAAGAGAAAGAAGCATGGTAAATGAGGCTGTTGTCTTTGTTGAAACTGCAGAGAGGAGGTGAGAGGGATAAATGCAGGTACCCTTGGGGGAATAACGGGCCGCCTGGACACACAAGAGAACTAGGAAGCCACTAAGTGATTCAACCACCAGTCATTTATCAATTTTAGGTCAATTTAGTATTTAAAGTGGGCCTCCAGCCAAGCAAACACTTGACTGAAATAATGTATACGTTAACTTTTCCCTGCCAAAAGATTTGTAGTTCTGTCCTGCCAGTCTTTTAATATATATACATAAACAGACTGCATAGCTTGGCAAATAACACCACTGTAGCCTATCTCAGCTTCCTACTTAATAGAACTGACTGGTTGTTCATAGACCATACAGGTGACAAAAGAAAAAAGTTACAAAAAAACTCAGAGCTATGTAGTGTGGCAGAGGTGTATGGGTTAAATGCTGGCTTTAGGGAATTGCATATATTTTGGTAGGTAAAGCAAGTCTTTTAAACCTATTTCAATTTTTTCTGGAGTTTGGTATTGAAATAGTAATGATATTTTATATATTTATCATATTATCACAAGGTTTTTGATCATTTTCAGCAGAGATGATAAGGAAAAGACTTACTTTTCTGTAGACAATCATGTTTGGAGTGTTATCCTCAGGATCTGTAACTCCAACACTTGAATCAGAAGACTGAGCCATGGTTGATTTTTCACTGACACTGCAATAATAAATGCAGAGCAGCACATGAGACAAGGCAAAGAAAACAGATTTAACAAATGGCTGACATGATAATAATCTCATTTGTACTTTGTAAAATGCATATTTCTGTGAAGGAGGAGGTAAGATCTGGATGACGTTGTACTTGGTTCTTTCACTGATTACATTTTATGAATTTTGTTTAAAGGAAATGCAGAGTGTTTGCCTATATTTTTAGGTATGAAATGTATTGAGGCATAAAATATGTAATTGTAAAAACATTTTTTTTAATTCAGATAAATATAAGATGCTGAATATACAGGATATTCGCTTTAAATGACAATTGTGGGGTCGTGCGATGTTGTACCCAAACAAAATTGACATCCCTTTTTTCCACAAATAGAGATTTCTATACAAAGGAACATGGGGGAGCTCATGTCCATAATGGGGGTGGTAGTGACGCAGCCCCAAATCCACAATGGCTCAAAAGTAATATGGTCCAGAAATATTTGGACAAAATAAAGGTGGATAAAGCACCTGGACCTGATGGCATCCACCCACGGATCCTAAAAGAATTGAGCTCTGTAATTTCAAAGCCATTGTATGTAATTTTTAGGGACTAATGACAGGAATAGCACCACTGGATTGGCGCAGGGCCAATGTGGTGCCTATATTTAAAAAAGGAACAAAGTCTTTACCAAGTAACTATAGACCTGTTATGCCGCGTACACGCGTAGCAGACTATCCGGTGGACTTACCGCCGGACTTGCCGAACGAGCTACCTGTCCACACACGGTACTTTTGCGGTGGACTAATGCGGTGTACTAAGTCCACCAGACTATCCGCCGTACTTTTGAAATGAACGGACTCACCCACACACGCGGAGGAAAGCTTGTTCATTTTGAGCGCGTCTCCAGGTAGCCGGGACCAGCGAAGGAGTCATCGCTGGCCCCGTCACCTGGTATGGACTTAAAGGGGAATCCCTATGCCGAAATCAGCGTGGGGGTCCCCCCCAGGTCCATATCAGACCCTTATCCAAGCACACTATCTGGCCGGCCAGGAAAGGGGGTGGGGACGAGCAAGCGCCCCCCCTCCTGAGCCGTACCAGGCTACGTGCCCTCAAAATGGGGGGTGTCTTGGGGAAGGGGGGACCGCGCCCCCCCACCCCAAAGCACTTTGTCCCCATGTTGATGAGGACAAGGGCCTCTTCCCGACAACCCTGGCCGTTGGTTGTCGGGGTCTGTGGGCAGGGGGCTTATCGGAATCCGTGAGCCCCCTTTAATAAGGGGGCCCCTGAATCCCGGCCCCCTACCCTATGTGAATGAGTATGGGGTACAATGTACCCCTATCCATTCACCTGTGAAAAAAAGTAAAAAAAACAAACCACAACACTCCTCCGCTATCTTCTGCTCTTTTGCTAGCTCTTTAACTAGCGGAGGAGCCCGGCTTTCTTCTTTGCCGCCGGGGGTCTTTTTGCTTCGGGGGGTCTTGTCCCCCTCTTCGGTTCTTCTTGCCGGGCCACCGCGCCTTCTTCTAGCTCTTTTGCAAGCGGTGGCCCCATTACTCTGAATGGTCTAAAGTTATCAGTGGTGTACCCCAAGGTTCAGTGCTGGGACCCTTACTTTTTAATATCTTTATAAATGATATTGGGTCTGGGATCAAAAGTAACATTTCCGTCTTTGCAGATGACACCAAGCTATGCAGTGGAATAACGTCCTTACAGGATGTCTCCAATTTACAAGCCGACCTCAATGCTCTGTCTAATTGGGCAACTATGTGGCAGATGAGGTTTAATGTTGAGAAATGTAAAGTTATGCACTTGGGGGCTAAGCATATGCATGCATCATACATGCTAGGGGGAGTACAACTAGGGGAATCCGTAATGGAGAAGGATTTGGGGGTTTTGGTAGATCATAAGCTCAATAATAGCATGCAATGCCAAGCTGCGGTTTCCAAAGCGAGCAAAGTCCTTTCCTGTATTAAGAGAGGTATGGACTCCAGAGAGAGAGATATCATTTTGCCCCTGTTCAAATCATTAGTAAGACCTCATCTGGAATATGGAGTTCAGTTTTGGGCACCAGTTCTCAAAAAGGATATCGGGGAACTGGAGAAAGTGCAGAGAAGGGCAACCAAACTGATAAGAGGCATGGAGGAACTCAGCTATGAGGAAAAATTAGAGGAACTAAATGTATTCACTCTTGATAAGAGGAGATTAAGGTGGGATATGATCAACATGTACAAATATATAAGGGGTCCATATAGTGAACTTGGTGTCGAGTTATTCACTTTACAGTCAACAAAGAGGACAAGGGGGCACTCTTTACGTCTAGAGGAAAAGAGATTTCATCTCCAAATACGGAAAGGTTTCTTCACAGTAAGAGCTGTGAAAATGTGGAATAGACTCCCTGCAGAGGTGGTTCTGGCCAGCTCAGTGGATTGCTTTAAGAAGGGCCTGGATTACTTCTTAAGTGTACATAATATAACTGGGTACTAACATTTATAGGTAAAGTTGATACGGGGAAAATCAAATTGCCTCTCGGGGGATCAGGAATTTTTTCCCCTGCTTCATACTCTGCTGGGGTTTTTTGCCTTCCTCTGGATCAACTGTGGGTATAGAATTGGGTATATGGGATTGCATGATATTATTATATTTTTATTTTTATTTTTTTGTGGTTGAACTGGATGGACTTGTGTCTTTTTTCAACCTGACTAACTATGTAAAACTATTCAACACATTACCGCACTTCTGAGGTTGAATTCTGTCGTACGAGAACTTTTGTATGCTGAGTTACCCTCTTTACTTTTGATATGAGAGTAGCATGCAACAAAAAACGGACAAACGTTGATCCTAAAATCTGATCATGTGTACGAGGCTTATGAGTGTTTAGGAATTTTGCACTGTATTTCTGCAGTGAATTGCCCCAACTGTGTGTACCTTTCCTCTGCTGGTTATAAACAGATCAATTGACCGTCACTATGTATTTGACACACATTAGCAATTATCTACTTCCAAGTTTGCACTTCTTCCATATTACTGTACCTTTAAAAATTATGAGGCTTAACCACTTGGCGCCCATACTACGTCTATTGACGTCATGGGCTTTCAGTGGTTATATCTAAATGATGCCTGAGGCCACAGACATCATTCAGATATTGCCGTTTTCAGCCGGCGATTCCCTGCACCATAAGAATGATCATAGTGGCAGTTCTGCCGCTTGATCGTTCTTACGGGCGGCGGGAGGGGACACCCCTCCCCTCCCGCCGCTCTTCCGGTGCTTGTACCGACTCACCGTTTCCATCTGTGAGTCGGTCACAGGATCCGCCGGCCCCAGCAAGTTACCATAGAGATTTCTGGTGGACCAGATCGTCCCCGGAGTCTCTATGATCGTTTGGAGGCCGGGCGCGATGTTATGACGTCACGCCCGGCCTCTGTATTCAAATTAACGGCGCTGATCTGGCTAGGAAGCCAGGATTGTTTTTTTATTTTTTATTTTTTATTCTTCCCAGCCTAGAGATGAGATATGGGGTCTTATTGACCCCATATCTCACTGTAAATATGTCCGATTGTGCCATATTCCTATTACAAGGGATGTTTACATTCCTTGTAATAGGAAAAAAAGTCATCAATTTTTTTTTTTAAGTGTAAAACTAAAAAAATAAAAATAAAATTAACAATAAAAAAAAAATTTAAAGCTCCCCTGTCCCCGTGAGCTCGCACACAGAAGCGAACGCATACGTAAGTCCCGCCCACATATGAAAACGGTGTTCAAACCACACATGTGAGGTATCGCCGCGAACGTTAGAGCGAGAGCAATAATTCTAGCTCTAGACCTCCTCTGTTACCCAAAATATGTAACCAGTAAAAAAATTTAAAGCGTCGCCTATGGGGATTTTTAAATACCAAAGTTTGGCGCCATTCCACGAGCGCATGCAATTTTGAAGCGTGACATATTGGGTATCTATTTACTCAGCGTATCCTCCTCTTTCACAAATTGGGCTAACTTTACTGTTTTTTTTTTTTTTTTACGCATGAAACAGTTTTTTTTCTGAAAAAAATGTGGTAGAAAAATTGCTGCGCAAATACCGTGCGAGATAAAAAGTTGCAACGAGCGCCATTGTATTCTCTAGGGTCTTTGCTAAAAAAACATATATAATGTTTGGGGGTTCTATGTAATTTTCTAGCAAAAAAAATAGGAATTTTACATGTAGGAGAGAAATGTCAGAATTGGCCTGGGCGCGAAGTGGTTAATCCAGGTGAATTTTCTCAAAATCAATTAATTGCCATTTACAGTATCTCACAAAGGTGAGTACACCCCTCACATTTTTGTAAATATTTTATTATATCTTTTCATGTGACAACACTGAAGAAATTACACTTTGCTACCAAGTAAAGTAGTGAGTGTGCTTGTATAACAGTGTAAATTTGCTGTCCCCTCAAAATAACTCAACACACAGCCATTAATGTCTAAACCGCCGGCAACAAAAGGCAGTACACCCCCAAGTAAACATGTCCAAATTGGGCCCAATTAGCCATCTTCCCTGCCCGGTGTCATGTGACTCATTAGTGTTACAAGGTCTCCAGTGTGAATAGGGAGTAAGTGTGTTAAATTTTGTGTTATCGCACTCACTCTCACATACTGGTCACTAGAAGTTCAACATGGCACCCCATGGCCAAGAACTCTCTGAGGATCTGAAAAAAAGAATTTTTGCTCTACATAAAGATGGTCTAGGCTATAAGAGGTTGCCAGGACCCTAAAAACTGAGCTGCAGCACAGTGGGCAAGACCATACAGTGGTTTAACAGGACAGGTTCTACTCAGAAAAGGTCTCACCATGGTCGACCAAAGAAGTTGAGTGCACATGCTCAGCGTCCATATCCAGAGGTTGTCTTTGGGAAATAAACATGCATTGCTGTAGGGGTTGAGGGGGTCGGCCTGTGAGTGCTTAGACCATACACCGCACGCTGCATCAAATTGGTCTGCATGGCTGTTGTTCAACAAGGAAGCCAGTAAACAGCTTGCTGAAAACAAGCAGGCTAAAGGAAATGTCCTGTGTTCTGATAAGACCAAGCTAACTTATTTGGTTCAGATGGTGTCAAGCGTGTGTGGCGGCAACCAGGTGAGTACAAAGACAAGTGTACCTTGCCTATAGTCAAGCATGGTGGTGGGAGTGTCATGATCTGAGGCTGCATGAGTGCTGCTGGCACTGGGGAGCCACAGTTCATTGAGGGAACCATGAATGCCAACATGTACTGTGACATACTGAAGCAGAGCATGATCCCCTCCCTTCTGAGACTGGGCCGCGGGGCAATATTCCAACATGATAACGATCCCAAACACACCTCCCAGATGACCACTGGCTTGCTAAAGAAGCTGAGAGTAAAGGTGATGGACTGGCCAAGCACATTTCCAGACCTAAACCCTATTCTCCAGATCTAAACCCTATTGAGCATCTGTGGGGCATCCTCAAACGGAAGGTGTAGGAGCGCAAGGTCTCTAACATCAACCCTGTGATGTTGTCATGGAGGAGTGGAAGAGGACTCCAATGGCAACCTGTGAAGCTTTGGTGAACTACATGCCTAAGGGGGTTAATGCAGTGCTGGAAAATAATGGTGGCCACACAAAATATTGACACTTTGGGCTAATTTGGACATTTTAACTTAGGGGTGTACTCACTTTTGTTGCCAGCGATTTAGACATGACTGGCTATGTGTTGAGTTATTTTGAGGGAAAAGCACATTTACACTATTATACAAGCTGTACACTTACTACTTTGCAACAAAGTGTAATTTCTTCAGTGTTGGCACATGAAAAAATATAACAAAATATTTACAAAAATGTGAGGGGGTGCACTCACTTTTGTGAGATACGGTATATACAGTATGTCCCATTTTGGGTCCTCCCAAAGACACAATTGTGTTTAATTGTGTTCACTTCCTGTTGACTGCCTTAGCCATGTGAGCCTTTACTCCTATAGTAATTAACCACTTCAGATCCGCGCTATAGCCGAATGACGGCTACAGGGCAGACCTACTGCCGGAAGGGCATCAATAGACATCCTCTCGTGCTCGAGTGGTCTGCACGCTCCCCTTCAGGGCACGCGCGGGCACACTCTGTGATCAGTGAGTCTTTGAGACTCGCTGGATCACAGATCAGAGTAAGGGGTCGATTCAGACCCCTTACCATGTAATCAGCTGTCAGCCAATGGCAGCTGATCATGTGATGTAAACAGAGCCAGTAATCCGGCTGCTGTCAGAGGGACATCGGTCCCGATCAAGAAAAGCAGCCGGCAGTGCATCTGTGCCCACCTGTGCCACCTGCCAGTGCCACCTACCAGTGCACAAAAGTGCCACCTTCCAGTGCCCACCAGCACCACCTAGCAGTGCCCACAGTGCCGACCATCAGTGCCCACATTGCCACCTATCAGTTCCCACAGTGCCACCTATCAATGTCACCAATCAGTGGCTCATCAACAGTGCTGCCCATCAGTGTCAACTACCAGTGCCCATCAGTGTCACCTACCAGTGCCCATCAGTGCCACCTATCTGTGCCACCCATCAGTTTCCATCAGTGCCATCTATCAATGGTACCCATCAGTAACACCTATCAGTGCCACCCATCAGGGCCCATAAGTGCCATCTTATCTGTGCCCATCAGTACCGCCTTATCTGTCCTCATCAGTGCTGCCTTATCTGTGCCTATCAGTGCCGCTTTATCTGTGCCTATCAGTGCCCGTCAGTGCAGCCCATCAGTGCCCACCAGTGCAGCCTATCAGCACCCACCAGTGCCACCTCATCAGCGCATATAAATGAAGGAGAAAAATTAACTGTTTGCTACATTTTATGTGAAAAATTTTTTTTATTTTTTTTCTAAATTTTCCGTCTTTTTTTAGAAAAAAATAAAAACTCCAGTGGTGATTAAGTACCCCCAAAATAAAGCTCTATTTGTGTGAAAAAAATTATAAAAATGTAATTTGGGTACAGTGTTGCATGACCGTGCAATTGTCATTCAAAGCGTGACAGCGCTGAAAGCTGAAAATTGGTCTGGGCAGGAGGGGGGCTTCATTTCCCAGTAAGCAAGTGGTTAATTAAATGGCTGTGATGTCTGATTCTGTCCATTACTTGTTTTAACTTCTCCCTGTCACAACTTACCTGTTTTGAGTTGCTACATTCGTATTACATTAAAGCAGAGTTCCACCCTAAAGTGGAACTTACGCTCGTCGGAACCCTCTAAGACAGGTATTTGCACCCACTTCCGGCATAGACTCCCACAGGAGTCTATGCTTCTTCCTGTCCCGCAGCGCTGTCTGCTGAGACACACACGAGTCGCAGAGACAGTGTGGACCATTCCCATTGCACTGCGTGACTCGCGCATGCACAGTAGGGAACCGGGAAGGGAAGCCGCAACGCTTCACTTCTTGATTCCCTCACCGGAATGGCGGCGGCAGCTGCCGAGAGCCGCTGACATCGCTGGACCTTGGGACAGGTGAGTGTCCATTTATTAAAAGTCAGCAGCTGTATTTTTTCCAGTGGACTCCCTCTTTAACACGCACCAAACATGCTGCAAAAATGCAGCAAGCAGCAAACACAATTGACCAGCGTGAGGATTTCCACAGGATTTAAAGACAATTTTCTTTCGCTTTTTTAACTGATCAGTGTAAAAGGGCCCTTGAACTGAACAAAAGCACATCAAAACCTGATCAGTGTGAAAGCATCTCAACAGGGAGCAATCTTCAGTGAATTTATTTTCCATTCACTTTGGTCATCTGGCCTCCCTCCCCTTCCCCCTTCTATAAGAGACATTATGCGGAAGATGACATTAATGCCCTGTACACACGATCACAATATTGTACAGAAAATACCGATTTTGAAGTGATCGTACGATAATCGGACTGTTAGTATAGAGCTTTCAAGAGCCGATCATGACAGTTCACCTGATATTATTCTATCGAACATGCACAAAAGAAAGCTCTATTTGTGGGGAAAAAAAAGGACGTCAATTTTGTTTGGGAGCCACATCGCACGACCACGTAATTTTCAGTTAAAGCAACGCAGTGCCGAATCGCAAAAAGTGGTCTGGTCTTAAGCCAGCAAAATGGTCTGGGGCTGAAGTGGTTAAAATAGAAGTTCAGGCATTAAAAAAAAAAAAAACAAGTAATTAATCATTTGGTTCTCAGTCTTCAGTGAGCAGAGGGCCGGTGACTGACAAGCTCTCAGCATTAACTGGAGCACTGGGCTGTGGAAGGGGCGGGAGCAGCTGGCTCAGGCTCTCAGCAGCTCACTGAGAGGCTGAGTCATCTACCAGTAAGGCATCTGGGTGGATCTCAACATTAAAGTTAGGATCTCTCCAGAGGCTGAACCGGCTGAGTGACATCAGCTGTCAGTAGAGTTTAGCTGGCTGTCGGCTGATTACGGGTCACAGGAGTGCAGAATTAAATGCACGCCTGTGCCCCACAGCAGAATAGGGCCTAAATAGCTTTAGCACTACTTCTGCTTTAAATAAATGCTTACTTGCAGCATTAGTGCAATTTTTGTTGACAATGTGAACTTGCTAGGGAAACTGACACTTCAGTTAGTGTCAATTCTCTAGCACACCCCCTTCCTCCTGCAATTTTTGTTGACCAATGTGAACTTGCTGGGGAAACTGACACTTCAGTTAGTGTCAATTCTCTAGCACACCCCTTTCCTCCTGCACATCATAGCCCTTTACTTTTCTGCCATTGTCTAATACTATCTGTGCTGATCAATCTCCTTCACACCTCCCCTCACCTCCCTAAATTACTTTTAAATGTAGCAACTGGGGGAGGAGCAAAGGAGGATATTATCCTATTCATCCTCCACAAAGCATGACATTAAAATGCGCATAACAGTTGTAGGACTGCAAATTTTAGCTGTGTGCGCCCACTCTGCTTGAGTGTGTCACTTAATCAGTGACTAAGCTCAGTAAATTTTCTGATGCTGTCTATGGTACAGACCAACATCAGAACTGTTATGCCCTGTACACACGAGCAGCTTTTCCGCCAGAAAAAACTTGGATGTTTTTTTAGACGGAATTCCACTCAAGCTTGGCTTGCTTACACACGGTCACACAAAAGTTCTCTGAACTTTTGACCGGCAAGAATATGGTGACGAACACTATGACGAGCCAAGAAAATTAAGTTCAATGCTTCCGAGCATGTGTCGAATTGTTTCCGAGCATGCGTAGGAATTTTGCGCGATGGATTTTCTACAGACGATCAGAATTTCCGATCAGCACTTTTTCCGACCAAAAAATTGATAACATGCACTCAATCTTTTTTTTGGCGAAATTCCGCCAGCAAAAGTCCGATGGAGCATAAACAGGATTGCATTTTACGACCAAAAGCTCTCATCGGACTTTTGCTAGCGGAATTTCCAATCGTGTGTACGGGGCATTAGATGAAAACAAAAAAGAACAATAAAAAAAAAAAAATAAGAACTGTTAGATAATTGTATATTAACAAAATGCCTCAAAGCTCCAAGAAACAAATGATCCAACAGTGGCTATGAACTGTGCAAAGTTATATTTCAATAGATTCTATACCAGAGTATTGAATTAAAATTCACAGTGGCCCAGCCAGTAAAATGTTCTTCCAACAGAAGTCTGAACCTCATGTTTGTGCTAAGATTCATTTCCTTCACGTCAGTGTCCATACCACCCCCCCCCCCCCCCCTTCACATTAAAGCCCTCCCTTTACACCAGCATCCTTGTGTTCCCTTTCACACCACAGTCCTCCCTTTTACATTAATGTGTCCTGTTTCTCTATTACCCCTTTATGTCACAGTCCCCCCTTTACAATACAGCCCCCTTTTCCTCACAGACTCTTTGAGTTATAAAGCAAATATACACCCCAGATGATGCTTTTTGAAGCAAAATGCGTCGGGCCCCTTATTACCGCTGATTTGTATTTTGAAGCACTTTTATCTATGTGGAGTTTGTAAGTGCAGTTCTTATATTACTTTTTAATAAAACATTCCTTACGGAATTACACTATGTGCCCCTTTCTCCTTCTTCCATATCTTCCTGGTGGGGTTTATTCCTCCATGCATCTCTAATTTACTATATCCAACGCCTATGAGAGTGATTGCCTGGAAGTTACATCCATACTGCAAACCTGTATATTCAGGGTCATCATATTAAGCCTGTTTGACACCCCAGGTGTACATCTAGGTGGGTCCACGTTTTCTGGTAAGCGGCTATTGCTTCTGGTGGTGGATTCCTTTTGTCACACATCTTTATTTGCATATTCACTTAAAGTGGAAGTAAACTCCCCTTCGTTTTCAGCCAAGGAAGCTGCCATCTTTGCCTCTGTTTAATCTTCAACTGCTATGGTGCTGCACATGTGATTCGTTATGATACCAGCCATTGGATGGTTTGATAGTTTGGCTGAGAGCACAGCCAATGTGCAGTTAGCATTCCCGGCATGCCTTTTATTTTAACTGTTTAAATCAATGGGTTTACTTCCACTTTAAAGACTGTTTTTGTGCATCACTCACGTTTTATTGGACGTTACATGTTTGGACTTTTCATTACTGGATTTTTTTCCCTTTTAAGGGTTTATAGGGGACTTTATAATTTTCATTATATTATATGTCATATACGTTTTTCTTTTTTCAGTTATTTGTATACACATTCACTTCACGTTTTTTTAGTGCTGCACTTTGTTTTACAAATACTCTTTGAGTTATAACCCCCATTACATGACAGCACCCATCTTTAAATCATAGCCTCCTCTTTATATTACAGCACCCACATTTACATAACAGCCCCCTTCCCTTTACAAGACAGCCCCCTTTTCATCACAGTCCATCCATTTACACCACAGCACTCCCCTTTACATCACAGCCCCCCTCTTTGTATCACAGCACCTCTCTTTACAATACAGCCCCCCCCCCCCTTACATCACAGCCCTCCCCTTTACATAGCAGCCCTCTCTGTACTTTGCAAGCAACCCCTTTACATCACAGCCTCCCTTTACATTATTGTGCTTCCATTTATACTGCAGTCCCTTTACATCACAGCCCCCCTATAGATTACCGTACCCCCTTTACATTGCACCCTCTCTTTCCAGTCATACCATACACAAAACAAAAAGAGCATGGGATTGCTTGTGCTCACGTTGTACAAATGCTATCAACTATATGCAAAGTTTCCAGCCACTTGGCTCTTCTAGAAAGACTGGTAAAATGTGGTTTGTTAAATATTGTTTTAGCTGGATATAGCCAGCATCTTATTCTACATATTTATAGCTCTGTTATTTTCGGCAAGTACTCTGAGTCTTTTTTGTTTGCAAGGTTACTCAATTGCTCTTTGTTACGTTCCTCTATGGTTTTCAGAACCATTTAGGTAAAGCTAATATACTGAATATTGATGCATCAAAGTGGAAGTAGAAACTAACCATTTTCTATGTCAGCAAGAATGAATTAATGGAGATTTTGAAGGAGAAGCCAAATCTATTACTGAAAAAAAAGATTCATTATTGATTGAACACAGAAAACCTTCTAATATAACATATGCACGTTCCTAAAAGCATATTAAGGTTTAAGTCAATAAAAGATGCAAACATTATTGCATAGCATCATTACAATTTTTAATAACAGACCTTCTGATGCCACAGTGGGCGCAATCTCTACATGAGACTCGAAAAAACCCTTGGCCGCTTCACCCCTGCACCTGTGTAATGGAATCGGGAGGCCCCCACATGCTGTTCTGGCCCTGTGGAAATTACTGAAAGCTTTCAGAGTCAAAGAACATGTATACAGGCTCCTGAGTTGAGTACATAAAGATAATGTTGCTGGGGGCAGCTTTCTAATTAACCTATGCATACCTATGAACCGCATACTTTTAAAATGATGGAAATATAAGCTTTGCCACCAACACACTCACATTTCACTTCTGAATTTGATAAAAACAAAATACTTCCAAGTGCACTTTCAGTGCAAAGTGGATTTTCCTTTAGAAAATAACCCCCAATGTCCTTTGAAAATTTAAAAACTTGGAAAGCATACTTTATGACCTATGATTACCTATTGTACCCGCTGCCCCCACTAATGAAATGTGAAGCCAAATGCTCTTTAACCACCTCAGTACAGTGCAGTTACACCCCCTTCTTGACCAGACCAATTTTCAGCTTTCAGCGCTCTCACACTTTGAATGACAATTACTCAGTCATCCAACACAGTATCCATATGAAACTTGCGTCCTTTTTTCCACACAAATAGAGCTTTCTTTTAGTGGTATTTAATCACTAGTGGGTTTTTTATTTTTTGTGCTATAAATAAAATAAAACGTAAATTTTGTGAAAAAAAATGCCTTTTTCTTCGTTTCTGTCATAAATTTTTGCTAATTAGTAATTTTTCTTCATAAATTTTGGCCAAAATTTATACTGCTACATATCTTTGGTAAAAATAACCCACATTAGTATATATTATTTGGTCTTTGTGAAAGTTATAGAGTCTACAATCTATGGTGCCAATCACTGAAAATTCATCACTTCTGATCAGGCCTTCAGTACATCAGGTGTATCTCATTTCTTGAGACTCTAACTAGTCAGGAAAGTACAAATACCCCCCAAATGACCCCTTTTTACAAAGTAGACATCCCAAGGTATTAAGTAAGTAGCATGGTGAGTTTTTTTAAGTTGTCATTTTTTCCCACAATTCTTTGCAAAATGAAGATTTTTTATTTTTTTTTACTAAATTGTCATATTATCAGGTTATTTCTCACACACAGCATATGTATACAACAAATTACCCCCCAAAATACATTCTGCTACTCTTCCCGAGTACGGCGATACCACATGTGTGAGACTTTTACACAGCCTGGCCACATACAGAGCACCAACATCGATGTAGTACCTTCAGACGTTCTACGAGCAAAAATGACGCATCTCATTTCTCAACCACCTATTACACTTTTGAAGGCCCTGGAGTACCAGGACAATGGAATTTCCCATAAAATCACCCCATTTTGGAAAGCTAACACCCCAACGTATAATCTGTGAGGCATAATGAGTCTTTTGAATGGTTAATTTTTTTCCAGAAGTTTTTGGAATATGTGGAAAAAAATTAAAACGCATTTTTTTTTACACAAAATTGTCAATTTATAAGATATTTCTAACACATAGCATGTATATAGCAAAAATTATACCCCAAAATACATTCTGCTACTCCTCCCGAGTATGGCGATACCACATGTGTAGGACTTTTACACAGCCTGGCCACATAGATGGGCCAAACATTGAAGTAGTACGTTCAGGCGTTCTAGGAGCATAAATGACACATCTTATTTCATTCCTACCCATCACACTTTTGAAGGTCCTGGACCACCAGGACAGTGAAATTACCCACAAAATGACCCCATTTTGGAAAGTAAACACCCCAACGTATATTCTATGAGACATGGGCTGCAAATAGGTACTCGGGTACTCTGATGGGCTGGAGATAGGTACTCGGGTACTCTGATGGCCTGGTGACAGGTACTCGGGTACTCTGATGGCCTGGTGACAGGTACTCGGGTACTCTGATGGCCTGGTGACAGGTACTCGGGTACTCTGATGGCCTGGTGACAGGTACTCGGGTACTCTGATGGCCTGGTGACAGGTACTCTGATGGTTTGGTGACTGGTATTTGGGTACTCTGAAGGGCGGTGACAGGTACTCAGATGAACTGTGACAGGTACTCGGGTACTCAGATGGGCTGTGACAGGTACTCGGTACTCTAATGGACTGTGACAGGTACTCGGTACTCTAATGGACTGTGACAGGTACTCGGTACTCTAATGGACTGTGACAGGTACTCGGGTACCCTGATGGGCCGTGACAGGTACTCGGGTATCCTGATGGGCCGTGACAGGTACTCGGGTACCCTGATGGGCCGTGACAGGTACTCGGGTACTCTGATGTGCCGTGACAAGTACTCGGGTACTCTGATGTGCCGTGACAGGTACTCGGGTACTCTGATGTGCCGTGACAGGTACTCGGGTACTCTGATGTGCCGGGACAGGTACTCGGGTACTCTGATGGGCCGGGACAGGTACTCGGGTACTCAGATGAACTGTGACAGGTACTCGGGTACTCTGATGGGCTGTGACAGGTACTCGGGTACTCTGATGGGCTGGGACAAGTACTCGGGTACTCTGATGGGCTGGGACAGGTACTCGGGTACTCTGATGGGCTGGGACAGGTACTCGGGTACTCTGATGGGCTGGGACAGGTACTCGGGTACTCTGATGGGCTGGGACAGGTACTTTGATGGGCTGGGACAGGTACTCGGGTACTCTGATGGGCTGGGACAGGTACTCGGGTACTCTGATGGGCTGGGACAGGTACTCAAATACTCTGATGGACTGTGACAGGTACTCTGATGGACTGTGATTGACAGGTACTATGAGGGGTGGTGACAGGTCCTCTTTATTGGGGGGGGGGGCAATCAGTATGTTTGGTGTACACTGTATGCGGTAACGAGATGTTACCGCAATCTCCTCCTCACACACGATCGGTGTGTGAGGAGGAGAACCCGGTAACATCCCGTTACCGCGGTTTGTTTACATTTTAGTGATCGGCTGTGAAAGGATCACAGCCGATCACGTGGGTAAACAGCCAGCCAATGGCTGTTTACCAGTGTCGGTGACGAGCAGTGTTCCCGGGGAACACGCCGCCACCGACGTGCACGCGCAGCGCGCTCGCGCGCATGCGCCGTGCACGTAGGGGGTGTGACCATCTGTGATCGGCCGTGACTTCATCACGGCCGATCACGTGGTAAACAGCCATAACGAATGGCTGTTCACCCCCTTCGGTGGCGAGCGGTGTCTCCGTGACACGCCGCCACCGAAGAAACAGGGATGCGCGCGCACGATCGCGCGCATCCCTGTTTAAACGGGAGGCCGTCATATGACGGCCTCCCGCCACAATAGCTGCGCCGCCTGGCCGTCATTTGACGGCCGGCGGTCAGCAACTAGTTAAACTTGCAACAAATGTGCAAAAATTAACCTAATCTATATATTTAACGTTTCCAATGTTATTTTAATATAGTCTTTATGCATTAGAGTTCATGCATGCAAGGATCATTCTGCCTAAGGTACAGTATATGTATAAGCCCTTGTACACACGGTCGGACATTCCAATGGACAATGTCCGATAGGACCGTGTTGTCGGATAATCCGACAGTGTGTGGGCTCCCCCGGACTGTTTCCGTCGGAGTATCCGCTGGACCAAGTTTTCCAGCGGGGCTATAAAATTTTCCGACAACATGATCCGATTGGACTTTGTCCGATTATGTGTAGAGAATTCCGATCGGACAAAGTGCCACGCATGCTCAGATCAAATTCCTAGACCAAAGCTATTGGCTACTAGCCTGAATGTAGTCCCGTCCTAACGAAATAACGTCATCACGTTAAGTACAATCGGATTTTCTGACAACTTTGTCCAACTGTGTGTATGCAACAGTTTCAGGCAAAATCCGTCGGACAAAATCCGATGGATTTGGTTGTCGGAATGTCCGACCGCGTGTACAAGGGCTTAGAGTTTACACAGGTTTCACACTTCTGTCACCAAGTGTAACAGAATTATGTAATGATTAGTAGTTAGTGAATTGATATGCCCAGACAGGAGTTACCTGGCATGTGTGTTGGAGGTGGAAAGGTGGAAGACTGCATTATGGTGAGCTACAGTCAGAGTCTGAAAACAGAAAGGGGAAGTTGGTGTCTTGTAGCCTCCTCTATGTATTTGACATCATATTCCCAGAAACAAAAGATAAAAGTGTAAATAAAGACAAAAGTATTTTTTTTTAAATAATTTTAGATAGAGTTGAGAGGGATTAGAACACCCATTGGGTTTTATTACTGTCTGTGCCCCAATTAGGGAGATTCAGGGCCCCTGTGGTAAAATGTTATTTCTTCTTCTAAAATATGTTGGATTATATATGCTTGTACCCACCTCTGATTATATATGCATACCTCCCAACTTGTTGAGATGGGAATGAGGGACACCTATCAGCAAAAGTATGCAGGCATAGGACACACTACTGGCCCTGCCCCCTTAAAGGAAAATTGTACAAAAAAAACAAGATTGGTTAAACCACAAGTGCTTTTTTTACCACTACTATTCCTTTATATTGACTTTAGGAATTTACAAATGCTGCAATTTAGAAATCAGATTAAAGGTTTGGCACTGGGGAACACTTTAAGATAGATAAGAAGTGCATTTTATATACATCTATATAGATCAGACCAAAATGAGAGACAAATGAGGAGGAATGAGGGACAGAGGGTCATTGCTTCAAATCAGGGACAGTCCCTCCAAATCAGGGACAGTTGGGTGGTATGTATATGCATTATATATTATCTCCTATTTACCACATTTTAGGTTCAAACTAACAGGGCTTTTGTAATGCTATATAAATATTAATATATATATACATTTTGACTTCTATGAGAGATCCTAATTTTCTAATTTCTTATTCTTGGGCTTTCTTCTCATGAACTCTTTGAAGCAACCTTTCATTTTCAGGTCAGTCATGATCAAAGCCATTGTGAAATCAAAGATGTGTAGAAACCCTAGTGGAATGGGCTTAGTAACAGTTAGCTGCTTCAACAGAGAGGAAAAGGATTAACTGGCTGGCACTTCCTCAAGGACTTCTAAAAACTATTCAGGAGTAAGGTTTTTTAGCATACATCTGGCAGGCTAAGAATTAAGTATTCTATACTTTGTGTTTCAGTGCTGTATAACAACAGCCATAATAAGCAAGTTCACTTGAAATGCAAAGAGTCTTCTACATAAAACTCCAGCCAACCAAAAATAACAGAATAAAAATGACTAGCCTATTCCAGAAAAAAAAAAATAGATCCTGCTTTTGCTGCAATATTCAGCTTTAGTGCACAGATTTTCCCTGCAGTACTTTTTATTTTTTCTGCCACTAGATGTCCTCAGTCTCATAGCAGACATAATTACATCCACTCCATATGAGCCCAGATAATCCTGAACACATCCCAGACTGCTACTGGACAGTGAAAAGAGATGCAGCACAATGATTAGCCCCTTTCTCTGTCACTCTGCTCCTTGCTCCTTTCAGTATATTTCTTGTCATCACATGTGCTCCTTCTTCCTCTCACACTGCAGCCCTGCTATACAGGGACTGTAAGAGGCTCATACCAGGTCATACTCAGGTACTTACCCTGCTTGTACTTAAAAATACATTTTATGATGTATTAATCATTACAATGTTGTATTAATTTATGTATTTTATATGTGCCCAAAGTGCAGCTTTAAATGAAATTCATTACAAACTATTCAACATACAGAACATTATTTTTCTGCACTTTAAAGCTGAACTGTAGACAAAAAGTTAAATACATAGCTGAACTTCTATAACAGTGTGCAATTTTACTTAGCCAGGCCTATGACGCAGTGAGACCTTTCTGCAGACTACTCTTCATGTTGAGCAATTGGACAATGATGACCTTCCCTCTGCAGTCCCAATGTAACGGGGGATGCAAGAGGCTGTTAATAAGACAGGATTTCTAATAAATTAATATGTGGATTAATTTTTTTTTTCATAGCTACCCTTATTTAGGATATTTTTTTAGAATCTAGCCCACTGCTCTATGTGAAGTGCACAAAATGTAATTGCCAGGAAAATAAATAAATGCTTAAACTATAGTAAGATGGGCAATTGTTTGTTGCAGCCTTTTGTGATATGAATTAATTTTTCTTCTTGCTCAAATACCACTCTAGCAGGCTAGTCAGCTGTGCTGAAAGACAACTGGTTTCCAGGCGTTTAGCCAGTCGATAGTCAAGAGGAGCCCACTGCCTCCTTTGAAAGGCCCCTTTATAAAAGATTCCATTTTTGGCAGGGAATTCCACATCAATCAGATGCTGTCCTTTCTTTTGCATCACTATCTGACACTGGTTGACTGCCAGGGAAACAGATAATTTGCTGTAACTGTATGAGACCTGTTCTGTATATCTCTATGTGTCAAATGTGCTGCGTCTTTTTATATCTTTATCTAAAGCAGGCCAGAAGCATTGTTTTCAAAAGTGTTGCAGATCTCTTTGGCAGTAAAGAGTGACTATAATTTGTCATCTAATGAAAGAGAGAGCGGGGCTCTTTTACAGTAATAAGTGAAGCACAAGTGGGAATAAACTACACTACAATCATCTCAGATCTATAATTTAGCCTGTGTACTGTTTTAGAGGCCTACAGAGAAACATACCAGACTTTAAACACTTTTGTTGTGCTTGGCAAAGTCCTAAAAACGTATACAGATAATTATGAAAAACAATATAGCAGAAAAGTGAAAGAATATTATATATTATAAATGCAATGCACAATCCATTGAAGAAAATATATTAGTTATTGTTGCCTGTTTTGAGAAATTTTGTTAGATCAATGTATTCAGAGGAAAAATAGACAAGGTTCTAAGTATACCAAGTGGTAACAATATTGCCTATGTGTGGCGACCCCCTACGTTTGAGTAGGTTCTTAGTGGTGTTTTTTTGATAGTATAGGCTATAGAGACAGGTAAATTTATCCAGGGTCTTACTCTTTTCTAGGCCTGGTTGTTTATTTGGGGATGGGAGTGTTAGAGTAGAAGGGGGTGTGGCCGCCTACGCTCGTCCTCTGCTTGACAGTAGATTTTGCAGGAAGGAGAGGATGGACTGAGACCTGAGTGGCAGGAAACCCATGTGAGAGAATTGACCAATGGTTAATTTATTTGGTCAATGGGAGGTCTCTCATAAAAGGGGGAGTCACATGCTCGAAGGGGAGTCCTGGGGCAGTCCAGGAAGGAGTCCGAGGTCCAGAGGTTCAGGACCAGGGGCCCGGGGGTTCAGAGACCCTAGAGCCTCTGAGGGAGGCTTGAAGGCCCGGGAGTTCAGAGATCCCAGGGCTGGATAGCCAGAGGCAAGTCCAGGGAGGCCGAAGTCTGGCCCCTGGAGGAAGGATCCTCATGTAATACTGCAGGAAGACCTACGTCCCATGCGGGGATGCGCCGGACAGCGTGGAGGAGGAAGTAGAAGCTAAGCGGATGGAGAAAACTGGGAATCGACTTTCTGTGAGTAGAACATGGACTGTTGATTGGGAGAGAGCAAAGGAAGTGCAACCCAGTAGGACTAATCCATAACTAAATATTGTGAGTCCAAGGACCACAGTATCAAGCCCTTTTCCAGGACTGAGGGAGGTTCAACAACACAAGTCATGGAAATAGGCAGTGTGGCCTGTGACTTCGGAGTCAACATCCACAGCATTATTCAGAGTGATGCTTATCTGTCCATATTGGAAGGGCTAAAGCCCGAGATAGAAAACTACCCAATGCTACGGGCAACTAATCAGTACCCTTTTTGGATTGGATTCAGATCTCATACACTCCATTTAACAGCCCACCAATTTATTCCCAGAATAAAGCCTTATAAAACCCAGAATTTACTGTTTGGTGTCCTGAAATTGCATGGGGGATCGAAAGCAGGGTCATCTGACAAAAGGTAATGAACAACTCAGCAGCTCCTAAGGGGGTAGTGTGCTACATATGTATCTCGTTTCAACTAAATTGTTTCTGAAAACAGGTAAGGTTCTTCTGACTAAATAATCATCTTCATGGAGAAGCTGCCAAAGCAAATCTCATCATGGCTGTAAAATCGTTCTTCTTGATAACTAAAAATGCTCTAAGGACAAAACTATGCGTGCATGCAGTACCTGCCTTCACCACTGTGCAATCAAAATCTCCAAAGATCAATTATGGAGGTACATGCATTATTACTTCTGTGACAATGCCCACTATCAGACCTGCTACAAGGTATAAATAGAAAACACTGTAACACTGTGAGATTTGTAGAAAAATCACATGAGTAGCCATGTCTTTAAATGTTTACCTTGGAAACTGTTTTAAGGCAAGCAATAAATGTTTGATAACGGGAGAAAAACTATTTAAATTAAAATCAGAGGCCAGGATTAAGTTGTTAGCACTAATTCTCATGCACTTGTATTTCACTACAGGCAAAATGCTTGGACACTGTTTTCAATGGGACCTATTTCAATTAATGTGATGTATTGTTTTGTATCCTGAATGCTGTGCTGTCTAAGCCAAAAAATGCACGTTGAGGCACAATTACATGGCTCCAATTACAGTTTATATTGTTAGATTCACTTAAGCCCTTCACAATTATGTGATCATCAAAACCTGTTTACACGTTTGGCCATAGAACAGCCCTCTGCAAGCTGCTATCCAACATCTATATAGACTGGCACTCAGCATTAATGAAGATGCTATTGTGAAAGACTTAAGTGGAGCTAATTATTGGGACCTTAATTTAGTCCATTTGATAGTGCTATCAAGGTTGTTCACAGACTTGTATATTACTAGAGAGAATGGTATACTTGTGGATACATACTGCATATCCTTGAAAGATGCAACTGAACCTTAAAAATGGTACCTAAAAGAATGCTTATATAACCTCATATATGGCTATGACTTGCCACTTTTCATGTTTTTTTTTTTTTTACATTGATGGCCTTAAAATATCTTTGAGGTTATACAATCAATGCAAGTTTTAGTATTGAAGACTCCAAATATATGAAATCTCTCACTGAGGATGCAATTGGGCCTTCAAGGAATACATTTGTTCAGCACATACTATATATTGTTAACTGAAAGTATATGTAAAGATGAAACTGTGTTTTAGTTTTCCTTAGCATGAGGGAGAGTTAAATCATCTGTTAATTTTTTATTGTTGTCTGTGTCCTCTCTGGGAAGATTTACCCCTCTACAGTATTTGTCCTTGTGGCCATTGTCACTGAGACAGAAAGGGCCCATTCACATGTGCAGCAGTCCTTGCCACCCCTCTGAAAAGTGATCACTTGGATAGAGTAAGGGAAGGTTATAACCCCTGAGATTTCCCTTAACTTCCTGCTCAATAGTCACAACAGGAAGTGAGAAAAAAATTGGGAAAAATTTCTGGTAGTCACCAGGGTCACCTGAACTCGTATTACCATGGGAAGATTTCCAAATTATTCCTGTTCACTTTTAGTGATAACAGTTAACAGGATAAATAGTGAGGATGATTATCTCTAATGGGGATACAGACAGCAATAACATGGGACTGCAGGCCACAACCCCCCAACCACCAAAACCCCCAACACCCTAAATAAAAGACCAATACACAGATAATGGCATGAAATGGTCGCGGCTCTATTTATTGTTTACCAAAAATCCATGAACATAATTGTCAATCATTTTTATTAATCAAAAAAACATGAAATATTTACCAATACCACAAATTATGCCCAGTTTTCGGAACTTGAGCAATTTATTACTAGAAAAAACGCCCACCCTGATTCTAGGGTGGCGGAAAAACCATATAAATGTGCAGTGACAAGCAGGGGGAGGGAAATCTACTTGCAAGAAGGTCCAAAGAGGACCATTTCCTGTTCTCGCCCCCTTTTAACAGCACCCTGTCTGTTCCAGCACCTTCCAGGTGTTCCCATTGGCTATATCTTACTCACTTGTGAAACCTGCAATCTTCTTAAAGGGGCAGCATACCCACCAACCCATTACTCTATAGCTGTAAATGAAATGAGGGGAAAAGGGGGGGGCAGCCACAGACCCATGAAGGAGGGGCCAAAAGGTTGTTCTCTCCTTTTACATGGGACCGTAGGCCACAACCCCCCAACCGCCAAAACCCCCAACACCCTAAATAAAAGTCCAATACAGAGATAATAGCATGAAATGGCCGCAGCTCTATTTATTGGTTTACCAGAAATCCATAAACATAATATTGTCAACAATTTTTATTAATCAAAAACCATGAAATATTTACCAATACCATAAATTATGGCAGTTTTTTGGAACTCGAGCAATTTATTACCAGAAAAAACACCACCAGCTGGCACTAGTTCGCAGAACAAGTCCGGCCTAATCCAAACCCGCAGCCATTTCAATGCAAGGCTGTAATCCCATATTGAATATGTCAAGCCCGACTTCAGATAAATACACCCCGTCTTGGTGATACAATCCTGCAATGCCACCTTCAAGGTCAACGTGCCTGTAATGCCGCATACACACGACCGGACTTTCCGGCAGAAAAGGTCAGACGTCATTCCGTCAAATATTACGATAAAGCCAAGACAGGCGTGACACAATTTCTGAAAAAATAATAGTAGTCTTCAGAGAAGTCAGTTCAAATCTACATAAATCATTTTTCATAGTAAATAACAAATCTAGCGTTCTCATCCTCCCCAAATCATTACCACCCATATGTATGATCAACACGGAAGGGGAAGGCCAGCTGTGATACAATCTGGACAGCAATAAATCAAGTTGTTGCCACTGGAGACCCCGCACACCCTTCCACAGCACCATGAACTGATCACCCGGCAATAGCAAATTCTCAGAATAAATTTGATGAGCCGCTCTCTTGCACACCCAGAAAACATAGGAGTGCCCCAGGATACATAACATGGGCTACCTGGGAAATTAAAGAAAAAGATTAGGATGAACATAAACTTGATAGCGCTTGGACTCCCACCTACCTAGAGCTCTGATATCAGCCTCTGACCTATCTCTCCTGGCGGGTTCCGATGTAGCTCCAATCCTAAAAGAATGGGGTGTAAATTTATAACCCTGCATACCTATAAAATGTAAACATTACTTAAATACAAAATCAAATTGATATCTAGTTAGCAGCAGACCGTCAGTATGGACCAGTAAGTGTCCCGCACCCCCGCGGGTGTATAGAATGATATACTTCTTATATATTATTATTATTATTCAGGATTTATATAGCGCCAACAGTTTGCGCAGCGCTTTACAATATGAGGGCAGACAGTACACTTACAATACAAATCAATACAGTAGGGATCAGAGAGCCCTGCTCGTTAGAGCTTACAATCTAGAAGATATATTGATTGCTATTCAGTCTTTTGCACTTTAATTGACACTTTTTTTGCACCTTATATTGGAATGAACTACGATATTTATTTATATCCTATCAATTTCATTTGCACTTTTTTAATGTGTATTTATTCACCATTGCACTTTATAATGATAGAGCACTTTATATCTTTATAATAGTGACTGTTACTATTAGTAGTATTCTCTTTTTTCATATTTTGACTTCTTATATATTTGATGATTGATTATTTAGCGTTTTTTATATTCATCACATGCATTTGGAAACAGTAATATTTATATATATTTAAATTATTTCACGCCAGGGATTATTGTTTGATTTCTCTGGGTGTTTAGTTTATTTATTTACACGGCAGGAGCGCAGCACCATATTCATCTATATTTTGTGCACTATTTATGAGATTTGTTTGACTCATACGGTGTGTGCAGCACTTGTTAAACGTGATCACCTTATTCATTGCCCTTAATAGCGCAGGAGCCATAACCATTTTTTATCTATTTAACAAGCATATCCACTCCCGCTGCCATTATGGATGTTTTTTCTTTCTTGGAAAAAAGGAAAGTAAACTTAGAAGAAGTTTTTAGTGTCACAAACTCTGAAATCAAAAATAATGATGTTGGGAGTTTGATGAGAAAGTTGGGACATAATATGGAGAAGAGAGTTAGCCTCTGGTGGGACACAGCTACCTTTGAACAGTATTTAAAGGATAGTCTGGTCCCCAGACGACTAAGATGGGACATCCCACCCAATGACGGTCTATTAGACCAGGAATCCATTGATGAATGGTTCAGGTTCTTTAATGAAAAGGGACTTGAGCTACTCCAATTTTTGTTGAAAAGGAAGCAGAGAAAAATTAAGATAATAGAACAAAATATAGAAGACATAAAAAAGCGCCTCGAGACACATAAGGAGTCTGGAGAATTCATTGCACTCACTACACAATTGAACAAAGATTTAATAAAGAAAGACAAAGAGGTGCAGAATAAAAAGAGTAAAAAATACATCAGGGACACAAATGATTTTAAGAACGATCTAGTGTTCAAATGGCAGAGTCAATTAGTTAGGATGGACCCCATTTCAGCCTATTCCACACCAGAAAAACCCGAAATATACCTAGAGTACCTTACTATGCCCCACAGGGACCCCAAGTAAGAAACCATACACCCTATTATGAAAACAATTAAAGGGAAAGAGATAATTGGGGGCCCCAACAGACACATCAGAGGTCCTACGATCAATACTCGATCCCTACCTATAACCAAAATGCCCCATTAAGAGATTATTCATATACAGAGAGAGATGATAGATATTATCACACTTACTACCCTGAACCATACGAGAATAGACCTTTTTTAGGGAGAGGTCTGGATCAGTATCCTCCAAGATTACCGGAGGAACAAAGAGAAATGAGAAGAAGTCCGGGCAAGAAGAGAGGAAGAAGATCGGGAAAGAGAGAGCAAAAGAAAAAGAGAATAAAGGGAGAGGGTATATTCAACCTAAGTGGCATACCATTAACTGCAGAGGAGACCGCTGTATTGGATAAGGGTCTGAAGTTTGCCCCAGTAAAGAATCTTGAATATCAAGAAATATTTGATAAGCAACCCCATAAAGACACGGAAATCGGATACGGATCAAGAATTTGTACATAGCTCTCTGAGGAATAGATCTGTGTTTAATCCTCAAATGAGTGATAATAAATTTGTGGATGTATTCAAGAAAGTGATAGCTGAAGACCTAAAAGCCCTGAATACCAAGAAAGTAAAAGAACCCAATTTTATGATATGTGGGATGAAGAGATTGAGTAAGCGGAAAGACATAGTGATCCGCCTGGCGGATAAAGGGGGGAGGTATTGTAATTTTATCAAAGACACAATACAATGAGACTATGGAAAAATTATTGAGTGACAGAGATACGTACATTAAACTTACAAAGAACCCTGTGTTCAAAGGGAGAAAGGAACTGGAATTAGTAGTACATTTGGGTTTAAAGAAGTCTATTCTGAATAAAAAGGAAGCGAAGTTCCTAGTTCCCGAATCCTGTCGAACTTTGATAATTTATTATCTACCGAAACGACATAAAGTTAAAGTGAATCCCCCTCCTAGACCTATTGTAAATGGGATAGACTCGCTCACGGCAAGGATGGGAGCATACATTGATTACTTCCTACAACCAGCCGTTAGAGACACTAAGGTCTACCTAAGGGACACGAAGCATATCCTACAAATTTTGGAAGAACTTGCTAAGGAAGCGGGACCATGGATTCTGGCAATGGCGGATGTCTCCTCACTGTACACCATAATCCAACAGTATCTAGCTTGTGAAGCTGTAAAATGGGGTCTTAGGAGACATTCCGAATTACCATGCTCGCAGAGAAAGTTTCTGATCAAATGTGTAGATTTTTGTTTAAAAAATAATTATTTCTGGTTTGGTCATAACTACTACCACCAAAAAACTGGCGTAGCGATGGGTGCAAAGTTCGCACCCAGTGTAGCCGGACTTTTCATGGCAAAATGGGAAGAGGAAGCCATTTTTTCAGATATGCCCGCGGAGCTTGTAATATACAGACGCTACATCGATGACATTGTGATATTATGGAAAGGGGATAAGAATAGCCTGATAGATTTTCAAAGTACCGTATATACTCGAGTATAAGCCGAGATTTTCAGCCTCTTTTTTGAGGCTGAAAGTGCCCCCCTCGGCTTATACTCGAGTCATCGCTGTCTGCCCGCTCGATCAGCGTGTCGAGCAGACAGACAGCGGCCATTCTATTCAAAAGCCGCGCCTCCGGCTCCCCCTTCGCCTGTGATAGGCGGAACACTGAATTTCCCAGCAGCCTGTGTTCCGCCTATCACGGACATCGTATCATCCTCGTACTACGGACGAGGATGATACGAAGGCAGTGATAGGCGGAACACAGGCTGCTGGGAAATTCAGTGTTCCGCCTATCACAGGCGAAGGAGGAGGCGCGGCTTTTGAATTTTACAATGGCCGCCGAAGAGGGCACGGGACGGAGGCAAGGCAAGGCAAGGCAAGGCAAGGCACGGCAAGGCACGGCACGGCACGGCACGGGATGGGACGGGACGGGACGGAGGCAAGGCAAGGCACGACACGACGGCAAGGCACGGCACGGCACGGGACGGAACGGAGGCAAGGAGGCAAGGCACGGGACGGAGGCTCGGGACAAAGGTAGGCTGGACACACACACACACACACACACACACACACACACACACACATACACATATACACACACACACACACACAGGGATGGGTGGATGGATGGAGACACACACAGGGATGGGTGGATGGATGGAGACACACACACACAGGGATGGATGGATGGATGGATGGAGACACACACACACAGGGATGGATGGATGGATGGACACACACACACACAGGGATGGATGGACGGACACACAGGGATGGACGGACACACAGGGATGGACGGACACACAGGGATGGACGGACACACACACAGGGATGGACAGGCATGTCTCACCCTCGGCTTATACACGAGTCAATAAGTTTGCCAGTTTTTTTGGGGGTAAATTGGGGGCCTCGGCTTATATTCGGGTCGGCCTATACTCGAGTATATACGGTAAACTTAATAGAAATGATCGAAACATAGTTCTTACATGGGAGACGAGTGAATACCAGGTGACATATTTGGACTTGAAAATAATACAAGAGAATGGAGATCTAGTCACAAAGACACATTTTAAGAGTGTGGACAAAAATAGTTACCTTCCCATGACAAGTTGCCATCATCAAAACTGGCTATTTAATATCCCAAAGGGTCAATTAATGAGATTACGGAGAAACTGTAGCAAGCAAGAAGAATTCTTGGATCAGGCCGTGAGATGATAGTATAGAACTTTTCTATTGAGATTCATTACATTTCTTTACCTGAGGGTATACCTCTGTGAAGTTTGTGGGTATTTTACACACATATATATATATTCCTGAAAATTTAGTTCTCAGTGTCATAGTATAGATACCTTAGGGTTAATGGATTTTTTTTATTTATTTTTTTAAATAACATCTCTATATATTTTTTCTGGTTTTATTCAACATTTTTTCTGTTTTTATTTTCTGTTTTTATATACCGTATATACTCGAGTATAAGCCGAGATTTTCAGCCTCTTTTTTGAGGCTGAAAGTGCCCCCCTCGGCTTATACTCGAGTCATCGCTGTCTGCCCGCTCGATCAGCGTGTCGAGCAGACAGACAGCGGCCATTCTATGATTCAAAAGCCGCGCCTCCGGCTCCGCCTTCGCCTGTGATAGGCGGAACACTGAATTTCCCAGCAGCCTGTGTTCCGCCTATCACGGGCGTCGTCTCATCCTCGTACTACGGACGAGGATGATACGACGTCCGTGATAGGCGGAACACAGCCTGCTGGGAAATTCAGTGTTCCGCCTATCACAGGCGAAGGAGGAGGCGCGGCTTTTGAATTTTACAATGGCCGCCGACGAAGAGGGCACGGACGGAGGCAAGGCAAGGCACGGCACGGGACAGGACGGGACGGGACGGGACGGGACGAAGGCAAGGCACGACACGGGACGGAGGCTCGGGACAAAGGCTCGGGACACAGGTAGGCTGGACACACACACACACACACACACACACACACACACACACACACACACGGATGGAGACACACACACACGGATGGATGGATGGATGGAGACACACACACACACACACACACACACACACACACACAGGGATGGATGGATACACACACACACAGGGATGGATGGATGGATGGAGACACACACACACACAGGGATGGATGGATGGATGGATGGAGACACACACACACAGGGATGGATGGATGGATGGATGGAGACACACACACACAGGGATGGATGGATGGATGGACACACACACACACAGGGATGGATGGACGGACACACAGGGATGGACGGACACACAGGGATGGACGGACACACAGGGATGGACGGACACACACACAGGGATGGACAGGCATGTCTCACCCTCGGCTTATACACGAGTCAATAAGTTTGCCAGTTTTTTTGGGGGTAAATTGGGGGCCTCGGCTTATATTCGGGTCGGCCTATACTCGAGTATATACGGTACTCATACTTTGGTAAGTGGCTTTTTAAATAATAATTTTAACCTATGTACAACATAAAATATATATATACTATTTTAGGTCCTTCTGAATATCTGTGGAGACCGGTCATTCTTTGCTGACACCAGTTTATGTGTGTTTGCATATTTAGGCTATGACAAAATGGCCACTAGCCCGGTATGGTTATAAATATAATTCATTCCATCTAGATAATTACATATTATAAAGGGGCTTTGGAACAGCTCTGGTTAATATTGTTAACCAATATTTTTATAGCTGTATATATTATTTTATCTTATCAAATGTTTTTAATGTGTTTATCGTACATTAAATCTAGTCTCCAAGAAAATGGCCGCCAGTAAGATAGTCATGATATGGGCATTTTCAAACTGACGTCATTAAATGTATTCCCCCTATTTTATTTGTCTTTTTGGGCTGCAATATAATAATAAAATTAGCTTAAATAAAAGTCCCAGTTAGATACATATATTTCTTTGGCGTTTGCACCTGTTTACATTGTCAATTATTCAAATAGGCGGCGCGCAGATCCCGTTGTCCTATATTAGGCGACTTCCTCATGCCCTCAGCTGATCCCAGTCAAAGTCACGTGACAGTGACTTAACACGTAGGATAGCAGACGGACACTGGAAGTGACGTATATGCACGAGCGGACTGTTCGCTGCTGCTTTTATGTGTAAACCGTTTTGAAATTTGTGAGTAGCCTGTGTGTTTCTAAATAAACTTTTGCGTTTTATTCAAAATACTGCCCCTTATTTGTCTTTTAAGCATTCTCCCATAGCCACTACGGACATTGTGTGCCAGGAGAGGAGGAGCAGTGCGATATTGGATTGTGTTTCCCTCTCTCCCCATCCACTAAGGAATTAGTGTTCATGCTGTTTGACCTGTAAGGTAATTGTTTAGCTCATACAGCGGTTGGTGTACACTTTGGAGGATTTGCACTGGACACTTGTTTGGCATAGATGAATGAAATCTTTTTAGTAGTGATTGGAGGACTTCTTATATATTGATTGCTATTCAGTCTTTTGCACTTTAATTTACACTTTTTTTGCACCTTATATTGGGAAACACTACAATATTTATTTATATCCTATCAATTTCATTTGCACTTTTTTAATGTGTATTTATTCACTATTGCACTTTATATCTTTATAATAGTGACTGTTACTATTAGTAGCTATACATGTATTCTCTTTTTTCATATTTTGACTTCTTATATATTTGATGATTGATTATTTAGCGTTTTTTTATATTCATCACATGCATTTGGAAATAGTAATATTTATATATATTTAATTTATTTCATGCCAGGGATTATTGTTTGATTTCTCTGGGTGTTTAGTTTATTTATTTACACGGCAGGAGCGCAGCGCCATATTTATCTATATTTTGTGCACTATTTACGAGATTTGTTTGACTCATACGGTGTGTGCAGCACTTGTTAAACGTGATCACCTTATTCATTGCCCTTAATAGCGCAGTAGCCATAACCATTTTTTATAGAATGATATTGCTGAACCATCTCAACCAGGCAAAGACTGGATCAGCAGGAATAGCAAGCCAATAACCTCTGCCTAGTTGATCCCTCTTGGATCGCTGAATGAAAACTTTAAGCACCAACTGCCCTACCATGACCTGATCTAGGCGTACACCCTCCAGACTCCTTTTGTTGGGCGGGACCAGCTCCGGAACCCTAAACGCCCCGAAGAACACCAGTATAAATGCCATTCTGAACAGGGCTGCCTCGAATTCTGACTCACAGATACTCACAGTCGCCCCACATAACCGCAGCAGCATTACCCATGATATGGGCCTCCTGCCATCTGGCACATAATGAGTCCGACCTATATGCCTTTAATGCATGTTTCACTGCAAAAAAATGCGTACGGGCTGGGAGCTTCCAGAGATTAAAGAAAAAGGATATACCAGTCAGTGTTTTCACTATATGAGTATATGAAAAATGCAACAACATCGACGATGGCGATGATTGAAAAGCCAATATGGCACTTCCCGAAGGGGCCTCTGGACACAAACCGGTAAAGTGAACCCATCTGTGCCAGGCAGACACATAGTCTGCCCAAGTAAGCAGGTTGGCCGAATTCCTTATAGCCATCATATCAGGGCCTATAAATGTTCTGGGCAAGCACGACCCACTGGATCCGCCCCAGGAAGAAGTTGCCGAATCCACGAGATCTAGAATCGAGACAAGGAAACAGCGAGAATATTAAAATTCCCTGGTACAAACTTCGCCTTAAAGTGGATGTAAACCCAAAATGTTTTTTTTTTAATGTCATAATGTAGAGTATAAGATTTCCTATCATTTGAGCCCAGTCTTGCCACAAAGAGTTAATCCACCTTCAAGCAATCCTCTTTGATTGTTCAGTGAGATAAATCTTGACAAATAGAGAAAAACTTTGCCAAATCCTCCCCCTTGCTGTGAGTGACAGGTGATTTACATATCTCGTGCACTAGCCTAAGACACATGCATTATTTTTTAATTCCCTCCCACTCCTTTCTTCTGCTGCTCTGCAAGGATTGGCTGTTCCACAAATCAGCATAATTTGGCATGCTGAAGTCATGTGGGGACTTTTCTGGGATTTGACTGGATGTTAATGATCATAGCAGAAATTCAGTGTAAGAAATACACAGGAGAAAATGCATGTTGATAAGGGGAGTGTAGAGGTGGGCGGGGAGTCTACTGACATCACGACTCCACCCACTGAGCCCTGGAAAACAAACCGACCCACAAAATCTGCAGTTTTTTGGGTCTCATAGCAGACAGAGGGGAGACATTTGACAGATAAGTATACATGCAGGAGGCATGTATATCCTTCTAGATAACCAATATTGCAGTAGTTTAGAAAGGATGAGAGTGGGTTTACATCCACTTTAAGCCAAATATTATATTTCAAACGCAGGAACACCAAGTGCCTCAACAGCTTTATCACACATAGCGACGTGAAAGACAAGCAATTTACTGCAAACATCACACCCTGGTTATCCGTATGTAATAAAATACGCTTATTAGCAAAATCCGAACCCCATAATTCAACCGCCACCACAACTGGAAAGAGCTCTAGCAAGACGATATTTCTGGTAGCTTTTTTCACAATCCATAATTCCAACCAGATTCCACAACTCCAATGCGTGTCCCATATGGCCGCAAAGCCTCACGACCCTGCTGCATCTGTGAACAGTTGCAGAGCATCTGAATCCACAAACTCCTCTTGAAAAAAGGACCTGGGATTAAAAGACACCAAACCAACAAGTCCTCCTTAATTGGACCTGTAAGACGTATATGTGAATAGGGCGACTTCGGGTCTAACGTAGCTATGTATAGCCATCTGGAAAATATCCTCCCCATGGGCATCACCCTGCATGTAAAGGTCAAAAGGCCCAACAAAGTCTGCATGCCCTTAAGGATGACCTTCTTCCTTCTCAGAAAAAACACTATCAACTACCTAATCTTATCTAACTTAGATACCAGAAGACGAAATTCTAACAACGACGTTTCAATTGTGATACCTAAAAATTCCATAACAGCTACTGGAAAAAACATTTTCTCTGCTGCTAGCGGCACTCCAAAAAACTTTGTAATTCCAGTAAAAATTTGCAGCAATCCCTCACAGACATTAGTACCCGGGGGGCCTATAAACAAAAATTTGTCCAAATAATGGACAATTCTCTCCCAACCTGTTTCAAAGCAGACCACCCAGTTCAGGAACGAAGAGAAATCCTCAAAATATGCGCCAGATAAAGCACAGCCTGCAGGCATTTATCAAACAAAAAAATAAAAACCATCAAAATAAAAACCACCTAATACATGGAATGCATTAGGGTGAACCAGCAATAGCCAAAAAGCGGACTTGATGTTAGCTTTCGCCATTAAAGCACCCCTGCCAAAAATCTGAATTTTAACAATAGCATCTTCAAATGTTGAATATGATACTGAACACAAAGATTTGTCAATTTCATCATTTAGTGAAGTCCCTGGAGGAAAAGAATGGTGGTGAATTAACCTAAAATTATTGGGCTCCTTTTTGGGGACTACACCAAGAGGTGAAATTCTGAAATTTCGGAAAGGGGGGGATATGAGAGGACCCGCAAAGTGGTCCTCCTCAATCTTTCTCCTAACCTTTTCCTTTACTACCTGAGGAAAAGCCAAAACAGATGGTAAATTGGGCACTATCTTACAACTTTCACCCTCGAATTCCAGGAAACCAAATTCGAAACCCTTAAGCAAGAAAAGCACCTTCTTAACCTAAAATTATTGGGCTCCTTTTTGGGGACTACACCAAGAGGTGAAATTCTGAAATTTCGGAAAGGGGGGGATATGAGAGGACCCGCAAAGTGGTCCTCCTCAATCTTTCTCCTAACCTTTTCCTTTACTACCTGAGGAAAAGCCAAAACAGATGGTAAATTGGGCACTATCTTACAACTTTCACCCTCGAATTCCAGGAAACCAAATTCGAAACCCTTAAGCAAGAAAAGCACCTTCTCCCTGTTTGGATACTGCTCCAACCACGGGCACATGTTTTGAAGCCTCACAGGCGTGCAGGCTCTTGTGAAAAATATACCGCTGACTTGGAGCAGTAGCATCAGTTTTTGTATAACACTTTGCTACTGAATTCCCCCCTGAACAAAATGAACATTTGTGACAATGTGCTTCATTCGCATTCGTTAAACACAAAACACACCCTTTGCGATATGCCGGAACCGCAGCCTGATTCCCCACGGCGCTCTATTTCCACTTACTTTGTGCAGCAAAATCAAGTTTAACCACAATCCTACATCTTTCATTCAACAACGCAGGGACGGGTGGGTGGCTGACTTCTGATAAAAGGATTCATCGTAGTGAAACCATCCAAACCCCCCAAAATTCTTATAAGCCTCAAGGATATGATCGACGTGTTGAAAAAGGCTGCCACATAACTCCGGACGCTTTTCAGCGAACACACACGCAAAAATGCAAAAAGCTTGCAGCCAATTAAAAAATGAACGCAGGAATGGCCTATTTCGCTTGTCCTAATCCGACCTGTCATCAGATCTACCCCCACTCCTAAAGGAGACATCCTTTGCTGCTGGCAGTAGGGACAGAACCTCTACAAAATCCCCTTTCCATATTTTATCCTTCAAACTGGCTGGTAGGTGAAAGCCTAGAGGAGAAATTTCACATGGCAACACTTCTTTTAAGTAAACCTCCAGCATCTGCCCCTGAACCGCCACCTCCGTCAGTAAACTATTAGCTGACACTGCAGGAGGGGCGACAGTCACCAGAGCAGGCACATTAGCAGCATTGACATGGTTAACATTAAACATTGACTGCACTAGCTTTGTCAGTGAACCTACTAAATTAGGACTGGACACAACACTCTGCAGGAAAGTTGCTACATCATCTTGCCATCCCTGGCCTGCCACTGCTCCTCGTACAGATGGGGCTACTCTTGGTGATGATCCTGCATATTCAGGCTGCCTAGCAACTGCTGTAGTAGTGGGTGGTGCCACCTGCTGACTCCCTCCATGCATGCCGGACCTGCCTCTTCTCTCCCACTGCTCAGTCCGTGCTAGAGGAGGAGATGGGCCCACAACTTCTGCCCTGTCTGTGCGCACCACCCTCCAATATGGGCACACACATGCTGCCTTCCGACACTCGTGGCTCCGCCTCCTCATCCTGGCTTCTTTCTGGTGGCTTGCTCCTCTTGACATGCTGGTGCTGGCTCCTCCGTGCACCCACACCATCTCCTGTGCTAGTAAGACCGCATCAGGTGCGCCGCTGGCCGCAAAGCTCCTGGGCTCCTCCGCTGTCCCTAGCTCGGCACCCAGCTCCAAGCAGCTCCTCAGCCAAGTCTCTCCACTGCTGCTCTCTGATTTCTGAGTAAGCTGTTTCAGCAGCAACTCCATCATGAGGCGCAGTGTTCAGTGCTGCTCAGTTACTTACTAGAAGATCCAAAGAGGTCCATTTCCTGTTGTGGCCCAGTTTTAACAGCTCCCTGCCTGTTCCAGCACCTTCCAGGTGTTCCCATTGGCCATACCTGACTCACCTGGGAAACCTGCAATCTTCCTAAAGGGGCAGCATACCCACCAACCCCTTGCCCTATACCTGTAAATTAAATGAGGGGAAAGGCGGGGGACCCATGAAGCAGGGCCCAAAAGGTTGTGCCCTTCTTTTACAATCTGACAGGTGTTCTAATTCTTCTCCATTCTATCCAAAACAAACAAAAAAAAGTTTTACATTAAGTTATACTTTAAGCAGCGGTATGCCTACAATAAAACTGGTATTTATTTGTTAATGTGTTTTGGTCTTTTTAACTGCTATCAATTCTGCAAGAGTATCTCAAGTAGGAACGAAACTGTGCAAAGTGCATACCGACATAACTGATGGCAACTGCAAAAAAAACTGTAAAATTTAAAAAAGCCATAGTGCATGCTGTAGTAGGGTTATCACAGTGCAGGTGTGCTGATTAGCCCGCTGTGGCTACAGCCAGGAAGCATAGACAACTGGTGCCAGTGAACAGGTTTCAAATGATAAATACCCACATACAAGCTGCCTTTTTTGCTCCAGGGGCAAGATATGTGGGTGGCTGTTTGACTTGCCACTTTGCTTGACACATTACAGATGGACAGATTAGGCCTTTGTATTTTTATATATATTTTTTTTATTTTTTCAAGGAAGATGTTAAGAAGATTATATCTTGGCAGTATTATTTAGAAGTTCAGTGAGCATGGCAATTTATCCCTTCCCTTGTTTACTTCCTTAGGGTCAATTTAGATCTGTGTTTGTATGAAGAGCTACAGTTATTTTAGTGTTAGGCAGGTGCATTGTCATGCATCAACATGTTGGTTCCTTTGTGTGTTTTTATGCTTTTTAAAGGTACAATGATTTGTGTTTTCAATGCATTTTTAAAAGTAGAATTTGGAGTGGATAGGGTTAGCAGCCATTGACCAAGGTTTGTTACTACCTGGCATTGCCGTTTATATCTAGGGGCTTCTCAATGCACTAAAATGCAGGAAAAAATCTACCAGTAACACTTTTAAAAATGTGCAGCACTGTTGCATTTAAGATAGGAGCAGATACCTGTTTAACCACTCCAGCCCCGGAGGATTTGGCTGGCCAAAGACCAGAGCACTTTTTGCAATTCAGCACTGCGTTGCTTTAACTGACAATTGTACAGTCGTGCAATGTGGATCTCAAACAAAATTGACGTCCCCTTTTCCCCACAAATAGAGCTTTCTTTTGATGGTATTTGATCCCTTCTGCAGTTTTCATTTTTTGCGCTATAAACAAAAAATGAGCGGCAATTTTGAAAAAAACACATTATTTTTTACTTTTTGCTATAATAAATCTCCCCCAAAAAAATATAAAAAAATTTTTTTTTCCCTAAGTTTAGGCCGATATGTATTCTACATGTTTTTGGTTAAAAAAAATCACAATAAGTGTTTATGATTGGTTTGCGCAAAAGTTATAGCGTCTACAAAATAGGGGATAGTTTTATGGCATTTTTATTATTTTTTTTTTTACTAGTAATGGCGGCGATCAACATTATGGCGGACACATCGGACACTTTTGGCACTATTTTGGGAACCTTTCACATTTATACAGAGGTCAGTGTGATTAAAAATGCACTGATTACTGTGTAAATGTGACTGGCAGTGAAGGGGTTAACACTAGGTGGCGCTTTAGGGGTTATGTGTGCCCTAGGGAGTGACTCTAACTGTGGGGGGGGGGGGGGGGGCTGGGCTGTGTGTGACACATCACTGATCAGCGTTCCCGATCACAGGGAGAGCTGATCAGTGACAGAGTCCCTAGGCAGAACGGGGAGATGATTGTTTACATTAGCATCTCCCCGTTCTTCCTCTCCGTGAGGTGATCGCAGGTATGCAGACATCAAGTCCGCGGGACTCGCTGTCAGACTCACGGAGCTTGCAGCGGGCACGCAAGTGCCCCCGGTGGCATGCCTGCTAGCCAAGCCTCGCGAGATCACGTACAATAACGTAACACTGCGGCGGCTGGTCCGCAAGCGGTTAAGCATGTCGAGTCAAGGGCATTAAAACACAACAGTGTAAGTGGGGCCCAAGGCTGGGTTCACAACGCAAGACGGAACGGCTCACAGCAGGGGTTCGGTGCATCCCCATTCATCGTTTCAGGTCCAATTTCAGCCACAATTTTTGTCTGAATTCAGACCTGAAATGGACCAAAAGATGCACAGCACTCCTGTACAATTCACACCAGAACATTTCCGGAGATGTGTGAATCGGCTCCATTAAAACTGGTAACAATCTCCTGACATGCAAATTGGATTCAGGTAAACCGCATCCAATTCACAATAGTGTAAACCCAGCCTAAGTGAATCAGGCCAGTGTGTATTTAGAAAGGTTGATCATTTTAACCCCTTCCTGCCAACTGCACACAGATATACAGCCTCACAGAAGTGGGCCTTTATCCGTGGGGCTGCATATCTGCGTACCTGTCTTTGTGCTGAGAGCGTGCTGCAAAGCAAACTCCCAGCACAGAGACCAGATCCTCACCATACTAGCAATCGGGATTCAGGACTTTTGGTTCCGGGTGACCTGAATGCTGTGTTAACCTCTGATTGGCTATCACAGTGATTAGTCACTGTGCAGTCCTCCCATGTATTTACTTTTTCTTTTGAATGGAGAGAAAGATACATTGTATCTTCCTGTATCTTAACAAGTGTCTAATAAAGAGAAAAAACAAAATTAAAACAAAGAAAAAAATAAAGAAAAAAAAATAGCTAGTTCATGGTTTGATCTAGGTCAATGCCAGGGTTAGTGTTAGGTCAGTTTTTTTTTTTGGGTAGATTTTGTCTGCTCAATTTCTAAGTGGACATGGACAGAGCTTACTTTGCTCTATGGGCAGCTGGGAGTAAGCAGACTCCGCTGTCAGTTTACACTTGCCTACCCTCTGACCTGCCTAAACAGAAGAGGACAAATACCCTTCCATTTTTTTTTATTAACTGACTGGGTCGGACACAAGTCTGTTTACACCTGCCTGTCCATAGGAATGCATGGACCTTCCGATCATGTCCACCTGAAAAACTGTCACGTGGACTTCATCGGCCTCCAGTAGCTCTACGGGGAATTTAAGTTCACTGTGAGCCAATGAGGAGAGCGAGACCCAGGAGAGCCACTGCATTTGTTGTTCAGGATTGACTGTGCAGCCTCAAAAATGATTTTCAAGAGTATAAGGTCTAAGAATATTTATGGCCACAGATGAAAGATCTGACTCTTTGTGGCCAGCTTTTTATTTCCGCCACAGTGATTAACCCCTTCCTACCTCTCAATACCCCCAGCATCTCTTTAAATAGTTCAGTACACTTGTGGGAAGGATTGGCAATCGTGTGACCTTAAGTTCCATGGCTGGCCACGGCATCTATGGTCCTCAATGTTGCCTGTTTCTTTGTGCACAACCTCACCTTAGTAGCAGAATTTGGCTGTTCTTCACCCAGTTTTGAGCCTCCTACATAGCTGTTTCTGTTTCAACCTATATATGAAATTGATGATTATTAGCACCTGCTTGGTATAATTGGTCAATCATACACCTGACTCTAATCCTTCAAAATCCCTGACTTTCTGCAGGTGTAAAAAGTGTGGAAGTGTAAAACCTTGTACACACAATTCGACTGTTGGCAGGGGATTGTGTGATGACAGACTGTTGGCCTAAAATCCAAGCCTTAGTACGCTCCTTCAGACAACCGTCCAACTTTTGGCCAACAAATGTTGGATGGCAGGCTAGTAAATTTTTGGCGAACAACAGTCTGTTGTCAGATTTTCATATCATCAAGTCCATCACACAAAAGTCCAAAGTACGAGCACGCATGCTTGGAATCAATGCTCACCAAACACGACATTAGCAGAAGGTGCCCAAAGGGTGGCACTCAAGAGCTAAAATTCCACGTAGTATGTCACTATGTCCGTATTTGTTGGCCGACAATTGTGCATCGTTAGTATACAAGACAAGATCCAGGCACACTTCCTTTTGACAAAAGTCTGACGCTCTGTTGGCCAACAATCCGATCGTATGTATGAGGCTTTAGAATCGATACTGGTTTGAAGCCAAAGGGTAGTTACACCCAATATTGATTTGATTTAAATTTTTCTTCTGTTCGCTCACTTTGCATTTTGTAAATTCATAAAAATAAACAGTTAAAATATAAATTTTTTAAAGCATTCTTACTTTACAGCATTTCTTCACACCTGCCTAAAACGTTTGCACAATACTTTATGTGTCGAGCAGTCGTAAAAGAGTTAACATAATTAAAAAAAAAGGTGCATTTGTTATGAATTTTGAACACTGGAACTCTATTTGCTTTTTCAGGAGCAGCAGATGAAAGCCTCAATTAAAGCACCATCTGATCTTGAAGCACAAGGCACAATGTAACAGTAAGAACTGAATAGCAAGCTACCCACAAACATAAGATGATGGTTTATCATAAAGCTTTCTCAAATCTAAGTATTTTAAAATAAGCCAAAAGACAAGGAGAGACGACACTCCAGTATTGATCCCCAAATAACAGCCTGACAGGGATGCTATGTTTTAGCCATTGAGGACCAAAGGTGCATAGATTACGCGTTTTATTTTTCTCCGATCCTCTCCATTGAGACATTGTATTTTGATATCAGGGACTTTGCACTTTGAGAATACACTGATCAGCTGCAGCCACTGATTGGGAAACTTAATGGGATTTCCCAACATTCCCATTGAGCGGCAAATTTCGATCATCTACAGTGGTGTGAAAAAGTGTTTGCCCCCTTCCTCATTTCCTGTTCCTTTGCATGTTTGTCACACTTAAGTGTTTCGGAACATCAAACCAATTTAACCAATAGTCAAGGACAACACAAGTAAACACAAAATGCAATTTGTAAATGAAGGTGTTTATTATTAAAGGTGAAAAAAAATCCAAACCATCATGGCCCTGTGTGAAAAAGTGATTGCTCCCCTTGTTAAAACATACTATAACTGTGGTTGTCCACACCTGAGTTCAATTTCTCTAGCCACACCCAGGCCTGATTATTGCCACACCTGTTCACAATCAAGGCATCACTTAAATAGGAGCTGCTTGACACAGTAAGGTCCACCAGAAGATCCTTAAAAGCTACACATCATGCCGAGACCCAAAGAAATTCAGGAACAATTGAGAAAGAAAGTAATTGAGATCTATCAGTCTGGAAAGGGTTATAAAGCCATTTCCAAAGCTTTGGGAATCCAGCGAACCACAGTGAGAGCCATTATCCACAAATGGCGAAGACATGGAACAGTGGTGAACCTTCCCAGGAGTGGCCGGCCGCCCAAAATTACCCCAAGAGCGGAGCGACGACTCATCCAAGAGGTCACAAAAGACCCCACAACAACGTGCAAGGAACTGCAGGCCTCACTTGCCTCAGTTAAGGTCAGCGTTCATGCCTCCACCATCAGGAAAAGACTGGGCAAAAATGGCCTGCATGGCAGAGTTCCAAGGAGAAAACCACTGCTGAGCAAAAAGAACATCAAAGCTCGTCTCAATTTCTCCACAACACATCTTGATGATCCCCAAGACTTTTGGGACAACATTCTGTGGACCGATGAGACAAAAGTGGAACTCTTTGGAAGGTGTGTGTCCAAGTATATCTGGCGTAGAAGGAACACTGCATTTCATAAAAAGAACATTATACCAACAGTAAAATATGGTGGTGGTAGTGTGATGGTCTGGGGCTGTTTTGCTGCTTCAGGACCTGGAAGACTTGCCGTGATAAAAGGAACTATGAATTCTGCTGTCTACCAAGAGAACCTGAAGGAGAATGTCCGACCATCTGTTCGTGTACTCAAGCTGAAACGAACTTGGGTTCTGCAGCAGGACAATGATCCTAAACACACCAGCAAGTCCACCACCGAATGGCTGAAGAAAAACAAAATGAAGACTTTGGAGTGGCCTAGCCAAAGTCCTGACCTGAATCCTATTGAGATGTTGTGGTATGACCTTAGAAAGGCCGTTAATGCTCGAAAACCCTCTAATGAAACTGAATTAGGACAATTCTGCAAAGATGAGTGGGCCAAAATTCCTCCAGGACGCTGTAAAAGCCTCATTGCACGTTATCGCAAACGCTTGGTTGCAGTTGTTGCTGCTTAGGGTGGCCCAACCAGTTATTAGGTTTAATCACTTTTTCACACAGGGCCATGATGGTTTGGATTTTTTTTCACCTTTAATAATAAACACCTTCATTTACAAATTGCATTTTGTGTTTACTTGTGTTGTCCTTGACTATTGTTTAAATTGGTTTGATGTTCCGAAACACTTAAGTGTGACAAACATGCAAAGGAACAGGAAATGAGGAAGGGGGCAAACACTTTTTCACACCACTGTATGGCCAGTTTTACTCATTGCTACCTGTCGAATTTCAGAAATTACTTTTAAATGTTCTTCAGGCCCTGTGCTCTAAAGGGAGGGATTACAATTAACCGCATGTGTGAAATTAAAACAAAAATATAAAACATGGGCTCCAACAGACAAATGCTGGAGGTCTCATATATCTGCCTGAACAAGAAACAAGAAGAGTCCAGCATTACTAATAAAAATGTATGATAAACTTATGGCGGTATTAAACTCAAAAGTTTACCAATTCCTAAGCAAGCCATACAGGAATCAAAATTCAGCTGGTTTATCACAGACAGGTCAAATTTTGATTCATTTATGGGCACCCTGGTTGTACAGAAGTTGATCTATTGATCAACTTCTGTTTAACTACCCTGTTGTTTTTTTCTGAATAATCAGTGCCACCAGCTGTAGCTAGCAAAACTAATCATTGTGTTTTGACAGCGGGGAAGTCTCCCCACAATAACACAACAGCACAGTGGTAGTGATCCCCACA